>NC_041401.2:76410817-77610817 GCF_900747795.2 Erpetoichthys calabaricus
AAGGGAGGGAGGTCATTGGTCTCACTCGCGCTCATTTAATTTCTTTAAGGGGGGAGAGAGTGTGAGATATTGGCGTCTCTCTCACTCCCCGCATGGCGCGGTTGGAGCGGCCGGAGCGCGTTCTTTCTGCTCTGGGCGTCGCCGAGTCAACACGAGCGCGTAGCGGTCATTTAAATTGTGATTTTATATGTAAGCATATTTAAATATATATCGCGGATTTCTGCGGACAATGGGTCTTTTAATTTCTGGTACATGCTTCCTCAGTTGGTTTGCCCAGTTGATTTCATACAAGGGACGCTATTGGCAGATGGCTGAGAAGCTACCCGGCTTACTTTTCTGTCTCTCTTGCGCTGACTATCTGTGATCCTGACGTATGGGGATTGAGCAGGGGGGCTGTTTGCACACCTAGACGATACGGACGCTCGTCTAAAAATGCTGAAAGATTATCTTCACGTTGCTATCTTTTGTAAAGCTGATTCCTGAAAAGACATGCTGCACAGTGCTTCGCATACTTAAAAGCTAGAAGGGCACGTATTGATTTTTGACTGAAAAACAAACTCTCCCTCTCTCTCTCTTTGTCTGCTCCTGACGGAGGGGGTGTGAGCTGCCGCCTTCAACAGCTTTGTGCCGCGGTGCTTCGCATACTTAAAAGCCAAACAGACATATTGATTTGTTTGCTTCACTCCTTTGAAGAGGAAGATATGTTTGCATTCTTTTAATTGTGAGACGGAACTGTCATCTCTGTCTTGTCATGGAGCACAGTTTAAACTTTTGAAAAAGAGACAAATGTTTGTTTGCAGTGTTTGAATAACGTTCCTGTCTCTCTACAACCTCCTGTGTTTCTGCACAAATCTGTGACCCAAGCATGACAATATAAAAATAACCATATAAACATATGGTTTCTACTTCGCGGATATTCTTATTTCGCGGGTGGCTCTGGAACGCAACCCCCGCGATGGATGTATAAGCCGGACTTATGTATAAGCCGATATTCTATTTTTTCATTTTCACAACTTTTTTCCTTAGATAAGCCGCGGCTTATAGACAAGAACTTAGGGTATATATATACACACACATACACTTAATAGTCAAATACTACGTACTGGAAGTAAATGCACTACACAAGTTCAGTTCTGACCCCGTTGCTTTTTTCCCTATATTCCACCTGTTTTTGCATAGTTAACACTATGCTACTGACATCCTGTGAAGATTTTAAAATTGATTACGAAAAAAATACTATACTAAATTACTTAATGATTAATATGAGCACAGTTTTATTTACAGTTATATTTTTGATGTATAACCAGAAAATGTTTTAGACTGAATAAATTAGATCAATCAATCTGAGTAATTAACAAGAAAGTGGCTTTTGATATATATATTCTAGTTTAAGGTAACTCTCCAAAATCCAAAGAAATCACAATAAAGACTGATCTAATAATGCCCCATTAAATCAATATATAATTAGTATAAAAATATAGAATAACTGAGTTGAAACTTGAAGAAAATATGCATGACTAGGCAGAGAAACTAATTATGTGAAACTTTATAAATGAGGCATGCTATTCTCACATATTTCAAGGAAGACAGTATGCTGGTGGGGGCAAGTGCACATGGTGTGCAAAATTAAAATATTAGCAATTTACAGAAGACCTTTAGGCAAATCATATTTATCATTTAGACGAATGTTCTTGCAGTATAAGATTCAGGAAATTGTCTTGTGTGTTAATTACAATAAGGTTAAAAATGGCAACCCATTCTATCATTTTTCTACACTTATTTCACAAACAGACTGGTTTAATAATAGCATCATAATCCACTATTCACAATCTGAAATTTTATTCTGACCTTCACACATTATAGGCTGCATAACTCAATTGAATTTTTCTGAAGTGATCTTTTACAAATTGTTAAATTTGTGTTACAACCATCACTTATTAAATCGGAAATTCTCACTTGTTTTCCAAGCTACCAGACACATATTACTTAATCAGATTAATTAGTGCCTCAGTTATAAAAACCATTTTCAATCTGACAAGCTCAGTGAGTGTTGTTGGCAATAATCCAAACACAATTATACTCTGCATATCACATAGGAAAGATTTTAGAATTATTTTTTGACTTGTGCTAACAAGGATTGCAAATTTTCCTTAAAGGAAACAAAAGGCAATATCAGAGTTGCAGTGAGCAACACCCTGTTTTAGCATCATTGGGAACAAGGCAGTTAACAATCTTGGAATAGGAACCAGTCTACCGCAGAACACATTAAATATGCATCTGAAGCACACATTTCTGTGTAACAGTATGGAGAGGGAAAAAAAAAAAAAAAAGAAAAAACACATTAGACATGGAGATTATGAGCAAACTCTACCAAGACAATTACTGAACTGTAATTTTACAAAAATTAAATTTCTGAAAAGGTAATTTATGTCACAATATGTGTAGTGATGGATGGGTACTGCTTGATTAGGCAAATGATTCAGGAGAATATATACATGCCTAATGGTCAGTAAATAAATATACTATACTACAAATAGATAAGTTATTATAGTAATCATTTGAAATAGTAATAAACAATAATAATAAAAACAGTTGTAATAAATGCACCACATATAAATAAGCTACTAGGAGCAGATCTGAAAGCAATGGGAAGGCACAGATTTTAGAATTTGAACAGTCAAGGTGTACAAGCTGCTGCAGAACTGGTTTAAATGCTACAGTACCTTCTGCCAGATGGAAGTGGGACAAAGAGACCATGGTTGGATCCTTCATAAGGCAAAAGGCTTTGTGAATGAATCTGCTTTATATAGATGTCTTTAATGGAGGACAGAGAGGACCCAATGATCTTTTCTGCTGTGTGAGCATTGTAGGACCTTAAGGTCAGGGACATTGCGGTTACACAGCTAAAGTGATCCAGCTGGTCAGAATGCCTCCATGTTGCTCCTATAGAATTTTCAAGAATAGTGGGGCGGTAGGCTTGCCTTCTTCAGCTGCCACAGGAACAGATGCTGCTGCACCTTCTTAACTATGGAAGCGGTGTTAATTGACCAAGTAAGGTCAGCTGTCAGGTTCTCACAACCAATTTCACTACAGAGTCATCAGTGTGCTCTGGGGTGTGGAGAGTATGTGTCCTCCTGAATTCAACAATCATTTCTTTCAACTTGTCCATATTAAGAGACAGATTGTTGCACTTGCACCAGTCCACCAATCATCGTACTTCCATTCTGTAAGTTGACTTCATCCTCATTGATGATGAGACCCACCGCTAATGTGTCAATCGCAAACGTAATGATGGTGATATAGCTGTATGTGGCTGTAATATCAAATCAGTAGAGTGAACAGAAATGGGTGGAGTATACAGCAGTCAGAGAAAATCAGTGCTCATTGTGATGGTATTGGTGATGGAAATTCCAACGTAGACTTGCCTGGGGTCTCTGTCATAAAGGCCTGGATTCAGTTGCATAGGAAAGTGTTGTAGCCTAGCACATTCAACTTCCCATTGATGGGGTTGAAAGCCGAAATTAAGTCAATTAAAAGCATTATAGCATAAGCGTCTCTTTTGTCCAGATGGGAAAAGGTTCTGGTGGTCTTTGAGACAATCACATCATCATCGCAACTGTTACTGTAGCCAGTAACTGACAATGCATACTCCTCTGAGTTGATCTGATGGTCATAGGTGGCAGCTGGTTTAAACATGGTCGAGTCCATGTGATCAAAACAGTCCTGTAGGGCCGAAATAGCTCCCTCTGCCTCCACTCGTATTTGTTTAAATCGTTTAAGAAATGTTCTGTATGGAGGCAGTAGCAGAATGAAAACATGATCAGAAAACAAATGTGGGAAGGGTAGGCTTTGTAAGCATTGTGATAATTTGTAAACACAAGGTCCAATTTCTCTCTCTCCTGGTTGGAAAGGTTACAGGTTCATAAATGATGGGGGGAAAAAAACAGTCTTCAGGATCACAAGATTAAATTCTCCAGCCACTAAAACAAAACCACTGGGATGTGTGGTTGGCAGCTCTGTAACAGTTCTGTAAAGTACACTCAGCACTCCTTTAGAAATAAGTCTAGGAGGAATGAAAATGGCCAGAATAAAAAAAAAAAAAAACCCACAGTAAACTCCTGTGGCAAGTAAAAATGACAGCACTTGACAGTTAGACATTCCAGCACTGAAGAGCAGCGGCTTGGTACCACAGCAGTGTTTCTGCACCATTTGTTATTCACAAAACATTCACAGCCCACCCCATACACCTCACCAGTTTATTGAAGCTACTCTGTCCACTCAGAAAGTGAGCCACATCAGGGATATTATTATGCAGCCACATTTCAATGAAGGTAAAAATTGAATAGTCCCTTATCTCTCACTGGGTTATTCATTTAAGACTGAGGTTGTCTAGTTTGTTGTAAACTGAGCGAACATCTAAAAGCAGGAAAGAAGGGAGAGCTGGAATGATTGGAATAACCACCATCCTGATGTGGACTCCAGCTTGTTTACCTCATTTCTGTTGCCATTCACACTGCTTACGGATATGGCGGATCTTTCTTTTGATTATCGATGCGTGTGAAGCCATGTTTTCACACCCTGATCTTTGCGGAATGCCAAAGCTGCACAACTGCTCCCTCAATGCTGCGGTAATGTTGTACGCTAAACAGTGATCATGGATATAAAGCAGTGTATAGTGACAGTAGGTTCCCACATAATATATGCATCACAACCCACAAAAGACACAACACTAAACACTGAATGCAACACCATCTATGACAGAGTTAGAAATACAGTATTTCACAAATACAAATTTCAATTCCTATCACTATTTTCAGTACAGTGATACAGGTAAGTCATCACGTTATTGTTTTTAAAAACTCATTAGGAGCTGTTCTTTCCAATGTGTGTAAAAGGCCCACTACTGGAAGTTTAAACAAAAAGCAAGACTGATGTCCACTGTCCCTCTCCTCACTGACTATTCACTCTGCATTTCCCAGCCACAGGAGATGCACAAACCAGTGTGTTTCTTCGTGCCGGTCCCAAGCCCTGATAAATGGGGAGGGTTACATCAGGAAGGGCATCCAGTGTAAAAGTTTGCCAAATCAATATGCGGACAACAATACAAAATTTCCATACCGGATCGGTCGAGCCCCGGGTTAACAACAACCACCACCAGTACTGTTAGCCAACAGGGTGCTGGAGGAAATTGGGCTACTGTCGGCCGAAGGAGAAGAACGGGGGGGGAGACGTGTCCGGAGGCAGGAGGAGAGGAGGAAGGTAAAGAGAGCAGAACTGAGGGTAGGAACTTTGAATGTTGGCAGTATGACCGGTAAGGGGAGAGAGTTGGCACATATGATGGAAAGAAGGAAGGTTGATATATTGTGCGTGCAAGAGACTAAATGGAAGGGGGGTAAGGCCAGGTGGATCGGAGGTGGATTCAAATTGTTCTATCATGGTGCAAATAGGAGAAATGGAGTAGGGGTTATTCTGAAGGAAAAGTATGCCAAGAGTGTTTTGGAGGTGAAAAGAGTGTCAGACAGAGTAATGATTATGAAGCTGGAAATTGGAGGTGTGATGACAAATGTTGTTAGTGCATATGCCCCGCAAGTTGGGTGTGCAATGGGTGAGAAAGAAGATTTTTGGAGTGAGTTGGATGAAGTGATGAACAGTGTACCTAAGGGACAAAAAGTGGTGATTGGAGCGGATTTCAATGGGCATGTTGGTGAAGGGAACAAAGGAGACGAGGAGGTGATGGGTAGGTATGGTGTCAAGGAGAAGAATGAAGGTGGTCAGAGGATAGTGGATTTTGCCAAAAGGATGGACATTGCTGTGGTGAATACATATTTTAAGAAGAGGGAGGAACATAGTGTTACGTACAAGAGCGGAGGAAGATGCACACAGGTAGATTATATCCTATGCAAAAGAGTCAATCTGAAGGAGATTGAAGACTGCAAAGTGGTGGCAGGGGAAAGTATAGTTAAGCAACATAGGATAGTGGTCTGTAGGATGATGCTGGAAATCAACAAGAGGAAGAGAGTGAAGGCAGAGCCAAGGATCAAATGGTGGAAGTTGAAAAAGGAAGACTGCAAGGTTGAGTTTAGGGAGAAGGTGAGTCAGGCACTGGGTGATAGTGAAGAATTACCAGACAGTTGGGAAACTACAGCAGATGTAGTAAGGGTGACAGCAAGATGGGTGCTTGGCGTGACATCTGGACAGAGGAAGGAGGAAAAGGAAACCTGGTGGTGGAATGGGGAAGTACAGGAGTGTTTACAGAGGAAGAGGATGGCAAAGAAGAAGTGGGATAGTCAGAGAGATGCAGAAAGTAGACAAGAATGCAAGGAGATAAGGCGCAAGGTGAAGAGAGAGGTGGCGAGAACGAGAGAGAGAAGAGGTTGGATGATGTGGAGATAGTGAATCAGGAAGTGCAATGGATTAGCAAGGAGGAAGAAAGGGCAGCTATGAAGAGGATGAAGAATGGAAAAGCCGTTCGTCCAGATGACATACCTGTGGAAGCATGGAGGTGTTTAGGAGAGATGGCAGTGGAGTTTTTTAACCAGATTGTTTAATGCAATCTTGGAAAGTGAGAGGATGCCTGAGGAGTGGAGAAGAAGTGTACTAGTGCCGATATTTAAGAATAAGGGGGATGTGCAGGACTGCAGTAACTACAGGGGAATAAAATTGATGAGCCACAGCATGAAGTTATGGGAAAGAGTAGTGGAAGATAGGTTAAGAAGGGAGGTGATGATTAGTGAGTAGCAGTATGGTTTCATGCCAAGAAAGAGCACCCCAGATGCAATGTTTGCTCTGAGGATGTTGATGGAGAAGTTTAGAGAAGGCCAGAAGGAATTGCATTGCGTCTTTGTGGAGCTGGATAAAGCATAAAGCATATGACAGGGTGCCTCGAGAGGAGCTGTGGTATTGTATGAGGAAGTCGGGAGTGGCAGAGAAGTATGTAAGAGTTGTACGATATGTACGAGGGAAGTGTGACCGTGGTGAGGTCTACGGTAGAAGTGACCGATGCATTCAAGGTGGAGGTGGGATTACATCAGGGATCGGCTCTGAGCCCTTTCTTATTTGTAATGGTGATGGATAGGTTGACAGACAAGATTAGACAGGAGTCCCTGTGGACTATGATGTTTGTTGATAACATTGTGATCTGTAGTGATAGTAGGGAGCAGGTTGAGAAGACCCTGGAGAGGTGGAGATATGCTCTAGAGAGGAGAGGAATGAAGGTCAATAGGAACAAGACAGAATACATGTGTGTAAATGAGAGGGAGGTCAGTGGAATGGTGAGGATGCAAGGAGCAGAGCTGGCGAAGGTGGATGAGTTTAAATACTTGGGATCAACAGTACAGAGAAATGGGGATTGTAGAAGAGAGGTGAAAAAGAGTGCAGGCAGGGTAGAACAGGTGGAGAAGAGTGTCAGGAGTGATTTGTGACAGACTGATATCAGCAAGAGTGAAAGGGAAGGTCTACAGGACGGTGGTGAGACCAGCTATGTTATATGGGTTGGAGACGGTGGCACTGACCAGAAAGCAAGAGACAGAGCAGGAGGTAGCAGAGTTAAAGATGCTAAGATTTGTACTGGGTATGACGAGAATGGATAGGATTAGAAATGAGTACATTAGTCACAGAGACAATATTGTGTTGGTTTGGACATGTGCAGAGGAGAGATGCTGGGAATATTGGGAGAAGGATGCTAAAGATAGAGCTGCCAGGGAAGAGGAAAAGAGGAAGGCCTAAGCGAAGGTTTATGGATGTGGTGAGAGAGGACATGCAGGTGATGGGTGTAACAGAACAAGATGCAGAGGACAGAAAGATAGGGGTTACCACAGCGCATCCCCTAATGGGAGCAGCCAAAAGAAGAAGATTCGCTCATTCAGCGACCTCTGTATACATTTCATGGTATACCTAAACCCATTACTATCAATTACAATGTTCCCTACAACATTTTTCCAGCAATTTACATCTAAACATCCCTTTCTTGATATTTGCTTTTCAATCCAAAAAACATTTTTCTTTCCTCATTCTGCAGCACACTTGCAAATTTCAGTCTCTTAGCACATTGTGCTCTCTCAAATGTGGTTTGTGGCTTAGGACAGATTTTTAAATAAGTAATCATGTCTGGGGATGTGTGGGCTCCAATTGGGTGTGTGTAGGTGTGAGTGTGGGATTGACTGGGGTGCTTGAAAGTCAGAGAGGTGAGATTGCGTTGGTTTGGACATGTGCAGAGGAGAGATGCTGAGTACATTGGGAGAAGGATGCTAAGGATAGAGCTGCCAGGCAAGAGAAAAAGAGGAAGGCCTAAGAGAAGGTTTATGGATGTGGTGAGAGGACATGCAGGTGATGGGTGTTAACAGAACAAGATGCAGAAGACAGTAAGATATGGAAGAAGATGATCTGCTGAGGCGACCCCTAACGGGAGCAGCCAAAAGAAGAAGATTTTCCAAACCGAACAATTAAGCCACAATATCTTAGCCAACTCTTTATACACCACCTATGCTTTGCTTCCACGAGGCAACCTGCTTAGGTTAATCATTAGTACCAGGACTAAAAAATATTTTGTAACAGATTTAACTTTTAGAATGCACATATTCAATATCTTCACCTTAAGAGTCTTCTATATTAAGAAATATCCAAATGAATTTTGTTAAAATGGTTGTCTGGCATGAGTTAGGAAATAAATTACAGTTGCCCCATGTCAAAAGTATTGCCACATGTATGTTACAAATGGACACACAAAGACTCAAAACTTTCTAGGTTTATTTTGGTTAAATTGTTATGCAAATGCTACTCGGAAGATTTTCAAAGCACTCAGGAGGCTGTTAATTTGTTGCGCAGATACATAAAATGCCTAATTTAAAACATAAGACCATGTGACCAGAGTACAATGATTATCAATCCACACAAGAAAACTTTCTAGTTAAACACCTTCAGTTTATGAAACTAAAACACTGGAAATTCCCAAGTATACTGCTTTCACTATAAATGACCTGTAAGTAAGGATCATGCACCTCTGTGGGATATACTTACTAGCATATGCCTGCATCTCTTTAAACGCCTGCTTCTGGATTTAAAAATAAAATTTTAAAAATATACATATCTCCCTTTCTCCCAGATAAAAGTTGACATTTGCTATGCTTAAACATTCAATTTAGTGTATTTTGGCATTTTACATTAACTGGCATAATGCAAACTTGCTGATCTGCCATTGCATTATCATGGCACCATACATAAAGTGGCATACAACCTAGAATAAATACAAACATACAAAAAAATTACTCTTGTGCAACATTTTGTTTATAGACAAATCGGTCATTCATAGACAGATTCATTACATAGTACTGTCAACTTCAAGCCATGATTTTCAAAGTGTTCTCCTTAAGCACTACTAAAAAACTGAAGACTGAAGAAATAGCAATTAATAATTCACAGACTTAAAAGACAAGCATCTGGTCCCCAGGTGAATAGTCAAGATATGCACCAAAAAAACTTCAGGTCTCAAACTCTAGTATTCAGAGAGTGAATCAAAACTTGCACTAGCAGAAAGATACCTTTGCTCTTTTCATGTGGTTTCCTAAATCCTCCACATCAATCACAGCCCGGTGGGAAGCCTCCTCCTCATGACCAGACTCTTCATCACTGGTGGTCTCAAATTCATTCTAAAAATAGACATTTATTAAAGTTGAACATTTACCTACATCTCAAAGTCACATAAAAGAACAGTCTTCCACAGAAGATAAAAAAAACAGAAAACAAAATAAAAACCTCTAAAAACTACATTTTACAAGAAACATGAAAGAAGACATAACATAACCAATGTTAAAATAAATTCACCGTCTAACTGAAGTTTTTTCCCTGCCACTGCTCAGCTCCTTCAGTGTTTATTATTTGACAGATACCTTTCCACAAAGTGACAATAACAGAGCAAATTATATTTGGGTGTAGGTTTACTCATATTTTTAAATTGGAGTACAGGTTAAGTATTGCTTTTGCACTGTATATTCATTCCAGTCATGGCAAAAACTACTAACCAAACAGATATCATATAAATATATCAGATATTTATCATTATCAACAGCACATCCTAATTACAGTACTGGAACAGGCAGTAAAACCCCACGTTCTCTCTCTATTATAAAAGAAAATCTTGAAAAAATCTCTTGAAAAAATTCTCGTCTCAAGTCCCACGAGACTAGACTTTTGCCAAGTGACTATCAAGTCCCGCCCTCCTCTCAACCATTTATAACCAAACCCACAGCCCACTCAGACAGTTCCTGCGCTCTCAGCTCTTATAAATTTTTACGTTTTCCTCACTTTACGTTCCCAATAAAAGAACACTTATTATGTCAAAATCTTATTGATAAATTTCATCCCAAAGGGTTATCAATGGAAGAAATGGAGTACACGAGAAATCCTAACACCAAGAAACGAAGTCAAACGAACCAACGCAAAAATTTTCGATTTGTTACACGGCAATGACATGTAAAATTTTAACAGGCAACAAGAAAGGTAATGTAGTACATCTTCCGCGGATAAAATAAGACACTTTTGTAGCAGTGCTACTATTAGTTAAAACTCCATCTCCCAGCAGTCCCTGCAGGGGCTGTTGAGGGTCAAAGGTGGTCAGAGGGGTTTAAAAGCATAGACATAGAATTACTAGACGCCTCATGACCAGCAGCATCGTACGTCAACATTGTCGCCATATTGCAAGTGGCACTGCTGTGGAGTGAAGTAATGGATAAAGATGCCTCATGCATGTGCTGCTTGGGATTGTACAAACCGCTGTATGCTCCAAACCAGATCACAAGGATTACATTTCATAGGTAAAGCTGAACAATTGTTTTGGTTATATTTGGCCATTAGAAAATCCCATTTTATAATCTTAACTTTAGCTACGCCAGGCTAAGATAGCAAAGCTATGCATTTATGTGTTCAAGTGAGCCTCCAAACAACATTTTGGCAAAACTTATTTAGTCACTAACTATGTAGATTGTTGTTAGCTGTTAACATTTCTCAAACTTTGAAAGTTTCCCAAAGACATCCACCTCAGGAAGCAGTGGGAGGTAGCCCTTAGACGGGATTTTGAGAAAGCTGTCCTGTGATGTGTGCCATGCTAGTTTGGTAACAGATGCTGTACCGGCATCACATGATCAAAGCTACCACTTGCTCACATTAAAAAAAACAAAGGAGGTTTGATGATCCCTTCTGAGGGTACAGTCAAGGTGGTCGAAGTAGCTGAGCATGTTATCCGACAATCGACATTAGGGCAAGCTGTCAGTGTGTCTTTGATCAATCAGTTTGTTCGGGCTGAGATTGGTTCAGATGATGTGTTTATTCTCAAGAAGCACATTGAGGAAACACAATTTGAAATTGACAACCATCATTTTATGCTCATGTCTTTAGTTGTGTCTGTCTTCTACAAACTAAGGCTGCACCATATTGCCAGACTGAATACTCTCAAATTACAGAGTGGCAACACACGGAAAAAGCCATGTAAGACAGTTCTGTTTCATGGATTTTAGATCCTATCCTGTATATAATAAAGTAACCACATTGTGTGTGTGTGTGTGTGTGTGTGTGTGTGTGAGACAGAGAGAGAGAGAAATGAGTGAAATTGTTTTCAGAAATTATTAATCCAATTTGTATACAATAAAATTGTTTATTTTTGTCATCGAGTATCATTTCACTGTTAAAAGAAAGACAAACAACGATAACCGTCAGTAACAGTGCAAAATTCACAATTGGTATGCCAGTTTGAAAAGATAAGTTTTGAGGGTAGTTTTAAAATGTGTTATTGAATCAAGCGGACGTACTGTATACGTGAGGTGACTAGGGCATTAACCAATACTTCAGTACTGTGCTGCATAAGAACAGGACAAAGTCTAGAAATGTTTTGGAGATGGAAGAAGGCTGTCCGAGAAATGTTACTTTTATGGGAGGATTTAATAATAATTATTATTATTTAATAATTGTCATTATTAGTGTATGAATGGATATAAATAATTGCATTTAAATGATTCGCCAAAATCTGTTGTATGTAAACGATACTGTTTTAAACGTTAGAGTTTTTTCATCAGAAAACCCGGTTTCCACGTTTACCTGTATTAGTTTAAATGGCACTTTTGCCACTTACAATATGGTGTACACGCTGACATATCGTGTCGACTGGGCAACACAGTGAATGCAGTGTCTATCTATATATGTCTATGTTTAAAAGGAGGGCAGGTGTCCAAGGGGGAAAAAAAAGGTGGGTTTTTTTTTTGTTGTTGTATTGTGTGTTCCGTTTACTTGTCGGACTGCCTCCTGTTGATTAAGTCGTATTTAGTCTGTGTGTCCTGGATTGTGTCGTTGTTGAGGTCTGGATCGTTTTCTGTCTACCTGTGTGCGGAGGACTGATTGTGGATTCACTGGCTTCCCCGCAAGAAAAGGAGCGCTCCTGAACCATCCATCCGTCTTCACCCTTACAGTGTCTACCGGTAGGACTGTTTTTCATTCCCTTTCAGCGTGCAGATCTCTGGACTCCCTATCGTCATCGTTCATTGCATCCGGTGTTGTTTCCATGGATTTGCTGTGTGGAGTTGTTTGTGTTGATATGTTTAATGTAATATCGCCGTAGGGGTACAGGGGTGGTATTATTGTTTTCATTTATATTATTTAATTTCATTATATTCTTACTTGTTGTTAGTTCCCAGTTTGCTTTATTTTGTCTCTGTTTTTGAGTGTGTGCGGGTCGGGCCAAGGCTGGGGGCGTCCCTGGGATCTACTCTACAAAAATAAATAAATCACCATCATATTGACGGTGTGAATCTTGGCGGCACCGGACCGCTACACCTTGATCTTGATATGCCATATGTATTAAAACGTTTACAGTTTCCTGTTACAATAGATTTTTCTATGACAATTAACAAATCACAGGGACAAACAATCGAAAAAGTCCATTTATTAGGGAGAGAAAGAAACGATATTCACTCATAGGCAGTTATACGTTGCGTTACCGCGATGCAAGTCCAAACACAGAATCAAAATTCAATGCGATATTGACGAAAAGTTAATTTAAAAAAATGTTTTTACTTAAGTTTTATAGTAAAAGTGTAAGTTTAAAAAGTATTTGCATGTTAATTTCAAAGCCAAACAGAATGAAAACATAGAATGCAACGAATACCTCTAACGCAACATGAAACAATTTTCTTTCAATTTATTACGTTTTACTATTTTTGCTATGGTTAATTACTCGCTGTAATGAAAAAAATAGTTCTATTATACATATGTAACAATTCCCATGAAATCTGTTTAAATTGTACATCCGCTTCCCCAAAAGCGAGCGGCAGATCCGTGAAGTGGATAGTGCGTACTGCTCGTTGGCGAAGTGAGCAGGGGGAAGAGCCCCCTAGTTTATTTAATAAAAAAGCCTGTTTTTACACAATAACACTGGAATACAACAGAAAAATAAAGAAAGAAAATTTAATTGAAAATTGCTATAAGCAAGATGAAAAAGGCACTGTTCCAAATTTACCGTTGAAAAAGTTAACTTTACCTTTAAAGCCATGATTTGCATGTTATACCTGAGGTCTACCTGAGTGGAGATTTCTTCTAAATGTAGCATTCATTATCCTGCCTAGTTAATTTGAACTAATTTAAAAATTAGACATGATTTTTTGTGAAACAGTACAAAATTTGAATATATAGTGAGAGAATCAAATATGCCACGGCACTGCTGGTGGTGAACTGCAAAAGAACTCTGCAACCTTGTTCATTAGGGCATACAAAATTAAGTTATACCCAAATACATGTATCTGTATAATTAAAGGAAGTCAATCCATCCATCATCATCAACCCCAGTAACCCAAGTTCAAGTTTAAAGGAACTGGAGATTATACTGACGGTACTGAGCAAGAGGCTCTAGTTCACTGCAAGACAAACTTGCACTCAAGCCAACCCACATTCATAAATTTTAGAGCTGCCAATTAAACTAATAAAATGTGTTTTTTGGGAGGAGAAAATAAAAAAGGCATCAAAACAAATTTTCACTTTGCACATTAACATAATTTGCTCTATTTCAATTTATGATAAAACAATTCAGGGGAAAAAAAAAATGACAAAACCAAAATGGAGCAGCGATTCATACTAAAATACTGACACCCATATTGTTCAGCCAAATGATTTCTTCCTTGCCAGTAAAGGTTTACCTCAGACTTTACCTTGTAACAGTACAGTGCTAGAAAAAATGACTTTACCTTAAGAAGAGATGAAAAGGAACACTAGGAAACACTAATTTCTACACATCAATAGATCCGCTGACAAAAAAAGAACTTGATCTCCATTTTCAGCTTATTAAACAATCAAGCTGAGCAAATGACACATCCAAGTACAGATAACCATTAATTACTAAAACAATATGGTAAACTATTTAATTAACCTAAACAAATTAAGATGATTACCAGAAAAAAGTCAAATCAAAAGACATTGCACAAACCCCAATGAACATTTAAGCTCAGTAGAGCAGTTATTTTCAAAGGAAACTGAGGTATATTAATAAACAAGACAAACAAAAATAAAATTGCAGAACTATTAATCACTTCTCTAAAATACTGTTCTGAGTTTGGTCATCTGTAACAAAATTAGCACCAAATCTGTAGTGCTACTGGAAATAAATTACTTTCTGGGAATACTTTCAACTTTGTTAAAGGTTGTCATTATCCAAGTATTTTATACTTATTTTCTGTTTCAATCTAATTAGCGTACCCCTTTTTATTGTGTCATTTCATGTGAAATCTTTAAGAAAAATGTGATCTCTTTCATAATGATCTGAAAAATAAAACTTCTTGAGTCTGTAATGTAATACATGAAAAGACACGTAAAACATAATACAAGAGTGTAACTAATACAAAGACATAATATACAATATCAGAAACACATGGTCATACTTGCAGATTCAAATAAAAAAAAAAAAAAAAAGTATATGTAATTCACCTCAGATCCAGGAGTCTCCTGTACTTCTTTCTCCTTAGCATGACTCTTCTTGTTTTTGCATTTCCCCTTCTTGCACTTACCAGTGCAAACTTTTTTTTCTCCCTTTGCAAGTGCCTGCAGTCGTTTCAGGAATTTGGCCATCCAGACTGCAAAATCTCCCTCAATGCTGCTGTTCTTGCTCTTGACCACATTGCAGTCGCCCTCTCCACGGGTCATGATCCTCCTGGCACTCAACATCCATAGCCATTTGTCAACATTCTTACAAACCTTGGAAATAAGGATTTCAACAGGATATGAACATAGAAATTACAATTCAAATTTTATCCAAATAGCAAAGTTCAAACTGACAGCCCTACTGGCAGAAAAGGTACTGGTCACAATCCTAAACTGATTAGTTTCATTTTAATAACTGTATTCAACTCTTGTCTAGTCTTGTCTGATGAAGAGAAACACAATTTTGGGGGTATCAATGAATGGACTGAGTGTCAAAAAAAAATACACTCCATCACTTGTAAATTATGCCCTTTTTCAGTAGAGTATTCAATGATAAGTAATTCTGAGCTTGGAGTTAATGAGAAACATAGCACAAGCAAATTACCACTTCCTCCTTAGATCTCCTTTCAGGATTTAGTTATGTACTTATTCCCCTTCTAATACATGCAACTCATTTCAAAAGAATAAAAAGACAATTCAAAGATTCTGCAGATCGTTACCTACCGTGTTGTAGTGGCCAGTGTAGACAGAGTTGCCCAATCCAAAAACTGCATACCGCAGTCCCTTCAGGTATGTCTTGCCATATCTAAAGTCAGCAGAGGCCTCTTCCAGCCATTTACAGAACCATTCTGCATTTTCGGTGGGTTTCCCATCAGTGTAAGTAGCCATCAAAAACACACAAACTGACTGGCTAGTGTTCTAAGGGTATAAGAGGGGAAGGAAAAAAAAAATTCAATACAGATTGCTTAATATGCTGCTCCAATACATGTTCACAGGAAAATGAATGCACTTTTAATTATGGAGTGCATGACACACTCCTGTTTAATGACAATGTCAGACCATGATGTAATGAGTGGATGTAAATGGAGTGTCCCAAGGCTTTGCATCACCCCAGTCCAAAAGGTATCACGTCCTAGTGAGCTGAATGACTTCCGGCCTGTCGCTCTGACGCCACATGTGATGAAGACCATGGAGCGGTTGCTGCTTCACACCTGAGGCCACAGGTCCACCACACCCTCAACCCTCTGCAGTTTGCATACCAGGAGAAGGTGGGAGCAAAGGATGCCATAATCTACATGCTACACCGATCCCTCTCCCACTTGGACAGAGGTGCAGTAAGAATTATGTTTCTGGACTTCTCTAGCGCCTTCAACACCATTCAACTTCTGCTCCTTAGTGACAAGCTGACAGAGATAGGAGTAGATTCATACCTAGTGGCATGGATCGTGGACTATCTTACAGAGAGACCTCAGTATGTGCGTCTCGGGAACTACAGGTCTGACATTGTGGTCAGCAACACAGAAGCACCGAGGGGACTGTACTTTCTCTGGTCCTGTTCAGCCTATATACATCGGACGTCCAATATAACTTGGAGTCCTGCCACGTGCAAAAGTTCGCTGACGACACTGCTATCGTGGGCTGCATCAGGAGTGGGCAGGAGGAGGAGTATAGGGACCTAATCAAGGACTTTGTTAAATGGTGCGACTCAAACCACCTACACCTGAACACCAGCAAAACCAAGGACCCTGTGATCATCAGAGGTGACTGTGTGCAGAGGGTGCAGACCTATAAATACCTGGGAGTGCAGCTGGATGATAAATTGGACTGGACTGCCAATACTGATGCTCTGTGCAAGAGAGGTCAGAGCCAACTATACTTCCTTAGAAGGCTGGCGTCCTTCAACATCTGCAATAAGATGCTGCAGATGTTCTATCAGACGGTTGTGGTGAGTGCCCTCTTCTACGCAGTGGTGTGCTGGAGAGGCAGCATAAAGATGAGGGACGCCTCATGCCTGGATAAACTGGTGAGGAAGGCAGGCTCTATTGTAGGCATGGAGCTGGACAGTTTGACATCTGTGGCAGAGCAACGGGCACTGAGCAGGCTCCTGCATCCACTAAACAGTATCATCTCCAGACAGAGGAGCAGCTTCAGCAACAGACTGCTGTCAATGTCCTGCTCCACTGACAGACTGAGCAGATCGTTCCTCCCCCACACTATGTGACTCTTCAATTCCACCCGGGGGGGTAAACGTTAACATTATACAAAGTTATTGTCTGTTTTTACCAGCATTTCTTATCAATCTTTAATATTGTTTCGTTATCAGTATGCTGCTGCTAGAGTATGTGAATTTCCCCTTGGGATTAATAAAGTATCTATCCATCTAAACGACATGGCTATGCAAAATCAGCATTAAATAGTGGGACTCAAGGGGGGGGGGAGGAACACAAAACAGCGTCATAATGACATCACTATTCCTATAAAATATATGACAGGTGCATCAATATTTCAAAAACGGATTTTAAAACTTGGATTACAACAACATGGTTCAGTGTTAAATGCATCCTCATCTTCATATAAAAATGCATTGCGACTTCCATAAGCTAAATACTAAATAGATAAAGGAAGGCTGTTGTGTGGGCATTACAGTACATCCATGTGCTACTCCTAAAAACAACCCAGAATAAAACTATACTCCACAGTGGTATAGTCTTTTAAGTGAATAATGGGCCACTGGACTGCCAGTAGACTGACTGCACTTATAATTAACGAACATACAGTGAGGCAAATAGGGAGGATTTTTAGCCAAACAGGTGTTGTTTCACCAATTTCTATCCCCTTCCAAAATCTCTGTGTATGTATATTTGAAGCCTAGTAATGGATCAGAATGTAATTAGTATCACCAATATTAATTCTTCCAACTAAAGTGAGAAGGAGGATGCCCATCTAATATTTTGTGCAATACTTTCAACCAAATTCATAAAATTAAGACATATACAGGAGTAGTTTGTCTATTCTTTTAGCTAGAACCACCAGGATCTTAACAACATAATTCAGAAGGTCTGCAGGAAGCACAGTTAATGAAAGTCTTTATTTTTCTTTGGAAAAATGGTGATTTAGAACTGACAGAGGAAAAATGTTATGTTCACGTCATTACTGGCATTAATAACGCTAAAACAAATATTTTATAGTACTCTGCTAGATATCCATCCAGACATGTAGCATTCCCTCTCGGGAAGGAGTTTACAGCATCTTGAACATCAGACAGCATTTGTGTTTAAATCCAATGAGCTTTGCCTTCATAACAGTCTAGTGTATAACACAACTTATAACATTAATCCTTAAAAATATTATTTCTTTATGCTCCAAGATTTTAATTCCAGCTGCTTTTTTGTTTAATGTTGAATTTCAAAACCCCCTTTTTAAGTATGTTTTGTACTAAAATCTTACTGAACATTTGTGTTTACAGAAATGGTACAGTGGTATGAAGAGAAGATGCCTTTTTACTTTAGTAGACAAGAGGTTAAATTCGGTTAGTATTGACAAACTTTTATTCTAACATTGTATACAGCACATATATTCGTCACCTTGCAAGTTATTAAATCGACTAAAGAAAATCACACAGATTAACTCTGATACCCTTCAAGTGCGTAACTTTTTATGTGAAAGTTTTGAGATGACTTGTCCCTTTAGAAATGTCTTGAGTGTTTCCCAAGGTACTTCCACAGAACACTCTATAAACATATTTGCCTCTAAAACAGATCAAATCAGTGAGAAAAAAAATTTATGAATTTCTCATCTGTATGCAATAATGGATTAAACTAAATTTAAGATAAACCAAGATAATCCCCACCGTTTAACATTTTGTGGCTATCATTGATAAAGCCCAATCTAGATAAGTGTTTATTATACAGTTTGAATCAGGCATAAGGAGCTCATGAGAACTCAGTTTTAATAAATGCAGAAGCCTTTGGTTAATGTACAGTATATGCACCAAATCAAGTCATGGCAAAGTTTGATTCAAACCCACCATCATAATTATACAGCTCAATAGGGTCACTGATTTGTGGTTACGAATGGATCGCTTTTATGAATTAAAATTCCCTCTCCTCTGGTCTTGGAGTGAAAACTTTGGTCAACCCAATCCTTCATTAGCCAAGACTGATCTTTGTGATCTCTGCCTTCAGTGAGGAAAGGTGTGTGAAAGCACCTTTTTTACCACCTTATAGTCATAAGAACAGTGGACATTGTTCCAAAACTTAAATATAAAAAAAAAAAACTCTTAATAAGGATTGGTGAATATTTTAGATCTTTTAAATTTACAATTTTCCTCCAACCATAACATTTTGTGTTACGAGGCCTTGCTACATGTAAAAATAACCAAAAAAATAATAGACACAGAATAGTATAGTGGGCATAAAATGAGAAAAAAAATTTAAAAAAATAAAAGCAAACTTCTATTTATTTCCATCCCAACCCATACCCTTCCCCCTCTTGCCTCCCTAACCATGGCTAAGATCACACATGTCAAAGTTAAGGTTCTCTGACATGTTAAGCATAGCATGCCTGAAACATACAGGCCCCCATAGGCAACACTGAAAAAATGGTGTCTATACCAGCGGCTCCCAAACTTTCTGTTCACCGCGCACTTAATGTTTCAAGATTTTTCCAATGTGCCCAAAGTTAAACCACAATATACTTTATAGTTCTATAATACATACCTGACCGTTGCAGTGTGCAGTTGGTGGTTTGGCGCAATTAGTTATAAAAAATTTAATGTAAATTATCACAAATGTTTAGAATAGTTTTAATCAGTTCTTCTCAGAGGTGTACCATATGGTTGAAAAAAAAAAAAAAAAGGCCAGTTTTCCAAATTAGTTGACTATGATGACAAACACCAATCAGAAAACACAAATTGCGACTATGACTTTTTCTAAGCACGTTGATTGGCTCTGACTAGTTCATGCATCACCAATGGAAAAAGCCTATTATATTCATAGGATTCATACGCATCTACAGTTGAGGTTGAAAGTTTGTGAACCCTTTAGAATTTTCTGTATTTCTGCATAAATATTACCTAAAACATCAGATTTTCACTCAAGTCCTAAAAGTAGATAAAGAGAAACCAGTTAAACAAATGAGACAAAAATAATATACTTGGTCATTTATTTATTGAGGAAAATGATCGACTATTACATATTTGTGAGTGGCAAAAGTATGTGAACCTCTAGGATTTGCAGTTAGTTTGAAGGTGAAATTAGTCAGGTGTTTTCAATCAATGGGATGACAATCAGATGTGAGTGGGCACCCTGTGTTATTTAAAGAACAGGGATCTATCAAAGTCTGCTCTTCACAATACATGTTTGTGGAAGTGCATCATGGCACAACCAAAGAAGATTTCTGAGGACCTCAGAAAAAGAGTTGTTGATGCTCATCAGGCTGGAAAAGGTTACAAAACCATCTCTAAAGAGTTTGGACTCCACCAATCCACAGTCAGACAGATTGTGTACAAATGGGGGAAATTCAAGACCATTGTTACCCTCCCCAGGAGTGGTCGACCAACAAAGATCACTCCAAGAGCAAGGCGTGTAATAGTCGGCGAGGTCACAAAGGACCCCAGGGTAACTTCTAAGCAACTGAAGGCCTCTCTCACATTGGCTAATGTTCATGTTCATGAGTCCACCATCAGGAGAACACCGAACAACAATGGTGTGCATGGCAGGGTTGCAAGGAGAAAGCCACTGCTCTCCAAAAAAAAAAAATTGCTGCTCATCTGCAGTTTGCTAAAGATCACATGGACAAACCAGAGGGCTATTGGAAGAATGTTTTGTGGACAGATGAGACCAAAATAGAACTTTTTGGTTTAAATGAAAAGCGTTATGTTTGGAGAAAGGAAAATTCTGCATTCCAGCATAAGAACCTTATCCCATCTGTGAAACATGGGGGTGGTAGTATCATGGTTTGGGCCGGTTTTGCTGCATCTGAGCCAGGATGGCTTACCTTCATTGATGGAACAATGAATTCTGAATTATATCAGAGAATTCTAAAAGGAAAATGTCAGGACATCTGTCCATGAACTGAATCTCAAGAGAAGGTGGGTCATGCAGCAAGACAACGACCCTAAGCACACAAGACATTCTACCAAAGAATGGTTAAAGAAGAATAAAGTTAATATTTTGGAATGACCAAGTCAAAGTCCTGACCTTAATCCAATCGAAATGTTGTGGAAGGACCTGAAGTGAGCAGTTAATGTGAGGAAACCCACCAACATCCCAGAGTTAAAGCTGTTCTGTACGGAGGAATGGGCTAAAATTCCTCCAAGCCGGTGTGCAGGACTGATCAACAGTTACTGGAAACGTTTAGTTGCAGTTATTGCTGCAAAGGGGGGGGTCACACCAGATACTGAAGCAAAGGTTCACATACTTTTGCCACTCACAAATATGTAATATTTGATCATTTTCCTTAATAAATAAATGACCAAGTATAATATTTTTGTCTCATTTGCTTAACTGGTTTCTCTTTATCTACTTTTAGGACTTGAGTGAAAATCTGATGATGTTTTAGGTCATATTTATGCAGAAATATAGAAAATTCTAAAGGGTTCACAAACTTTCAAGCACAACTGTATGCTTGTTGTCTGACATCTGGAGGAGTTCATTCAGGTCTGTTCTCAACATGATACTGTTTGGTCTCGTCAGTGGCACATCATTTATTATGAACAAACCAATCATAGCACCGGAGAAACACAACTTAGAAAAGGGGTTGGATATTGTTATTATAGCAGTAGCATTATTATTTCTATATATTTTTAATTATTTTTGGATGTGTTATGGTTGCAAAGGATGTCTAATATTGGAATATTTCACAGTGCCCCTATAGGCCCTGGGTGCCACAGCTCACAGTTTGGGGACTGCTGGTCTATACAATTATATTGGTAACATAACAGTTGAATGAGCAGTAGTTAAAATAATAGTGCTAATATGGAGACAAATATGTAAAAAGCCGAGTAGTATTATTGATAAATGAAAAAAAAAAAAAAAAAAAAAGTTACTATATTAAAACACAGAATATTAAAGTCCTAGATTTTAACAAAGGTTTCAAGTACAATTTACTTATGATAGAATGATGTCTATTAACTTCAGAGAGTCAATTTGCAATCCCTGCTCCACTCCTTATTATGGCCTATTCAGGTTTTAAAAATAGAAGAAATTAATCTTTTAAAATTCTTTTTCCTCCTCCTCCAGAGAGCTGCAAAAGTGGCTGCCACCATTAAGAAGCACTTTAAGCCTGACTGGATACAACAGTCCATATCTAATGATTGTTTGCAGACATTGGTCAACAATGAAAAATGCAATTCTTCCTGTGGTTACAAGTGAGAAACCCATAAAGATGCATATTCTTTAGTTTTCCAATACTAAAAATATACATTAATTCATTTCTCAGATGTGGAATAACACATTTTTTTTATGCCCCAGAGTTTATCAAATATGATGAAGGCGGCCCTCAGGAAGCATTAACAAAGTAAGCAATATGAACATTAAATTGCTTAATTTAATGACAAGTTGCAAAGTAAAATTGGAAGCATTTACAGCCACATTGCTGATCTGCAAGATTACCTGCATACTGCCCCAGTAGTACCTCACTTTACTAAATTTACTGATTGAGCAGGACTTGCATTGAGGTCTGTGTCCAAACAACAACTGCCCATAAACCCCCCCACCCCTAATTTTAGACTATGTACATTGTTATATAAAGGCACTTTTCTAACCAAGCCTATGGACCTGTCCTGAATAGATGGGTTTAAAGAGGGATGAATGGATATAACCATGCATTGCTGTACTGTGTTAAATTACCGACACCAGACTTGCCCAACCATATGTTGTATGATTTTTGCATGACTTAGTGTCTTGAAAAAGTATTCAGCGATTTTTCACATAAACGACTGTCACAACCTGTAAAGAGCATGAGTGGGCTGAAATATTGGTACTATAAAAGCTTAAGGAAAAAAAATTACCCTGCTTGGTTTCAGAAAAGTAGGACACACTGCCTATAGGGAATTCATAGGTACTAAGTAAAGTCTACCTTTCTATTTTGATTGTAAATGCTACAGAATAAATATGCCTTTTGTTTTTCTAGGTCAGAGATACCACTTTATGATTACGATTGTTATGATGGGGAAGCAGACTTCAGTCTACTGTTTCAGCATGAGCACTCATCAAACTTGGTGATCATTTATTATCAGTCAATATAACTTAGATTTCTTAATGTTTGTCTAATAAAATCTTCATTAAAAAAACTACCAATTACAGTATATTGTGGTGCCCGGATGGGGGGTGGTACCCACCCGGGACGCCCAGGAAGACAGGAGGAGGGCTTATAACTCCTCCAGACCTCGAGGGGGCGACCGCCCTGGGGACCGCGGGTACAGAGCTGGGAAGCTCGACCCTGTAGGGGCCTATGGTCAGCGCCAGGGGGACCCCAACACCTGGAGGACCCTGGACTGCAGCACTTCCGCCACACCAGGAAGTGCTGGGGGGAAGAGGAACAGGGACACCCAAAGTGCTTCTGGGGAGACAGCTGGCACTTCCGCCACACTGGGGCGTGTCGGTGGGAGATTGCCGGGAACACCTGGAGCACATCCGGGTGCTTATTTAAAGGGGCCGCCTCCCTTCAGAGAGGGACTTGAGTCGGGTGGAAGAGAGGACAAGGTTGTTGAAGGAGAGAAGGAGGCGGTCTGAAGAGACAGAGAAAGAAGGCATTGTGATAAAGCCTGGACTGTGGGGTATTGGTGCTTGTGAGTACTGATGGATTGTATAATGGAGACCCAAAATAAACGTGTGTGGGGTGATTTAAATGTGTCTGCCTGTCTGTGTCCGGGTCATATTCCACAATATGTTACATTCCAGTTGATACAATGCTCATCGTAATCCCAACATTTAAAATGTTACCGGATACCATTTGCATACTTACTGGATGAATTACTTTTGACGTTGTTCAATCCCCCCCCCTCCCCGATTTTCCTTTTAAACTACACAAAAAATGAAATATTGGTTGAGAACAACTGAACAAGGGTGACAGGATTGAGATCATTGAACACTCTAAGGCCAAAAGTATGGGAATACCACTCCAAAATTATTGAGTTCCGGTGCAGCAATTATTAATTTACATAAAATCAAGAATACAGACATGCAATCTCCATTGACAAATATTAGCAGTAAAATTAGTCATACTAAAGAGCTCAGTGTCTGCAAATGTTGCACTGTCAGTACATGAAATTTCTCCTCTGCTAGATCTTCCCCGGTCAACTGTAAGTTCTATTGTTATATGCAGTTGTTCTTACTCATATTTCTCATGTATTTTTGTCATCTTGCAACCATGAATGTAGTTTCACACAGGACTAACAATGGAAAAAAGGTAGTACCTTTACATTTTAAGGACTTTCATATCAACCTAGTACCGAATTACAGGTTCTTGTGACATCCCTAGTACAAGCCTAAGTTTGCTATGTACACAAATTTTGAAAATATTCACAGTCAAATAGCAAATTGAAGTATATGCTTTATCTGCAAGAAGTTAAAATGCTTACTATGCATGATAAAACCTCTTTAGCACTACAAAAAATTGCACTCATAAGTTCTTGATGCAATGTAAAAAGAAAACACTAAAGGCAAACTCCACATCTCCGTCATTAATTTATTGATTATGTATACATCAACAAATATATTCCTAACTACTATTAATTAGGCAGAGGACATGCTGGCCTTACAAACATTAGGTACCTATTTCTTCATCTAAACAAATGATATGTAATGTCACTTTATCTGTAGGTCAGTTAATGTATCAAGGAGAAACAGCTTTAAGTTTTTTACAGAATTTGGGTGAGGTATTAGCATGACAGCCTAAGAACACAGGCTACTAAAATTATGTTGATACAGCAAAGTAAGTTTGAAAATGTATCCTAATTATCTGCAGCACTAATAAAACTGCGCAGATACTCCACAAGAACTGTAAATTAAATGTAGGTAGTAAACAATCAAATGTACTCCTTGTACACAACAGACTTCCAGGATATGCTAACAATGTCAAAAGGATAGCACTACATTTATTTAAATTAAAAACTAAATTCCTAAGTAGTACTTAAAAAACGACTGCATAACTAAAGGAAGAGCAACCTCAGCTAAGTTATAGAAATAATAAACAAAACAATTTTTTAAAATGTAGCACTTCCTTTATGGCCGCAAAGTTTCTGATCAATTTACACCAACAGTCCTAGAAGGCACATTATTGAGGTGATTTTGAAACTTTCTAAATTGAAGATGAACTGTCTAACCTATTAAGTTCACTGTCCAATTTAAGAGTACAAAAATGAAAGAAAAACAAGATACTATATTTTAAATCATGGTGGTATAGCTTCAGAGTAGCTAGCTTACCCTGTGCAATTTGACTACTAGGCTACAATTCCTTACACAATTTATTCTAAGGATTATGAAAACTTATGGAAAATTATGAGGGGTCCAAAAAAATAAATAAATAAATGTTAAAAATAAATCTGTAAATTTAGGAAAACATTAGGTGAAAGGGAGTTGCTGTAATGAAAGGTTTGTTAATGTAAATATCGTCATGTCAAGTGGTACATTTTCAAGGTCTGTGCTAAATTATACATTTACACATTTCACATCAAACCAGATATTTGAATTGCATACATTTTCTGTACATCCTGAACTTTTCTACTAAAAACAGAAAGCTGAACCACAAAAGGTAGCATACTTGAAGATCAAAAAAATTGGGTCTCAATCCAGAAAATTGAAGTTAAAATAATAGTAAAAACTGAAGCTCTCACCTCTTCAGCCAAGCTGTCTTCTGGATCATATTCTTTCAAGTTAATAACATCTGATGACAGACCCAAGCCTTCAACTTGCTTAGCAAGATCATTAGCAAACCTCTGCAGTACAAAAAAAAAATCATTAACATTTCTGATGTTAAAAAAATCCCCTTCAGATTCTGCTCATTTTCCATTTCAAGAAGAATGCTTTATATATGGATGTAGCATATAATTAATTAGTGGAATATTAAAAATGGTGAGAAATACAAAAAAGATTAATTCAAAAATAAAAGTTAAAGCTATACGGACATACTCAGTTTAAAAGGGGATGTAAACTTTGCTGATGCTACAGAGGACACGATTCTTTCAGAATCATAAAAATATTAATACATATTCTTATTACAGTTATCAAAAAGCTCACTGGGATACCAAACCAAGACATTGCAGGGTTACATAACACATCTCAATAAGACCACTATCTTCTATAAAACATGCAAAGCAAAAAAAAAAAAATTGTTAATACAGATACATGCAGTGAGATATCCAAAACATATGATCTGCAACACTCTTTAAGAAGTATATAATATTAAACAAATGCTACAAAAAATATTGACTGTTGCAATTGGTTTAGCCACATACACAAACATGTAAAATTTGCCAGTAATCATTTTACTTCATTCTGTAAAATATTTATCCTCTGCTAAAAGATGTCTCATTTTTATCCTATTTATTATGTCTGATTAGAAAAAAGTAAAAAAAACAAGCCCGTCATACTCTGTAAATGATAGGAATAATGTCAGAAAAGGAGATGTAGAAAAAAAAAAAAAAAAGTCAAACTACAAAGCAAGAGCTCCAAAAAACAAACAAACAAACAAAAAAAAAAAAACACTAAAAAGTAGGACATAGAATACTGTGACTTTTGTGCTGTAACACTAGGAGAGCATCAGTAACTGTTCTAACACAAGCGAATCAACATCAGAATATCAGTCACGTAATTAGTAGCTACCAAAGAAATGGTAAAGATGACACCATCCATGTACAGTATCTCACAAAAGTGAGCACACTCCTCACATTTTTGTAAATATTTTATTATATCTTTTCATTGGACAACACTGAAGATATGACACTTTGATACAATGTAAAGAAGTCAGTGTACAGCTTATATAACAGTGTAAATATGCTGTCCCCTCAAAATAACTCACACAGCCATTAAGGTCTAAACTGCTGGAAACAAAAGTGAGTATACCCCTAAGTGAAAAATGTCTAAATTGTGCCCAATTAGCCATTTTCCCTCCCCGGTGTCATGTGACTCGTTAGTGTTACAAGGTCTCAGGTGTGAATGGGGAGCAGGGGTCTCATGCATAACGCCATGCGTAGAGTTTGCACTATAACATGATGTAAGCACAAAAGCGGAAATGCGCTTACGCACAAAAAAATCCTGATGCATAAATCTGCGCATTCGCCAACTTCCACATTCTTCCGCTCCATAATTCCCAGTCAGCATGAAAAGTAACACACATGCACACACCTTCTGTCCCGCCCCAACTCCTCCCAGAATTACGCCTCTTTGAATATGCAAATCAATATAAATAGCCCTTAAGCTCAGCCTTCTGTGAAAAGGCAATGGCAAAAGCAAGAGGGGAAAATAGAAGAATTTCAGTGAATACCAAGTGGAGGCAAGGAAAAACTTACTATTTGTTGGTTTAAACAGTGGTATAAGCAACAAAACGAAGTTGATCGAGTGACATAGCATGTTGGAGAAACTCGAAAGCTCAAGTTCACAAAGTCGCACAGTGCCCGAAATAAAAAAAGAAGTTGTCACATATCAAAGTCACCGTGAAAAGGCGAGTCGTAGCTCACCGTCTGAGTGTCATACGAAAGCTTATTAGGGTACAGAGAAAAAAAAAAAAAAAGACACACAGTGGGGAAAAAGCTTGAAATGCCAACTTTAATCTCTAAATTTCCACTTTAATCACGTAGTTTATTTTGTCATTAAAGCAGAACATCATAAACTTCATCTTAAAATCGTTTAATTTACTAGTTTCTCAATCCCATCGTAACTAAAGTAGCACGTTAAATGCTTTGTTTTGTATTTGATCTTCTATGTGCTCTATGTTTATGAATCACTACGTGCTTCCAGGCTTTCTCTTCCTCCGACAGGACACAGAATCCATTACATTTGTGATATTGCAGCTCTCTGAATAATTAAAATACTGAGATGTATATGTAATATAATTTTCATAATGATAGGAGTTAAAGCATGTTATTAAACATGGGAACTCGGTGTCACAATGATTGTTCATGTCTCACGCAAGATGCTTGCTGCGCCATGCGTGACCTTCGATGAAATACTTTATTGTAGCAGTACTGTCCCTTTCAAACGTACTAACCTCCAATTCCTGTCCTTACTTTTCTTTCTCCAAATATCCAATCACCACACAATCAGCTCTGTAATAGACGTTAAGCTATCTGTATGCTTAGAACGCCAATTCTTCAGAACTTTTAAGGAATATCGAAATATCTTCATTGTAAATGTTTAATTATTCTATCCATCTATCCTTCCAGTGTCGCGTCTGCACCAGCAAGAATACAGTGCGAGGCAGGAACAATCCGTTAATGGTGTACTTAAAAGTTTTCTGTATAATATGATAAACAGTTTGCTGCATTTCATCTTAAAAATGATATCGTCATCATATGTAAATACGCGCTTTATAAAGTGGCTCTGGTTGTGCAATATTATAACTATCGCAAGTATACAGCGAGGTAATTGTACTTATAAGTACAAACAGTTCTACCAGGAGCACTTGGACTGATTGAGTGCATTTAGAGTTCTTGGGATGAAACTGTTTATGAACTGCGAGGTCAGTACAGGAAAGGCTCTGAAGCAGTTGTCATATGAGAGCAGTTCAACAGACAGCATGGCTGAGGCAGCGTGTGCTCGATGCTGTATACCGATAATTCTCTTTCTGATCAGCTGCCGTACAGCTGTGATTCACACTCAGATACAGTAATATAAATACTCCGAGTGGTGCAGTGAGAGTAATATGGAAAAAGATGATCCGATGTGGGATCCGAGGTGCAGTTAGAGTAAAGTAGTTCTGGTATTTGGAATAGTTTGACCATTCTGTGGACCATTATATTGTTACAGGTTAATTACAATCAGATGCATTAAACTAATAAACAATATGCGGTTAATTGCAGTGTATTTATAAAGCCGCGTCAGGGATGTGGATCTAAAAAAGAAAGTATAACCACACAGGAACAGTAGCACTGCTTTGACGCTGGGTGCCGGTAGTCTGCAAAACCAGGCAGAGAACTTGCATACGACAGGGTATGAGCTACCGTGGAAATGTGCGCGGCTTTACGCCAAGTCTAAGTTTTGGGGGGGTCGGCCTGTCAGTGTTCAGACCAAACGACGCTCACTGCATCAAATTGGTCTGCATGGCTGTCATCTCAGAAGGAAGCCTCTTCTAAAGATGATGCACAAGAAAGCCCACAAACAGTTTGCTGAAGACAAGCAGACTAAGGGCATGGATCACTGGAACCATGTCCTGTGGTCTGTTGAGACCAAGATAAACTTATTTGGTTCAGATGGTGTCAAGTGTGTGTGGCAGCAACCAGGTGAGGAGTACAAAGACAAGTGGTGGTGGTGGGAGTGTCATGGTTTGGGGCTGCATGATTGCTGCCGGCACTGGGGAGCTACAGTTCATTGAGGGAACCATGAATGCCAACATGTACTGTGACATACTGAAGCAGAGCATGATCCCCTCCCTTCGGAAACTGGGCCGCAGGGCAGTATTCCAACATGATAACAACCCTAAACACACCTACAAGACAACCACTGCCTTGCTAAAGAAACTGAGGGTAAAGATGCTGGACTGGCCAAGCATGTCTCCAGACCTAAACCCTATTGAGCATCTGTGGGGCATCCTCAAACAGAAGGTGGAGGAGCGCAAGGTCTCTAACATCCACCAGCTCCGTGATGTCGTCATGGAGGAGTGGAAGAGGCAACCTGTGAAGCTCTAGTGAACTCCATGCCCAAGAGAGTTAAGGCAGTGCTGGAAAATAATGGTGGCCACACAAAATATTGACACTTTGGGCACAATTTGGACATTTTTCACTTAGGGGTGTATTCACTTTTGTTGCCAGTTTAGACATTAATGGCTGTGTGTTGAGTTATTTCGAGGGGACAGCAAATTTACACTGTTATACAAGCTGTACACCAAATGTGACACCAAAGTGTCATATCTTCAATGTTGTCCCATGAAAAGATATAATAAAATATTTACAAAAATGTGAGGGGTGTACTCACTTTTGTGAGATACTGTATAACAGACACAAAATCACAACGCCTGCTGCAAATTCAAAATATCACATCAAAACTCCTACGGTGGGTTGGCGCCCTGCCCGGAGTTTGCTTCCTGCCTTGCGCCCTGTGTTGGCTGGGATTGGCTCCAGCAGACCCCCGTGACCCTGTAGTTAGGATATAGTGGGTGGGATAATGGATGGATGGATGGACATCAAAACTCAAAATAATGACAAATGCTCAGAAAATAGCACTAACAACATACTGGCTGAGAGCAGTGCGGGGTGATATTGACAAAATTCAGTATCACAATATTTAGCCAATATATCACAATTTTATATTTATCAATCTATAATAATAAAAGGCAAAGCCCTCACTGACTGACTGACTCACTCACTGACTCACTCATCACTAATTCTCCAACTTCCCGTGTAGGTGGAAGGCTGAAATTTGGCAGGCTCATTCCTTACAGCTTACTTACAAAAGTTAGGCAGGTTTCATTTCGAAATTCAAAGCGTAATGGTCATAACTGGAACATATTTTTTGTCCATACACTGTAATGGAGGAGGCGGAGTCACGTATCGCGTCATCACGCCTCCTACGTAATCACGTGAACTAAAAACAAGGAAGACATTTACAGCACGAGTCACACGCGGGAACGAAGGTAAATTACGTTAATTTTTGACTGTCTTTTAATACTGTGTGAGCATACATATTAACACATGTGCAATTAAACGTGTGCATTTACGGGGTGATTTCTCAGGCTTAAAAGCTCACCTTTTATCAAACGCAGGAAGAAAGGTAACTGACGTTGTTCACTGTCTTTTAATACTGTGTAACCATACATATTAACACATGTGCAATTAAACGTGTGCATTTACGGGGTGATTTCTCAGGCTTAAAAGCTCGCCTTTTACTAAAAAGGTAAATGCAAAACTATTTTCAATCAGTTTATTGAAACGCTCCCGTTAAGGATTGCAATAACATATTCGCGAGATAAAAGAACGAAGTAGGGGGAAATGGAGGAACAGCCGCAAACAGCGAAGAGCAAAAAATTAATTAAACAATTGAGAACGGAGCGAGTTAAGCATACAAGCATGTTCATAAGGGAAACAAAGCACGGTGTAAAACGTAAGTTTAAATTAAGTTAATAGAAACGCTCCCGCTGCGGATTGCATTAACATATTCGCGAGATAAAAGTTTAATGAGAAGACACGAGGTATAAACGAAGCACACGCCGTGGCGCAACGTTAGGGGCAACAGTTTCAACCATTCTATGATCTGCTTCTCGCAACTGAAAGACGGCACATGGCGGATGTTAGCCGACTTGCTGACCGCAACGTTAGGGGCTTCAACTCTGGCGCTGACGCCACATCTCAGTGCCAACACTTTGCAGACTGTACTTAAAAGACACGCCCTCCTCACTGGACAGTTAAAAACACCAATCAAACTAACGATGACATCAAGTATTACCCAATCAAAAGTAGGAAAGTAGGCATCTTCATAAAATGCGTGTGGGATGATTTGCATGAGACGCTGCTTTAAGAAAAAAATGATAAAAAAAATACGGGATAAATCCCGTCCAGTATTGATTCAAAACGGGACGCGCAATTTCATTGTCAAACGCGGCACGATTCCGTATTTTAAAGGACGGGTGGCAACCCTACAGTGCCAGGTAACCACCCATACAATCAGATTGTGATTCAGACTAGGAATGCAATGAATGTAATTACCCCGATCTACATACAAGGCGAAAGTCTTGCAACATTCAAAGATGATGGTTTGGGATAATTAGTACTTATTAAGTACAACATTGAACATAAAAGAGCTTATGAAGCCTTGAACCGAAAAAAGCAAGATCTCAGAGATCGTAAAAAAAAAAAAGGAGGTAATGTCGTTTTACTCGCTGTAGATTTTACTCAAACATTACCAGTTATTCCACGAGGGAGACCAGCAGATGAACTCAACGCGTGTTTAAAATCCATGCTTCTCCCACGGTCGGTTATATGTCGCGTGTTCTCGGGTAGGTACACCAAAAAATGTATACATTTAAGCATGTAATGGGCAAAGAAAAAATGAGGTATACCCGAAGGCACTGCAGTAGTACTCAATGTAACTTTACTTCTTAAATGTTAATGTTTTACTGTTTAATAATTTATACGCTTCTTATATATTGTTCAAATTCTTTTATGAAAATACCAGTGACAGCGCAATGCACGATAACATGGAGTGAATACACCATACGCATCTGCCCACGGCCGCCCTGGTGTGCGCAGATAGGAGTTGATTCTAAAATAAAATAAACATAAAAAGAGTAATACATTCATCACCCATAAAGCCGATAGCAGACGTGACGTATTATATGTGTACCACATTTCAAGTCAATACGTGAAACGGTTTGCAAGCTACATGTGATTTAAAATCCTGGACAGACCAACGAAAAGCCACGGTAGCAAATTATTGAAGAAGATTTTACTGTTTAATAATTTATATTTATATGAAATGTGCTTCTTATATATTACTTCATATTCTCATATGATAATGATGTTAATGTTGTTTATATTGATTTCTATGTTATTGTAAGTGCATCTATGTGTGTATATGTATGTATGTATGTGTATATATAGCTGGGAGAATCATTCTTTTGTAGAGTACCATGTGCTCAAAACAGTACATTGGCAGACACGGACCAAGTTCTTCTAAATGATCTCACACATCTTACTTGAGGGATTTGAAAAAAAACACACCACGACACTAAACTGTAATATGGTCAATTATATTATTCTACAGATGCATGTCAACAACCCAAGATCACTCACAGTGCTACAAGTGGACAGTAGCTATGGTTTTATTTCTGCTTAGTTATGGGGTGGGGGGGACCCATATGCAACTGAAAGCCTGAAAGCAGAGTTTGGAAATTTTAAGAATATTTCTTAATCTATTCTAACTTATGCTGAATAGGTTCATATAAAAAAAACTTACTTAAAACTAAATTAGGAGTAGAAATTTTCTTTACCTTGGCTGTTCCCGTTTGGGAGCCATAAAAAATCTTTACACCTGAAACATGAATGGATTGTTTCTGCACAAAGTTTTCATTTTGAAAGGGGTTTTCTGGGTTACCAAATTCCTGCAAAACAGAAACAAGTTCAGTTATTAAACTACCACATTCTAGGCATTAATAGCAAGCGAAAAAAAAAAAAAAAAAAAACAAACAAAGAAGCAGAGTAACACAATTGATCTTAATCTACTATGGTCATCATTGCATTTTCTGGTTAAACGAAGTTATTATCAAAATCTTTTTTTAAAATGTATGTAACAGTCCAAAAGAAACGGGTTTTATTTTTTTGTGTATGCAGCATTAACAACATACAAGCAGCAGAATGCACTGATTAAACAGCAAAATGCAGCAACTTGCATTTTAAAATATTGACATTGACTCAGTTTCATCTGTAATTAAAGACTAAAGTTTACATAATTTACCAAAACAATTGGAACTATATCAAGCAGCCATATAACAAAAATTCTACCAGCTGTAAAGAGTTGGCTAATTAGTGTGGCACAGAGTGAGAGATGGGGACCTAGAGAAATAAAAACATTTAGTCGTAGAGGGGCGAGAGGAAAAAAACCACACACAACACACCTCATTGAGAATAACAAAGGGACTGAAAAGCTACATGCTATTGCGGGAACAAGCTGGCAAAAGTTTGCCTAATACACTTATAAGGCAGAATGAATATACCTTCATGAACCACAGTAACACAGAGAAATGCCAGTAATCTGATTAAAAAGAAAAAAAGGCCAAAGATAAACAAACAAACACCCCTAAGGATAACTTAGACAGTAATAACTAGTCTCAAACTGCCCGTTTCAAGATTAAATCACAAAGTATATGCCAACAGAAAGCTGCAAAGAAAAGCTAATCAGAACACAGGACATACAGTAATCTCACTGACAATTACTGAAGCATAAGCGAAAATATTTTAGGTCACCAACCACCAATGACAATGCTAATGGTTAGAAATGAACAAGGTATTAGTAACAAGGAAATTAACTCATACCTGTCATGGCACTCTGCATGCAGTATTTTATTAAAAAAAATCCTGCTTGATCTGCTATTTCCGAAAATATTTCAAACAGGACACAATACAGTTATTGATAATAGATGGTTTTGTGACAATGGGAACTCTGTGAAAGGTGAAGGTGGAGGACTGAGCGCATCTTTCATTGACATGTCCCTCATAGTACTGTGACCATTACATAGAGGAGGAGGATCCTGTTCGCCAAAATACAGAATTTAGAGCTATATTGTTTGGAACCACAAATTCCCAATAAGATTAAGGAAAGGAGCCGGAGAACAAATAAATCTGAAAATTCTCAAGAGGGCCACCGTACAAGAGAAGTTCACAAGTTAAAAGCACCAAAAAAAAAAATATCTTATTGTGTGAAACTCTACAACAACACTGGTTTCTTGCCACCATAGCCACAAGTACAATAAAGCACAACTCTGTCTTCTTCCTCTTTGTCACTGCCTCCTCCACACAAGCTTTGTCCACCTTCCACGCAACTCTCACTTCTCAATCTGAGGTAGGCAGTTCCTTTTATCTTCCACCCAGGAGTACTACCAGTCTTCCATACACATGGTCCGAAAGCACTTCTGGATGAGACAGTAACCCCATGAAATAGGCCTCCCCGGTACCTGCAGAACACCCCTGTGGCACCCAAGGCTGCCCTGTGGGAATCAGAGGTACTGCTGCAACCCAACACAGGGGTTATAAATAAAATACTAAACAAATGTAATTACTCTGAATGTTTCAATATGCTTCAACTCTTCTATAGAAGGCTTGTTCGTGAACAGCTCTCTTTTTAATAATATAGCTGACACAAACATTAACAGGTCTGGAAAATTCTGCATAATTAAAAAAGTCATTGATTGAAATTTTATGTATTAACATTATTCCTCTCAGATATCTGCACTTCTGCAATTGATAAAGAGTCTTAACATTACTGTGAGCATTACAATGAGCCATTGTGAGCAGTTACAAGGTGTCAACAGTTTACCTTCCTTTTTTGTATTTTCTGAGCTACAATCCAGATGCATATACTGACTGTCAATGCCAGATATACATATAGCCTGTATTCCCAAAGAGAAAAGAAACAGGCATGAAAATAATCCCAAGGGTTGTCCAAGTTATCTGCAATAAAAAAAAAAAAGAGAAAGTCAAACTTTCCAAAAAAAAATAAATATCAATCAATATGTGCTTGCTGCAAAACAGTTGTTAGTCAGGTTCTCAATTGACACCAGAAGAAAGGAATTTAATTTACTGCATTTATTAAATAGCATAATCTGATACATCACAGCTTACCCAGTTTTTCTCTTAGCTCTGCAATACACCATGTCCCTTAGTTCATAAATAAACACTGCCTGAATATTTTCAGGTGTTTTTAACAGTCATAATAATAAATATTTATAATAATTAAATGGGCTTTTCAACATCTAAGCAGGTACTCATCTCAAGTTAAACAGATGTCCAGTGCCATACAGGTATTAGCTTGATTGTTATTTCTTTGTTTTCAGAATACTCTAGTTAACCCTCACCCAGAAATTACAAAAAAAAAAAAAAAAAAAAACAGATAAAAACATACATGATAAAAATGCATCACTTGAATAATTAAATATGCATACATATATTTTTATATATGTTATGGTCAATGTGTGAAATTAGGCATTATGTAGAATGCCTAGGAAATCTATAGAAAGTAAGAAACGATTAAAATTTCGAACATTTCCTAGGCATTCTACGCAATGCCAAAAACAAAACCGACAAGTCATTCTGTACAATGCCTAGAGAAAGAATATAGCATATTAAAACTAACACAGACATTTCATGCTTTGCATAAAATTCTACACAATATCTGCTTTCACATATTGGCAGTAACATGTACAACACAAAAAAAACATTAAGAGGAGTAAATATTTTCAGACACATTACAGAATACCATGTATTTAATTAAAAAAAAAAAAAAAAAAAAAAAAAAAAAACACACACACACCTACATGCACATTGTGTGGACAGTATTTTATAAATAAGTCTGGAGTACTATTATTTTGATCACTCTTAAAATGAAAAAAAAAAAAAAAAACCCAGGCAGCATCTAGCAGCTTTTAAAAAAATGTAACACACTTGACCTTGTTAGAATCAGATATGCATTTTACTGCCATCTACTGGAAGATAGACAGAACTTGTTAAATGAAAAACATACACATACAGAAGGAGTGGAAACAAAAAAAATTACTAAAGATTATTAGTGATAAATCAGATTTACCAATTATAGTTCTCAGGGAGTTAATATTAGGTTTAGAACCAGTCTGCCTTTTAAGGACCTATTTCGTACAACTGAGGGTAGGGGAGGTTGCAGGGATCTGTGGTATACAGGGTGAATTTTTCTAGGCTGGTGGTAAGGCTGTCCTCCTGGTATTGCAAGCAATCTTTGCTTCCATTTGGGAAACTGGCATCACCCAACTGACTGGAAAACAGGACTTGTCATCCCTATATGGGAAGGGAAGGGTGATCGCCTGGATTTGCGGCAACTACAGGGGAATAACACTGCTCTTGGTGCAGGGTAAGGTCCTTGCTAGGGTGATCCTCAATAGGATCCTTGATCTCTTGCTCACCTACCAGCGAAAGGAGCAGTCTGGTTTTATACCTAAGAAGTCTGCCATCGACGGTAACCTGGCACTGAGGGTTCCCATTCATGCTGATGTACGTAGGTCAGGTCAGGTTGGGGAGCATGCACTGGTACAGTGCGTTGCTGCACCCACCACAAGACAAAACAACTCGGGATCCTGGTTGGCAACCCACCAGCCAGACACGCGGTCAATGAACATAAAGAAGCAATTGTTGCTACCCATCAATCTGAGAAGGTTTATAAGTCAATTTCCAAACAATTTGAAGTCCATCATTCTACAGTGATAAAGACTATTCACAAGTGGAAAACATTCAAGACAGTTGCCAATCTTCCCAGTAGCAGATGTTCAAGCAAAATTCGCCCAAAGGTCAGGCTGTTAATGCTCAAAGAAATTGCAAAAAACTCAAGAGCTACATCTCAGACTTTACAGGCCTCAGTTAACATGTTAAAGTTCATGACAATACAATTAGAAAAAGACTGAACACGTATGGCTTGTTTGGGAGAGTTGCAAGGAGAAAGTCTCTTCTCTCTAAAAACATGGCAGCACAGCTTTTGTTTGCAAACTTGCATCTGATCCAACCACAAGACTCCTGGAACAATGTCCTTTAGACAGATAAGACCAAGGTGGAGATGTCTGGCCATCATGCACAGCGCCATGTCTGTCGAAAAACAAACACAGCATATCAGCACAAACACCTCATACCAACGGTCAAGCATGATAGTGGAGGGGTGATAATTAGTGCTTGTTTGGCTGCCACAGGACCTGGGAACCTTGCAGTCATTGAGTAATCCACAAACTCATACGTATACCAAAGTAATCTACAGTCAAATGTGAGGTCATCCATCCGATAGCTAAAGCTTGGTCAAAACTGGGTCATGCAACAGAACAAATGATCCCAAGCACTGCAGTGATTCTACAACAGAATGGCTGAAAACGAAAAGAACCAAGGTGTTACAATGGCCCAGTCAAAGTCTAGACCTTAAAGTGACTGAAATGTTGTAGCAGGACCTTAAGAAAGCTGTGCATAAATGAATGCCCACTAACCTCAATGAATTGAAGCAACATTATGAAGAAGAGTGGGCCAAAATTCCTCCAACACGATGTGAGAGACTGATAAAACAATTACTTCAAGTTATTGGCGCTAAACGTGGTTCTACAAGCTATTGAATCATGGGGTTATTTAAATTTTTCACACGTGGCTTCTCCATTTTGGCTTCATTTTTGTTAAATAAATAATGACACAGCAGAATCTGTTGTGTGTTGTTTTACACCAGAGGTTAAATTTATATCATTTTTAAAACTGGTAAGGACACGCAAAACCAAAGAACTGTAAAAGGGTGTACCTTCTTTTTTACTGTACATTCTCAAATCTGATTAAACCAACTACAAAGAGGTCAGAGCCTATTGGGTGGTATGGACATGATGCAGGTCTATTGCAGGTTCCTCCAACCCCCAAGAGCCCCAAATGTCCACACACAGACAAGATACACTCACCTACATCTAAGGTCAACTTACAATTTGCCTAGTAACCCAACATTTGTCTTTTGGGATATGGGAGAAAAACCAAGTACCTAGAGCAAAGCCCACACAGTCTAGAAATTATCAAAGTCAAAATCAGAAATTCTTAAATGTTTATTCCTTCCTACACTAATGTGAAGAATCTTCCATTTATCTGTCAAACCATCCATCCATCCATCGTCTCCCGCTTATCCGAGGTCGGGTCGCGGGGGCAGCAGCTTGAGCAGAGATGCCCAGACTTCCCTCTCCCCGGCCACTTCTAGCTCTTCCGGGAGAATCCCAAGGCGTTCCCAGGCCAGTTGAGAGACATAGTCCCTCCAGCGTGTCCTGGGTCTTCCCCGGGGCCTCCTCCCGGTTAGACGTGCCAGGAACACCTCACCAGGGAGGCGTCCAGGAGGCATCCTGATCAGATGCCCGAGCCACCTCATCTGACTCCTCTCGATGCGGAGGAGCAGCGGCTCTACTCTGAGCCCCTCCCGGATGACTGAGCTTCTCACCCTATCTTTAAGGGAGAGCCCAGACACCCTGCGGAGAAAACTCATTTCAGCCGCTTGTATTCGCGATCTCGTTCTTTCGGTCACTACCCATAGTTCATGACTATAGGTGAGGGAAGGAACATAGATCGACTGGTAAATTGAGAGCTTCGCCTTGCGGCTCAGCTCCTTTTTCACCACGACAGACCGATGCAGCGCCTGCATTACTGCGGATGCCGCACCGATCCGCCTGTCGATCTCACGCTCCATTCTTCCCTCACTTGTGAACAAGACCCCGAGATACTTGAACTCCTCCACTTGGGGCAGGATCTCGCTACCAACCCTGAGAGGGCACTCCACCCTTTTCCGGCTGAGGACCATGGTCTCGGATTTGGAGGTGCCGATTCTCATCCCAGCCGCTTCACACTCGGCTGCGAACCGATCCAGAGAGAGCTGAAGATCACGGCCTGATGAAGCAAACAGGACAACATCATCTGCAAAAAGCAGTGACCCAATCCTGAGCCCACCAAACCGGACCCCCTCAACGCCCTGGCTGCGCCTAGAAATTCTGTCCATAAAAGTTATGAACAGAATCGGTGACAAAGGGCAGCCCTGGCGGAGTCCAACTCTCACTGGAAACGGGTTCGACTTACTGCCGGCAATGCGGACCAAGCTCTGGCACCGATCGTACAGGGACCAAACAGCCCTTACCAGGGGGGCCGGTACCCCATACTCTCGGAGTACCCCCCACAGGATTCCCCAAGGGACACGGTTGAATGCCTTTTCCAAGTCCACAAAACACATGTAGACTGGTTGGGCAAACTCCCATGCACCCTCCAGGACCCTGCTAAGGGTATAGAGCTGGTCCACTGTTCCGCGACCAGGACGAAAACCACACTGTTCCTCCTGAATCCGAGGCTCGACTATCCGACGGACCCTCCTCTCCAGGACCCCTGAATAGACTTTTCCAGGGAGGCTGAGGAGTGTGATCCCTCTGTAGTTGGAACACACCCTCCGATCCCCCTTCTTAAAGAGGGGGACCACCACCCCGGTCTGCCAATCCAGAGGCACTGTCCCTGATGTCCATGTGATGTTGCAGAAGCGTGTCAACCAAGACAGTCCTACAACATCCAGAGCCTTGAGGAACTCCGGGCGTATCTCATCCACCCCCGGGGCCCTGCCACCAAGGAGTTTTTGACCACCTCGGTGACCTCAGTCCCAGAGATGGGGGAGCCCACCTCCAAGTCCCCAAGCTCTGCTTCCTCATTGGAAGGCATGTTAATGGGATTGAGGAGGTCTTCAAAGTACTCCCCCCACCGACCCACAACGTCCCGAGTCGAGGTCAGCACCGCACCATCCCCACCATATACAGTGTTGACACTGCACTACTTCCCCTTCCTGAGACGCCGGATGGTGGACCAGAATCTCCTCGAAGCCGTCCGAAAGTCGTTCTCCATGGCCTCCCCAAACTCCTCCCACGCCCAAGTTTTTGCCTCAGCAACCACCAAAGCCGCATTCTGCTTGGCCTGCCGGTACCTATCAGCTGCCTCCAGGGTCCCACAGGACAAAAGGGTCCTGTAGGACTCCTTCTTCAGCTTGACGGCATCCTTCACCGCCGGTGTCCACCAACGGGTTCGGAGATTGCCGCCACAACAGGCACCGACCACCTTACAGCCACCGCTCCGGTCAGCCGCCTCAACAATAGAGGCACGGAACATGGCCCATTCGGACTTAATGTCCCCCACCTCCCTCGGGATGTGGTCGAAGTTCTGCCGGAGGTAGGAGTTGAAGCTACTTCTGACAGGGGGCTCTGCCAGACATTCCCAGCAGACCCTCACAACACGTTTGGGCCTACCACGCCTGACCGGCATCCTCCCCCACCATCGAAGCCAACTCACCACCAGGTGGTGATCAGTTGACAGTTCCGCCCCTCTCTTCACCCGAGTGTCCAAGACATGTGGCTGCAAGTCCGACGACACGACCACAAAGTCAATCATAGAACTGAGGCCTAGGGTGTCCTGGTGCCAAGTGCACATATGAACACCCCTATGCTTGAACATGGTGTTCGTTATGGACAACCCGTGACGAGCACAGAAGTCCAATAACAAAACACCGCTCGGGTTCAGATCGGGGGGGCCATTCCTCCCAATCATGCCCTTCCAGGTCTCACTGTCATTGCCCACGTGAGCATTGAAGTCTCCCAGCAGAATGAGGGAGTCTCCAGAAGGTATGCCCTCTAGCACCTCCTCCAGGGACTCCAAAAAGGGTGGATACTCCGAACTGCTGTTCGGTGCATACGCACAAACAACAGTTAGGACCCGTCCCCCCACCCGAAGGCGAAGGGAGGCTACCCTCTCGTCCACCGGGGTAAACCCCAATGTACAGGCTCCAAGTCGGGGGACAATAAGTATACCCACACCCGCTCGGCGCCTCTCACCGGGGGCAACTCCAGAGTGGTACAGAGTCCAGCCCCTCTCAAGGAGATTGGTTCCAGAGTCCAAGCTGTGCGTCGAGGTGAGTCCGACTATATCTAGCCGGAACCTCTCAACTTCGCGCACTAGCTCAGGCTCCTTCCCCTTCAGAGAGGTGACATTCCACGTCCCAAGAGCCAGCTTCTGTAGCCGAGGATTAGACCGCCAAGGTCCCCGCCTTCGGCCACCACCCAACTCACACTGCACCCGACCTCCTTGGCCCCTCCCATAGGTGGTGAGCCCATGGGAAGGGGGACCCACGTTGCCTCTTCGGGCTGTGCCCAGCCGAGCCCCATGGGTGCAGGCCTGGCCACCAGGCGCTCGCCATCGAGCCCCACCTCCAGGCCTGCCTCCAGAGTGGGGCCCCGGTGACCCGCGTCCGGGCAAGGGAAAACGCCGTCCAAAATTGTTTTTCATCATAGGAGGTTTGTTTAACCGCTCTTTGTCTCATCCCTCACCTAGGACCAGTTTGCCTTGGGTGGCCCTACCAGGGGCATAAAGCCCCGGACAACAGAGCTCCTAGGATCATTGGGATACGCAAACTCCTCCACCACGATAAGGAGGCGATTAAAGGAGGGGTATCTGTCAAACCATCATTCTGAAATAAGATGTAGAATGCCACATACAACAGCGAAGCATCCTTAGAAAGAAAGGTGACATTAAAGTAAATGACTTCTATATTAAAGCAATATAAAGACAAAATAGAGGAAAAAAATATGCAAAAACCACAGAATATGAAAGTTCCCTCCATCCAAGTTGAGAATTCCAGATGCAACCATCTGGTTTGTAAAGAAATTTCAAGTGGAAAAACCATGCAGATTTTTGTTAGAAACCAAGAACGTTTTTTCTGTTTCCAATATACTAGCTAATTCACATTTTGATTAAAGTGCTCACATACATTAAGCTCAAATAAGTTGCAAAACAAGGAGGCATTGGTTAACAGTATGCACATGGTGGTATATAAATCAGACATATTTAAAAGATTTAATAAATCTCTACCACACAAAAGGTTATGAGCAGTGCTCAGTACAAGGAAGAATGTCAAAACAAATTTATCAATGAATTCCTGTGTAGTTTCCTTGATGTAATGAAAAAGCTACAGAAAAAAAAACCCTTTCACCTCCCACATGTGTTGTTTTTGTATCTTTCATATTGGGGCAAAAAATGTCTTAACATCTCTAGAGACCAGTGCTTGCCAGGAATAGAAAAAAGGCTGAAGACTACTCAGCAGGCAACAGTAAAAATATTTAAAACATATTGCATTGTAAATATTCATAAAGTCCAGAATCATTACGTCAAAAGAAAATGCTGGCTTGACCTGAATTAGGAAGAACCTCTTTATAAACATTTAGGTACAGGAAGTAAAGTATTTTAATACTCTTTTCTCATATTCCAAAACACAAAAAGTCTGTTAAATTTTTCTTTTTTTTTTTTTTAAATTTAAAATAATCAAGAGTAGTAAAACCATGTCCAACTAGTGTTTCCGTTACATTATTGTTAATTTAATTCTTCATTATCTAAATCAACTTTCAGAAATAAGCCCAACAATGCTATTTTCCTGTATATGGGAATCATCGAGGCAAAACTGTACCTATAACGGTATTTGATATTCAGTAATGAACTACAAAATAAGGGGGAAAAAAAAAAAAAATCAAATGCTTCATGTGCCTCCAAAAATTTTGACTAGACGGTCTCTATGAGGTCTTCATTATATACAATTTGGGAGAAACAGTACTGAAATTCTTGATACATTTCCTGCAATAATTTACAAACCAAATGAACTGTATTTCTTTAACTGCATTCCAAATGAATCATTCTAAAATGGCCTGAACTTTAGCGGTGTCCAAAAATCACCCTCTAATAACAAAAATGAAACAGTTAACTTAGGAAAAATCTCAAGTTTAACATATAGCCTATTCTACCTCAACCTTTCAAACACCTTACAGACAAATGTAATATATGATACTTGAGAAAATACTTGACTATCACTGAAATAAACAAACACAGAGACTCCTAATGCATTTTTATTTTTTTTTACTAATGATCTAAATACTACAAGTGCATTTGATAATACAAAAGGTGTGATGACATATGCAATGCTCAAATGCAGTATTAAAGGCAGTTTTTTTCTCCCATTCATTACCATCTGCTATTTGAATAACATTAAAAGTACTAACTTTAACTTGGTAAAAATTGCAGACTTACAGACAAGGTAAAGTCTGTAGTACTAGGGTGTTGTACCGTGTTAGCCATTATAGTTAGCCAATAAAAGGTGTCATTTTGCTTTGCTTTTCTCTACAGACAAGTTAAATAATTGAAGAAATCACAGGGAAAGGATAATTGTTTTATTATAGGAATGCCATTCGACTCCCAATGATCATGCAAGGTAACTAATGGTCCATCATCTTAGTAATACAAAAACTAAGCTGTACCATTCTCATCTATACAGAGCTAAATTTTGATTTAATAATAGAATATAACCGCTAAGTAAAAAGGCCCTTAGTAACAAATTATTAGTATAATCATTGGGCCTATGTGGTGTAGGTTACAGTATAGTAATTGTACCTTACTAAACACATGAACATTCATTAATTGCAGTAATACAGGGAAAGGCCAATAATTGACCAACTGTTCTATAGCCAGTGTATTATGCCTAAACAGTCATTAAAACAGAAAAGATTCCATTTGACCAATTTTTTTGTATCTCAAAAAGTAACTGCTGTAAGACATGAACAACATAAAATTACTTTATAATAATATACTTCTTTCTCTTGTCTTTGCACAATGTCTTGTCTTGTTTGTGTTTTAATTTTAAAAATTAATTTTAATTTTAAATTTCAAATTTTATTCTAATTTTAATTTAAATTTTTTATTTGTATGTCATGTTGTTACACTGTGGACCCTGAGCTTCGCAATTTGATCTATTTGTATACTGTATATGGTTGAAATGAGAATAAACTTCGCTTTGACTTATAATTGGAATTTAAACAAAAATATGTTCAACATGCAGTACAACCACAGACATACTAACTGGATTGGTCATTTTAAGAAAATACTTTAGAGATTTCACTTTTTTTTCTTTTTTTTTTTTTTTTTAAAAAGAGAATGGAAGAAAATGTCTGAAAATGGGGTAAACTTGGCTTGCTAATGGGGTGGGTGGGGATTTTGACGGATGTACCTGGCTAATCCTCCCACCCAGACAACCTAGGTGGAGTGTATATAAATTGGGGAATTATCTTCGCCACAGTGGCCTATATATGCAGCGCAAAAAAAATAAGTACATTTTTATTTAAATAAAAAAAAACAATGTATTTCATGGTGGCACACCTGAAAACTCATTTATTCACCTCCAAAACTACCCATCTTTTCATATAAACCTGCACTTTATCTTGTGCCTTTCATTTTACCACCTTCACATGAAGACATAACACCTTTAAACTTATTTTCTTTATTCCATCCATGCATCCATTAATTATCTTAACCACTGTATCCTATGCCACATTTACTGTATATATTAAAAAAACACCACACACAACACACAAATTCCCCACCTCAAATTTATTACCTTATTTAGATATGTTGTCCTCTAGCTTGTTGAAATATAATCTATTAGGAACATAACTAAAAATGTATTATTTGTAAAGTATGACCTACTCCAAAGGCAGAATATTTGCTTAATTAATCTGTAATGTCCTAATGAATAAATATTATTGGTAATCTGATTCAGTCTTGTTACAGCTGTATTTACATATAAGAAGTTCAGAGTATTAACAGCAGCTGCAAACACTACACCGGACTATTCTTTATTTTGGTAAAATAACACTCTAAGTCAGTGTTTCTTTGGTATGTCTGCGAGGGGTTACCACATGATTGTGTAGAAAAACCGAACAGTTCATTCAAGTGTGAATGAGTCAAATGACATGCTACATGCTATCTAGCATGCAGTTTATTGCAATAGTCTGTGAAGCAATGCTTTCGACACATCTTGAAGAGCTTTCATTTTGTGTCATGAAAATATAAACATTTCCCACCTGTCAACTCACATCTTATTAAAACACCCAGTCTGAGAAGACCGACAGTAAAGACACATACCTGTAAGAAAGGGCAGACTGGAAGGAATGAGACAAGCACAACAATGTGATGATTTTTGGGGTGTTATGAAGGACAAGTGAATTGGGTGGGAATGTGTGTATATATTAGTGCCATGGCACTGTTGCACACTAAATGCAGTTTCAGTGGCCAAAAACAACAGCTCTGACCTCATTATGTGTTCACTGATGTGGCACACATCGAATGTAAACAAGATGAAAAGAACATATTCCATTAAGTTTAACATGCCTTGGTGAGGAAAAATCCCTTCTTGTCATGCTATTTTAAAGTTGACAAGTCATCTACTGGTAGCGTAAAGGTTGTATTTGTTAGACCACTGAGAACCACAGGGGCACAAGTGTTGTGGGGTACAAAATCTGTAAATTTTGTTCTGGATTTCCATTATATTTTGCTCAAGCAAAAACAGATGTACTAAATTCAGGACACATCAAAACATATCCTCTTTCCAGTTGTACCTCACTTTTAAAAAAGCTGTTCAAGCAAAATAGGAAGACATGGCAATGCCTCAGGCTATCAATTACTTTACAACCAGAGAAAGGGTGGACATTTGGGACAAGTAGCTAAATTGATTTATAGCCTGGGAAAGGAAGACATGCCAGTAGGTATTAAGCAACATCAAAAAAAAAAAGTTTTATTGTTTGGGAAAACGGACAGTGTATTCATTCATCACATTGACAGCCAGCCAATCAGAATATCTAACAGTCACATCCTGCAAAACCCCCCCAGTAGAATTTTACAATAAATATGCCTCATCTGAAGAGAAACACAGGAGGGAGGAAGAAGATGGGATGAAGACATCAGTAGATGAGGACAGTGACGTCAACGTGCGGCTGTTGCCATCTAATCGTCAGAAAAGCATCTAAAGAACAACTACGAGTGCCAGATCACAAGCTGCCTGTGACATTCATCCTCATCTTTACTTTTTTCATAGGCTTTTTCTAAAGACTACTAAGGGGCTCTACCCCCTGCTCGCTTCGCTCGCCAACCCCCAGGCGGGCACTACATACTACTACTACTACGTTATTTTCAATTTTACATTACAGCCACTTCACCGCTCTGCCACTCGTGTATGGGGAAGTGGTTGTACAATTTAAACAGATTGTTATTTTCAATTTTACATTACAGCGAGTAATTAATTAACCATAGTAAAAAACAGTAAAATGTAATAAATTGAAAGAAAATGATGTTTCATGTTACATTAGAGTTATTAGCTGGATTATACATTTTCATTCTGTTTGGCTTTCAAATTAACATGCAAATACTTTTTAAACTTACACTTTTACTGTAAAACTTCAGTAAAAACAATATTTGGAATTAACTTTTCGTCAATATCCCACTGAATTTTGATCCGGTGTTTGGAGTTACATCATTACAATGCAAAGTGTAACTGCCCGTGAGTGAATATCTTTTCTTTTTCTCTAATAAATAAACCAACTTTTTCAAATGTTTGTCATTATGATTTGTTAATTGACACAGCAAAAGCCATTCTAACAGGAAACTGCAAACATTTTAATGCAAATTGCATATCAAGATCTCCTTTGGTGTCTAATGTTATCCACGGAAGATGTACAGTAATCCCTCGCTATATCGCGCTTCGCCTTTCGCGGCTTCACTCCATCACGGATTTTATACGTAAGCATATTTAAATATATATCGCGGATTTTTTGCTGGTTCGCGGATTTCTGCGGACAATGGGTCTTTTAATTTCTGGTACATGCTTCCTCAGTTGGTTTGCCCAGTTGATTTCATACAAGGGACGCTATTGGCAGATGGCTGAGAAGCTACCCAACTTACTTTTCTCTCTCTCTCTCTTGCGCTGACTTTCTCTGATCCTGACGTAGGGGGATTGAGCAGGGGGGCTGTTCGCACACCTAGACGATACGGACGCTCGTCTAAAAATGCTGAAAGATTATCTTCACGTTGCTACCTTTTGTGCAGCTGCTTCCTGAAGCGACATGCTGCACGATGCTTCGCATACTTAAAAGCTCGAAAGGCACGTATTGATTTTTGCTTGTTTGTTTTTCTCTGTCTCTCTCTCTCTGCTCCTGACGGAGGGGGTGTGAGCTGCCGCCTTCAACAGATTTGTGCCACGGTGATTAGCATACTTAAAAGCCAAACAGCCCTATTGATTTGTTTGCTTTTCTCTATCTCTCTGACTTTATCTGCTCCTGACCACAGTCCTTTGAAGAGGAAGATATGTTTGCATTCTTTTAATTGTGAGACGGAACTGTCATCTCTGTCTTGTCATGGAGCACAGTTTAAACTTTTGAAAAAGAGACAAATGTTTGTTTGCAGTGTTTGAATAACGTTCCTGTCACTCCACAACCTCCTGTGTTTCTGCGCAAATCTGTGACCCAAGCATGACAATATAAAAATAACCATACAAACATATGGTTTCTACTTTGCGGATTTTCTTATTTCGCGGGTGGCTCTGGAACGCAACCCCCGCGATGGAGGAGGGATTACTGTACTACATTACCTTTCTTGTTACCGGTTAAAATTTTACATGTTAGAATTGTTCGACCAATTTTGAATACAACCAGTCTTGTCCTATTGCATAGCCCATCACTCATACATAAATTACGTAACAACATTACGATACTTCCTTCTTTCAACAGTAATTTGGCCGGTGGAAGACCAGACGGTGTTAACGGTTGTAGATATTTTACGGGATATTGTAAGTTGATGTTTTTTAATCTTCCGCACCATCACCACCAACTGTTTCAGCATAGTCTATTGATACACATTTAACCAATTCGCCATGTAACCGATCAATAATTTTTGCATTAATGTGTTTGACTTCATTGTTTCTCGGTGCTAGGATTGCCTGTGTACTCATTTCCTCTGTTGATAACCCTTAGGAATGAACTTCTTCAATAAGATTTGGACAGAAGTCTTGTTTTATTGGGAACTTAAAGTGAGGAAAACGTACAAATGTACAAGAGCGTAGAGCGCAGGAACTGTGTCTGACAAAAGCATTCACACCAATTAGAGGTGAGAGGACCGTGACCAGTTAACCATAAAAGGTTGAGAGGAGGGCGGAACAATGTCTACCGACTTGAAAAAAAAATCTCTTGGCAATAGTCTTGTCTCAAAATTTTCTTATTATATATACATATTATATATACACACAGACTTTACTATTAGTCCTATTTTCTGTTATTCTTTGTTGTACTGGTATTATTCCTGTAATAAATACCATGCTGCTTTTAACTTTCTACGATTTGTCTTAATGTCTATAGTGATTGAAGTAATAAGGTAGATTTCTTTGAGCACCCGGTGCAGCCGGAGATTTGACATTACCTCTGTATTGCAAGGTTTATTAAGGGCCGAGGGTGAAAGCTCCACCCAAAAGTAGGGAACAGTACGTAAAGTAAGGCATTCTTGGCTGTTAAATGGCCTGTAGTCAAGGATACTGAACCTTTGTATGTTTAAAATGTATTCTTGGAGACCAAAAGTAATATTTAGGTCTGAGATATCTTTAAAACAGTATGTTGTTCAATGCCGATAATAAGTAAGTCTCTTGAAGTGCTGAGAGAGTGACAGGCGGAGTTATTCCTAAGGCACTTGTGTGGTTTAAAGTGCTAGTGCTAGTGTTGAGTTTGTGTGTATGTGTGTATCTATGTATGCGTGTGATAATCTTAAGGTGCGACAGTAGACCAAGCCAGTAACAAATCTGATGAGTACACTTACCCCTAGGTAAAGGGTAAGTAGAGGGAAATACCAAGATAATACAACAAGGAACTATGAAAAGGCGGAGACAAGCTGTAGACATTCAACACAATGTGACTTGGAAGATATAAAAATTTCTAAATGGACCATTTGCTGAATTATTCATGAAGATTTATCCTATCAGCCATAAAATACAAATAGTGTGTATATTAAAACTAATTTTTTTTTAACACTGTTAAATTGTTAAATAGAAACCAAGGTATGGTGAAATATTTGAATACTTGTTTAGAAAGACATATTGTTAATGGTGGAGCTCAACTGAAAGAAAAAGTTTTCTAAAAATAAATAAAGGTATTTAAAGTTAGGTAAATAAGCCGCAAAGATTAATTTTTGAAGTGCTTCATTCCTTAACTGGTGCCATGAATCAAGTGACCTTTCATACAGTCCTTTCAAAGATCATTACCTGTTTGCAGAACACCCAAAGAATTCCTCTCACTCAGTTTTACTACATCTTACACTTCTGCTGGCAAGGATATACCTCTGCAATCTATTCCATTTTTGAATGAATTGTTTCAGGTTCAAGCCCCAAGTGCTTGCTGTGTGGAGTTTCCATGGTCTTCCAGTGTGTAAGCGTGTTTTCTCCAACTAGAACAGGCAGGTTATTTGGATTGATAATGCTAAATTATGCATGCGATTATGGACTGGCATTCCGTCCAGAGGTTGTTCCTGCTTTGCACCATAGGCTTTCTGGGATGGGTTCCTGCTGCCCCATGACACTGCCCACCTCTTTTATTAATATTTATGTGAGAAACATGTGAAAAGAAAATTACTTTATTATATAGCCATTATAAGTGCCTTTATAACCCTGCTATCACCTTGATAATAATCCTCTTCGAGTCCCAGTATGGTACTGATTTTCTAATTTTGGTCCTACAATGAAAACATTTGAGAACCTCTACTCTAAGAAAATGATCTCTAAAATAGAGTCGGAGCAAACTCTCCAGAGTTCAATCTGTAGAAAAAAAAATGCTCCATGGAAAAAGCAACATTTAGATGCCGACTGATACCGGAATGCACTGTACAAATACAAGTAGCTTTCCAGGGATTAATGACTGTTTGGTGACCAAGTGAGAGGGCCTAGATCGAGATGGTTTGGACACATGCATAGGAGTAGTGAGGGGTACATTGAGAAAAGAACGTGGAGGATGGAACTGCCAGGCATGAGGAAGGCCAAAACAGGACGTTTACGGATGTAGTGAGGGATGACATGAAGGCATGCAGTGTGGCAGAAAATTATGTAAAAAACAAGGACAGATGAAAACAAATGATACGCTACAGTGACCCCTAAATGGAAGCAGCCGAAACAAGTATAATAATAATGGTGTACAATAATCCACATTGAATGCCAGGAGGGATTTTTCCACCAGAATATAATAAATTTTACTAGAACTGTTTCCAGAGCCAATACATTGACTTTTCTGAAACAGTGTTTAATCATGCAAATTACTTCAGGATTTCTTTTTTTCTTACTTCTAGAGAATGGGGGAAGTTGGTTGTTGATGGGGGGATTCCGACAAACCTACCTGAGAAATTTGCCAACACAGTCAAAGTAGGTTGGAGGTGGCCAACTCGGATCCTGGAGAGCTGCATTGGCTGCAAGTTTTTGTTGCGACCCAGTGGCGTAATTAGAAGCCAATCCTCACCAGTAACAGATCTTATATAATTTCATGGCTTGTTAGTGTTTTAACACTACCAGGTCAGTTCCATCTTAAATCAGATTAAAACCCCCCCACCCCTTCTAATGATACATGTATCATCCAAGTAATTTTCAGTTCTTCAGTTTCCTTCTGAGTACTTAATTAAACCAAATAGTGAATACACACGGTTGGAAATGGAGAGAAGCTAGATGAAGAACTGCTAGTTCCTTCGTCATTTTCTAATAAGTAACAGTTTAAAACAATATTGCGGTTTAAAATTAAAATAAGCAATTCATGGTTCAAAATCTTAACAAGCAAGACAACTAAAATGAAAAAGAAAAATGGCAATAAGTGCCTCATCAGCAATGAATGATTTACTCATGAAGCAACTGGGTTGGAACAAAAACCTGAAAACACTGCGGCCCTCCAAGGACTAACGTTGTTCTGCCCGAAAGGCAAATAAATTGAATGACGTTAGCTAGTAGCAAAAACTTACACTAATTAAGAAAATAGAATGAAAACCTGCAGCCACTGTGGCTCTCCAGGATCGGAGCTAGCTACTCCTGAACTAGGTGGAGTGTTAGTAAGTTGAGCCTTTGTCTTCAGCACACTGGCCCATATGCGTTATTCTTTATATCCTTCAAAAAAAAAATTTAAAAAAATTATATATATATATATATATATATATATATATATATATATATATAAATAAAAACACGCACACAACAACAACGGGTGTTTTTTAGTCAGGGATAATATTTAGTACACTGAAGCTCCTGGAACATAGTACAGTACTTAATATAATACTGCACACGAGGAAAACATTTCTGTAGTATATACATTTTTGCTTTTTCTGCTGACTGAATTTGGCCTTTGTTGATAGCCACACATTTTTTCAGAGATTAACAACTGATTACATTTCTTCTGATTCACTAACCACATTCCAAACACTTAACTTTCAAATTGTCACCACGCCACTAAACAACGTTCATACTCATCTTACCTTTCTGTTGCGCCGCCGAAGCTTGAAAAAACAACGACATGAACGCCGTTGAAAGCAACCACATCGCTGACATTTATTAATATATTCCTAGTTTTCTAATTTTGTTTACTGCTATAAAGTATGCATTAATATCCAAAAAAACTTTAAACAACTCTTCTCATCAGGAGGCAACCATTGTGGCTAAAGCATTGCATTGCATTGTGGGACATCAACAACTTTATTTAAAACTCCAGTTCAACTTTCTCGTTTTATGCGTATACTTAACGGGTTGATTTGGAGAATAACCGCACGTAAATGAGTGCATTTACACAAACCACCTGCGGTTACAACTTTATACGCGAAAAACTGGGTTATTTTAATACATATTAGGGGATATCCGTAGATAGAAACTTTATTCATTCCGAAGGAAATTGCAGGGTTACAGCAGCAGGCAAAAAGGCACTAAAACACACATAACAAGAAGTATAATAGTATAAATACAAATAAAAGAAGGACACTCTGCAAGTATTTATTTTCTTTAATAAGCATTACGTCACCACGCGATTGTGTAGAACGAAGTCTCTTAATACAGTACAAAAATGAATACACTTCAGCGGGCTCTGCACATCTGTCTGCAGCCGGAACGGTGCACTTCAGGCTGTGCTTCCTACGGAAGATTCACGCCGTGACACCCTTCTTAACAGTGGCCTTCATCTAGACATATGTCCGCAGCAGTAACGTAGTTTCTCATTTAACGCGACCGGCACAATGTCGATTTTCACGCCAACCAACCAAATCCGACTGACCAATGTCGCAGTTGTAAGGATGAAGAAGGGAGGAAAGAGGTTTGAAATCGCGTGCTACAAAAATAAAGTCATGAGCTGGAGGAGTGGCGCGTATGTATTGTAGCGTGTTTACATTTGATTCTGGATTGGCTGTGTTACCCGGCTGAACTCGGGAAATTGCATAAGACAGTGGGCCTCAAGTTATAGTGCTGTCGGTTAATCGGGTGTATCAGAAGTATTAAGTAACTAGCGCTTTTCTGTATACAATGTTCGTAGGGTTTTTACCAAAAACAATTTTTTTTGGCAATGGTTAAGAGTATGGACCGAGGACTTCAAATCCTCAGGTTCTAGGTTCAAATTCTGCTACTGACACAGTGTGACCATAAATGAGTCACTTCACCTGCCTGTACAAAGTAAAAAAATGTAACCAATTGTATTTCAAATGTTGTAACTCGCCTTGGATAAAGTCAAGTAATAATACTAACATTGTTAGGTCACAAGTAAAAATCTAATAATGAGAATAATATATACTCAAAATTCGCATCATTCCTAGTGATTATCAGTTTCAATTCAAAAGAATACACGCTCCTGTAAAACTGTTTTGATATTACCATCAACAAAAGCCTATTGCTCGAACGTTTTATAAACTGTAGCATATTCAAGAGTAGATAGATAGATCTATCTATCTATCTATCTACTCTTGAATATGCTACAGTTTATAAAACGGTGTCGAACGTTTTATAAACTGTAGCATATTCAAGAGTAGATAGATCTATCTATCTATCTACTCTTGAATATGCTACAGTTTATAAAACGTTCTATCTATCTACTCTTGAATATGCTACAGTTTATAAAACGTTCGAGCAATAGGCTTTTGTTGATGGTAATATCAAAACAGTTTTACAGGAGCGTGTATTCTTTTGAATTGAAACTGATAATCACTAGGAATGATGCGAATTTTGAGTATATATTATTCTCATTATTAGATTTTTACTTGTTCATGACATTTATTGAAGTATTTCTTCTTGTGTTTGTTATATGTTTAATCTTACAGTTTTTTTTAACATAGCCATTGGCACACTATAAATTTCTAAAACTGAATTGCATTTTAACTTTATTACAATGGAGCAGTGGGGAACCTGTTATGTTTAAAATGATGCTGTCAGTTTCCTCTTGTCTTGGAATCGAAGACACAACTTCCACCTCTACTTCTATCTCTTACTGCATTTTTGCTTCTAGTGGAGCAACACCAACACTCAGATCCACAGTATATGGCACAAACATTTGACCTTTATAGCGCTTGCTAACTATTAAACTTTGCATCTTCCCAGAGCTTAACTGAACTTTCTCTTTCCATTACACACCTTACTGTATGAGGCAAACGCGATCATGTCTGTTTTCTCCTGTCCAGGGCATTGCCTCAACTTCAGTCGTCCGTTCACCTTTTTGGTTAGTGCTGCTGTCATTCGCTTGCTGTCAAGCAAGTAAGTTAGCATAATATTAATAAACATCGACAAATAAAATATGGGTCAGAAAAGTTTCTTACTGCCTGTAACATGGCCAAATTGCAGTCAACTCAAAAAGTTTTAAGATTTTGTGGTATTTAGTTTTTCTATTGTAGTATGTATTTTTTTAACACCTAAACACTGAGATATAGATACAGATACATAATTTTTTAGCATATATGTAATGTCCTGGATATACAATCCTGTCAAACTTCAACTTTTTAAGTAAATGAGAAATAGTATTTTTGTTGATGAACTATTGAGTCAACTTTGCATTATATATACAGTCGATTCCTCTTAATTGAGACACATTAGAACTAGGACATTTTGTCCCAATTAAGCGACCGCCCCAATTAAGCGAATTCCACATAAAATTAAACAATAAATAATTTTCTTTCAATATTTTAATAAAATTAGTGAACCCAAATATAAATTATAAGAAAGTAATATAAGCTGTGAAGAAAAAATAATAATAAATTCTAAAGTAAAATAATTAGGTATGTACATACAATTTAATGCTGCAAAAATGCATCAAGTGTAGTCTGTCTTTTGTTTTTGTAAGTTTGTACTTTGTCCTTTGCAGTTCGTCTTTTCTGTAATGCCCATTCCTCACGCGGTTGATTTTCTTGTTGTAAGAGACGCACTATGGTATATTTTGGTACACCAGTTATCTCAGCGAGCCTACGATGGCTTGTATTAAATGGCTGGCTTTTAATTTTATCCAGCAAAGCAATTTTACTTGAAAGTGTAAAATAATTTCTTGGCATCTTGGCAAGGGTTATAATTTTATAAATAAAATTGACAAAAAAAAAAGTTTACTTATACGTTATACGTACACGCGAGGTGGTGTAGGGGTAACTGAATACGGTTCGGTAGTGGTGACGGTAGACTATTAAGCAGACATGTGCTACTCCACTCTAAGATTTTACTATCTAAACTTACCAGTGCTTCTTCGATGGGTGACTATAGATGACCAAGTTGCAGCACGCGTCTGCTTCTGTCCCATATATATATACACTGTATATTATAATAAAAAAATCTTGGGTCGAGAAGTGATCTTCTCGGAAAGACGCTTTGACGTCCTGCGAGACTACTTTTACAACCTTTGGAAGCAAGACCCGTGAGATGGTGACTTTTGCACATCACGCCCTACTTACAACCAATTTAAAACAAGATCATGGACATCTAACCTCTCAGTAGTTGGAATGCTTTTGGCAGACACACTTCATGTGCTCCCAGCTCTTAAAAATTTTATACGTTGTAGATGGCACGTCAACAATTAAGCGACGAAGAAAGAGCAGCATGTCGAAAAGAAGGCAAAAAAGAATGCACAAAAGAACAATAATCTATGTGCAAATTCAGAAAATAAGGAAAGTAATAATCAGCTCAGACCAAGTGGAATTGAAAACCTCATATGTCCAATCAGGGTCAGAAATAAAAGATTTCATAAAGACGTTCAAAAACGTTGGTGCGATACACATGCAGAGCAGGTTAGATATTATTAAAGCAGTGGAATTCGAAAGGCTCAAAAAAAAACGTTGGCGCAATACACATGCAGAGGAGGTTAGAGATTATGAAAGTAGTAAAATTCGAAAGTATCAAAAATAAAGAAAGTAAAGATCGCATTAGCACAAACAAACAGAAATTATTACTTTGTGAAATAACGGAACAGCAAAAAGAGATCAAATATATGGACATAGGTGATATGTCAGAAGTATATAGATATTGTAAGGCTTTAAAGTTAAGTCGGAGACTTGTAGATCGTCAAATTCATGTTGCCATTAGGGAAAAGTAGTGTTGCCTCCCAGTGAAGAGGCATATCCACGAGAATTAAAAGATTTGTTGTTTCGTGAAAGTGAAATCCACAAATACTACAGGCAAAATATCAGAGTCTACAATAAAAGTTTCGCGTTCGCATCATGCAGTGCTCAAAACGTGGATTTACACAATAATGGACCATACACTATGAGAATCCGTGGTCCCGCAACAATTAAAGCTACGACAAATTTAATTTTGAAGAAACCACAATTCGGTTAGGTGTATATTTATGATCACGGAGAAGCGATGCAACATAGAATCGAAAGAGTATGTAACAATTTCCATGAAAATAACAATCTCTTTAAATTGTATATCCGGATAACCAAACCCAGGGGTGTGCGAGCAAAGCCCCCTAGTATATATATTAGAAAATAAGATGAACGGATGCCAACGGTTAATGTTTGAGCAAATGTATCCATCAGTGTAAACTCCATGGTTACCAGTTTCTATGTGTGATGGATCTACATGTAAAAATACATGTAAAGAATTTCACAATATCTCAGTGCTTGGGAACTGCTTTGGCATGTTCTTTCATAACAGAAGGATGATTTAAAAATGAAGGATGTCTATTTGTCATCAGAATGTGGAAGGAAATTAAACACGGGGAGAACATCCAGACTCTACCCAGATTGTGACCAACCACAGGATTTCAACACAGGACAATGGATTTGTACGGCAGCAGCACTAAACCATTGTACCCCCATTCCTTCCCATGTCATTATAACATTCAATTATGGACAAAATTATTAGTCTCCCCAATAGTAATGAAACAGAACCATTGGCTTTACTGAGGAAGTGATCAGTACTAGAAGTGTTTACATGATGTTTACTTCCTAAAGAATAAAGACAAGTTTCCCAAGAAGTTTGAGGAAAATATTTTACTGATGCAATTAGTTAAAAATTATTTACATTTTTTGAAACAAGAAAAAACAAAAATGGCAAGGACAAAATTATTAGCCCTCTGACAATTAATAGTCAATAGTGTACTCTTTCTGAATGACAACTGACAGCATCCTCCTACTGTAGTTTCTAACCAGATTGGTACAGGTCTCTTGGGGGATCTTAGCCTATTCCTCCTTGGCAAATTGCTCCAGCTTACCCAGTGTGGAAGAAGCACAAGAGACAAAGAAAAAAGTTTGGGGTTCCACCCTGTATATTAATAATAGTTTCTCAAAAAGACACAGTGAATGCAGAGTAGTCTCAAACGGCCAAGTCCAAGAAGGGACTAACTGGAGAAGGCAAGTGGCTGGCTTTATAGATAGTGGGAAGGAAGACGAAGGTCCAACAGGGAACAGGCGAACGTGAGATTAGTAGGAGGGTGTGGTCTGGAAACGGAAGTGAAACCTGATTGGGGTTTATGTGGTCTTTTCCTTCTGGTGATCTGCAGAGGAGGGAAAAAAGACATTAGTGCACTTTGTCAACCCCTGTCCTGGCATTTTACCCTTGGTTAAGCCCAGACTGGCAGCAGATTTCTTCACATTATCTTTCAAAATCTCAACATAAGCTTGCTTCTTTGTGATGTCATGTGTCAAACAAGATTCACTGTGCCTGATGCAGCAGTACAACCTCACAGCATCATGCTCCCTCCTCCATGTTTAACTGTGTGAACTACGTTTTACAGTTGATGAGCTCTCACTTCTTTCGCCATACAGAAGTACAATCTACTGTATGTGACTGCACAACTGTAGTTGTGTCTAATTAGACCAAAGGACTAACTTCCAGAAATCATCCCCATGTTTCAGATGGTCCTGGGCAAACTTCAGTCTGGCTTTGATGTGTTGCTATGTGAGCAACACAACATTCTTTTTTGAGACTTCTAATCCAGAAGAAGCCAGTTCACCAATAGTTGGCTTCACAGAGATCCAGGGGTTCTTGTTGATATCCCTGATGATTTTCCTATACAAAATCAAAATGTTGCACTTGCAACCACATCAAGGTTTGTTTCTAACAGAGTGCATCCAACATACAGCTGTTCTGGAGACTGGCACTTTTGGAAATGGCAGTATATGGCCTTCCTTCTTAAAATGGGCATCCACTACCTTCTTTCTGAGGTCCGGATTTAATCCTTTGGTTTTTAGCATGATGAAGATACTTGTTACAAAAAATTTTAAGAGTGGTGCCTCTCAGCCTAGCCTTAAAGTGCCACAAGCCCTGCTCATTTGAGCCAATTTACTGAGCTCCGTGCTGACTGATTGAGGCAAACAAGTCATATGGGGTTCAGGAGTGGTTTGAAACCTGAAAACTTCAATAAGAAAATTTAAGTTATTCACATGAGGGCTAATCATTGTAAACTCCCTTTTTTCAATATTTTTTATTACAACAATCTAGAAGATTTTTACACAGTCCCAGATGTACCAAATGGGGGGGGCTTTACATTGATAAATATTTTACTCTGTAAGGTTTCATGAATGTTGTTAACATTGGACAGAATTTTAGGAAAATGTTCTATTTGTTTTGAGAAGCTAATGATTTATCCTTAACTGTAACGTCTCAAAACTCAGTTAATGCAGTTCAGAATCTGTGTCAAGTCAACATTGTACCCAGTTACCAGTGTGCCAAATCGTAGGCTTGTATTTTCATTAGTTTCTGAGATATGGTGGGCTTTAAAAAGGCGAGGTGGCCCTAATTTTATTGAAAAGTGACAAAGTTCTATAAGTTATAAATTTTAAAGTGTTAATGGTACATGCATGACATTGTCATGATTGTTATTTAGTATTATAGGTCTTTAACAACTAAAATAATTTGCACATACTTGCATATTTGCCAATTTATAGCTTGCTGAAAATTTGATTTAAAATATTATTTTTGTGTTTTAGAGACACTTTGGCCCCCTTTATCTTCACACTAAACCACATAAGATCTTTCACGTTTTAATAGGCATTACTTGTGTTATAGTTGTTCTTCTTTATCAACTAGGTGCCTATCCTAAAGAAATCAACCTTTATAATTTATGAGGCTTTAAAAAATAAAAATGATTTCTTATCTTTATTTTAAATGCATAATGCCCATATATGACAAAGTCTACCATAAAGAGAATTCTGCCACTGACTTAATTAGGAAATGCACAAAATACGAAATAGGTAAATTGAACCAAACCGTAATGAACATCCAGTTCATCTGCACTGATAAAGAGTTAGTGTCACAAACTGTAGACACGAGTTTCTAGGTCAGTCACCGTTCCCTGGAACAAGACACAACCACTCATTTATCTGACTCAGGCAAAAGCATCTACAGGTTAGCAGGACCTAGTTACATTGAGGATTTGAGTTTGAATTATCCAAAAGAAACAAATCAAACTACTGGGAAATCAGGAGTCCGTGAGACAAGTACAAATCTTGGGAAATACGCTGTGTGTGTCTGTGACCAGCAGTTATGGATGGACAACGTTTGTTCAAAATTAGAAAAGGAACAAGATCTAAAGACAAATTAATGCATCCTCATAGTCTGTCTGAGGCTTACAGGAGGGCACAAGAGAGAGAATATCTGTTGGGTCCCTCTTGAGCATATCCTGAAGATCATTGATGCACTACTTGCATAAACTGGCAGACAGTATAAACTTCCAAATGATGTGTAAAACCACAACGGTGCATTGTTTAAGCTCTTAAAGAAGACACTATTTCTTTGCAGTTTGTTTAAATTACAGAACTGGGTTTAGCAGAATAAATTAAATACATTTTATTTAGACATAAAATACATATGCATTCACTGATAATTTTTTATAATTGTATTACATAGGTCTGTGAACATATTGTATGTTGTATGAAACATGGAATGCTTGATACCTTAGTAAATATAGTTTGGTTCAACTATATGCAAAGATACTAAGTAAGCCATGGTCTTTCCAGTGGTATAATTCTTTTTATGGTAAACTTTATCATACATGGGCAATATGCATTTGAAGTACACTAATGCAGTATAGGCATGAATGATGTTTTCCATTTTTAATGCCTCATAAATCAAAACTATACAGTAGAGATGGGGCACGTCTTTGGCACGTTTAGAGGGTGCAAATACAGCAATGGAATATAGAAGGCAATTTTCAAAAAAGTGCAGGGGACAATAACTTTACAGAAATTTGTAGCTGGTGTCAGATTTTTATTGATTTATTTTATCACATCTTGAAATTATGAAAGTGATGAACAAAAATAAAAAGCTGCTCATCAAAAAATAAGTATGAAATATCTAGGTGTATTGCTAGGCTGATTCCAAGACAGTGTTGACATGTAGATTCTGTTGTTTTCATGCGCTTCCTTGTTACTATGCAATTGCAACTCAGTTTTATGTTAAAGTGAAACACCTTTGAGATACAGAATGGAGCTTATATGAACAACTTATTACTTTGGATTTTTTTAATATATTTTTGTTATGTCTTGAAGTATGTGGGCTAGGATTTCATATATCTACTTTCAGCGGTATTCTAGCAAATATAATGCAGACTGTTTTTTTTCCCATTGTAGAGAGAAAGACCTTGACGAAGTCCTCCAAACTCACACTGTTTTCATCAATGTGTCAAAAGGCCAAGTAGCAAAGAAAGAAGACCTTTCCAAAGCCTTCGGCACTGAAGACATGACAGAAATCTGCAAGCAGGCAAGGCACATTAGCAGTTACCATCAGATGCTCAGAATTTTATTCTAGAGTCACTTTTAAGTACAGTGTACAAAGTGGCAGCTGAGTGTTTACATTTAGAATTATTATACTTGAAAAGGTTTTATAATTTGATTATGCGACTCTCTACCTTTGGTCTATGGTAGGTACAGTATGTGGCTTTTAATAGTTACTATACTGCTGTGTTATGTGAGACATGTAGTAAATCATGAAGAATTATAATATTGAAACCAGTCAATGTCAGAAAATCGTCACAAGTTTGTATGCTCTTGACATGAGCATACAAATACGAGACAAATATGGGCTGTTTTATTCCCTAGCTTTTATTAGCCATACTGTTATAGAGATGACTTTTGAAGTTTATCAATTTTTCATGTTTCAATAATATTTTAAGATTCTAGCCAAAGGTGAACTACAAGTTTCTGACAAAGAGCGGCACACCCAGCTAGAGCAAATGTTCCGTGATATTGCAACCATTGTAGCAGAAAAGTGTGTCAACCCAGAAACCAAAAGACCCTACCCTGTGAGTCTGATTGAACGTGCCATGAAGGATATCCACTATTCTGTCAAGGCCAACAAGAGCACAAAACAACAGGTGAGCGGGGCAAGGTAACTGATTTAGCTTGCAAACTCATTAAGTGTGCTGTTTTTGGTGAAAGCTTACACTCAATGGACAAAAGAATTGGGACACACCTCTTAATTATTGAATTCAGGTGTTTCAGTCAGGCCCATTGCCACAAGTGTATAAAATCAACCACCTTGTCATGCAGTCTCCATTTACAAACATTTGTGAAACAAAGTGAGTCATTCTGAAGAGCTCAGTGGCTTCAAGCGTGGTACTGTGATAGGATGCCACCTTTGCAAATAGATGGTTGGTGAAATTTCATCCGTGCTAGATATTCCACAGTCAACTGTAAGTGGTATTATTGGAAAGTGGAAACTTTTAGGAATAACAGCAACTCAGCCACAAAGCGGAAGACTGCATATGTCACAGAGCAGGGTCAACAACTGCTAAGGGTGTATGGTGCGTAAAAGTCGCCAACACTCTGCTGATTCCATAGCTGATAAGTTCCAAACTTCCATTGGCATTAATGTAAGCATAAAATCTTCATGGAATGGGTTTCCGTGGCTGAGCAGCTGGACATAAGTTTCATATCACCAAGTCCAATGCCAAGTGTCAGATGTAGTGTAAAGCATAACACCACTGGATGGAGTGACAAATCGCACCTCTCGGTTTGGCAGTTAAATGGGTGATCTGTGTTTGGAGGATGCCGGGAGAATGTTACGTGCCTGACTGCATTATGCCAACTGTGCAGTTTGGTGGAGGAGGGATAATGGGGTAGGACCCTACTTCCAGTGAAGGGCAATCTTAATGCTTCAGTAAACCAAGACATTTTAGACAACGCTATGCTTCCAACTTTGTGAAAACAGTTTGGGAAAAGCCTTTTTCTATTCCAGCATGACTGTGCCCAGTGCACAAAGCAACGTCCATAAAGACATGGTTGGATGAGTTCGATGTGGAAGAACTTGACTGGCCCTCACAGAGCCCTGACCTCAACCCTATCAAACACCTTTGGGATGAACTGGAACAGAAATTGCAAGCCAGGACTTCTGATCCAACATCATTGCCTGACCTCATAAATCCTCTACAGAATGAATGGGCACAAATTCCAACAGAAACACTCTGAAATCTTGTGGAACTCCTTCCAAGAAGAGCGGAAGCTACAGTAGCCCCAAAGGGGGACCAACTCCATATTGAATTCTATGTATTTGAATGCAATGCTATTAAAAGTCCCTGTTGGTGTAATAGTCAGACATCCCAATACTTTTGTCCATACAGTGTATTTGGTTTGTTGGTAATGCTTTTTAGAACTTTAAGATAATATTGTTTTGGTAAACCTAATTAGTGTTTAACTAGGATCTTTGCCTTCTTTAACTAAAAATCAGTGGAAAAAGCAGTGGTACAGGTGATACTGCGTGTCCAAAGAAAGACCTAGTGTATGGAAATTGCATGGTGCCGGCTTGGGTGAGAGTTTGGGTTCCTGCTGTAGGAGATGGTGTTGAAGCCAGCGGGGAGTGCTAACTTTGTGGTCTGTGTGTGAATCCCAATGCTCCAGTGCAGTGCTGAACAATTGGTGCCATCCTTCAGATGAGATGTAAAACCAAGGTCTTGAATCTCTGTGGACATAAAAGATCCCCAAGCACCTTTCAAAAAGAGTAGGGTGTTCCCCAGTATCCTAGCTAAACTGCCCTTCATGGCCTGTTCATTCTGTCCCCCTAATCATGGTGAGTGTGCTAGTACAAGAATGGCTGTTGTCACATCATACAGGTGGATGCCCCCCATTCTCTATGTAAAGTGCTTTGAGTAGTGAGAAAAGTCCTATATAAATTCAATTAATTAAGTTCTATTAAGTAAGTACAGCTTTTGGAAATGCTGAACTTGCATGTACTGTCTTGCTGATTAGGGATAGAATGGAATTCACAGTGATCTAACATAGGGCATGGAATCATAGGGACTATATTCCTGATCACTACAGAAACCATCATTTTAAACAGTTTTTGCTTTTTTTTTCATTCAGGTTTTTGGGTTTAAAGAAGTTTTTCAGATTTTAAGGAAGCATGAATGTTAATGTTCATATAACTTCACCTGGGTAGTAAAAAGCAAATAAATTATAAAAACAATAATGGTCCATCTATTTGTTGCTTAGTATTTTGCTACTTGTAAAATGTTAAGTCAGTCCAAATGTTCCAAGCATATAGTGCAGACTGAGGTTTTCAACAGCTATATAAACTTTTACCTGATGCAGTAGCTTTGTGCTCCAAGTTAGATCCTCCACTTACAGACTGTCATTTTAGGCCCTGGAAGTGATCCGCCAGCTAAAGGAATCCATGCAGATTCAGCGAGCACACATGAGGCTGCGTCTTATTCTACCCGCAAAGGATGGAAAGAAGCTGAAAGAAAAACTTAAGTCCTTGATCCAGGTGGTAGAAAGTGAAGACTTTGATGAACAGCTGGAGATGGTAAGTAAGCCTTACAAATCCAACTATGAACATTCTGTACTTTCCTTATTGTCCTTATAAAAGATTGTACAGTTGAAAATTGTAAAATTGTTCCTTTTACTCTCTGAATTAGAAGTACATTTTTTTTTCTCAATTTACACAGCATATTAAGTGCAAAATAAATTAAAACCAAATCTTTTTTAAATGTTTGCCCCAAAGCCCATACTTTAGTGGCGGCAGATATTTTGGTTCAAAATTCAGATATATTTATGGATTCCTCCTCACTGAAATTGCTTTGCCCATTGAAGCAGTTTTTAAGGAACAGATTCCATTTGCTGTTCCCTGTGACATAAAGGGCCGAGTCCCTGCAGTTAAAATAAAAAAATATATCTGTATAACATGACCCTGCAGTGGGCTGGCTCCCTGCCCTGGGATTTGTTCCTGCCTTACACCCTGTGCTGGCTGGGTTTGGCTCCAGCAGACCCCCGTGACCCTGTGTTAGGATATAGTGGGTTGGACGATGAATGAATGAATGTATAACATGATGATAATGTTAAAAACAGACTCTATGCTTTATTTGCTGTGTTCACATTGCTTTATCAGTTTGATTACCATCAGAAGTACTAGGGTGTTGTACCGTGTTGTGTATCTTGCCTGAAGAAGGGGCCTGAGTTGCCTCGAAAGCTTGCATATTGTAATCTTTTTAGTTAGCCAATAAAAGGTGTCATTTTGCTTGGCTTTTCTCTCTATTACCATCAGACAAACATTTCCCTCACAGTCTTAGTATGGCAAATTACAGGCAGGAGAACTGCTTACATTTAGGAACTTCTCTTTATGGCTATATTCACAAACACTGATGTCCTCTGGGTGTTTTCTCTCATATCTATGAAAATTGCCCTATGGCTTTGTGGTTGGTTACTCAGGTTCATAATTCCTTCTTTAGCTTATTTAGGTAGAGAGGCTGGCCTGCTTTAAGCAGACCCTTTTTAGTGGTTTAATATCCTCTTATTGTTAATGATCAACTTCACTGAATTGCTGTAAATGTTTAACACCTTCCCTTGATGCATGCCTGCTTGTAATTTTGTCAACATCTACTGTGGACAGCTACATACTCTTAAACTATAATAGCAACTTTCGATACACCATGACAATATATGGATTAATTTCTTCTAAAAACATTTAGCCAATTAAGGCAAAACAACTGGACTTCATTCTTTTTGATAATACATCCACCTTTATAAAAGGGCAAGTGACTTTCTGGTTGCAACATCACCGCTGTCCACCAGATGATCCATCATAAGCATCAGCACTGCGTTTACAAATCCTGTAACAAATGTTATGTAACAGAGACACAGCAACAGACAGACACACGGCACTGCAAACATTAACACTGAGGTCGATGTTGATTACTTGGATTTCAACACGTCTTAGATGGGTAACACAGCTAGTTTATTTTAAAAGAACTATAGGTAACATGCTATACCTTCCATGTTTTGTTCTAAGCCTAACCCTACCCCTAGGTAACCAGCGAGTCTCATTTCAATGCCAAACATAGCACAAAATTTTAAAATTTCTGTATAATGAACTGACTTTTCCCAAGAAGCCTGGCCATCTGACAAAAGTTTCTTGCACCCTTTTTTTTTCTCCCTTGGCCATCGCTTTGAAGGTATGCCTTATTGACCCTGGGTGCTTCAGAGAGATGGATGAGCTTGTTCGCTGCGAGACAAAAGGGAAAGGAACACTGGAGGTGCTGAGCCTCAAAGATGTGGAAGAAGGAGATGAGAAACTTGAGTAAGAGACCAACCTTTAAATCTACAAATGCTGCTGAAGATTCCTTTCCAGTGTGGCTGAGGGGGTGTAAGGCATCCCCAAGGACAGATGACTACCTGTATTCATCACAACTATTTATCTTTATGAATTGGATTACTCAAATGACTACTGCATAAACCTAACAAGCCTTTTACTGTTTGTTTTGGAACCATCCCTTTCTCCTATGCAGACTATTTCTATTATAGTTTTTTTAGTGGTTGAACAAGATCCAGTAAGGATTTTGCTTCTTCCTGCCGTTTCTACTAAATTGCAGATGTCAATCTTTGAATAGTGGTTGGAGGACAGGTAAATGTAATAAATGTAACTAGAACCTCAGTTATAAAATCAATTTAGCTATATTCAAGAGATTTAAATTTTTACTAAATTGGTTTTTCCATTTTATTTATGTATTCTTTGAAACTACTACAATAATTCTAAAGAAAAAAAAGTGTTTAGCTTCTTTCTTTTTAGATTTGATTTCCCTTTAATATTAGGACATTCTGTACGGCGAAAAAGCAGTTAGAGATGCGGATCATTTATGTTTGTGAAACTGCATTCTTAAATGTATTCCTGTAGTCTCAGTGAATTTAAAATAATTTTCCCTGCTAAACCGTACAGGAGTCTACTTCTGTGCTAGGCCACTAATACTTTACTGATAGTTTCAAAATTGAAAAACTTTTAAAGCAATCTTCATTATTTATTATAACCAGAAGTGATACGTTCCCTCTGTATCTCAAAATCTGTTTCTTCTGCACAATAAAGAAGGTTGAACTAATGAGAATTTTCAGTTTAAACATCTTACTTGCTTGGTTTCACAGAAGAATACCATAACTGAAGCAGGACAGAGCAGCAGATAGTTTTTTTTTTTTGCCTTTTTGGACAAGTCTTCTTAAGCTCATCCAATGAAACTGCACATTTTAGATTTGTCTCCAGACATTTTCAGTTTATTTTCTTACTAATCAATGACCAGAGTCATGGATGAAGAATGTGTATTAAGAATTAAGTAATTAAAAATTACAGGCATTTAAGGAGTGACAATCTAAAGCAGTGGTGTCAGGCTCCATTGCTGCAGGTTTTCCTTCCAGCCATTTTCTTATTTACCAGTTACTGCTGCTAGTAGAACAAATGTCTTTTGCCTTCAATGTAATTGATTTGCTTTTTAAGAGTTTCCTGAACCAGCGGACAAACAATAAAAGGTTATCAAAACAAGGCTAAAGATGACCAGCTAACTTGGGGTTCTCATACTTCGTTCCCAGAAGACCTCCTTTTTTGGTGCATGTTTTTTTAATTAGAAGCAAGTTCTTGATGTCAATGAAACAACACATCATACTGGCACACCTGTCATTTCCAAAGCTGTTTTTTTTTTTTTTTGAGAGCATCATCAACATGTTTTATATCCCACAACAAATTAGTATTTCTCACACATTCATTACTTGTCAAAATTTTATTAAACATATTGTATGGTGGATCAAGTTAGCTGGTCATGTACTGGCTTGCTTTGCATCTCATGATTGTTTTTTGGAGTTGAAACTGTTGCAGCAAAAAATTCAAAAAGACTTGGACAAGCTTCAAAACTGTGCAAATACCTAGAATATATAGTTTAATGTAGAAAAGTGCAAAGTGGTCGATCTGGGCAAACGGAACATCGATTATAAATAAAAGATGTGAGACACGGTCATACAGAAAGCAACCTCTGAAAAGGATTTAGAGGTTTATATTGACAACATTTTCATCGGCTAAGCAATAAACAGAAGCAATTAAAAAGGCAAATACAATGTTAGATTATCAGAAAACCTGTTAAATTTAAGTCAAGGGACGTTATGTTCTGACTCTATAAGGCAACAGTAAGACCGCATCGGGTGTACTAAACCCTTTTAGTCACAAGCAGAGAAGACGGCCTGTGGACCTAATCTAGGTATTTAAAATCCCCAAAGGCATTGATAAAGTAGATCCAACAACATTCTTTCAGTTTAAGGGTGAATCACATACTCGAGGACATCACTGGAAATGAAGGGGAAATGCATTTAAAACTGAAGCCAGGAAGCACATCTTCACATAAAGAGTTGTGGGAGTCTGGAACAAACTGCGGAGACATGTAGTTGAATCAGAAACCTTGACAACCTTTTAGAAGGGTCTGGATGAGATATTGGGACAGCTTAGCCTTTAGCTAAACAAACAGGCTGGATGGACTGAATGTCTTCCTCTCATTTGTCAAAATTCTTATGTTGCAGAACTGATTTGGATGTTACAGTACCTACTGCCAGATGGAAGTGGGACAAAGAGACTGTAAGACGGGTGGGAGCGGTCCTTCACAATGCTATTGGTTTTGCGAATACAACACTTTACAAGGAGGTTTTTAATGGACGGCCCACTGATCATTAACTGTGTGCACTATCCACTGTAGGGCTTTACAATCAGAATCAGAGAATGGAGGGAGACAGGCTTGTCTTTCACAGCCACTGAAGGAAGTGGAGATGCTGCTGGGCTATTTTAGCTACAGAAGTGAAGTTAACGGACCACGTAAGGTCATAGGATAGTATGCAAGTTTGCTTTCTTGGTTTCAGGGAGTAATTAAAATACCTGCTTAGATCAAGGTTTTCTAATCTTGTTTGGCCTTTAATGGATAAAAAAAAAAAAAACAGGTCAAAAACTCATTTTATTTACAGACATTTTAAATTACAACTTAACTTTTGTTCAATAAAACCACAATGCAACTTGACTTTCATAATACAAATTTAAAAAAAAAAAAAACACACACACATACACAACACATAATACAGGGAAATGTCAGTCACATTTGTGCAACAAGATTCACGAAGTTCCCCAAGTCATAAAACTTAAAAGTTTTTAACTTTGAATAAATAATATTGTCAAAGGCACCAATTTCGGCAATGTTTACAAATGATGCTAGTCAGCAAGCTGTTTGCATTTAAAAGAAAACAATCTGTCCATGCACCCGGATAACTCTACGTACAGTACAAGGAGTTAAGACTAATGCACTTAAGACCTCACAAGTGTTTTTAAATTACAAAGACTACCAACTAAGAACAAAGCATGCCCCTCCAAAACAGGCTATGCCATTTTCAAACTGCCCCTCCATGTTGTATTGACACAATACATAACACATGAAAAAGGCAGGGGGTTTGGCTTAAGGTGGAAGACCAAAGAAGACACAACATGAGTGACCCAAGGAGAGGTCGGCAAGCTGTGACAATAGGCAGTTGTGTTTTCATACCTTCTAGCCAACTGAATCTACAGTAACTTTGTTTGAACAGTAAGATGTTGGATTGGAACATAATGTTCCAAAAGTAAAACATAAAAACATTGAATATAAAAATAGAGGAGCATATCACCCTGCTAGCTATAAAATTAGGCACTGAAAACTCTGCCAAACTAAAGCTTATTAAACTTGCTTGGCCTAAACAAGTGTTTGGATTTCCAGGACAAAGAAAAAAAAAATCTCACTAACAATCATGGACAGAATATAAATAACGAAAAGTTCATTTTATTTCAAAACATTGAAATTCCAACTTAACTGTTGCCAAATGAACCCACAATGTTTTCCTAAAGTGTTCATGTTACTTTCAGAATTAGGTTCATGTCACTTATCCTACCTTGCACAATTCACGCCCCTGTGCCATACACAACCATTTTGTTTTATTACTACTCTCATACTTCTGTTATTTATTATGTAATGGATTGCCAAGTCAAACTTATACTAAAATGACCCCAAACTCATTTACATTGAACCTCTTAAACCGTTCCTTGCATCATCCTGCTGGTGAGATTAACCTGCTCTTCACCAGCCCCTCCTGAAATTCATTGACTACCAGAGTTTAACTGCTCTGCATTTTCTTTAACTTACAGTAAACAGTTTGTACAAAAGATCAAGGCGGTTCATCTTCAGGCAACTTGTCCAAGTAGTGCATCTCTTGAGTGTCAATATGGTTTTGCTCGCAATTCTGTAATTTGACAATTTGCTTATTTAACCCGCACGTCACCTTTCAAGTCAAGTATTCCTTTAGCCTCCGATTTTTCCTCAAAATTGATTTTTAACATAATGTAACCTGGCCTATTAAAAACATAGTCGTTTATAATATTAAAGAGAATGATCCTGCCCCCAGAATGCTTTGCCTTAATAAGCAAGTTGAAATACTAAGGAGCTAAGATCATGAAGTTTATTCTTTGCCCTATGTGCATATATACAGCACAACAAAATGCCTACTTGCAGATGCCAAAGAAATATTATGTTAGCAGATGTGCAAAAGAGTAGCAGGAGAAAAAAGTGTGGATATTTCACCATGATTAATCCATACACTCCTTTGGGGGCCCAGACATAAGGCATTACCTATAATCCTTAATGGATTAAGTGTGTTTGAAAATGGATGGATTGGTAGATTTTATGAAACGAGGATGCACCTCTTGCAAAAGCATCTATGAGGTTAATAGTTTAGTAAATAATCACCTCCGGAAAATGGCTGAAAAGTTCCATACTGCTATAAATTAAGAGTACAAATCACACTTAACTGCTCTGCATAATTAATGGCACAAAAATCAGGCAGGTTATTCAGAACCCCCAAGGACACTTCACCAGGCACTGTCTGATCTATAATCTTATTCAGTATCTTTTTTAAATGTGAGAAGCCCTAAAACTGGGATTGGGTAACAGTCTTGTTTTGGACAACAACTCCAATACTTAAGTAAATGATGAAGAAACATAACTGTACAAAACTGGCCCAACCTTTTAGCAAAGCTATCGACTGTTTGGTTTTTTTTTTTGCGCGGATGTATTTGTTGTGCCAGCTCATGCACTACAGTGAGTATACCTAAGCACCTAGTGCTAGATGCCACAGCAGCAGGGACATGTAGAGCAATAAAACGAACAGCAGCATGTTCTTGATATTTTGTGAAAGAACCATTGATCTGGCGCTTTATGTTAGATTGTAAGAAGTAACAAGCGGCTGTCCATGGAATCTGATGGGCTACGTCAACTCTTGTCAAATCTTCTGTATGCTTAGGCTCAGATCTTCATTACATTTCACAAGTGATATTAGCAAGTGATGAAAACCCCTGAAAGCAGTCTATTAAACATCCTCCAGATAGACTGTTGACGTCAGTGCTTCAGGATTCCACTGAATAAAAGGGAAAAGAGTAAAAGAAGAATGTTAGGTTAAGATAATCCACAAAAAATTGTAACTTTTTAAGCCATTTGAAAAGTACAGCATACATTGACATTTCATATGGCAGCACAGGCCTGGAGGTGCCTTGTGTGCAAAGCCACTCAGCAGCAGTGTATTGTTAAAAAGTCTGGGAAAGTTTTGATTGCAAACCTATTACTTTGAAATAAATGGTTTACAGTTAGTGTTTAGGGTTAAATGTATTTTTTTTTTTTTTTTAATTTCAAGTTGTGCCATGTCACATTATTCACCAAAGTAGATTGTTTTCAAATCCAAGCTGACAAAGCAGTTGTCATGAATTGCAACAGCTCTGGCATTCTTCATTCTGTTTAATGTGATGAAGACACCTCCATGAACATGTGGTTGTGGAGTAAATTCCAGAAATTATCACCCATTTCAATTATTCCAACATTAAAATAAAGCAAGACAAAAGCATAGCAGAATAAAGCAGAGCAGGTAAATGTTTTGCCTGCCACTAGAAAACACCCGAGCCAAGCAGCCCAAACTTTAGGTCATTCAGCCCCACAGCTCAAACGTGCAGTGTTAATGCAGAGCAAGGCATTTCACCTCAATGCGATTTATTCCTCCCCTGGCTCTTTCAAATGTAGATAACCTCCGAGTCATAGTGCCCGACCTGAAGTCAAAGCAATACACGAGTACAACATTACAAGAAAGGAATTTGCTTATTCCAGATTACAGGAGATAAAACCTTCACACAGATGAGAGGCACAGAAAAAATGACCCAACAAACAAAAAAGCAGTCAAGCTGTAAATGAAGGTATTTTTACAATTTGGAAAATTACTTAATTCCACTTCAGAACAGGCTAAATTGTGTTTTTCAAAATCCTGGCTGTCTGTAACTTTTTTTTCCCTACTGTCATCCCCCCAAAAATCCTCACTGTTGGTAGTTTCTATATTTATCTGGTAGTTTACATTTTGTGTTACAGTGCTACAATAAATTTTTTACGATCTCCAAACAAATCTAGTATAATACATAAGACAACCTGAGTAAACACAATGCACGGTTTTTAAATGATCATTTTATTTATTGAAGGAAAAAAGTTTACCAACACCTATATCACCCATGTAAAAAAATAACTGCCACCTGAAGTTAACACTTGATTGTGACACCTTTAGTAGCAACAATCACAATTAAACATTTCCAGTAATGGTAGTTCAGTCTTTTATCATCACTGTGGAAAAATGTTAGCCCATTCTTCTCTACAGAATTGTTTTAATTCAGCCACACTGAGGCTTTTTGACTATGAACTGCCTGTTTAAGGTCCCACCACAACATCTCAATGGGGTTCAAGTCAGGACTTTGACTACACCACTCCAAAACCATAATTTTGGGATATTTTTTTCCTCTAGCCATTCTGAGTTGGACTTTCTACTGTGCTTCAGATCCTTGTCCTGCTATATAACCCAATTGCGCTTGAGCTTCAGCTCAATGGCCGAAGACCAGATATGGCCGTACTTTCTGGTAGACAGCTGAATTCACACTTCCCTCAATTATGGCATGTCAACCAGGCCCTGGAGCACCAAAGCATCCCCACACCATCACACTACATCGTATTTCGGGGTGATCATGGCAGATCAGATGAGCCTTTCTGTTCCTCTCATTATAGCAGTGATTTTCACCTCGTAATTCTCCCATGGACACCGTTTTTCTCCAGTGCCTTTCTAACTGTAGAATCATGAACATGGACATTAACTGAACAAAGTAAGTCCTGCAGTTCCTTAGACGTTCATCTTGGTTCTTCTGGAACTTCCCATATGAGGTTTCAGTGGGATCTTGGGAGTAATTTTTCTAGGCCGGCAACTCCTGGGCAGATTTATCACTGTTCCAAGTTTTCTCCGTCTAGAGATAATGGCTCTCATGGTGGTTCACTGGAGTCCGAGGGTTTTATTAGAGATTGCTCTATAACCTTTCCGCAGCTGATACATTTCATTGTTTCTTTCTTGCATCTTCTACAATTTCTTTTGACCGAGGAATGGTGTGCTGCTTGTTGAGACCTTTTAGCCAACTTCACATTACCATGCTGTTTAGATTCAATAGGGTTGGCAGCAATCAAGCTAGGGTGTGCCTAGTTTAGCTTAACCTGTTATTTAATTAGGGTTAATTGAGTGACTAAGGGAGGAATTACTTTATCACGTTTAATACAGGATGTTGACCTTTTTTCCTTCAATAAATCAAATTATCATTTAAAAACAGTGTATTGGGCTTACACAGGTTGACTTCTGTATTATACTAACTTTGTTTGGAGATAAACAATTAAGTGTTATGAATAAGCAAAAATAGAGGAAATCAGGAAGGGAGTAAATACTTTTTCACTGCACTGAAAATGGTAAATATAAAGTGGCAGGTGTACTCACTAATGAACAGCTAACCAAGGACTGACTGCTAGGAAAGCAGATTTGAAAGACTACATGTTTCCAGGCAGGACCTCAGCAACCACAGAAAAGAGTTTGCTTGTGAAAATCAGACATCAACACTGGTCACTCTTGTATAATGTACAAGAATGAGAGGAAAGTGCATTGTGGTCTAATGTTGAGCCCAAATCCAGATTTCAAAAGGATCTTGCTTGCTACCTGTAACAGCCTGAGTCTCAGTCTTAGGCTACATCCACATTACTACATTTTTGCTTAAAAACCACAGATATTAATCTTCATTTTTGCCTTTTATCCACGCTAACCCAGCATTTTTAAACCCCCGCAAAAATGGAGACTTTTGAAAATGCTCTACAAAGCATTCAGCATATAATGAAATGCCAGCTCAGTGTTGCAATATGGACTGGTGAAAATACAGACTTTTAAAAATGCAGACTCCTGCTTATTAGCTCTTCTCAGAGTACATCATGATCATTTCCTGACTTATCACCCTTCACAGAAGAAAAATATATTCCAACATAGCAGGCATAGAAGAGTTATTTTCCATGGCGCTTGTGTTGATTAACTGTGTACATCTCAATTACATTTTGCAATGTTTGAGTGCTACATATACTGTATGTGCAAAAATCAAGTAATTTACCAGTCACTACAGTTTTGCAATTAAATCTGGGGCCAGCAGCTTTAACACCCCTTTAAGGATTTTTTCCACTGATGCATTTTGGGTATTTTAGGATCGACAGAGATCATAAACAATGTGAAAATGTTCATATGGACAGAAATCTTTTCATTTAACAGCAACATTTTTAAATGAAAACATAACAAGTGTGGATGTAGCCTCAGACAGAAAACATGCTGTCAGCCTGAAAAAAACATCTGCATCCTAATTAACAACAATAGTGATAGTGGCTTCCCTGGGATTCCCAGGAGTAGAACAATGAAAATTGCAGGGGGCTTTTGGTTCCTTAGAATAAAATATCCAGCCAATTGTGCCGAGAACACCGAGACCACATTGTGGAAGCAGAGAAGACTGGACTTTTAAACACACTGCATTTTATTCTTCTGGTTGTTCTGTAATTTATATATAGTAATATACTGTATCTTTATGCTGCCTTGCTTTTTGTTAATTAAATGAGAGGGCAAGCACAGTATTCAGATATGTATGTGACATATAAGTATACTATACTTTTTAATTCAGTGAAAGGTGGACATTTTAAAATGTAAATTATAATAATTCATGAATCTAGGCTGTCCTCCTCAACGTGTTAGAGTAAATGGTAACACTTGAGTTTAGGTACTACAAAAATGCATCTATTACTATTTTACTTGTTACTTGTAACAAGACCTTATAAAAGGCTTCTTTTGGTTTTAATGACACTTGTAAAGCATCAGTAAAGTGGCAATTCATGTCTCTGCAGTGTGGCATTGGATATGCTGGTACAATTATGAATATGAAGGATTCAAAGTCCTTAAAATTGAAGTATGCAATATCAAGAGAAATGATTCACTTAACATAATTTTGACCATCCCAAAGTGAAGTTATATTGGAAGGCCACATTACATGGATGAATAATCTCTTTACTGATGCTTTGTAATTGTGATTAAAATCAGAATATGCCTTTGTTAAGGACTTGTTACACAATAATAAATGAGTAATAGATGCATTTTTGCAGTACCTGAACTAAAGTGTTACAGAGTAAACCCTTGATGTCATAAAAACTAGTAGAAAAAACAACTTCAGCATATTATTGTCCGTATTCTATAACAGAACAATTACATGGATCAACCACTGTGATTTTAAATTGTTAGTTAAGCATGAAATACTTTTATCTACATTTCATGTAGTGGCCTTCTTACTAATTACCAACACAAACACTCCCCACAACCCAGCTTACTCGGCTGATTGGGAAATATGCTGCTTCAGCATAATCTCGGAGGTCCCTGTTTGAAGAAAATATTCCAGAGTGCTGTTCTTCAAGTTTCAGAGACTCAATCTCGGATTTCAGTTCTTTCAGCTGTTCTTGGAGATTTTTGCTCTTTTCAATGTAATCCAGTCTACAACACAAACACAGAGAAAGTGTTCTTTAATGTATATACAATGTAAAGTGATGGAAACAAGTCATACTGAAGAGTTCTTTAATAGATATTCAAACTTATAATAATGAAATATGCATCTATTTATGAAGGACGTTCAAAAAGTTTCCACACTTTTTTTAAACTCTATTAATAATTTTAAAAACAAATTTCATCACTTTTCTACATAGTCACCTTCCTTTGTGATGCAATTTTCCCAGCGTTGTACTGACTTTTTAATGCCATCAACAAAAAATGTTTTTGGTTGAGCATGTAGCCACTGATGCACCACTGCTTTCACATCGTTCCTCGTGGTTGTGGCTGGAAGTCCAGAGTGCTCTGCATCCGTTACACTAGAACAGCCATTTTCAAACATTTCAATCCACACATAGACGACTCTATGAGAGAGAACTTTATCCCCATACTGATCACACATGCAGAGATGAATTTGTGCTCCCAGCACACCTTCTGCCCACAAAAAGCATATGACAGAATGCTGTTCCTCTTAGGTGCAATTTATAAGTTTCACAGCCATCTTCACCACAGGGTAAGAACTCTTATACTAAACTGTAAGGGCAGTCGGCTTGCGAGACAGAACTAGTCACATGACACTCAGACACAATTAATTACTACTCCTCCTGCCTTTACAGTTTCCAACGAAAATATAAAAGTGCCAAAACTTTTTGAACATCCCTTGTATCTATCGATCTATGTACACAGTATATATCTATCTACTGTATATAAATATCTATCTATACTGCTCAAAAAAATTAAAGGAACACTTTTTAATCAGAGTATAGCATTAAGTCAATGAAACGTCTGGGATATTTCTAGTCAGTTAAGTAGCAGAGGGTGTTGTTAATCAGTTTCAGCTGCTTTGATGTTAATGAAATTAACAACAGGTGCACTAGAGGGGCAATAATGAGACGACCCCCAAAACAGGAATGGTTTAACAGGTGGAGGCCACTGACATTTTTCCCTCCTCATCTTTTCTGACTGTTTTGTCACTAGTTTTGCATTTGGCTACAGTTAGTATCACTACTGGTAGCATGAGGCGATACCTGGACCCAACAGAGGTTGCACAGGTAGTCCATCTTCTCCAGGATGACACATCAATACGTGCCATTGCCAGAAGGTTTGCTGTGTCTCCCAGCACAAGGGCTTGGAGGAGATTCCAGGAGACAGGCAGTTACTCTAGGAGAGCTGGACAGGGCCGTAGAAGGTCCTTAACCCATCAGCAAGATCGGTATCTGCTCCTTTGGGCAAGGAGGAACAGGATGAGCACTGCCAGAGCCCTACAAAATGACCTCTGGCAGGCCACTGGTGTGAATGTCTCTGACCAAACAATCAGAAACAGACTTCATGAAGGTGGCCCGAGATCCTCTAGTGGGCCCTGTTCATTTGGCATTTGCCACAAAATACCAGAAATGGCAGGTCCACCACTGGCGTCCTGTGCTTTTCACAGATGAGAGAAGGTTCACCCTGAGCACATGTGACAGACGTGAAAGGGTCTGGAGAAGCCATTCAGAACAGTTATGTTGCCTGTAACATCATTCAGCATGACCGGTTTGGTGGTGGGTCTGTGATGGTCTGGGGAGGCATATTCATGGAGGGACACCCAGACCTCTACAAGCTAGACAATGGCACCATGACTGCCATTAGGTATCAGGACGAAATCCTTGGACCCATTGTTGGACCCTATGCTGGTGCAGTGGGACCTAGGTTCCTCCTGGTGCACAACAATGCCTAGCCTCATGAAGCAAGAGTATGCAGGCAGTTCCTGGAGGATTAAGGAATTGATACAGTTGACTTGCCCCCACGCTCGCCTGACCTAAATCCAATAGAACACCTCTGGGACATTATGTTTTGGTCCATCAGACACCACCAGGTTGCACCTTAGACTGTTTAGGAGCTCAGTGATACCCTGGTCCCTGATATTTCGACAAAATGGACTAGCCTGCCGCATTATTTTTTCACTTTGATTTTCGGAGTGTCTTTGAATTCAGCTCTCTGTAGGTTGATAATTTTCATTTCCCTCAAACGATGTGTTAGGAATGAAAGGATGCCACATTACCCAGTCCATATTAATATAGACATCCAGCATGATTTTTTTCCCCATTGAGATGTGATGTGTTTTCAAAGTGCTCATTTAATTTTTTTTTAGCAGTTTATATATTAAGTATCTATCTTTCTAGTTTAATTCATTGAATCTAATTTAATTCATTCTTTTAGAACTGCAGACAGCTAGGAATGTTCATAAATACATAACCTTTTTATTAGTTCAGTTTGGTTCAGTCAAGGTATATTTTCTTTTTGGAAATCAATTTTTTATTGATGTCAACATAACCTAGTATGGGTGATTTGTCATATTCCCACAGGGGTTAGAGGTGGAGGAGAGATGCCTTCGACAGTAGTACAAAACAAGCGGACACCTGCTTTGATAAGTGGCACAGGTGTTGAGTGACACTCAGGTCTGAAGTCAGCTGTTTGGTCAGCGTATGCCAAGCTAGTAAGTAAATCTCTTTGGTTGAGGTAACTGTCCATAAGCAGATATGCTGTACACATGGGGCGCTAAAAGAGCAGCTTCATAGAAGTGTCAGTTTGTTTAAGCCAGCCGTTCACTTGCAGATAAAGCTAAGCACATAGGGCATTATAAAGAACTCACATTTTACTTAAACCAGCTGTCCACATGCAGGTAAAGCTATACATGTGAAGCACTATAAAGCAGCCATACCTAGTATTTATACTTACATAATATGTATCTATTCACTACATACAGTAACATATTGCGAGTAAGACAATCACAGTTTTTCTTACCCTAGTAATGAAAATGCACAAAAAAATGAACCAATATCTGTCTGCCTGCCATGATCTTTGAATTACTTAGAGAAGAGTATCTTAAAGTTTTTTTGTCATGATCCAATCTTGCACTTGTTATTGTATGTGACTATTGCTGCCCATTCTTTGACTATTGTTAGAACGGGGTGTGGGTGAAGTCTCATTTAGAGGATCACTGCCAGTCATCACAGCAAGGGTTCCCATTGGAGAATTGCTGCTATTTGTCACAGCAGGGGACTTCCCTTGGGGAGTCACCACCTTTCATCAATATGATGCTTAATCAACCTATGGCAACCAGTTGCAGCACACTTCAAAAAGGGGGGGGGGGGGGGGGGGGGAGTAAAAACAAAAAGCTTAATGTAGAATCAGAAGAATGAACACAGTTAAAAAGAAGAGACAGGTGCGAATGTTGGCTCACTGAGAGAAAGCACTGTAGACCCACCTCTCTCTCTCAATCTCCATAGATAATCTTTTCATATCAGAGTCTTTGAAATCTGTCTTGACAGATCCACTTTCTAGACTGAGATCACTTCCATCAGTGGGTGGTGGGGAACAGGTATAGGCTGAAACCAGCTGTAAGAAAACAGTGTCAAAAAATTTAAAATTCCTACCAATACTTTAGTATACATTTTGCTTGTTTCAAAATGATTAAAAACATTTTTTGGAAAAAAAAATAATTTCTACAATCCAAAAATTATGGTACAGATATACATGTTTAAACATCAGCAACTTTGTATATTGGATTATGCAAGTAGCCATTATTATTCAGCAACTGAAAAATGAGGATGAGCACAAAGGTTTCAGAAGCTGCTAAACGATGTGTTCACTACAGCACCTCTTTCACACTTATGGACAGAAGGCTACAATGTGGCTTTTTCTTGTGAATTTTTTTTCTATTGGTTCAAGGAATTTAACATAAACATAAAGAAGGTCAATTGAAGTACTGTATAATGTGGCCTAATTAGTTTTTCTGTTTATTTTGTACCAGTATATCTATTCTTCTTTCAACATTAACAAGAACATTGAACTTGATGAACTAATCTTTTCCAGTAGTTTGTTTTATATTGTATACACCGTTGTCAAGGGGTGATGTGCATTTGAGTTGTAGGTTGGTTTTGTTTTTGGCTAATTGCAAGAAGGTATTCTGCTTCTTCTTTGTTCAGTGTTTTTCTCCATTGAATTTTTTTTATGAACATCTGATTTCAGGAATTATTAAACAATTATTCAAGTCATTACCAGTTAAATATTATTTGGGTAAGTCTAACATTTAGTTTTCTTTTCAAAGAAACATTGATTTATTGTGTACAGCCCACTAAGCCTGTTGACACCAGAACTGCTGCCCTCAGGAAAATAAGGCTTAGAAAACCAGGATTATCAAGTGTGATAAAGCGGAAAAAAAGGCTAGAAATGTGGTCACACTGCAAACAGTGCTGAAAATCGTCTTTTTTTCTTAGAAAAGATGAAGCCTCACAACCAGGATTTAGTATTAGCAAGGAAGATGCTAAAATTACCTTGGCCAATGTCTGAAGGGACAATGTGGTATTTCAAGTGGAAGTGGCCAGGTTCCGCCTGATGATTGACAGCACAAGCCTTACAGTGTTTCTGTAGACCCTGCACCAAGTAAGTAGGGGAAGTAGCTATTTATCAAGGGTCTTCATCTCCAAAACAAACCATTTTGTCCTTTGCATTTTTTTTTTTTTTTTTTTTACACTTTTTTAGATTTATAGGTTTTTTTTTTTTTTTTACAGACAACTAAATGGCATTGTGCTTTACCTTATTCTATTAATTTGTTATTTTTTCAACTCAAAAAATTAAATACTGTTGTAATTATAATTCTTTTTCTATTTAATATCAGTGTTTCTTGTGCATTGTGTATACATTTTATTACCCTGCTTTAGGACATATAATTACAAGGCCTTAGTTTATTTGTTTGATTCTATTTTTGGGCAAAAAGAACTGTATACAGCAATAAAGAAGCTTTTTAAAAATCCAAAGATACTAATGTAGTGTCTGTTCTAAAGAACAGCAAGATTTTGATTAATACATCATTAATGGACTTTAAGGAAATTGATACAGTTGCCAGGTGTCTGCCCTTTGAAAGATTGCTTGCTTTTAATTCCATCTGATTAAATCTTTAAATTCCATCTGATTTATTACACTGGAGGAATCTCTATGTCTATCATACATTAAAATTCAAACCCTACGCTGTATTTTGATATTTATGAATGCCAATAAATGCTAATTGGATAATTACTTTGATTAATACCACTATTTTAAAGTTGCTAATACTATTATATACTACTATAGTAGTTACATACATATATATATATATATATATATATATATATATATATATACACACATACATACATACATACATACATATACACACACACACACATACCTATATATATAATTCACTAAGCCGTCGACAAGTAGCCACCCATGGAAAGCACGCCGGAAGGGGCGTGGAGTCACTAAGCCGCCGACAAGTAAGACGCCCATGGCGCACGCAGAAAGGAGCCACGCCCACCAACTCTAAGACCATTGGATACGACGACAACTTGCAGAGCCACGCCCACCAACTCGGATGCGACGACTCGGAAAAAACACCGTCATTTATGTTCGTCTGTCCCACAGTACACATGCACCTCTGAGCCACATTGACTTTTCGGTTACGATGCATGACCGCGTGCACCATAGCAAACTGTTTTACACGCTACATACAGCAATTCGCATCCGCAACAAACATGCGTCTTCTTAGATGGTCCTGCAGGAACACGGAAGACGTTTCCCCGCCTACCAACACTCCGTTTTCCCCAGCCCGCGTCTACCCTCGCTTTCTAGGCATTCATACTGCCTGCTCATGTGCCCGGATGCAAAAACTCACCGACCACCCAGTTAGTCCCTTTCGTCTGTGCTAGGAGTCCACATGCACCTCTGAGCCACATTGACTTTTCATTATTCGTTTCGGTTATGACACCCGACCACGTCCACCATCAAAAACCATGGGAAACGAATAACGAAGCCCCGCCCAGAAACTCTACCCTTCCGCCAACTCGAACAAGCTGCTGTCCAAATCCAGCTGTGAGCCACGTTGACTGTTCTTTTGCCCTCCATGGCTACGGCTTCAAATGTATTTCATGGAAACAACACTTCTTTCAATGTTATAGAAATTCCTGCATCAGGTAACTGTTTGTTTCTATCAGTCGGGTTTTTTTGGAAAAATGTCATTGACGAAACTGTTGCTCTCAAACTTCGCAACATGGCTATTGGCTTTGTTTGCCAACATTGGGATAATGTCGGCGAGGTGGTCACAAACTGCAACAACTCACCACACAAGGACGCCCTGTCTCTTGAGGCATTCACACTGCCGGAAGACAACCATGGGATACGCAGAAAATAGCCATGTCAGTCAACGCAGATCAGACACCCAGGCAAACAACACTGAATAATAATCAATAGCTGCAACTACTTTGTCCGCCCCCACTCCTCACCTGAGTCGGTTTCGTCTGTGTTCAGCAGTGTTTCCCAAACTCGGTCCTGGTGAACCCCTGTGGATGCAGGGTTTTGTTCCAACCAGATTCCTAATCATTAATGCCGGTGAAACTCATCCGGGATAAGTCGGTTTTTCAAACGCAACTGTGTAGCAGATTAGTCTAGCAGACTAGCTGGATGTAATAATCCGAGATGAACGCGCGCCCTCGCGCTGAGTGAAAAGCCAATGTATATTGAGTCTAGAAAACATGATCAGCAAGTCTTTGATAGGCTGCAACAAAATGATGAAAGAACAGGCGCATTTTTTCACACAAACTTGATGGGTGGGTGTTAGTTAGTTAATTAGTTACTCGAAGGATTTCAAGATTTAATATGCACAAGCGGTAACACTGTAAAAGCAGCCCAAACCAGAAAAGACGGCTGGCAAAAAGTTGCCGACAAATTAAACGTGTGTGCATTGTACTTACTGAAAGCAGCGTTACGGATTTTGCAAATGTTCATTTTTTTCCCTCTGCTTAAAAAACATTTAAAAAGCGGCGTGATTATGTGGCGTATACTACGCTGCGGGTTGGTATGCAGCGTGTAAAACAGTTTGTTTGCCTTTTACTTTAACACGAAGACAATTTCCTGTTAGATTTGCCTTTGCGATGACAATTAATAAGGCACAGGGCCAAACTTTCAAAAACATGGCTAGCGGGTCATACGCTCACACTGATTACGTCCCTGCCCTTTGTACACATCCCACCGCCCCCACCTTCCCCCCCCCACCCCTCAGTACTACCATGGTCGGGTGACTTGGTGGATTATATATAGAAAAGCAGCCAAAACCGCAAACAACAATGAAAAGTCTACGTGACTCACAGGTGCATGTGGACTGTGCAAAGAGGAAAACGACTCAGGTGACAAGTTGGGGGTGGGCACATGAAATGTTACTTTTCTTGGCGATTTATTACATTACCGATTTTTCAAATGTTAATTTTCTCCCTGTGCTTAAAAATCATTTAAAAAGCGGCCTGATTATGCAGCGTATGGTATGCCGCGGGTTGGCTAGTATGTTATATTCTATTACAGAAAAAGGAACAATATTGTTCACTTAAGTTAAGGAGGTGCTAATAATGAAAACTCATTGAATGGGATTTCAGTTTTTGTTAATGTTGATGGTATAGAATAAGTTCAGAGTATCATGAAATTTCATTGGTATTGATATTGAATACAAAAATTCTGGTATCATATCCCTACAGCCAGGTGCAAATAAAAACCATTAGACGTGTGCACATGCACGTAAAGACTATAACCTGACAAGTGAAGTATGATTTTGTTGAAAATGCTGACTTTTAAAGGTGGTTAAACATAGCACCGTCTTCCAAGATTTGCTATGTTTATATTTGTTGCTCTGCTCCAGTATCCGAGGCACCAGACACATTTACTGACAGGAATACCATTTACTTTTATGCAAAGGAAAACATGAACACAGCCCTGCTTTGGTAAAGTAGCTATAAAATTTCTACACAGACAAAATAGAACAGAATACTGGAAAATGATCAGGAACAATAAATAAAGTATAGCACTTGAGATAAAGTACCGCAGCTACATTGAACATGCAACTTATCCTTTAAGATAAACAAATAAATAATGTGATTCATCCTAAGAAAAGTTACACTTAAAACAGGCCAACACTATATCCTTTCTGGGCAACTTTAAAATTTTCCATTTATTCCAGACAATTATACCGGATAGGTTGATCTGGTGATCTCTAGCAGTTTCTGCTTAGCTCGACGTTCTGCATCCTTCGCTTCACTCAAGTCTTGCTTTAAATGGTCAGCCTCTTTTGTTCTGTAAATACATAAAAAGATATTCAAAATAGGCTGTCACAAGTAAATAGTATAATCGCTAAAAATGTAATATGAAAAAAGGCCATTTTTTTTTTGAATGAACAAAGTGACATATCTGTGTTATTATTAGTTTATGACTGCAGGTTCAAAACATGCCTCCTCTCAGACTCCTCCACCAGTTTGACTGCCAGAAGCTCTGCCTCCCTCATCTTCTGCTCCATCAACCGCTTCTCCTCTTTTGTTTTCATTGCTGTGACTTCTAGCCTCTGCCTCTCCTGCTCAGCCTCAGCTGCTTTATGAGCCAGAAGTTTGGCTTCCTCCTCAGCAATCTGTGCCTTTTCTGCAAGCAAGTCAGCAGTCTCCTCTGAGCGAATCTGATGAAAAGTAACACTTATTTTTCATGGTTTCCAGAGCCGATTATGGCATCAAAAAATGTTTTTAGTTCATTGACCTACCAGGGCTTCATTGGCCAAGCGAGCCTCATCCTGCAGCTGAAACAAGCGTCGCTCCATTTCCTCCTTAGCTCTTTCTGCTTCTTCTCTCATTTGTTTTTCTCGAGCCAAAATCTGTCTCTCCATCTTAAAAAAATAAAATATTACTTGTTCCTTTTTACAGTTAACAGAATAACCTAGCAATAAAAGAATGGAACTACATTAAATTCAACATATGCTAATTCAGTATAATTTTTGAAATGTATAATAATTTCAAACCTGCTGTGAAAGACCAGATAAATGTATAGAAAAAAACTGTTCTAAGCATTAAATAAACGTTTAAGTGGAAAGATAAGCTATGCCCATCAGCTTCAATAAGATGTTGTATTTGGAGATCTAAAGATCTTTAGCTTGGGTGCCTTATTTAGGGCTGAACAGTCAGGTATGGCCAGCAGATATCTGTCAAAAAGGATGGGAAATGCAGATTTATAGGAGTGCCCAAGCTGCAGAAACAACTTTGGGTGTGTGACAGATACACTGTGACTTATCATCCCACATTATTTTAGCATTTTTGAAAATGATGTTCGTCCGCTTTTTTTTTTTTTTTTTTTAATGCCACATTACTATCATAAACTGAGCTTTGGACCTCCCAGATGATTGACCAAGACAAGAATTTTTATTCATTTCACTCATTTTTGTATCTATTTAAAAAAAACAAAAATCAAGGAGAGGAATGCACACACAGATATTGTTACATGCAATTCTTGTATCCCTTTTTTTACCCCCCCCCCCTTTCTTTTATCAGTGGGAAGTCCCTCAGATCTTCCAAGGTAACATTTAAACCATACTGTGCAGAAGATTTACAAAATTTCCCTAAGAAGGGAAAAGAGTGAATAACATCCTTTATTTTCTGCTTTCCAATCCCCATGTACAATAAATAACATGTTCCTTTGAGGACAGTATTACTGCTTTGGATCTTCACTCATGGAAGTAAATGAGACACACACCTTTTTTCTTGCCTTCTCTTCTCTGGCTTGAGCCTTCATCTGCTGCACTTCAATAGAATCTACCTTTCGCCTTCTCATGAAGAGGTCATGGTTTCCAATGCACAGCTGTAAAATCTTTACATAAAATATTACCAGCAGTTAAAGTATTTCATAAGAACTGAGAGAATTGTTTTTATATTGTGATTTGTATAAACTATTTGAAGAAAAAATATTATCCAGAAAATATTTTAACGCAACAAGAAATAATACAAATGTTAAATACACATAACAAAAAGTTTGAAACTGCTAACCAATTTAATCAGGCAAACATAGAAGGTAACAACTAATTATTGCAACGACAGGTGTTTTCACTTCTCAAACGCATGTCCTGTCCAATCCCAAAGACCCACTGTGATAGAAGGGGGTTCGTGAATACCAATATGAGCAAAAGAGACAGAAGTAAAAATAAACAGTAACAAGATGGAAAATGTACGCATGGCGTTAACGTTCAGATGCCTTCAAGGACCGTGCAGGCACTGTAGCCTTCAATGGGTCGAGTTTAAAAGGTAGGTTCTAGAGCCTTCTCAATCCATTTCAGGGTTGTGGGGGCCAAGGACTATCCTCAACAGGCTGAAAACAGGCCTCAACAGGACTCTTTTTTTCATTACACGGACCATTCTCACTCACATACACACTGAGAATTTGCAATTGGCAATACACATAACCTAAAATAAAAACTGTTTGTAAATAATTCCTTCATTGCTTGAGGATGTCTGGCTGTTGTAATCCTATATGTATTGGGATTTGCAAAACTATTCAGTTATGCCAAATGTTAGGGAATAACATAAGTGAATGCAAACTTTCTAACAGCAACTGACCATTATGGATATCAGGTGAATGTGGCACTCTGGTGGTAAATTATAGGGTGACCAGTGTGACTTGTGTAGCACTTATGGCACACGGATAAAGCTCATATTATTTGTCTAATGCATGCTTTATCTCATCATCAGCAAGGAATCTGTTTAAACTTAACACAAGTTCTTAATGAAGCCTTCTCTGCTGGAGTTTTGACCACACCATTATACATATAGAGGTATGAACAAGTTTGAGCCCCCCTCTGAGGTTGCAGGATAATTTACTCTGTCTTCATAAAAGAAGATCACAGCAATATGCTATTTTTTACTAGAGAAATGTAGACAAGGGGATGATTATCAGACCAAAGTTCTCAGTGTGGCATTATTGAGATGAATGAAATAAAATATAAAAAAAATGGGATGTGCAAAAGTTTGGGCACCCGTTTAATTGCATTAATTTGAAGACCTGTAGTCATTTAATGCTGGCAGGTTGCAGCACAAAATTGCTTTATTAACTCATTAGACCTTAAACTACAAATACAGATGCAACCAATCATGAAAAAGGTTATTTAAAAGAGGTTAACTGCTAGTCATTGGTTCTCTCAGAGTGTGGCAACATGGGAACTTCTAAAGAACTCTCTACTGACCATAAAACTAAGATAATTTGTCGTTATGAATTAGGAGAAGGGTACAAGAAATGACCACAAAGCTTTGGACTGTCTGTCTCCACTGTCAGAAATGTAATTAGGAAATGGAAGGCCACAGGAACAGTCCTTATGAAGGAAAGATGTGATAGGCCAAGAAAAATATCTGAAAGGCACAGCCAAAGGCTGGTTAGAATGGTCACAGACAAACCACAGTCCACCTCCAGAGAGCTACAAGAACATCTGGCTACTGATGGTGTTCATTGTACATTGTTCCACAGTCCAACGCAATATGAACCGGGAACAGCTTGGTGGAAGGGTGATGCGCAAAAAGCTTTTTCTAAGTACTCACCATAAGAAGAGTCACATGAGGTATGCAAAAACCCATCTGGACAAGCCAGAAACATTTTGGGAAAAAATACTGTGGACAGATGAGACTAAGGTAGAGTTATTTGGTTACAACCAGAAGCACTATGCATGATGAAGAAAACACAGCATTCCAGGAGAATAACTTGCTGCCTACTGTAAAATTTGGTGGAGGGTCCATCATGTTATGGGGTTGTGTGGCTAGCATAGGTACTGGAAACCTTGTTAAGGTTGAGCGCCACATGAAATTCCTCCCAGTATCAGCAGATTCTTGACAAAAATGTTCAAGAGTCAGTCACAAAGTTGAAGTTACACCAGGGTTGGATGTTTCAGCACGACAATGATCCAAAGCACTGTTCAAAATCTACAAAAGCTAGGATTGTAAGCAGTTAAATCACAAGTATGTCTTATTATTTTGACAGCAATGCCTATTCTGTGTTTTATTGATTCTTTATTTTTAAGAAGCAACCTAAAAGTATTGGAAAAGCCCTTTAGTTTAAAAATATGTAACATTTTTTAAAGCTCTGCATTATTAAAACATAATCCAATGCCAACACTTACTGTAAAGGCTATTTATATTGTTTAATCACATTATGGTTTAATTCTAACTGTTTTTGATATGCTAAAAACTTTAAAATTACAAATCAAATATTATTAATCTAAGTAAATTATGAGCAAAGTGCCCCAGTGAATACCAAAAAGTGTTACTTGAATGATACATGGCAAGTTTTGGCAGGTAAACCAGGCAACCTTTTTGATGGTTTAAATTTTCTAAAGGGTTGTAGGCTGCTTATTTTGCTGAAAGGAAGCAGGAAAATGACAAATTGTTTCTCCATGGGAAACTCAAGTACTAGCCAAGTTGGGACCTAGTTCATTCCTCACCCACTTACTGGCATATTAGTTTTGAATACACTACTCTTACAGTACAATATGGTACCTTATTTTTCTAACAAAAAAGGCCATAACTTCACTGTCAAGTTTGCTAATTAAACACTATTTTGTGGATCTTATTATTGAAAGGACTGTGTTTTTTGTGCAGTATCTTCTTGTCTTTGTTTTTTTTTCATTTGGGGACTTGCAATACTTACTGTAAATACTGTACAGTTTCACTGTTTTTTGGGACATTGCTTCTTTGTGTTGTGTGTGTCACTTGCAGGGAGGACTGGGTAAAAAAAGCCTGCCTCACCCTATATGAACCTGTAAATAAAAATCCACTTTTGCTCTGAAATACAATCTTTTTGTGTCTGTGCCTCCCTGTCTAACACCTCTCAATTCTGATCCCAATCAGTCCCAAACTATAAGCCGTCCAGTGTGTAGTCTTTAGCACTACACAGGGTGTCACAGGTCTCTAAAGGCTAGGTCAGACAGACTGGAAGCAAAGAAAAAACACTAAACAGAATAATATTACTAAATATGCAAGAAATGTTGTAGGTAAGTTTACTTTAGATTTTAACTTAAAACAGACACAGTACCAACAGAAAGGTAAAAAAGAATTACATTTATAGCCATCTAGCTTTTAAAATTGAGCAAGTTACTCTTGCTTCTGGTTGTTGTACTATTGTTTCTTGCCAAATTATAGAAGGCTATTAAAGGCAAAAAAAAAAAAAAATTAGGCTGGCAAAGCAACAACTACTAAACAAAATTGTGGTGACCAAAAGGCACCTGAGAGGTAAATTTGTAAATTTTATAAAAAGAAAAACATTTTGTTTTAATAAAAATTTTTTTTAAAAAAACACAAGATAAGCATGTTTATAAAAAGCAGAATATAGACACACAGACAAAAGATGCCCTTTAATTTAGAAGTTCTTTCTTCTTAAAATTAGGCCTTATCATTTGTTTGAAAATGCTTAAAAATAAAAAAAAAATGATTTTAGGATCCATGATTTTGACTGCTGAATATGCTGGGATTCAGTAATAATGGGCTATAATACACTGATGACCCATTGCAAATAAATAATGCTAAATCCTTTGACCTAATAAAGTTTACTTACATAATTCTGAAAGGTATATATACCTACCAGTTTATTTACTTTGAGCTGTGATGAATAGAATTTGAAAACTTCTTTTTTCTTTTCCAATGGTTTTATTGTAAACTGTAAAAAAAAAGACCAAAAAAACAAAACTTCTGTCACAATAACATTTATTGATGTGAAGAGTTTTGTGAACATCATTTGAGGGTACAAAAGGATTATTACTTACGATATGTATAAAAAAAAAAAAAAAAAAAAAAAAGAAAAATTGTGCATTTAGTTTCATATTTTTGCAAGAATTTCATAAAAACAAAATATTCTGCAAAAAGCAGAAATACCCACCTCTTTTTCACTATATGAAATATTCCTAATGCCACTCCATGGGAATGATTTGTTTGGGGTGAGTTTATTATTAGGGCTGTAAATATGGAGTCCTTGGGCATCCACTCCAAGTAACAGCTCAGTGTCTCTCTTATTTTGCTTTCAGGGTGGAAGAAGAAAAAAAAAAAAAAAAGAAAGAACCACACACACACAAGTTATATTTCTCACTATTACCATTACCAACAGATTAAAAAAATCTTTGTGTTGAATCTGAATATTTCAAACTAATAATACAGAAGCTTTGTAACTTATGAACAAATGTATATTGAAGTCTAATTTTATTCTTTAACCTTCCAATAACTTTCCATTTTTATTTAGGATACCAATTCATTTTGAGACATCCCAAAGAAGTTTTGAAAGTTAATTTAAAATGCATTTGAGCTTTGTCACCTAGCAAATTTACTAAAAGATCTCATTAAAATATATTTTTTTAAAATATGAAAGGCATCTTGAGAGAGTCAAAGAAACAAGACATTAATTGTATGTATCTTAAAATACAAGTAAAAAAATTTGTCACATCAAGAGTAAGTACATCTCAAATGCATTAAGATTTTTAAATATATGTCCAGAGGCCTGCGGTGGGTTGGCACCCTGCCCGGGATTGGTTCCCTGCCTTGTGCCCTGTGTTGGCTGGGATTGGCTCCAGCAGACCCCCGTGACCCTGTGTTCGGATTCAGCGGGTTGGAAAATGGATGGATGGATGGATGTCCAGAGGCCTTAACTGAAGAAAATGTGAATTCCTTTATCATCATTTTGAGCTCATAACAGGCTAATTCAACCAAAGTCCTCAAGTCCATTATATTACAAGGAAGGCTCATTACAGTGTACCTGGCCTTTGTTATATATTATGGTGGCCAGCCTACCTGGGAGATGCCTCATTCCATGTAGCCTTGTATTGTCCTGTTGTAGTTTGCCTTTTGTCAAATATTGTTTTTTATTTCCTGGCTATATGAAAAAAATATATGTACCAACCTTTGAACAATGCTGATATCTTTTGATTAAAACCAAGGCAAGACCTATTATTTTTCTGCAAGGGCACTTCACTAGGTTGTTTCTCCACCCAAGCATACTTACAATGACATCTTTAGGATCTATAAACAATGTTTTGTAGTTTTTAACATATCTCAGAGAGCCGAGTTTATTATCAATATTAACTTGAGCTGTCATGATTAGATTGTCCACCATAATCATCTGGAAATTTGCCATGCTCATTACAGTGAACATCTTGTGCCACATTAAGTACTGCAGTCTAATATTCATTATTTCAAGTTCATGCAGCATTCTAGCTTATCCAATTGCTTTTTAAATGAAGCATGACTCAGTTTTATTTTTTTTTCTCATGAAGTTTTAAGTGCCTCATTTTAAAATCATAATTTTTGAAGCTTTCAAATTCTGACTTCTATGATTGTTTTTAACAAAAACATTCATATGCACCTTACAGATAATGTGATCACTTACTGTGATTGAAAAGTAATTAACTCCATACATTTCAAGATCCTGTGCAATCTTTAAATAGTTCATTTCAGCTTCATCCCTAAAAAACAACAAAAGAAAGAAGGTTCTTATCAATTTATCACATGCATTTTTATTGACCAGTCCATAATACAATTACAAATGTTGCACCAGTCTAATGGACAAATATTTCATAATTCATTTTGCATGTTAACTGCCTAATCAAGGTTACCTGGCAATGCCCCTGTGTTCTGCATACCAAGCTGTTATCTTCTCTTCCCACATTTCAGCTGTCATCTGGTACTGCATTAAAACCTGTGATGAGTGAATAAATAGAAACAATCTTGACGAATGTCAACATCTTAATCAATTGTTTTGTTACATTCCTAGTTGACCTCGTACTGCTTAACAGAAGAAATTTAAATAAGAGAAAAGAAGAGGTGTTAAACCAGGCAAATTCTTATCCATGAAGAGAATTGAGAAACACAGATTAACAATAAAGTTTCAGTACATCTTTTTGTTATTTTCCACAGTCCTGTGTAATATGTGTTACAGCTGTAGAATTAAATTGCTAAGAATTTTGTTATACCAATAAGTGTAAAGTTTTTACTGGAAAAAAATGTAATAAAAATAAGTTAAATCATAATTGACTTACTCTCTGAGGTAAAAGCTCATCTTCTGCTAGAAAGCCTGGCTTATGAAAATTTGGGTCATAATCACCATACTGGAATACAGAAAGACCAAGATGTTATAATTCAAGTTTATGGCTTTAGATTAGCTGAGAACTGAAATACCTAATTAACAGAAGCAGCCACAAAACCAGTAATGGGTCATTCTGTTATTATAATGTGTTTGGGTTATGAGGTTAAAAGCAGAACATCAGCAAAGATATCTGCTTAGTTTTAATCTCTATTTACTTTATTCTGTATTTATATGTTCAAGTATCCAATCCCCAAAATGTTTTATAGGCAGAGAGAAATTACTACTGAACCGAAGACAATGGGCTATTTGCCTGCAAACAGGGTTAAAAATAGCAGCCATTTAAAAAGAACTGAAAAAAGTGCTTCATTAAAAAAATAATTTGTTCAGCACTTACCTTTGCCTGGACAGCATAAGACGCCAACAGCACAGAAGCTTCAGGAGAGCAGTAAATTTCTTCATCAAGTATTTGCTTTTTAACCTGTAAACAGCCATAAAATATGAAAAAGCCTTTTGTTGTGTGGAAACACCTACAGTCTCAAAGTCCACTAAATTGATTACACTAAATGCTATACTAAAGATAGCCATATGTACCATTAAAAATAATGATGCTAGAACTCAAAAAACTTTACACCAGACACCTTCAACATTTCTATAAGTTAATAAAACATCTAGTTCTTTACAATACGAGTAACCTATATTATCTTGAAGATTAAACTGGACAATACCCACCTGCAAGAAAAAAAGGTGCTGGGTGATCTCCTGTACAAGCTCTTCCTCTACCTTCTCAGGGTAGAACTTAGCCAAAAAGTGAAAAGTTATTGGATCCTCTTTTGGCAGCTCTTGGTCCAAAACCTTGAGGCACAATAACATTTAGAAGTTGACAAAACTGCCTTGCAAATGTTATTACAATTATTGCCCTAATTTTAATAAACAGATTTTTTATATTTTAAATAAATTTATGAAATTTTTTAATAAACATTTCCAAAAGTTAAGGGAAACATTAAAATATTCTTAATGGTTATTATAATATCCCCGGGAAGATTTTAATATATTTGTTTATTTTAGTATATTAACATAGTTTAGTAAAAGGTATTCATAACCAAAAAAATACTTTTATAAAGCAACAAACAAAATTGAATATAATTGTATACATAGCTATGCAGTTCAGTTTAAAAGAAAAAAAACATTCCATAACTCAGAAACATCAACCCGCAGGGAATCCATGATACTTAAACGATGATTTAACTGTTCCCATTAATGTCATTAAGTAAAATTAAAGTAGCTTGTAGTACAACATATTGAGTGCTGAGAATTCTTCCAACATTAATGAAAAGGTTATTTTGCAATGTAATGTTACTGATTGCGAAATCCTTTTGGTGACATGAAGTTAGAAAGATGAAAAACTTGATCTTTAGAAATACAAAGGAATGAACGCATTATGTATGTCAATGAATATTAAGTAGAACTGCTTAAAGTCATTAACATTTCAGGATCTGAGCATAGACTGCTCACCTCGGGTCATGTCACAATTTCTTAGTGGAGTTTAAGTCTGGACTTTAAATTTTTTTGTGACTTCATGAAAAATTTTACACTTAACAGACTTTGACAGAACAGATACTCCTGAAAAATTTGACTAATTGTCTTCAGATCAACTTACTGCGACTTCTAGCAAACATTTTCAAAAAAATCTGCTTTCAATCTGGTATAATATATCTACAGAACTTGTGTGCTGACCCCTATGCTTTGATGGAAAGTGACAATATTGTAGGCAGTTGCACTTAACAGTAGTAGTATTAAAACAGGGGAGAAGTACATTGTTAGTATGTTTGTGCAATAACTATTTTTTCCACACCTAAAAACTGATGTGCTCAACAATGAAACATAAAGACAAGCGGAAAAAGGCTGACATCACTGGCATCTTTTTTCCTCTACACATTATTGACTCAATCTAAATGCTGTTATCACTTGGTCTTTAATCCTGGCATTCTGCCCGAAACTAAAATTACCTTTAATACCTATGTTAAATATACAATATACAGTAAACCGCTTGGACTGTTAGTTTTCTGATACTGTGCTTTCTACTGTTGCAACACACAACTCTTGACAAACAATCATTCGGCCTAATGAATCCTCTACAGATCTTTTCCTTTTAGGTGTGTTTGAGATGTTCAATCTGCTTTGACATTTAAATGCCCACCTTTTTCCAATGGCAATTTAATAAAGAGGGGGTGGGGGTTTAGGTATAGAGGGGGACTGCAAGAGCAACATTAAGGAACCTTTTATAGGTTACCTGGCTAAATTAGCCATCAATTCACATAGAGAAAATTTATATTTAAAGAACTGAACATTTGTTTTAGAGTTGTATCATGAAACATAAACTTAATAAAATGTATTTTTGGTATTTTCATTCTGGGCATACCCAAGAACTAACAGGGTCAATATTTCTGTTTCTCGCACAATTTAAATTAATTTATTGACAGGCAATTGCGAGATTTTTACTTTGGAGTGAGGCATTGAGACATGCAAAGCAACCAACCAAAGCAACATTCTTAGCAAGAAAGGATTATGGAAATTCAGTCTGTTACTGATATTTGATGACAATTAACACATTACTAATTCTTAACATACAATAAAAAGACAAGTTATACCAAAACGTATGAGTAAACAAGCAAAATATGAAAACTTTTAAGGATCTAAATATTTTGAAAAGTATTGTACATTTTTTGTTTCCATAAAGACTAGCCGCGTTACATGTTGAAGACAGGTAACAGAATACATTTTCAAATATTTAGTATCACCAGCCATACATGTACCCTAAGCGTTCCTTTTACACCTTCCTCTCTCAATTGCATCTCGGACTTGTTATTTCAAGGCACCTTGCTCACTTTTTGACTAACACCAATGGTAGATGGGTCCCAATTACCTGTTGGGAAAACATTTGTATTCTTGCAAATAATTCCTGTCACGCCTCATTATTACTTAGCGACAACACATAGCATTTTATTATAATTGATAGATACCACCTCCAATGTTTTATATGTAATGTAATATACATACATACATACATATACACACACATACATATATACTGTATAACATATACACTTTGAAGATAAAAGTATCTAAATTGAAAGAACTTTTTCATCTCACCCGTTTGTCCATTTTTAGCCACAAGTAGGTATCTTTCACCATATATCGGAGTTTAAAGAACCAGGTTTCCCTTAGTCCTATGGTTCGACAAACTAAATCAAATAGATCCTTTCCTTTCCATTTCACCTGCAATAAAGAAAAGCTCATATGAATTAGTATATATCATAAGGTAGCAATTTGAGTTCACATATGAAGCAGTGTATCACTCGTGTGACTAATGAACAATTTTTAGTATACCCAGCTCAGGGGAACTAATACAGATTCTCTGGCCAACTTCCTTTAAAAAGAAAGGGTTACTGTAGTAGCATATGTTGCTACTTACAGACTACAACTCTAAACAAGAACTATCCCAGGAATCAAGTTCTATTTATCCCATGAAAAAAACTAATAGAATGTGCATTATATTGTAAAATTTCCCTATTAAAACCCAATGTTCTTGCAAAAATAGCACATGGTCAAATGGATTTTTTTTATTGATTTTATTGTAATCACACAACATTCCATACAAATGGATCAATTTTTACAAAAAATAGGATTGAAAACAAATCAACCCCCACCCCTGAGAAAGAGAGCATGGCCAACAGAGTAAAACTTAAAGCTAGTAAAAATAAGTAAATCGAAGTAATATGTGAATAAAGATAGATGGAGAAGAAAAAGAAATGGGGAGAGAATCTGCTTCCTCAGTGTTTTAAGAGCTTATTCTAAAATGTTATTGATTAGATCCTGCCAGGTTTTGAAAAAGTTCTGCACATATCCTCTAAGTGAGAGTTTGATTTTTTCCAATTTCAAATATATGGGTGTTTAAAATTATAAAATATCAGTTACCCACTGACTTAAAAAAGGAGAGTTAAGATTCTTCCAGTTGAGCAAGATAAGTCTACATGCCAATAGTGTAGTAAAGGCAATTACAGTTTGTCCTTCTCCACTTTAAGCCCATCTGAAACTACACCAAACACAGCTGTTAATGGGTTAGGATGGACTGTGACACTAAGGCTGTCGAAAGGCATTTAAAAATTTTGGTCCAGAATGATGTTAATTTGGTGCAGGACCAAAACATGTGGCCCAATGAGGCTAGAACTTGATTGCAGCGTTCGCAGGTTGGATCTTGCCCTGGAAACATTTTGAACAATTTTAAACGAGACAGATGTGCTCGATATATAAATTTTGAGTTGAATAATTGTATGCTTTGCACATATGGTGCTCCAGTGGATTCTCTGCATTGCTACTTTCCATTCCTTTTCTGAGATACTGAGTGAGAGATCCTTTTCCCACTGTCCTCTTGGATCTTTGAAAGGGAGGAACTGTAAAATGGTTTTATATATTGCAGAAATGCTGTCTAAGGCTGGGTTTATACTTCACACGACACGATGCATGCTGCAGCGGACGCTCCTGCTACGTAAGCGTTTTACTGTTTATACTTGCACACGTACTTTACGTAAATCTGGAGGAATCCACCAGGTGGAAGTGCAAGATATCATCATGGTGAGAACAGGTTTGGCTTCGCTGTGTTGTGAATTGCCTGGAACACCCATTAAATTTCCGATGACACCTTACCGCAATATCTCTGAAAAAGAGGTTTAATGATTAAATCCATCAATCCAGGGATGTGTCCATTCCAGCAAGCATTGGACACGAGGCTGAAACAACCCCTGGACGGGCATCAGCTCATTACAAGGTGAATAAAAGCACTCACATACAGTAGCGTCATTTTAGTGTCACCAAATCTGCATATCTTTGGAAGGAACCCGGAGCACACTGTGGAAACCCAGCATGAAAACATGCAAACTCCAGGCAGAGAATATCAGCGACGTGACTCCCTGCGAGACAGCAGTGCTACCATTCTGCCACCGTGTCACCCCCATGTGTGTAATTATTAACAGTGTTCATTATTTCAAAGAAATTAATGATTTATCTGTAAAATGTAAAATACATACTTTATTGCATTTCATCATGAAAATGATATAAAGTATAAATCTTAGGATTCTAAATGTGCAGAGAGTTGGAATATCATACATTTAATGTGTTCTGTGTGGCGATCTATTGCTGTTTGCCTCTGCTATCAGGTCTGGAGGAAGCCCTAGAAAAAAAAGACGGCACAGAAGATGGTATGTGAGACTTTTAAAATATATCATGTCATTATGATCAAGAATATGCGATGCTTGAATATAAAAGCACCACGAATGCATTTGTATGTCGGCATTTTGCTTCACCACATTGAACCATTCATCAAACATCGAAGCGCGCACATTGATCTTGTAGGATCCACAAAGCAGCTTTCTGTCACATGTAGATAGTAACCAGAGACATCACATTCCAACTTTTAGCACTCTTCACCCCCCAACTTTTCGCTTGTACTGCAACTTGCGCACGCGTCGCATTAATTTCTGAGGACCTGCTCAGAGGACGCATCAAATGAACACTGGGAACGCGTGCCAGCCATGATGCAGGCGTGTATGCATTCTGAGCGTGAAGTATAAATGAGCCTTAAGTCCTCAAAACTGAGCAATATTTTTTCCAGCATACAGGGAGGTGGGAGGTGAGGAAAATTGGGCAGGTTCTGTTTAACAAAATTCCTAATTTGAAGATAGTGAAAGAAATGTGTTGCTGGAAAGTTAAATTTGGAATGTAACTGTTCGTAGGATGGAACAACGTTGTCTATGTACAGATCTCCAAGTGATTTAATCCCAAATGTTTTCCAGATCTGCGGTGGGTTGGCGCCCTGCCCGGGATTGGTTCCCTGTCTTGCGCCCTGTGTTGGCTGAGATTGGCTCCAGCAGACCCCCGTGACCCTGTGTTTGGATTCAGCAGGTTGGAAAATGGATGGATGGATGTTTTCCAGATATTAGAAACTGCATATGTTTGCAAGGGTTGAAAAAGGTGGTTCTCGTGCAGAGGTGCCACAGATTTGTTAAAGTCAAACAATTACTATCAAATCTTTGACATTTGTTCAATGCAACATATACTCAAGCAGCAAAAGTGCATCCCAATGTCTTGCTATATCTGAACATAAAAAAGCCTTTGATATACTTGAATGGGGTTCCTAATTCACCACATTACACACACTTTTATACTTTAGTCTAGAAAATAATGCTTGTGACAATAACAAATTTGCAATTTTGTGTTTCAGAATGTTAAACTTGGTGAGCAGTTTGATGGTTAAAGTAAATAAAACTATAGCCACCTACCTACCATGGACACAAGCAGAAATGTGACAATTGGTAGGGCATGAGCAAGAGGTATTTCTTAAATCAGGTATTTTAGATTACTAATCCATAATCACACTTCCATATGCACTTAATTTAATGGATTTCTAAAAAATTTGGGGGTTCAAGATTAACTTCCACAACAGTATTTAACTTCCAATGAATAGCCTTTAATTTGATCAATTTTCTTCAACTGTCTTACAGAAGTTCACACACTTAAAGAATCATAATTACACAACAATTTAAAGAATTATTCAAATTTACTTTTAATAACCTGATGAAAAGTGCTGAAGTGTTATTAACTGGGAGAATTAATATTGCTAAAATGACTTAATAAATTTCTGAAACTCTTTCAGTATATTTCTTTATACATTATCAAATCCTTTATCAGAAAACTGGACACATTTGTACATTTTCTCATTGGGACACTTAGAACACAAAGAGAACACAGATTAAAAAAATAATTCTTCAAAAATGTTTCATTCATATTGTGGTGAAGATAATTCCATGTTCTTCCATCGCTTCAAGCAGTAATTCATGTTCTGTTCAACTGAAAGTGTTCATCCGCCTCCATATCCACAACTCAAATACCTCTGATCATTGTGCTTCTTTATTTCTTCTTACCTCAGCGTCTAAGTTTCTGACTCATAAAGCATGTACATTCTGAGGTATAGTGGTGTAGATCAGTGATATTTTCATAACGAAAATGAGAACTAGAACTAAAAATATTGTTTTTTGTTTTACAAGAATGAGAACTGAAATTAAGGCAAACAGAGAAACAAAAACTAAATAAAAATTAGTGATATGTGAATGAACTAAAACGAGAACGAAAACTGAGTAAAAATGAAAAAAACAGCAATAGCATTTTCATTCAATCCGGTTCAGGCGCCCTGAGCATTCAGTTAAGTTGTGCGGTTTACTACGTGGTGATCTTGTACCTTGCACTTACTATAGCCACGTGTCACAACTTCCGTAAAGGGCCATTGTTTGTTTGTTGAGCACATTTGGTTCGTCGGGTTGAAGCAGTAAGCACATGTGGTTGCCGATGGCGAGTTTTTGCACAGATGTTTGCAAGTAGAAAGCAAGAAAGTGACGTGTAGAAATACTTTAATTACAGCACAGAAGATAATAAATGAGAACATAAAATAAATCTGTCCAGTGGCCTGTGCTATAAATTTGTTTTCTGTATGATTCCCATAATTTGTATCTTTTTTACCGTCAAAATCATTGAATTTGTGCATTTCCTGATCAAATACAAGGGAGAAACGCAAGGTGCAGTAGCGACGAGTGGTGCCTCAGCTCGGACTGTGCCATCCCTCACACACTGGGTTGATGCATGCAATTGGCACGTGCCTGTTGCTGCCGCTCTGTGTGTCGCCAATATAATGCTTGCAGACACGTCTATTATAAACCCTGACTTTCCACAGTCTAGCTAATATCTTTAATGAATGTGTGTGACATATCTAGTCTTGCTGATCGGACATAAAACCACAGTGAAAAGGCACAAGGTAAGGCAGACAATACCGTGCCGCACTGAAGGGGGCGGATGTGAACCCAACGGGTGCTCGCTGTTGCTGTTCTTCTACGCAGACGCGCCAATAAGTTAGCGATATTAGAAAGTTAAGTGCACTGCGGCGGTCCATTTATTTTTATTTTTTTTCTTCCAAATTCAAAATGGAAGATTAAGACTTTTAAAACTAAAGGAAAACAAGGAGGATTTTTACAAGAAAGTGACAGAGATTTTCGTGGAGTAGGATAGGCGCATGGACTTCATTTACAAATAAATGTAAGACCATAAACGGTTTTCAATTTTATAAAAAATGGGATCAGACTAAGAAAAAAAATCCAATATTTAAAGACTAAATTTTGACCTTAAATAAAATATTTGTTTGCTTTTCTTATTATCCTTTTGTTGAACAGTCTGTATTAAAATTGATTAAAGCACAAGAATTAAAATCTTTTAAAAACAACTAAATATTTCAATTAAGGTCAAAATTGCAATCCGCTTTTTTGTACACCACTCTATACTTTCATTTTTATTGAATGAGTATAAATTGTGAAATTGCAACGGCAAATTTAGAACATATGGAGGGTTCAGAGCAAATGTGCTCTCTCCACTCTCTCTCGCCGCTATAAACGTAACGTTCTTTCTTAGCCAAATATGTGTGTAAAGAATGCTGATGAAATATTAAACATAACCAGTAGTCAATGTGCATGCTGCCAATCTAATAGTGAATAAGATATGGGTTCAATCCTATTTTTTGTAAATATTAATCTATCTGTACGGAAAGATTACAATAAAATTTATAAAATTAAAAAAAAAAAGAAAAAGATATGGGTTCATATATTTGTAAATCTGATTCTGAAATAGTCTGTGCCTCACAAACCACACCGCACGTCACTGCTCCAATACTGGAAGCAGAAATCGTTAATATACAGTCTTGCTGGTGCCCCTCATAGTGCCGAGGACCTGGTCTATGCACCTGCATTACAGGCACTCGTCAAGCGAATATTTTCACTGTGCAGCTATCTGTGCAATGGATGTCGTTGCAGCATGAACAAATCTCTCGAAATGCGTGCTTGTTTACAGCTTAACAGCAACGTGCTTGCACAGACTGGTTTCTTGGGTTGAAACATTTGAACTTGTTGACTGTAGTCATTAGGCCACTTAATCTGTTTGTTCATTGATAGTCAAGCTGTGTTTAACGACATTATGAACTGTGAGTGTATTTTGTTGACTGAAACATAAATTGCATTGAAATATGTGTAGGCCAGCATTTGTGGTCTTGCAACAGAAAAAAAACTAAAATTGTACTAATATTATATAAAAAGGCCAGAACTAAATAAAATAAAAACTAAAATTTTAAACACAGAACTAAATAAAAATAAAAAAAATTGTTGACTCCACTGAAAACTAGAATGAAATAAAAATAAAAATGAATTTTATAACATAATTTTAGTTTTAGAGTTTAATATCAGAACTGAAATATCACTGGTGTAGATGCACGACTCTCTGGTGTTGCACCAAATAATGCTGTGCTCACATAGTGTTGGACAGATGGAAAATCAGAGTTTCCGAGTCTGAAATTCCACATGAATACACTATGAACTCGGAATTATAAGTCAGACAATTGAAAGAACACAAAGCTACCCCAATTTTCTAAGTGGTCACGTAATTTTTCCCCTTTCACTTCAGTCAGTTGTATAAAATAAAACATACCTTTGTCAGCCTGAAATGACATTTTTTGGTCGAACTGCATTTGGACTGAACTGATGCACATTTACTTAGTTCTTTATTTCCACGAAAAATGCTTTTAATTGCAGGTAATTGCAGGTAACATATTAACAGTGACCATGTGCTTTTCCAAATAGTTTGACCACATGAATACACTTAAGTAGGAAAGTGAAGTGTCAAAAGTCAGAGGTCTGAAAACTCCGACATCACATGAGTGTAGCATAATACTATACAAGATGTTTTGGACCAACATGTACCAAGATAAAGGAAAATATCGAGGAGGGGATGGTAGCATGCGCTGATTATAGCATGTTGCTGCACCTACCACACGATGAACCACCCAGACTGGGACCCAAGTGCAGCCATGTGATAAAAACAAATGAGGAACTAAGGAACAACAAAGCAGAAAAAAATAACATTCCAGCTTAATTTATGATTTGTTGAGATTGTACCAGCAAATTTGCATCACAGGTGAAAGGGCAGAGCACTTTATGCAAACACTTAAAGGTTCCACTCTAAAAGAAACCTAACATTATAGAATACAAAGACTATCAGCTGGCTTTCCCATGCATGCCAGATTATTCTGAGGATTCTAAAGAAATAGGACAAGATAAGACTCAATCAGCATCTTTGAAGAACACCAGTTTAATTCAGAAAAGAAAGAGAAAACAGGGAAGCATTTGGATCATATGACTGTTTGGGGGGAAAGGAGCCTCCAACATGAAATGGAGGTCTATATACTGTATGCTTAGTGGATAATGAAAAAGCATTTTACTACATTAACTGGAGAAAACTCATGAGCATCTTAAAATGACTTGGAGTAGATTGTGAGAGTCAGAATGCTGATTGAAAATCTTTAACCTTTTAGAACAGCTAGTGAGGATAAAAGGAGACCTATCAGAACCAGAAAACAGGGAAAGGAGCAAGGCAAGGGTCCCCTTGTCCCCTCTGTCACCACTGCAGTTTAACATCTATAGTACATACAATGATTAGTAAGAAAAGCACTAGAATACTTAGGAGGAGTAAAGATAAGGTGAACAACTAAACTAAAATTGATTTGCAAATGACAAAATTGTGAATTTCCCCTTGGGATTAATAAAGTATCTATCTATCTATCTACTGTACAAGATAATGTTAGCAAGCAGCTAACAGACCCTACAGAAAATCATGAACAAGTTGGATGAGTCATCTTAAGTGAATGGTTTAATAATAAACATCAAGACAACAAAAGCAATGATCATAAGTAAAAAAATATGAGAAAGGGCCTATATTTACAATATATGGTGAGAGGACTGAACAACTGAAGAAGTTCTTCTACCTTGGTAGCTTCATTATAGAAGATGCCACGTGTCATGAAGAAATGAAAAGATGAACTAGAATTTGGCAGGATATATTAACAAAAGGAAAAAATAATGTGGGGATGTCTAATTTAACAGCTAAAAAGCATAATGGCTAAGACTCTGTTATGGAGTAGTTTAAAAATTGGCAGGTATTTATTAACTTTGTCTTCAATTATAAATTCTAAATTTCTACTAACTTGAGTATTTATGAATGATTATTAAATATTGTTACTTCTTTTTTTCCCTGCTGTCTGGATGGAAAGGGGATGTGATTTCTAAAGTCACCTGAACTCAAAGTGGCATTTTACATATGACTAACTTGTAACTTAATTTTTAAAGTCAATAAACCTACTAAATGTTTGTATCCATAATATGACCTCATCTGTATGCACACTTCCTAATGTGTACTAGAATACTAATACTTCACATACATGAATCTAACCCAGCATCGCAAAGCATCATTTGATTCCATCTGTAACTTTAAGAAGATGCTAGAAATGCTGCTGAAAACAACCCATTGACAATGCACAAAAAGTTCAGGTTACTTCAGACCAAAAACAAAAGGCTGAATGTTGTGATAATGAGAAAATTCTGAAATTCCCTAACTATGTATTACAGCACAACACCTACTGTATCTCTTTCAGCATTATTTTCTCAAATTAATTAAAATGTACTGTTGTAATGCAACACACCAGCATATGGTGATCTAATTGAATAAAGCAAATTTGTGTTTTTAGTTTGCTGATATAAAAAGTAATGTTTGCTCAGTCATCGTGGATGACCAAATGTGACTATGAGATGAAGACCTGGTTTTTATAGCTCCTTTCTGTCAGTGCTAGAACGAGGAGATAAGTTGCATAACTATGTGCTCAGTTCAAACCATTATGCACTTTAGGCTGCTGGAATGCACTCATTACTGCCATAGCTCGTACTGCTGTTGTCACTGATGGCGTGGCTACAAAAATATTTTTCCCCTGTGAAAACAAAGTTATTTAAATCTGACATCCAAATACATTCTGCAAATAATATTTAATAAGCAACTTGGGAAAATTTATTCTAAAACTCCAATCTGTTGTTAGTAGGGTAAAGACCTTAACAAATCTTTTTTTTTTTTTTTAAATTACTATTCCAGAGTTTTATGTGACCCTACACAAAAGTTATGATGTGTCCACGTCTGCAACGAATAATGATTAAGGTCTCTACAGCAAGGTTGCATTAGCAGAGGTTGTTTATTTTTCTATTTCTAAAAGCTTGACAGTTCATCTGTAAAAACTAGCAGGAGCCCAGTCTAACTCACAAGTTACAGTGCCATTCAAGTTAGCATCAAAATTATAGTGAGGAAAATTCTTCAGGGATGAATACAAAATTATACCGATATGTCGATACTGTGTCAAGCTTTCAAACTGCTTATATTTCCAAATGCCACTTCAAGGTGCATTTCAACTCAAAAAGAATTTAGTTACATAACATTTGTTTCTGAGCTAACAAATAATTTTTTGAGATAATATGAAGGATTTACACAAGACATTTCGGTTCTCTATGTAGAATAATTCCCATGTATTATCCTCCATCAAATTGTGATGCATAACATAACAAAGGCAGCTTGCAAACTGCAATAATCCATCTTCTATTCTTTATCATATGAAGCATCTTTCCATGACAAAAAGAAGATAACAATTCCACTGTATAAGATCATGCTGAATTTGTCAAGGTGTTGACCCTGACCACTTTGCTATAAGAAGGATTTAAAAAATTCTGGGGTTAGGCAAAGCCAAGCACATTAGAAAGACTCCACACCTTAGAGTACAAGCAGAAAACACATGCCTGAGACAACAAGTATGACACCTTATGATAAGCATATTAAGTATTCATGTTTTATTATGTTTACTTGAAATTTACTACAGACCTGCTTACAGTGAATAACAGTATGTGCTACGTAACTAATTATAGCTATCATTCAAGCAGAATCATAGTGATAAACCTCATTCTCAGCCCCATCAGCATGAGCAGTGAAAATGAAAAGATATTTGTCAACTCATTCGTCAAAAAAAAAAAAAAAAAAAAATCCAACTTTGCCAGTAATTATCAATTCCTTTGGAATATACTCCTTTAAAGTCAGCATTTAAAAAGATGTGTTCACTGGATTTTGCTGGAAAAGTCAGATGTCAGCTCAATTGTTTGGCTGCTTCTTAAGGAAAAAATAAAACAATGGTCTTGAAAGGCAAAAAAATTAAATGCAAAAAACCATCTTCCATTGGCAGCAGTAACTAGCTGCTAATTTAGAAAGTGGCTCAAACTAAAACATGCAGTCTCTGTGGCCGTCTAGGATCTGACTTTGACACAATATACTAGGCATAATTATAGGTAAGAACAGTGATGAGTCCACTTCTGATGATCAGTATGGTCTATCAATAGCTAATGACTAGAAGAGGAGACAACACAGGAGGCTACACACAGGAAAAAGCATGGGAAAAACTGTAAAATATCCTGTATTATTAAAGTTCCAATTAGGCAGGCACCTCTTTGCCTAATGACTACAGACCAATAGCCCTTACGTCCTACATCATGAAGACCTTTGACAGGCTAGTCCTGGACTACACGAGTCCTTTAATGAAAGACCACTTGTGCCCCCCTGAGCTCTGCCTATCGGACAGAGATTGGAGTGGAAGATCCAATTATCTATCGGCTCCACAAGGTTTGTTCTCATCTGGGCAAAGCTGGCAGAACTCTGCAGATTGTTTTTTGAATTCTCCAGACATTTTGAATACCATCTAGCCAACCCTGTTATGGGGTAAGCTCAGAGGTATGCAAGTGGATGAGTCTATGGTTTCCAGAATAATGGATTATCTGTTTGGCAGGTTTGTGAGGCACAAAGACTATTTCTCTGATGTGGATGTGAGCAATACTGGAGCAACACCAAGAACAGTCCTGTCTCCTTTTCTCTTCACTCAGACTATGAATATAACACCAAGGTATGTCACTTGCAGAAATTTTTAGATGATTTTGCACTAATGGGGTATTATTAAGTATACGAGTCAGGTGGTGAACTATGTTTTTTTGGTGCAAAGAGAACAGATTACCATCAGCAGAATCATAGAACTGGTTATATATCTTTGCCATACAAAACAGTTTCTATGCCCAGTGGTGCATTGCTACAAGAAACAGAGGTCTACGTAAATGACAAGCTGGACTGGTCTAATAAAACAGAGGAACCACATAAGAAAGGGCAGAGCAGACTGAAGACAAAATGGATGGCGAGATTAAACAATTCTGCACATTCTCTCTGACACGCACTCATTAAGTACTTTCAGACAACACATTCAGCAGAAATGTGCCAAAAAATGCTACCGGGTCTCATTCATACCCATGACAATACAACTTTAGAATACCTTATGGTGACTGCTCTTTTATATTTAAACAAGTTAGAAGTTTTGTTCTTTATTTGTAATTCTTAAGAGTAATTGAGAGGAGTTGTTGTTTGTTATAATAATCCTTAAGCTTTTGTAAAAGGCTAAAATTGGTCTTTTGGGACAAATAAAGAATTATCAAGCTATCTATCTATGAATCTATCTACATAGTATTAAAACACACCAGCCAAATTAATAAAATAGTACACCATCTCTCTCAAAAACAACTTTGATGAAATCAAGTTAAGCAATAATTGCAAAAAAAATATGAAGTTACTGTATGCTACAGATATCTTATCAAAATGCAAGGATATATGAACTTTTTTTTTTTGTCCTTTGAAGCCCTGGTTGTATGTTTAGATGGACAGCTGTATTGGCTAGCCACTTAACAGCTTTACATGTCTAGCCAACAACAGACAGATTACTGTTGAAAGACAAAATATGATACAGTTAATAACCAGTGAAACAACCAGAAGCTAGCAAATGTAATGATATGGCTCAGTTCCTTACTGATGGATGAATAAGAAACCAGAAGATTTAAGGACAGGACAACCACTACAATGCAGTGGATTATATGTATCACAATTCTCAGCAATGCGATCACATTTTAAGTGGAACACCTGTTTTCATCAAGGAGAAATATCATTGGCCAAATTACATGTAATGAAAATTAATATGTCTACAATTTTATTTCGACACGGTCAAAACTCTTGCCTGGAGATTTATTTATATAGTAAATGTTAAAACTATTGGAAATTATTGTCTATACAAGATGAATGGTAATCTAATTGCTGAAGTACCGCTAGTAGCTAACTTAATACGCGGATGGAATTTAACTTCTCCTGCATGATAACCAGTCATGACTTTGCCAGCAACTGAATGTTTACACAGTTTAACAATTTGTATGCGTGTACCACTACAGAGGCTTTATTTGTCAAATGCTAACACACAACTGAACTACTACTGTTCCTAGCGGAGCGGCTGTATACAAGGTATTTTATTTGACATATGCGTGTTAAATTGGTTGTATTGACAAGATTATTATTGATTATTTTACTAGAGCAAAATTTTATTTTTGCTTTTGTCTAAGAAAGATCACATATTTCTATCCCAATTCATTATTTTAATGTTCCACTAGGGGGCTTTGCCCCTGCTCGCTTCGCTTGCCAACCCCCGGGCCTGGGCTATGTGCTAGCCTCTTTGCGGTTCTGCCGTTCGCATATGGGGATGCAGATGTACAATTTAAACAGATTTTTATTTTCATGGGAATTGTTACATATGCATAATAGAACTAAGTAGTTTACATTACATTGAGTAATTAACCATATTAAAAAACAGTAAAATGTAATGATTTGAAAGTAAATTATGTTTTACGTTGCGTTAGTTATTCATTGCGTAATACGATTTCGTTCCATTTGGCAACGCAATATATAACTGCCCGTGATTGAATTTCATTTTCTCTCTATTAAATAAAATGACTTTTTTGAATGTTTGGTTCTGAGATTTGTTAATTGTCTTTGCAAAAGCTATTCTGATGGGAAACTGTTAACGTTTTAGCACGAATGGAATATCAGGATCTCCTTTGTTTTAGTACATCTTCCGAGGATAACATTAGACATTACCTTTCTTGGATACATCCTTCTTTCTAAAGTAATTCGTGCGGTGGAAGACTGGACGGTGTTAACGGTTTTAGATATTGTAACGTCCCAGCTAGGTTAAAGGACTTTTAGAGTGACTGTTGAGTCCGATTTTGGAAGGACGGAGTACAGTGCGGGGGACTGACATCGGGGGTGCAGTTCATTGGAGAAGGGGCTAGAAGGTTGTGTTGTGGGGTTACAAAGTCAGCGGTTTTCTTTTTCTGCTTTTCTTTAACGGTGTCTCTCAGGACCACAAACATGAGGAAGCTACAGGAGATTGTAAATAGTTCAAAGTCAAAGATGATGTTTTTTTTTTTTTCGCTGTTACAACCCTGTGGGTTTTTTCTTTTTTACTGTTCAAGTAAACTATTTTGTGAGCTTTACTTTGTCCGTCTGTTCTTTTTCTCCATTTCGAACATGATACAGAGGTCACTACAATTTTCTTCGAGATATTGTAAGTTGTTGTTTTCATCTTCCGCACGATCACCACCAACTGTTTCAGCATAGTCTATTGATACGAATTTAACCAATTTGCCGTGTAACCGATTGACATTTTTGCTGTTAATTCGTTTGACTTCATTGTTTCTCGGTGCTACGAATGCCCACGTACTCATTTTTTCTGTTGATAACCTTTCCTGATGAAATTCTTCAATAAGATTTGGACTTAATACATCTTCTTTAAATGGGAACGTAAAATGAGGAAAATGTTAAAATTTATAAGAGCTGAGAGCGCAGGAAGTGTGTCTGACAAAAGCAATCACAAGAATGAGAGGTGAGAGGACCGTGCTCTTGTTTGAAAATAGTTGAAAGGAGGTCATGATTTGAAAAAGTCTCTTCCAAAAACTCTTGTCTCAAAGGTTTTTTATATAATAGAGATATATATATATATTCACTATTAAAATTTCGTTCAATGTAATATATTTCATTCTCACTTGGATAGACGGACATTCTTTTGAAACTACATGCATTATCAATAGATTTTAACAAATTTGCATCTTGAACATCATATGTGTAAATAAATTTGAAGAATTTGTTATTAATTGCTTCTCTATGGTGGCTAATTATTAAAAAAAAAAAAAAAAAACCTTAATTGCCAAAATTTCCTAAAATACATTTGTAGGATTTTGGAACGCTCTCTTCAGTTACTTACATAAAATGTCTTTAAAAACTTTCTACTGATTGGACATAAAGCTGGCGTGCATATAATCAAAAAAAATGTTTCCATTTTGTAAATACAGTTGACCCTTGATATACGACTGGCCTGACATGTGAACAACTTGCTTTACGATCAAAATTTTTGTTTTGAATTACGACCAACATCCTGCGTTACGACCCGAATGCGGTCACGTGTATCCGCTTGTGCGATTGTAAATAAACAGCCGAGAGCATTTGTAAGCGTCAGTCGGAGCCCAGATACATGTGTTTGTGGACGTAATTTCGGTCAGTGCAGTGACTTATATAACTTATTTCAATAATTGCTAAGGAAGGAAGCGAAGGTAACAAAGGTAAAGAAAGCAATCACAATCGAAACGAAGAATGAAATTGTGTGGAAATATGAGAGGGGCGTTCGTGTGACCGATCTCACTAATATGTAGAGCATGTCGAAATCCACCATCTCGACAATTTTACAAAGAAAAGATTTGTATAAGGAAACTCCTTCCAAACAATAACCACCTTCCATTTCATTCTCCTCCTCCTTCCTTCCTGCAAGCCAAAGATGTCAACTTAAATGGTGAGTACAGTATGAAATTGTTGTTTCTGGTAGGCTAGGCGCTTTTTATAACTTTTTGGTTAGTACATTAGAAAAATTATTGGTGTTTTTGGTAAATTATGCACATTATACAACCCTTTTTTATTAAAAAAAGTTAAGTGTTGCTGTGGGAGGTTCGGAACACATTAAGGGCATTTCCATTATTTCTTATGGGAAAAATTGTCTTGACTTACAACCAACTTGAGTTACAACCAGCCCTCGTGAACAAATTGAGTTTGTAAGTCAAGGGTCCACTGTATAAGGATTGGTTCTTTTCCAATATCTATACATCCAAAGAGTGAGAGATTATTTAGTGCACTGTCACAAATTGTTAATGAAACCAGAAGCAATAGTACAGCTAAACATGCACAGATGCTTCTGTTCATCAAAATGAATCTGCCACTTACTTTCCCAAAACAGCACCAGACCTTTCCAGCAGTAGGTGTTCCCCAATGAACTGTGGTCTGTATCCCTTTACACTACTGATCTAGCTATCTTAAAAAATGGATTATCAATAAGAGAAATGTTCTTGTGACATTTAGCCAAATTCTCATGTTGTACTATTGCATCCCATGTTGAAAGACTTGAAACAATGTTGGGTTGGTTTATGTACATTAATGGTTTGTGATTTCTGATTTTTTTTTCTGTGAAATTTGAGCCATTTTAAAAATGATGTTGTAACCCTGGGTAAATGTAATGTATCCTACTTTGTGTTATTTCTTCAATTTTGAATTATTTTATTCCAAATTCTGTGTCTTATATTTGAAGTTGAAAGTTGATGGACATAAACAAGTACTATCTTCCAGCCTCACTACAATGGTATCGGTGAATACTAAAAAAAAACACAAGTATTGACAGTCGTACTCAGTCTGAGAAAAATGGTATTGTTGCATCCCTAATATGGATACCTGACCAGTAGATACATTTTAATTTTTCTCATATTATTTGAGAAACACTGATTGTTGTATTTTAGCCTAAATAAACACATACATAAATACACTATTCAAAAACAATGATATAAATGGGATATAAACGTTTGAACTTCCTTTGTATACGATAGGTACATTTTTCAACATATAAAGAATGCATAACACAAAGAAAAATGAAGCACTATTGAAGTCAAAGTGATGAATCTCATCATTAAATAAAATTAAATTCATCTATTCACCAGTTTGTTAATATAAAAGCTGACACTTTTATATTAGCAAGACCCACATTTCCAAGAATCACAAATCTATTATAGAATGTTATTATCATTTTAATACTGAACTCCAAATGTGGAGAGTTGCCAGAAACAGTTTGGCATTGACTAAGGGAAATCAGAAACAGATGTGTGGTTTTGTAATGTTTTTACAAATATAATTTTGTAAACTAGGCCTGAAACCAACATATTAGCAGTCACTGGCACACAGTAGCAAACTATAATTAGAATGGCAAAATATCCATACAACACCTTTAAGAGAAAGGTCATTCAGTGACAAAAAACAAGCATACTGATAAGTCAGCCTACGGTAATATTTTCTTTACTTTTCATTTTTCAAATGTAATATATACATTTTTCTGAAGCTGAGAGTACTCAAATGTTAGCAGTGCTTATTTATCCTCTATAAACTCAAGACTCTTTAAAATGGACAAGGGCCACACGTTTTCATTTTATCGCAGTGTGATCCAGTCTGTCACCACTTTCAGCTTCATTGCCTGGTTTACTAGTCTGACAAACCAAAATTTAAAAAAGCAACAGCAGATTACCAAACGTGATGCTAAAATTATTTGGGCTGATGTAGAAAAATGTTGAAAAAACTGGAAATCATGTCAACTGAAGACAGACTCCAGTTACACACAGAACTTAATTTCAGCAAATCATACAGGAAAGTCACTTTAAAAACCTATAAAAATTGCTCCAGAAAATCAAAACTCCACAGTCCTGTACATTTTTTTTTAAAATGGAGAATATAAAGAGATATGAAAACTCTAACTTTGGGTATTTTTTATTAAGTACCACTTAACCATTTTAGGAAAAAAAAGCATTATCAAAGAATCTGTTTTTTTTTTTGTTTTTTTTAAAACAGTGTACTAATTAAGAAGAAGGTTAGAATGAAAACTTGCAGCCACTGGTTCCCTCCAGGACCAGAGTTTGGGATCCCTGGTGTAAACAAAGGAAAATCATTTAAGTACACTAAATCTTACCACTGAATGGTCTATGAAGCATAAGTCACACTGAACATGTCATGAAAATGTAATGATAAAAACCTGCTTTTCGAAAACTCTGTCTAATACTGTGACAGAACAGAACATGTTTAAAGAGAAGTAGTGAAGTGTTATGCCAAGACATTAGAATTAGAAGTAAAAGCAGAGATATGTCAACAAGAATGACAACTTAAGGGTTCTGTATTCTTTAATGAGAAAAATAAAAATTATAGAAGCCTTCTGCAATGTGTATTTGGAAGAGTGCAGTTCCTCAAAGAATTGTGGAACATGAACAGCATTAGAAGCAACAGAACAGTTAAAACAGTTTTGCATTTGTAATACAGCATGAATATCACTATAAAATTCACTTCTAAAGTAACACTGCCAATGACCTAAGCATACAGCAATGGAAAAAAATAGCCAATATAATATGTAGCTAGGCAACAGCAATATTGAACAATCAAGACCACCTGCAGCAGAATGCTAAAAACTTTAAAAGACTTGCACATTTAATGTGATTTTGTAAAGATAACTGCAAGACTCAAATCCAGTGCAAAGTTTGAGCAGGGAAAGAATATCTCCATACAGTATATAGTAACACAATAATCACAATGCTGAACACTGCCATAAAATTAATCTCCAGATTAATTTATCTTATTTGCTTTACCAGTCCAAACATATACTTCTGGGCAAAAACATGGTTTTAATAAAAGAAAGATACTGCACATTCAGTCTATAAATAGCAGGGTCTTTTTAATGTTATCTGCTTAAGTCAACACCTATTAACATAAAACACTGCACTGAGAATAGATTACCTACACTCACAATTTAATGCCTTCTTTTTGCTTAAAAAAAGTTTGATATTTATGTAATGCAAGTCTCAAGAAACCACATTTACCTCAGATACTGAATACAGGGAAAAAGTACTATAGTTACTCCCATGCCCACCAAAAATATTTCATCTGACTAGCCTTAATCAGGTGTGTATATGGAGTGACGCACCAGCTTTGCTTTCATACAATACTTTTGTTGCAAGAAAACACAGTTCCTTATTAATTTAATTCACTGCACTGGTGCTGCTTACAAGTTCCTTGTCACACATTAATGTTCAATTTTGTAATGCAAGACACTTTTCAGATTGATGCAGAGGACATTGCAGGAGAGTGTTTCTGATGATAACTTCCCTGAATTCAAATCATGAACACAGTCAACATGTGTAAGAAGAATTGTCATGTTAGGTTTCAGATTTTTACTTTGTTTTGTAAACTTTACAATTCTTTGCCAGAGTCTCAAAGTGTGATTTATAAAGAAATGCATCTCCAAAATTCAGTGTTCGTGCAACACAGGCTTGGAACACAATAAAACACATATATATTTTATTGTATTGATGAGCTACTTCTGCTCTACTAAAGGTAAAAAATCATAAAACTTTCACATGCATGAAAACTGCAGTGAAGCCTTGCAGAAATGTAAAAAATCAGAAACTGATGTAATCTTAAACAGTATAAAAATATTTAAATAGTAAGTATGGCACTGGTATTTGGCATGTACTATTGAGAAGCAGCTAATGGAAGACCTGTAAGGTGCTTACTTCTCAAACTACAGACTCTAAATTAATCTTCTTATAAAGTTGTGCATTTTCACCTTCTGTTTCTTTTTTTATTTTGGCTAGATCTAGTTTGCCATTTTCTTTCAATACAGTAATGTAAACATTTGTATGAGAGCTTCAGTTTTTTTCCTCTAACACATGAAATAAGTCTTCATTTTACAAAAAGACTAGATAAGTTTTTTGTGAATAACCTTTCACTTTGACCATTTTTGAACACAGAAATGAACTTTAGGAATATTAACATCTTGTAAGCCATGAAAAGGCAATTTGCTTGCTCTTCTTCTTCTTCTTCTTTTTGCGGCTGCTCCTGTTAGGGGTTGCTACAACTGATCATCATCTTCCATATCTTTCTGTCCTCTGCATCTTGTTTTGTTACACCCATCACCTGCATGTCCCCTCTCACCACATTCATAAACCTTTGCTTAGGCCTTCCTCTTTTCCTCTTCCCTGGCAGCTCTATCCTTAGCGTCCTTCTTCCAATATACTCAGCATCTCTCCACTGCACATGTCCAAACCAACGCATTCTCGCCTCTCTGACTTTGTCTCCCAACCATCCAACTTGAGCCAACCCTCTAATGTACTCATTTCTAATCCTATCCATCCTTGTCACACCCAGTGCAAATCTTAACATCTTTAACTCTGCTACCTCCAGCTGTCTCCTGCTTTCCGGTCACTGCCACCATCTCCAACCAATATAACATAGCTGGTCTCACTACCATCCTGTAGACCTTCCCTTTCATTCTTGCTGATACCCGTCTGTCACAAATTACTCCTGACACTCTTCTCCACCCATTCCACCCTGCCTGCACTCTCTTTTTCATCTCTCTTCCACAATCCCCATTACTCTGTACTGTTGATCCCAAGTATTTAAACTCATCCTTGCTCTATTTGCCAAAATAAAATAAGTTTACAACTGTGCTAACACAATTACAAGGATTCCTCTAATAAACAATTAGCATTTAAAGGTGACTGATTAAAGTCGAGCTGAAATAGTTTACCATTTAGGATACTGAAGTAATGACTGCTGAATATTGGAATTTATAGTCATATGTGAATAATACATTTTAAAAGTTAGTTGTGTTAAGAGTAATATCCACTTTCCAAACTAGTGAAGTATCAATTCCTATAACAAACATGAAACTTTTTGAGCGATTCCAAAGTTTTGAACACTAATGTACATACGAAACAGTACGAATTTCTATCAGAAAAAAGTTATAATAATGCATTTTATGCTTTACAATAATTTTTCCTGGGGTTTACAGAACATAGGGATTAACCATTTAAAATCAATGCAAAGCAAATGTATGAAAAAATCAAGTTAACTTCACTAGGTGCATATGCTTTCAAGTACCATGAATCCATCATGTCATTCACTTAACAGCATTAGACATATTAGTAATCAGTACCAGAGATACTCTCAATTACAAAACTGAAAAACTATTAGTGTAAGTCAGTCAGTCATAATTTTACCAGCTTGCATGCAGCAGAAGTAAAACAGCACCATCTTGTGCAAGAAGCTCCCCTCATAGTAATCCCTGCTGTTTTGTCTTTATCTTTCTATTCAAGTCAAAAGATTCCAATCTCAGACAACTGTTAATTCATATAAGTTTATTTATAGTAGACCTCTGCATTACAATTAGGCTCAGTTGATTTTTTTCCTTGTTCACAACAATGTTTTTACATAGACTTTATTACATTTAAACAGTTGTTTTGGAAAACATTGTGTTTTCACTACCTTTTTCACACTTGAATATAATGAATGATTCAAATATTTCATTTATTCATTTAATTCTGTATACTGAGTAAGAACATTTTACATTGGTTTGTAAAAAATGTTACTGTCTATTTTGCTGTATTTTAGCCTTCTAAGCGATGAGTGCTCATTCATTTAAAGACTTTTATTAAAATGACAATGAAACATTACTACTGTACTTCAAATCACAAATCACACATAAATATCAACAGAAATGAACCACGGTTATATATGATTCATGATTTATTTAAACATATTAACACAGAAATCACATTAAATAATTCCTCAGGAAAGAAACACAACACACAAAATGAGAAGTTTGCCCTCAGTTTGCAAACTGGAAATGTAATTGTATCATTCATAGTAATACCAAAACATTTTTATTGTCAATGAGAAAAGATGCAAAATAAGAAAATGTTTCTGTGTAGACTTTTCTGCACATTTGTTTTGTTTTACATTTGCAGCACTCATTCTTCTTCCCCGTGGCCACCACATTCCCTTCACAATACTTAGAGACCTTTCCTTAAACTCTGTAGTTTTCTTTAGAATTGTTTTTTCCTTCAGTCCTCACTCTTCCCTATACATAAGACATGCCTTCTGCCATATCATATATGACTTTTATTTTATATTTTCTTTGAATAGTTTAGCTTACAGAGCACCCCAGCCAATTTCTTTCTTCTGCTATAACTACAGATCTCTGGAGTGACCAGCTATTGAGGAGTCACTTCCTCCTATAAACGCTCTGATAGTTCATCGATCACCGGATACAGACAGTCAGCTTGGTCTTCTCCCTCACCATAGCCTAGCCACAGTTGCAGGGTAAGAAGGTGTGATGGACAGCTTCGGCAATTTTAGCCTCCTGTCTCAAAGTCACAGCAGTTTCCGGGAGCTACATGTCTCACTATCCTGCAGACTCCGTTCAACTCGAGCATGGCACACAAATTCACCAGCTCCTCTTGGCTCCCCATTTTCATCCCCAATTCCTACCTCTCAGGATTTAGGTTGCCATTTTCCATCAAAAGCAGGCTGATCAAACCCCCCAAAGGGGTGCTCTGAGCAGCCCTATTCGTATGCCTTTTTTCAGGACTCAGTTCTTGAATCATCCTGCTTTATGGAGATTTTTCCATCAGATCACTACAATATATTTTAAATGTACCAGAGACCTGGGGCCTCATGCATAACGCCGTGCGTAGAATTTGCACTATAACATGACGTAAGCACAAAAGCTGAAATGTGCTTACGCACAGAAAAATCCAAATGCAGGAATCTCTGCGTTTGCCAACTTCCGCTATATAAATCCCGCTCAGCGTAGAAATAAACGCACGTGCACGCTCCTGCTGTCCCGCCCCAACTCCTCCCAGAATTACGCCTCTTTGAATATGCAAATCAATATAAATAGCCCTTAAGCCCAGCGTTCTGTGAAAAGGCAATGGCAAGAGTACGAGGAAAAATGGAAGAATTTCAGCGAATACCAAATGGAGGCAAAGAAAAACGTACTATTTGTTGGTATAAACAGTTATATAAGCAACAAAAGGAAGTTGATCGAGTGACATAGTGTGTCAGAGAAACTCGAAAGCTCAAGTTCACAAAGTTGCACAGTGCCCGAAATAAAAAAGTTGTCACATATCAAAGTCGGCGTGAAAAGGAGACTCGTTGCCCACCGTCTGAGTGTCATATGAAAGCTTATTAGGGTACAGTTTAATAAAAAAAAAAAAAAAAAAAAAAAAAAAAAAAAAAGGCACACTGTGAAAAAAGCACGAAATGTCAACTTTAATCTTGAAATTTCCACTTTAATCACATAGTTTATTTTGTCATTAAAGTAGAACATCATAAACTTCATCTTAAAATCGTTTAATTTACTAGTTTCTCAAATCCCATCGTAACTAAAGTAGCACGTTAAATGCTTTGTTTTGTATTTGATCTTATATGTGCTCAATGTGCCCAAATCACTACGTGCTCTTCCTCCGACAGGACACAGAATCCATTACGTTCGTAATATTACAGCTCTCTGAGTAATTAAAATACTGAGAAGTATAAGTGATATCATTTTCATGATGATATGAGTTAAAGCATGTTATTAAACATGGGAACACGGTGGCGCAGTGATTGTTCATGTCTTACAGCAAGATGCTTGCTATGTCACGCGCAACCTTCAATGAAATGCTTTATTGCAGCAGTACTGTATTTTTCAAATGTACTAACCTCCAATTCCTGTCCTTACTTTTCTTTCTCCAAATACCCAATCGCCACACAATCAGCTCTGTAATAGACATTAAGCCATCTGTAAGCTTAGAACGCCGATTCTTCAAAAATTTTAAGGAACATCGAAATATCTTCATAATGTTTAATTATTCTATCCATCTATCCTTCCAGTGTCGCGCCAGCCACAGCATGAATACAGCGTGAGGCAGGAACAAATCGTGAACGAAGCTCAAGCTCGCTAGCGCTGCGGCACCGTGTAGTTTAATTATTAACAATATAGATTATTTATATGAAGTTATAAAGTTTTACCTGTATAATATAATCAACATATTATGATGACGATATCATTTTTAAGATGAAATGCAGCAAATGTAAATACATGCTTTATAAAGTGGCTCAGGTTGTGCAATATTATAACTCTATCATAAGTACAATTACCTCACGGTAACTTGCAAGTACTAACAGTTCTTCAAGGAGCACTTGATGGACTGATTGAGTGCGTGTATAGTTCTTGGGATGAAATTGTTTGTGAACCCGCGAGGTCCAAACAGGAAAGGCTGTGAAGTGTTGGTCTGATGAGAGCAATTCAAATAGCGAATGGCTGAGGCAGTTAGTGCTTGATGCTGTATACAGATAATTCTCTTTCCAATCGCTGTAGATCTGTGATTCACACTCAGATACAGTGATATAAATACTCCGAGTGGTGCAGTGCGAGTAATATGGAAGATGTTCCGCTGTGGCAACCCCTAACGGGAGCAGCTGACAGAAGAAGAAGAAGGTGCAATGAGAGTAACAACGCTAAAGCAGTTATGGTATTTAGAATAGTTTGACCATTCTGTGGACCATTATATTGTTACAGGTTAATTACAATCAGATGCATTAAATTTATGAACGATATGCAGTTAATTTCAGTGTATTTGATAAAGGTGCCGTCGTGGATGTGGATCTAAGAAAGGGTAACCACACAGGAACAGTAGCACTACTTTGACGCTGGGTGCCGCCAGTCTGCAAAATCGAGCGGAGAACTTGTGTACGACAGGGTATGAGGTACCGTGGAAAACAGCGTGGCTTTACGCCAAGTGTAGGTTTTATACATCGCGATTTGAACGTGGAAACGTTCTTACGCAACATTTCTGTGCCTACGCACCGTTTATACATGAGGCCCCTGGAGATTAAACTAACATGTTTGCTGAACTGTTTAACTCTACCATTTGGTTATATATAAAAAACAAAAAAAAAACAATGATTTTCATGCTTGAATATCTCTTTAAAACATTATGTTGGATTAAACAATGTAAGAGAGAAAAACAAAAGGTCTAAAGGCTTATTCAAATGTTCTATATGTTGAGGTTTTCATCATGGGTTGAGGTACTGGATACATAAACAGTGCTTTGTTACAAGAAAGCTACAATTTATTTGTGCAAGTCAGACTATTGGTCAGATTTGCGCTCCAAGAACTCTAATCAACAAAATATTACACAATGTCGCTAGGATGTAGTACTTATGAGAAAAAATACCTGCATAGACTATTTTCTCTACACACGTTTGGGAAAGCTGAACAAAAAAAGTGACATTTGAAAATGACTTGAGGAAAAATGCCTTAATGCATTCTGTACTTAAACAAGATGCATCAAGCTAGCAGGATGCACATATCACTAACATAATATGAAATGTGATACAAGCAAATGCAATTTATTAGAGAAGTTTTTTTAGTAATTTCTTCCACAAGTACACTATTAAAATTATACCATCATGAACATTAGATTGAATCATTTAAATTGAAGACCAGTATTTGGCCAAGTTGCTTAAACTGGTTTAGTAGCCATTAAATTTAAATAGAAAACACTGAAAAACAATTTATGACATTGTTTTATTTACTGTATACTGTACCTCATTTATCTAAAATACAGAAACATGTTTCCACATTAGAATTCTGTATTTTTGGAACATATGACAAAAAACTAAATAAGATGGATCAGAAATGTTAAAGAATATATAGTTATTACAATATTTTTGTAATACATACAATATTTTACAGTGTTTAATACAGCATCTTTGTGTGTGTATACTGTATATAATACTAAGGATCACCCATAAAATATTATTGTACATTGAAACAGTTTACCAGCTAAAATGCTGCTTAAAATGTAAATATAAATGAAACTGAATGAAAATGAAACATTTAACTTTTAAAATGTGGTTAATTTAATGTATTCTACACTGTACTAACTAGTTGTTCCTAATACCTAATGTGAGTATGAATTGACATTTTAATATTCAGTACTTGTTTCTTACAAACTCTGTGATATACAGTACACCCCCAAAATTCATTGGAGTTACGTTCCTAAAGCACCCACGAATTGTGAAAAACCGCAAATTTTGGATGTGGTTAAGAAAAAGCCTATTTTTATAGTTTCTAAACTAAATATGCCCCCAAAATACTTTAATTTAAACTCAGCTTAATACATTATCTAAAAATAAAGAATGTAAAGGTAAACCCGCATACTGTACAGTACTGTACTGATATGTTACCTGCAGTGCTAGAATGTAAAATACCGATGTTACTGCTATATGTACTGTAATTCATGCAAGCGCATTTTCATTGCCAGAAGCCTTAAAAGGTGCAGGGCATTTCGACGGCATCTTGGGGCTTTAACCCTTAAACTGCCACATATATGGGGGTTAATGCATCCCAGGACACCAAATACTTTTTTGCTGCACTTTTTAAGTAAACGTCACAATTCACAAAGAAATTTTAATGGAATACTTTTTTTCATGCAAAGAGCATCATAATTACTGCAACACTGATCATTTTACACACTGCTAATGAACTGTAAAAACTATTTTAAAAACTACTGGAACAATATGTACAAGGTGCAACTAATGCCATGGATGAAATTCAGTAAATCACTGAGCCAACTGAGCTTGCACTGGCAGCACGCAAGCACACAGAGGTAAGTGCTGATGCTTGCAGGCTAGTCTAGTGCAGAGGCTCAATCCCAGGGACAGTGAGGCTGCAGTGCTGCAGGGTGTCACGCTTGGGTCACAGAATTGCACAGAAACACAGGAGATTGTAGAGACAGGAACTTTACTGAAACACTTCAAACAAACATGTCTCTTTTAGAAGTAAAACAAGCTCAGTATGTTCTCGATTCAAGAATAGACAAACATCATAGGGGAGCACAATGGGAGCGGGACCCCCAACAGGAGCAGAGGATGTCTGGCGGAGGAGAGAGAAACAAAGCAATCAGCCAGAAAGGACAGGTGCTGTTCAGGCTTTTAAGTAAGCGTAGCGTTGCGCAAGAAGCATATCATGCGACAGAGCAGCCGCAAGTAAGCCCAGCAAGTAAGGGAGCAATGTGAAGGTAGTCTATTAGCGTTTTTTAAGAGGGTTTTTTTGAGGAGCGTCTGTGTCTTCTAGGGGTGCGTTCAGCCCCCCTGCTCACAAGGGGCTGGCAGTGGTCATGAGCTGGCTGCTCAGTGAATGTACGCCACTGACTGATCAGCTCCTGCTGCTCGCAAATGGCACTGGGAAACGACTATAGCTGGTTGTGGCGGTTTAAGGGTTAAGAGGAACAAAACGGAAAACACAAGAACACTCAGCTGGAGATGCATCACAGTCAATCAGCAGCAAGGAGAAATGAATAACACTGTATCAGTCCGGTGCTGCTAAGATTCACTAATTTATTTATTTTTATGGTGGAGATTCCAGGGACGCACCCAGCCTTGGCCCGATCCGCACGCACTCACAAACAGAGACAAAAACATAGCAAACCAGTAATCAAACAGCAAATAAAGAATGTAATGAAAACAAATGAAATAAACGATAACGATACCACCCCTGTTCCCCTTACGGCACTTACACATTAAATACAACAAAGCACAAACAAAACACGGGCAGCACGGTGGCACAGTGGTAGTGGTTCACTTCCCAGGTTCTCCCTACGTGGAGTTTGATTGTTCTCCCCGTGTCTGCGTGGGTTTCCTCCAGGTGCTCCGGTTTCCTCCCACAGTCCAAAGACATACAGGTTAGGTGCATTGGCAATCCTAAATTGCCCCTAGTGTGTGGGCGTGTGTGTGTGCCCTGCGGTGGGCTGGCGCCCTGCCTGGGATTTGTTCCTGCCTTACGCCCTGTGTTGGCTGGGATTAGCTCCAGCAGACCCCCATGACCCTGTGTTAGGATATAGCTGGTTGGACAATGACTGACTGACAAACAAAACACACACAGTAAATCATGAAAAAAGTTCATGAAAAACGGCAACGGATGAAATGTAATGATGAAAATAGATAGTCCTACCGCTAGTTCCTGAAATGGTGAAAACGGGTGGACGGGTTCAGGAGCGCTCCTTTGTTTACAGGATGGCCAAGAATCCAGTTACAGTCCTCATGTACACAAAATGAATAAGTACAGATAACCCAACAGAAGGCAGACAGACAGGAACTTGAAACACAAATTACAAAAAAATTTTTTTTTTTTTTGCTATTGGTCACCCCATTTTAAAAGCTGCTCTAACATCCTTTGACCCCAACAGCCCCAGCACCCTCAGCAGAAAACCAATCAGAGCCACTGCACAGACTGCTGCCTACTGTACACAGAAGTAATGAACACAGTACATAACATTTAATTTCTTTTGCACCAAACTGTTGACTACTTTGTAAAATATATTTTGCAGTACACAGATTTTGATCACTAGAACTGCTGAACTTAAATTTTGTCAGCTGTAATGAAATGTAAGTAGTTTTTGACTCTCTTACTGAAAATGCACTGAATGACCTTACTCCAGTTATATCTGATAATGATAATAGGTTACTTCGCGTGATTTTTATGCCATTACCAGTACAACTGAAGGATGCAGCATTTATTTCTGTATGTGTTGGGAGACATTGTTCATCAAATGTTTACAGCAGAAAAGGTTACATTTCTCACCTTTTGATGTAACATGAATTATCAATATCCAATTTATATAAAAAAGATAATTACTTTTCTGAACATTTACTGCAGAGCAAACAGTCGGGTCCACTCATAGAACAATATCCTCATTTCCTGAGCCATCAAAGGCTGATGTGGAAGTTCCCCAATCAAAAATAATCAATAACACAATCTTAGTGCATTATGAATTGGACCTCAATGTAACAATTGCTTGAGAATCTATTAATAATCAAATCTTAAAATTAGTTTCAAAATAAGAGAGAACAGACTAATCTGTCACTAAAAGATGAAAAACAGCAAGTCATTTTATTAAATTTGGAGCAGCAGCCTTACTTGTGCAAAGTCTATGTGTACCTATAAATGTGCCTATGAAGTCACGATTTAGGGAAACACTTACTTTTAGACACGCTTCAAATCCATTCTCCAAAACATTGGTTTGCGAGTAACAGAAAATATATTTAAAGCAAAAATAAACTAATGTGATTCTTGTTACTTAAACACGAATTCAAGATATTCTGAAGACAAAAGAGAAACCACCCATATGAGACAGAGGACAAAGGGTGTAAGGATTTGGACAAAGAATGCATAAATTTGGTTGCTTTAACCCTACCTATCTCTCTCTCACCATCATGATGAAGGAGCATCTCACACACCACAAACTGAAAAGAAGACCACACTGAGAAGCACAACTCGGCAGCCATATTGAGACTGGCATGTGGCCAATCCTGAAGAAAGCCATAAAATGATGACTTAACTAGAGATATTAAAAGTAACTGAGACTGTGTGCCGCTGAAATTACACACCAGCATTTAACAGGTTATACAGTTGTCAATATTAAAATGTACTTTGCTTATTGTTATTATTTTACAAATATTATTGATAATACATTAAGTTGTAACTTAACTCCTGCATGCCTTTTACTCTGTGTAATTGCCTGAGGTTATAGATCTTATAAACAGTGCTAAGTCACAGGATTTGAGGCATTCTGATAAAGGCTACACAGTAAAGAATATAAAAGGGGAAGGTAGAGTAATACAGAACTCTACCAAAACAAAACAAGTTCAAAAATCTTTTTCTAGCCATCATTTTCTTCCAGCTTATATTATATAAGACACAATCAAAGTGGTCTCTAATTTTTACTGAGAAGAACCTACATGCGGAACATGAAGAAGAAACAGGAAAGTATTAAAAGCATTTGACTATTTACACTTTACAAGAAAGTTAAAAACATGCCCTTAAGCTTTTAACTTTCTTATAAAGTAATATTTGCAGTAACTATATTTCAGAGGCAACTTCTAACACATACAGTAAGTTGGAATCAATCCAACCAAGTAACATACTTGTATGATTGTCTCCATGATTAAGCCTTACATGTCTGAACACACAATTAAACAACTGTGAAACTTCGGATGTGTCATTGCATCAGTTCTGGTCACCTTCATTGGTTTCTGCAATTGCAATATATTACTTGCATTACTGTGGTAATTACAGTATATGGCTTATATTGTACTTGAATGTGCTTTATGTGGGTAGGGAATTTATGTTAAGATACAAAATAATCTAACCCTTAAACAGATGCTACTACTTTACCTGCGAGCTGTCAAGCCTCTACAACTAGCTTATTCAAATGGCAGCCCATGGACCACATGTGGCCCAGAAGCCACTCTGAGTGACCCAGCCCATGGTCCCACCAGAAACGCAGAAAAAAAGAGACAGAAAAACACATTTCATGAACCTTCAGAAATTCCTATAGTAGTACAGACCATGAATGCAATACTCCATGTAGCTCAGCAATATTCAACACACAATGCAGTGTGATGTTGTGTGTCTACAAGTGGTGGTAGTAGTCTATGATACTGTGGCAACCTGTCAAAGGAGCAGCTTCTCGGGGGGAATCTCTTCCTGCTCTTTTACCATCCACTCCCCTCTCACCCTGATCCTGTCACTCAGCTCTTAGTGCCCTGAGCCCTCACAAAGTACTTTCCCCTAAAGACTTCACCCCCAACAGCCCATGCAGTAGTGAGACATGTCACAATATCAACACACATGGTGATTTAAAACGAACATCTATTCCCTCACTGTCCCATAAATGTCATTATTTATGAGTGTTACTTACTGTTATCACTTGTTATGGGTTTCTGCACTGATAGCTTTTATAGCGCTGGTAGTTTTTTTTTTTATTCTGTTAAATGCACTTTGTGATGTAACTGGGTCATATATATGCAGTGGCGCAATTGTAGCATTGCTACATCTCATTAAAATGATCATGAGTCCTCATCCCGCGTGGGGTGCAAAGTGTTTTAAATAGTAAGAAAAATGCCATGTAAATATAAAGAATTGTCATTATTATATGACCACAATATTTATTTTATTTCAAAAGAGACACTTTCAGATGTACCTGGATCAGATATGAGCAAAATGTTTATATTATTTCAAAAGGGAAACAAATGTTATTGGTAATACTGTGCACTATTTTGTTTTTATGCATTTTGAGATGTGCCTAGGTCAAGATATGACCAAAATGTTTTGTTTTTTTTTTTAATTCAAAAGTGGAAAAAAAAAGTATTGCTGATACCTCAGATTCTATTCAGTTACAGCTTTTTTTATTTATTTTTTTTTAAATACACTTTTTAATTTGCCAGTTTCAGATGTGACCAAATTTAAATGGGAAACAATGAATAAACATTACTTGTTTTTCAATACATTCTTTTGTGTTGGCTTAAAATTTGTCATTACTTGCTGCTTACCGGCAGCTGTAACTACCTGGCCCAGTTAAATTTCTTGGTTTGAAAATCTGGCCAAACAGAATTTGTAATTGATTAGCCCTTCTCTACAGCAACATGTCAAGGCTGTCAGGTGTACTTGGTAGGGGTTGGATTCTATTTTGTTGCTATCCTTTGTTAACTTTCTGATTTTTGTTTTCATTTTTATTATTATTACCACGCTTCTTTTAACTTCACCTGTTTGTTGTCTGGTACAAATCTTGTAAATCGATATTTAACCCACTTCCTATTGTCCAAATGACTTGAAATTTTGCACACTTACTCACTTCTGATGACAATACATGAATCAATACTCAGTTTCACTAATTAATCCATGTTAATTAAGAAATGAAATTTTCATATGAAGAATAGTTAAAGATTTCACCAATAGATGGCGCTAGTAAAGGGTATAAATATTAAAGGAAATGTTAAAATATTGATTACAAAATTATACTAAAACCCAGGACTAAAAAGTTGAAAATAATTACACACTATATATATATATATATATATAGTGGAACCTCGGTTCACGGCCATAATTCGTTCCAAAACTCTGGTCGTAAACCAATTTGGTCGTGAACCGAAGCAATTTCCCCCATAGGATTGTATGTAAATACAATTAATCCGTTCCAGACCATATGAACTGTATTTAAATATATATATTTTTTTTTTTTTTTTAAGTTTTTAAGCACAACTATAGTTAATTAAACCATAGAATGCACAGCGTAATAGTAAACTAAATGTAAAAACATTGAATAACACTGAGAAAACCTTGAACAACAGAGAAAACTAACACTGCAATAGTTCGCGCTATAGCGCTACCACCCACTGGCTAAAAACACTTTTTTTAATGAGTTTTAAGCACAGGGGAAAAAATGAACATTTGAAAAAATCCGTAATTTAATAAACCACCAAGAAAAGTAACATTGCAACAATGCACGCTACGAACCGATCACTGTAAACAGAAGTGAAAACAAAATCAAGCCCAGTGCATTCTTTAACTGTCTTCCTACCTTATGAGTCCAGCTCTCTCTCTCACGCTGCCTGTGAGTGCGTCTCTCTCCCGCTGCCTGTGTGTGTGTGTGTACGTCTCTCTCTCTCGCGCTCTGCCTGTGTGTGTGTCGCGCTCTCTCACTCTCTGCACAGGAAATGCACAGGGAGAGACTGAACATGTACAAACCGAAAGGGAAACTGGCTTGTTCGTATACCGAGTGTGTGGTCGTGAACCGAGGCAAAAGTTTGGCAAACTTTTTGATCGTAAACCGATTTGTACATGTACCGAGACGTTCGTGAACCGAGGTTCCACTATATATTATATAAATACTTTTTAAAAAAAAAACACACTTATATTAAGTTAAAAAGTGTACTAAAAAGAAATAAAAAGAAAAGTAAAGAAATAAGTCTCTCATAAATCACTCGTAAGCCCACGCTTTTATTTTACGGGTGATGTATGAGAGACTTATTTTTTACTTTTTAGTACACTTTTTAACTTAATATAAGCATGGTTTTTAAAATGTATTTTATATTATATATTATATATATATATATATATATTATTGTTTTCCTAATTTTATGCATTCATGTGTTGTGTAAGTTTGCCTTGATTGCATGCAATGTTTTTTTTTTTTTTTTTTTTATTTGACAAAATTAAAAGGTTGTCTGCTGTTGAGCAGTATATCTGGCTGAAAATGATGTGACTGAAGTACCATCGATTTCATATGGCAATTTTCATTTACATAATGGTACACCATTTGATACAGGTTTCAATTGTTGGCACAGCCTGAATGTTAATTGTGAGTGATAATTTACTGGCTATGACTAGCTAGATTTTGAGCTCTTGCATCTCCTCATTAATATGTTTTTAAATATGGACAGTCACAGAGTCTCTAGATGAAATGGGATACACAGACTCAAAGTAAATGATTAGCTCCAAGAAGACTTTTCTGTCAATTACACTGATTTGTAACATGCCTTGTTTTACTATTACACACTCCATGTGATATCACTCAACTGATGCTCATTTCAGTTACAGTACTCCTTGAAAATCAATCAATATGATTGATTGCTGCAGTCCAAACTCCACAATTGGATGTATGTTTTGTATGAGGTAATGCACATTCAATTTTATTTGTTTTTAATTATTTTACCCTTACCTGTCTAATTCTCCTATACAAAGTCTAGAACAGACCTTGACACTCAGCAAGACAAATATATTTCCCCAACAAAAATTTGAATTAACCTATAATAAACAAGATTATTTAAACTCTTAACACTAAATAGTTAAACTATTTGACATTATATCAAATACTGTACCTTCTAAACATTAGTCATTCAGCAGCATAAACATCTGAATGTGGAAAATAAAAATTCAATTTCAGTATTTCTAAATATTTTTAAACATATGTTAGCTAAACTGAATTAATCTACTGTTTCTCCTACCTTACAAAGTCTTACACTTTAAATTCAGATACTCCTCTTTCACAACATCTGGCTAATATTCAGTTCTGGCAAGCAATATGGCACATGTTTCACATAAAACGTTTTTTTGGATAAACAGTTTTAACACATGTTGAATAAGTTTAAACTGGTGAACCGATCACTACCACCAACAAACCTAATTAAAGTCATCTGTTCCTCTCCAAAATATTTTGAGCTCCTGAATATTAATGCAGTTATCACAGCCTAAACAGTAATAAACATAAAATTCAGCTTTACAAATGCCTATCACAGGTAAAAACAAATAGACCATTCCAATTACTAAATATAACTATTCAAGCTCAAAATACATACTGTGCTAGAACCTGCAAGTTATACTCAACTAAAAAATAAAACATACAGTAATTATTGGTGACTTTTATAATGCCAACATTTACGGGAAATAATGATAATAAAAGACAGCCAAAAGTAGTTAAAAATGTGGATGTCTTTTTCTTGAAGTTCTTTGCATTCATTTTATTGTTATACCTTAAAATTTAAATGGTTAATCGAAATAGAGCATTAAATGAAAGAGAAAAGTATTAATAAATGTTTAAATCTGAAAAAGCACCTCTCGCTTTTTTTTTTTCTTTTTTTTAAGCAAACGGGTAAAATAGAAGCACTATACCTATTTGCATTTGTATATCAGTATATCCATTACATATTAATTATAACATTCTCAAACCCGCTTAACCCATTTCATTTTCATCTGGAACAGAACCCATCCCTAAAGCACTGTGAGCAAAGTTGGAAACCGTCTTGGATAAGGCACATGTCCATAACAGATTCCAATTTAAAACCGCCAATTCACCGATCCTACAAGTCTTTAAGTATGGAGGGAAGATTAATGTACGTGGGATAAAACCCTATTAAAGCAGAAACGCAAAATATCCAGGCATGGGATTCAAACAGAAGACACTGGATCCGTGAAGTGTCAGTTTTATCAACTGCGCCATGATGCACGTGTGCGTTAAATACATTAACAGCCCTACTAAGTCTGTTGCTCGTGTGCATTTAAGGTACAGTTTTGAGTTTCACATATCAACAGGATCACGTCACAGAACTCATACCTCACAGTTGAACTCCATTTCTGCATCCATAGTTACAACTTTGACTTTAAAAGTCTTTGGTTGCTTCTTTTTTAAGCCCATAATCGACATGTTGACGGTGTGTAACTGGCTGCTTCTGCAAACTAAACAGAAATGGTAAAGAAAAAGTCAATATTGCGAATCTGGAAAGAAACGGACAATGTTGAAAGTTAAACAATGGACAGATATATTCATTTTGAGAAAAGCTAATGCCCAAACCCGACTTCTTTCGATCGTTTGTAAAAATCATAGCATCCAGAAAATGTACGTAAATCCCAAAAGCTGTACAAACGGGAACTTAAATCTCTTGAAGGTAAAAGATACGGTTAATTTTACAATGCGCCAAGTATGCATCGTGAAACAAGACGACAGACTGGAAAAGAAAATCCAAAACAAAAACAATACAGACCTCATTAATTTAAAGTATTTATCCTGGAGAAACCCCAATAGAACTGTTGTGTTTTAGCAGCATGTGTTCAATAACTGCACAAACTACTAGGAAACACACGTGAAAATGTTTATTTACACATTTTACTTAAATCGGGCATCAACTCCAAGTAGCACAAACTACAATGCCGTATGTCAACATCGCCTCAGTTTCAGTGTCTCGTTCGTAAAGTGAGCGAAACGCTAGTTTCCTCCAAAACATTCTTATATACGTTAAAATTTACAAAGAATTCGCTTTGTGTGGAGACAGTAGTTAGAATTACAATCAAAACAACACTCCGATCCTGCCCGTTGAACTCCATAGGAAAATAGCCCACTGTTTCTTAAACAGCGCTCGCCGCAACCATCTCTGCTTCTTAAATCTTAAATGGAGGTAAACACTTACATTTCTCTAGCGTCTCCTTACCTTTTAAAAAATTTGGAAAGACGGCAGGCCAAATCCTCAGGACCTGAGTGGAACGGACGCCGCCCTCAAGCAACAGGAGGTCGGGGGCGGGACGCGCTAACTGGGAAAGTCGATCCAATTCCAATGTTAAAAAAAAAGTTTAAATAAGTAAATCGACAAAGCTTAAAAATAATTCCACATCACAAGTTATTCTTCAAGGATTCATATTACTTAAAAAAGGCCAAAAATAAAGTGAAACGTTAAGCTGTAACATTCTTATCCCAAGTAGTCGAAAGAAAACATTCAGTACAGTTCTGACGCGCTTAGTGTTACAGGTAAAGCCAATCCGTAAAGTCCGTGGGGTGTCGAGTACGTGCCGGAATCGCGCATGCGCACCGGACATTCGCCACTGTATTTGATTTATTCTAGTCTGTCATTTTGTACAGATAAAAGCAGTCAGTAAAAACTTGCCTCATTAAGCAAGTCCATAGCAACCTTTTAAATATCTTATAAATGTACATATTAATAGAATGAAACTTTCATTAATGATTTTTACCCTGTACTTTTAAAATTTTAGCAAAGTTTTAAAACATTAAACAGCAAAGAGAAAACGTAACATTCAAGATTTTGCTTAATCCGGTTTAATTGGTCGCGACCTTATATTAAAATTTCCTAACCAATTCGGAATAAAGTAAAATAAAATATCATTGCTATACAGTATAGATAAATTTAAAATATACTCTTGCACAGACAATTCTCAACATTTTACTTTTTTATTACACGACATACTGTAAATTAAAGTTGTTATAATAAATGTTTTATCAATTTTATCATAACTTAGGAATCCATATTCTTCCTTTCTGAAAATTCACGTTTTTAATTTCTGAAGCTGCATATCTAGCGCGCACCATGGCAGTTCTGAGGTCAGTGTTGATGTTTCCTGAATCCAGACCCACTGACCTGGGTGGAACTGGTAACTACACTCTTAAAAATAAATGTGCCAGAGTGGTTCCTCAGAACGATATCACTGGGGAAACAGTTTTGGTTCTCCAAAAACCCATCCACATGAATGTTCCTGATAAAAAAAAAAACTTTATTTAAAGTAAAAAAACATGAGTAGATGGCAAAAGATTTGTAAAATACAATATAATACAGTTTATTTTTGTATAGCCCAAAATCACACAGGAAGTGCCGCAATGGGCTTTAACAGGCCCTGCCTCTTGACAGCCCCCCAGCCTTGACTCTCTAAGAAGACAAGGAAAAACTCCCAAAAAAAACCTTGTAGGGAAAAAATGGAAGAAACCTTGGGAAAGGCAGTTCAAATACTAATGGGTTCCTAATTTTAAGGGACTGTTACTACATACAATAATACAGGCTAATTCCAGATTTTCTTAATCTGTTGGTGTCCTGCTAGGTAGCCTACTATACATTAAAGATTTAATTTTTTCTACACATTAGAATGTTTTTGAACCTCGAAGAACCAACTTCAGATTCAAAGAATCTCTAATAAAATTAAATGGTGATTTGTCAAGCAATTGTGGAATTGAGGAACCATAAAGTGCCATTAAAAAACAGTGGTTGTAAGAGTGGAGTCAGCCCAGTTTTACCCTTGTTTCTGGGAGTATACAGGCAGATATTCCAGTTTTCCTCTGACAGACCCAAATATTTGCAGGTTATCCTAACTAGCAATTTTAAATTGATATTGTGTGGGTGTGTTATGGACTGATACTATGGCCATTGCTGTTTAGTGTCAAATAACTATAACTGCCATGTAAGACTCTGCTCCCATCACTCAGACTGGATTTGAAAGTGTTATGTTATATCTAGTACAGGATTGCGAGACATCAGGAGCTTATCCCAGCAGCACTGTGTTGTCTGTGCAACCAGAATCATCTACAGTCTAAGAACACAGAAATTATAGTTGAATTCTGTTGTCTATGAAAGTATTACTTATGCATACTTTAACTTTACTAATAAAGAGATAAAAGAGTTTAATAATATATACCATGTACTACAATTTAACAAACTCAGTATTAATCTGCAAATACTCTAGCATTCAAAAATTTAGAATCATATAGAAACGTTCAAGTTTCTCAGGTAGAAACTGATACTTTTTGTCAATGGACCATTACATTGATTTAAGCATAGCTGAGGCATTACTAATGTTGCAAATGGATATTACAGCTTGAAATGACTGATTTATAAATTATTATTCAAATATTACTGCAGAGCCCAATTTTCAGCAGTCTAATTCAGTGTTTTAATGGTAAACTTTCTTAGCTTACTCTTAATTAACAATGTTTAATAATGTCTAATTAATATTTAATAATGTGCTTTATTAGAGAAACCATTGTAATTCTATTAACATATAAAATATATTATTCTGTACAATAAAGTACGATATCTGTTATTTAATGGTTGTAAGGCATGGGCATTCCTAACGTTCAATTCTGAGTTGAAAAATAGTTAAATGAAACAACTTATTCGGGAAACACAGCAGTGTATTTTTACGTTATGAAATGAAGGTTAATCCATGCAACAGATTGGCAAGAAAACGAACATTTCATACAAAGATGTCCATTACTGTCTTGACAGGACAGGGCAATTTGCATCTAACCAGGGCAGAAGAAAAAGCGGAAGGTTCAGATGGTCGACTGTACAAAAGGATAAGGATAGCAGATTTCTAGGTGATTCCAAACTTTTGCCCATTTCAATTTTTTCTTTTTATTTACTAGTTTCAGATATGGCTTTTTTTGTTTAAACTCTGCCTCTAAGGCCAGCATCCTGGAATTGTCTTTTCAAAGAAATTTTATGGCTCCTGAACGTGGGGCTTTGCAGTCATATGTGATCAATCAGTCAGTCATTCTCCAGCCCGCCATATCCAAACACAGGGTCACAGGGGTCTGATGGAGCCAATCCCAGCCAGCACATTTTGCAAGGCAGGAACAAACCCTGGGCAGGGTGCCAGCCCACTGCAGGGCACACACACACACACACCAAGCACAATTTAGGATCGCCAATGCACCTAACCTGCATGTCTTTGGACTGTGGGAGGAAACCGGAGCACCCAGAGGAAACCCACACAGACACAGGGAGAACATGCAAACTAAACACAGGGAGGACCCAGGAAGTGAACCCAGGTCTCCTTACTGCGAGGCAGCAGCACTACCACTGCGCCACCCGTCAAATGGGATGAAAAAATTTAATTACAATAATTTCAAGCAGTAATAGCCATTCACAACATTAGTTACTGTATGTCTTAGTGATATTTAAATCAATGCCATTGTACCTTGATAAAAAAAATGTACTTCTTTCAAAAAATGAAACTTTCTGGGTGCTGCTAAACTTTTACATGTTAATTAGTGTTAATTTTCCAGGTATATTCAACATGTTACGTAAGTATTCGAACAGTAAAATCAAAATTGCTATTTCTGGTGTATATACAAGGAATTCACATTTGAATTAAAAGGGTAAATTTGAATCAACGAAACTGAAGATCGCCTCCTACATCTTGACATGTCTACACCTATGTTAATCTTTTAGAATAAAGCCATTTTTGCTGTAGCAATCATTTCAGGTGAGCATAATTACGAGAAGAGTAATTTTCTAGGTTTTTCATACTGTTTTGGTATTTCACTTTCAAGTGTATGTGCGCTCTAAATAGTGCTGGATGTACACTATATTCTTTCCATTGAAAAGGGCATTTTAGACATCTCTACATAAACAGTCTTCAATGTTTCCTTATGTTATTGTATAGCAAAAATCCCTGTACATCTAATATAACACAAAGGGAAGATAACATTTGCTTCTATTAAAACTAGAAAAAATCAAATTTTCCATCGGTGGAAATGTCAAAATTTCCATTAGAATTTGACAAAATATATTAACGTTGTTCCTAAGTAAACATGCTGGGCCTCTGTTAACCATTTAGATGCTTTTGTATTTTTAGTGACAACTACATAATGGGTTATCAGAGTTCTCTGTTCTTCTAATGGGTTGGAAATGGTACTGAAGTTGAACTTGATACAAAATATAATATAACTTATGATATGGTCAATTATTCTGTCATTATAATGTATGTTCTTCACCATATTTAATGTAATCATATTCTTATTTAAATATTTAGCTTAATTTTCTGTAGTATATTGGATTAATGATTATTGCTAGACCTAGAATGTCCCTGAATGTACAGAACAAACATAAAGAAACAGGCAGGGGAAAGTGACATATCTAATTCAACATTTGGGGAAATATCTCAGTACAGGAAAATCCTGATGTATGTTTTCAATATAAATCCTTATTTTAAGTAATATTTGCTAGCCTGGTTGATATTGTACAAATGAGTGCATATGCAGTGCTAACAAAAAATTAGAAAATGTAAACCTAAGAAAAAATAATTTTTCTGCTTTGTCAACCAAATTATGGCACACTAGCATGAAAGAAACCACCCCAGGATGGATCACCAGTTAATTTACAGTAGGGAGAATCTCAACAAACAATGCCTGATTACTATATACAGCTAGCACCAGGAGGAGCTTCAAATGCAAACACAGCATGATTATCACTTAGAAAAGTGTTCACATAATCGGGTATCTGTTCACCACATTCAAAATTTTTAAGATGTTTGGGATGGAGGGAACATAATATAAAAGTAATTCAATTCAAAGTCAGAAACATCAGTTGAACAATTAATCAAAGCTAGTTGTACTATCACTGATAATTTTAGAATCTTTTGAGTTTCCATAAAGAGTTCGGACACTAAGTGATTTCTCACATTTAGGTTGGTGATCTGTAATCATTTCTACAGTCTTGTTTTTCTCGACTCGTTGCTAGCTTATTTAGGTTTCGCCAAACCTGCTTCGTTCAGACAGTACCTCTTCGCTGTCCGTAGTATCGTGATGTCATCAAAAGTGGCGCGATAACATTAGTATGGCGTGCGAGAGCTGACCTTTACGGTACGGCTACGTTAGGAGGTCTGCTCACAGTAATTATATTTAAGCATTTTGTTTTTTTACACTGTATTTAAAGACGTGTGAATGAATGGCAGTAGTTTATGGTAAATTTTGGAATGTATTTATTGATTTGATTACAGATTAAAAGTAACACGTAGCATAGCGTGAAGTGAATAAAAACTATGCCCACGGTAGTAAGTAACAGAAGTTATATTTGTTATATATTTGAATATGCTTATGATTGCCTTGAAAACACTTTACATGTTAGAATGACTCTTGTAATTAAATTAAGTTTGTATTTTTGTAATATTGCAGGACCTGAAACGCGAATATGTCCCTGAAAACTGCAACCGTCCATGCCAAGTGGATTATTGGCAAGGTAATCGGCACCAAAATGCATAAAACAGCAAAAGTTCGAGTGACACGTCTTGTACTTGATCAATATTTGCTTAAGGTAATTAAAGAAATATTATTATTAATAAATCGGCAAGTTGTGGCTTGGCCCTGTAATGTAAAAAGTATGTTCAGAAAATGACACGAATGGAAACCTGTATGTTAATCACGGTATTGTATATGTAATCTGGTAAATAATATTTTAATTTTGAGGAAAAAACCTTCTAATTAATAATACATTCTTCTAATAATATGTGTATAGCGGTTATGTCAATTTTTAAAAGAGACGTTTCATTTTTATACATGTGATTAAGGTAAGACCAATATATACTGGGCATTATCCCTATATCCCAAATATATATAGTCATTATCCCAATAAAATTGCTGCCTATTTTTTTGTGCAAGTGGAGAAAGTATCAGTGCAGTGTAATAACTTGGGAGTGGTGTTTATCATTTGCAAGCAATGTAAAGCTCCCTACGTCACAGTGGAATCTGCAAATTTTAAAAATGTTTTATTATTCTGACGGTTCAGGAACATTTTTTACCCAATTGTAGTCACTCATGAACAATCAGTAACCTTGTGTCATCTCCACTGCTACCTGCACATATACTTCTGCCACTGTCTCTATTTATTCCTAGGATTCTGGTTTTATTTATTTACTTATTTATATTCATTTATTTATTTATTTATTTTTTTTGTCTGTGTTCACTGTCAGTGGGGGCACATGCATGCATGCAAGCAAGCATTTCATTGTACATGGTACTTGTACTTGTAGACATGACAAAGAATTATCCATCCATCCATCCTCTTCTGCTTATCCAAGGTCGGGTCGCGGGGGCAGCAGCTTGAGCAGAGATGCCCAGACTTCCCCCTCCCCGGCCACTTCTTCTAGCTCTTCCGGAGGAATCCCGAGACGTTCCCAGGCCAGCCGGGAGACAGTCCCTCCAGTGTGTCCTGGGTCTTCCCCGGGCCTCCTCCCGGTTGGACGTGCCTGGAACACCTCACCAGGGAGGTGTCCAGGAGGCATCCTGATCAAATGCCCGAGCCACCTCATCTGACTCCTCTCGATGCGGAGGAGCAGCAGCGGCTCTACTCTGAGCCCCTCCCGGATGACTGAGCTTCTCACACTATCTTCAAACAAACCTTCTATGACAAAGAATTAAAGAATTTTTAAAGAGTTAAAAAAAAAAAAAAAAGTGCCACTAGTTGACTGGTTCTTTCCTTTGTGGCACAGTATGCAGTTGTAAAACCTGCCTTCCTCTCCCCATGTGGCTTTCTTTTTTTAACCCCCCCATTCTTTTGATGCTGATCATTTATATCTGATACTCTTATCTGTAGAGTATGAATCCCAAATACTGTAGCTGTATTGTTAGTTTGGGTTTACCCATTTTGTGCATTCTGGTGACAATGTTGCTCCTGGAATTCTTTTTATCAGGCACAGTGTTAATGCAATATAAAAAAATGTAACCATATAATTATTTATTTATTTGTAGTGTGTGTGTGTTGATATCTAGTATTGTATTCACCAAGGTACAGTGGTCATTTCCGTGTAACCATGCTTGTTTGTCTTGCATCCTTGTATGGGAGATTAATTTAGTGACAAAGACAGATTAACAAATGTTACTTTATTTGCTTACTTGTTTCTGAATCTATTTTTTTATTCAGTTTTGTTTTTATTTTTTTTCACTTTTTGCAGTATTACAACAAAAGGAAGACTTACTTTGCCCATGATGCCTTAGAACAGTGTACTGTAGGTGATATTGTTCTTCTAAAAGCTCTTCCAGAAAGGAGATCTAAACATGTAAAACATGAACTTACTGAAATTGTGTTTAAAGTTGGAAATGTCATTGATCCATTAACTGGAAAGAAGGTGGCTGGAACCAAATTCATAGAATCTCTGGGAGAGCCCACTGAAGATTCTGCAGGATCTTTGACAAATAAGCTAGATAAATTAACCCTCTCTGCTGCTCCAGGAGAAGCCCATGAAAAAAACTCTGGACTGTAAATTCCCATTTGGTTCTCTATACAGTGTATATACTCAAATCTTTATTTCAAATTATGTTGCAAGTAGTCTATTGGTGGTTTCTTTTCTAATGCCTATTAAATCATTAACATCTTTTACCTTCTATGTGTAATTGTATAATGTGTACACTTTTTTAACCTACCATTGTGTGTATTATAAAGTAATTTGTGCTTACAATTTTTGTGATTATTCTTGTCCAATTCCTACCTATCATTCATCCTACTAAAGATTTTAACGTTAAATACGTGTTTTAATTTCAATAGGTTACATTTTTTTAGTCGTCTGTACTGTTTTACATTGTTTTATATTGCAAATATTTTTCTTTGCTTTAATATCTTAGTTTTTAATTTTATTTTATATTAGTGATTAACAAAGTTCTGTCTTGGGAACCCCCTGTGGCTGCACCTGTTTGTCCCAAACAATGTCTGGTTTTAATAGGACTCCGGCCTCAACTAAGCAAGCTGTTATTTCCCAGTTTCTATGTTTTGGCATAACATGGATATTACAAATATAGGTTTTCTAAAATTTTATAGGACTAGAATGGAGGTAACTTAATGTTTTTTTTTTGTTTTATCTTCATTTTTATGATTTTCCATTATTCTCATTTTTATTGAACTTTTCCAAATGTTCTCATTATTTAACACCTTGTTTTACCAATGAGCATAGTGGTTGGTCTGATACCAATGGAGTTGCAGGCTTTGGCATTCAGTGTTGTTTGCTGTCATATCTGCACTGCTTGTTGTTGTTGTTTGACATTATTACTATTGTACAATTAAGGTGGAAAAAAGGTGAATAGGAAAATGAAAAAAGAACGTCAAAAGCTATGTGACAAAAATACACATTTTAAATTTGTAGGTGTAAATCACACACTACTTGCTTTTATGAATTAAGAATCAGTGGGCGAAAAAGTTATTTAAACAATGTGATAAATTTAAAGTAATTTACTAGGCTAGCACTGTGTAATTATAATACAGCGTTTTTGTTTTGCAATATGCATAACACCATTGCTAAAGAAAACATATAAGACAGGTCTCATTAATTTACAAACACTACAAAAATAAAGTTAAACATATATTACAAGATGAGCACAGCCATGGACAGAATAGGTGCTTGTTCAGAATTAAGGAGAACATTGCAGAATATGCAGTGATTGTATACCACAAAATACTGTGTAACACCATCTGTATGTTAAAAATGTAGTAATTTAAAGTAAAACGTTTCCAAAACTAATAATATAAAATTATGCAATACCTTTTGGGTTACTGTCCTATCTATCAATTGATGCAAACTCAGTTTACCAATCAGCTAAACACCAATTCCAATGAATCTCAAGGAAAATAGTTGTTTTGTTACTGACATTTACTCAAGTAGAAGGTGTAAACAGTGTGCAAAATATCCCACAGTAACTTAGGGGTATTTGTGTCTTAAGAAAGTCTCTGACCTCCCTCTCTCTCTCTGCACTCACTCTGATTTAAAACGTGCTGTCCTTGCTTGTTGGTGGGCTGCTGCCACACATTCATCATGCCCAATCAAGCCTGTAAATCATTTGCCTTCCAGTTCTGCCTGTAAAGTGCTTTCTGCATTCTACAATATTTTCTTGTAACTCAATAATGGGGACTGAGTAATTTATGTTACTACTATATGTTTTGGGGGGAAAAAATCGTGTCCTTTACAGTTTTGATTTTTCAGGCTGTAAGAGGGTCCATTAACAAAACCTGTTATTGAAACAACAAGCTGTTTTTATTGCTCGCCTTTGGTGTAAAACTACAGAATGAATTACATAAATAAATTACACCACTATGCATACAATGACAATATTGTATATCGGAAAGTCAGAAAATGTATAGCTGAACAATGTGTTGTACTGTATGTAAAGACTGTTACATTTGCTATCTTTAAACTAACTGATTTATGCAATGCTATTAAAGGTTCTAAGTTACGCAAAAGAGCTATTTTTAAAAGGTTTAACAAACACTGATACTGCATACATATATTACAGTGATTGTACTACACAGTGGCGTGGTATTTTCTAAATGTAAACTTGATTCGTCATAAATAACGCTTAACCAAAAGGTATAGTACCATAAAATATATTATATACCGGTAATGGCTTCTGGGGAACGTTAATTGAAATTAAGTGGAAGACTCGCTGTCCGTGAAAGATCGTGCATAGCAGCCAAACTAAACTTGGACGCAGCCCCGTTCCAAGCAAAACCTCGGCGCAAAACCTTCGATTTTAAAAAATAGCCGGCAGGGGGCGCCAAAATACTGAAATATTAAATCTCTGATAGGAACAGAATAGGTAATAAGGAATTTGGTATGAAAATACAATTTTTTCTTAAATATATATGCAATTAATTTGAAAACATTAAGAAGTGTGTGATTTATATTTGTACTTAGTATTAAGTGCACGAGTATTACATGATTTTCACAAAGCCACTTAACCCAATTCAGATTTATGGAGACTTTCTTTGCAGCAAGCATATAAAGCTAGTTCATCACTGAGCCAACACGTCATAAGATTTTTTTTTTTTTTTTTGTCCATTATGCTTTATTAACCTTGTGTAGCCAAGGTAGTTTTACAGGAACAGTCCTCTTTAGGGTGTAAATAATATTTTATTTTTATTTGAGGCTAAGGCTTTGACTCTTTAAATCACGGGTGTAAAACTCCAGGGGCCTCATGTATAAACGGTGCGTTCGCACAGAAATGTTGCGTACGAACCTTTCCACGCTTAAATCGCGATGTATAAAACCTAAACTTGGCGTAAAGCCACGCACATTTCCACGGTAACTCATTCCTTGGCGTACGCAATTTATCCGCCCGGTTTTGCAGACTGGCGGCACCCAGTGTCAAAGCAATGCTACTGTTCCTGTGTGATCACCCTCTCATTCTTAAATCCACATTCCTGACGCGGCTTTATAAATACACTGAAACTAACTGCATATTGTTTATTAGTGTAATGCATCTGATTGTAATTAACCTGTAGCAATATAATGGTCCAGGGAATAGCCATAGTATTCCAAATACCATAACTGCTTTAGCGTTGTAACTCTCACTGCATGTTCTTTCAGCTGATCCCGTTAAGGGTTGCCACAGCAGATCATCTTTTTCCACATTACTCTCACTACACCACTCGGAGTATTTATATCACTGTATCTGAGTGGGAAATCACAGCAGCAGCTGATTGGAAAGAGAATTATCGGTACACAGCATGAAGCAGATGCTGCCTGAGCCACAGCAAACGCTTTAGTCCCTGTACGGACTTCGCGGTTTAGAAACAGTTTCATCCCAAGAACTCTAAACACACTAAATCAGTCCATCAAGTGCTCCTTGTAGAAATATTTGGACTTATAAGTACAATTACCCCACTGTAAACTTGCACTACAGTTATAATATTGCACAACCTGCGCCACTTTATAAAGCGCGTATTTACATGTGATGACGGTATTCATTTCTAAGACGAAATGCAGCAAAACATGTTGATTATATTATACAGATAAAACTTTAACTTCATTTAAATAATCTGTATTGTTAATAATTAAACATGTGAGGACACGGTGCCGCAGCGCTAGCTAGTTCAGTAATTGTTCCTGCCTTGCGCTGTATTCTTGCTGGTGCTGACGCGACACTGGAAAGATAGACGGATATAATAATTAAACACGTACTACTAAGATATTTCAATGTTCCTTAAAAGTTTTGAAGAATCGAAGTTCTAAGCTTACAGATGGCTTCACGTCTATTACATAGCTTATTGTGTGACGATTGAGTTTTTGGAGAAAGAAAAGTAAGGACGGGAATTGGAGGTTAGTACGTTTGAAAGAGACAGTACTGCTGTGATAAATTATTTAATTGAAGGTTGCGCATGGCGCAGCAAGCCTCTTGCGTGAGACATGAACAAGCACTGCGCCACCATGTTCCCATGTTTAATAACATGCTTTCATTCCTATCATCATGAAAAAGATATCACGTATACATCTCAGTATTTTAATTATTCAGAGAGCTGTAATATCACGAATGTAATGGATTATGTGTCCTGTCGGAGAAAGAGAAAGCCCGTTTAAAAAGCAGGTAGTGATTCATACACATAGAGCACATAGAAGATCAAAAAGCATTTAACATGCCACTTTAGTTACAATGGGATTTGAGAAACTAGTAAATTAAACGATTTTAAGATGAAGTTTATGATGTTCTACTTTAATGGCAAAATAAACTACGTGATTAAAGTGGAAATTTCGAGATTAAAGTTGACATTTCGTGCTTTTTTCCCCACTGTGTGCCTTTTTTTTGTCTGTACCCTAATAAGCTTTCATATGACACTCAGACGGTGGGCTACGACTCGCTTTTTCATGGCGACTTTGATATGTGATTTCTTTTTTATTTCGGGCACTGTGCGACTTTGTGAAGTTGAGCCTTCGAGTTTCTCCGACACTGTCACTCGATCAGCTTCCTTTTGTTGATTATACCACTGTTTAAACCAACAAATAGTACGTGTTTCCTTTGCCTCCACTTGGTATTCGCTGAAATTCTTATATTTTCTCCCGTGCTTTTCCCATTGTCTTTTCACAGAAGGCTATTTATATTGATTTGCATATTCAAAGAGGCGTAATTCTGGGAGGAGTTGGGGCGGGACAGAAGGCGCGTGCACGTATGTTACTTTTCACGCTGGTCGGGATTTATGTAGTGGAAGAACGTGAAAGTATGCGTGCGCACAGATTCCTGCATCTGGATTTTTCTGTGCGTACGCACAATCCCGCTTTTGTGCTTACGCCATGTTATAGTGTGAGTTGGGCCTCATGTATAACGCCGTGCGTAGAACTCACACTGTAACATGGCGTAAGCAACATTTGGTCAGAGGGCCTGATGTTCTCCTCCAAAATATTTTGGTTTTACTTCAGATTTACATTTTCCTCAGTGTTATTAAGTTCTCCAGACACTGTTTTGCAAATAATAAAATTAAATTTAAAGTGCAGTAACAGTGAAACGTAGCAGTATGTTTTTTTTTTTTTTTTTATTTTATTAATTTTATTGTAATCATTCCGTACAAATAGATCAATAGATCAAAAAGTAATTTACTTTAGGATGAGCTACGTTGGAGGATGTTTGCAGACATCCACATACTGAGGCCATTGAGGAAGTCAGTCAGATTTCCCATAGCACATGAGCATCCAGGAGTGACTTTCAAGTAGAGATGGGTGTTGTCTGCACATATGAAGAACATAAGGATATACTGTTGCATTAAGTAACCAAATAGAACCACATACTCGGTACTCAAATGTGGCACTTGGTGCCATGGCCCACCTGCCAAGTTGTTTTCCTGCCTAAGGTAAAGTCATCCCTGATGGAGGATCGCAGGAATCGTGAGAAAGAGGGGTCCTTTCATCGGATTGGCTGGCCCAACACTGTTTCAGCCGTGGAATGGCCAAATGGGGGAGGCAGCTTGATGGATGAGGTCTCCAGGAGTCTAAAATTATCTAAATCTTATTATGTGATATCATCTGCTGTTAAATTCTGCTCCGTACTTCTAAAACATTTTTAATTTTTTATTCTGTTCTGTGTATTGTATTGTTCAATACCTGGAAATGGGTCTCTCTTTGAACTGCCTTTCCCAAGGTTTCTTCCATTTTTTCCCTACTAGGTTTTTTTTTGGGAGTTTTTCCTTGTCTTCTTAGAGAGTCAAGGCTGGGGGGCTGTCAAGAGGCAGGGCCTGTTAAAGCCCATTGCGGCACTTCCTGTGTGATTTTGGGCTATACAAAAACAAACTGTATTGTATTGTAAATAGATATTAAAAAGAAGTGGACCAACTACAGAACATTGAGTAATGCCACATTAGAAAGAAAAACAGACTACACTCATCTAGAGTGATGCCACCCAGGAGTAACAAGTTCCGGTCAATCCACCATAATTTTTTGTAGGTTTCAGAAGGATGTATTAGTCAATAGTATCAAAGGTAGTGTGAAGATCAATGAGTGAAATGATTGAAACAGTCTGAGCTTAAACCTGAAAAAGGCATTTCAAGATGCTAATTGAAAAAGGATCATCTCCTAGTACTAAAATATGTACTGTAAACTACACGTTTGTAGCATTTGTGGTTTATAATGTTTGGTTCCTGTTTCAGAACCAAGTCAACACGGAGGCTGACAAGTGCAAAGTAAAAGTATTATGCTGTTATTGAGTTTCTAATGTTAGAGAACAATATGTCTTGTTGCAAACTCAATCTCCTTCATTAACCAGTGAAGAGATATGATGCAGAATTCTGTCTTGGTGTGGTCTCTCTTGAAGATTACCCAAGGTCTGGTTTTACTTTAACATTAACAAGAGAAGAAAATGCTAGCATTGGAGGAACAAGCTGTAATGGAGATTTGAAGGGTAATGGGAAATGAGACTGCAGATACCACAAATATTAGTTTTGTGTTAGTTGAAACCATTATTCATAACTCTGTGATGCCATCTCTAATGATAAATTGTTCAGAATACATCTGAATTAATGGACAAATAAAATACTATGGGGATTACAGATAAGAGTTGTCCTGTAGTCATGAGGTTCATATTGTTCATACTGTGCCACTGCCTGTGATGCTCAAATGAAATCAGATACCCTATCTATCCATTAGACCCACTGCATCAAATTCTCTACAACAATGTACAAAACAATAAGGTATGATTTAAATGTATTTATGTTAAGCAGAATGCCCAGAGGCGGCTGGGCAGTCTTTTGGCTTTGAGACCCATGTAGACATTTTTTTTTATCCAGCATCTCTGAAGTTTTTTTTTCTATCCTCTTTGACCATTTCACCTTATCATTAGACTCGTCTTTAGAAACTTACAAATGATACTATATGTAAGGATTCTATCATTCTAATAACTATATTTATTTTATGTAAATTCCTATTAATTGTTTTGTTATTTATTCATTATTCTTATCTATTTTTGTTTTCTTGAAACTATTTCTTTGACATCTTGTAAAGCAATTTGAGCTACATACTATGTATAAAAATGTCCCATAGAAATAAATGTCGTTATCACCACCCAGGCTCAATAGATGCACACTTTTATTATTTTAGGCAAGAACAAACCAAGGATGGGGTGAACATCCATTGCAGACAACAATTAGTGTTGCCAAACAGCTAAACTGCATATTTCACAGATATGGGAGGCAATTAGCACAAGAAAATATACCTATTCCATAGAAATAGTGACTAGGCTAGATTTTAAGCCAGGACATTGAAGCTGAGAGGAATCAGTGCCAGCCACCATATATACTCAACATAGACGAACAGTCAAAAAGTAAGCATTATTATTGGGAATATCATAACACTTATTAAATGATGACATAATTTTACAGCTTTTAGTGCATTATGCTCAATGGAGGCCAGTACTGAAATTGTATACATCTTACCTCATTATGACATTTTACGAAAATACAGGTTTGCTCAATTAATATACCATAAAATGTATAGGCTTTTTTTCTGCTGGAGGTATTAATCTATTAATTCATTTTCTAAACTGCTTTTCTCACTACAGGATCAAAAGGAGCCAGTGCCATGGGCATAAGGAAGAAACTAATTCTGGACAAGAAGCTATCCATTACACAGTACACACCATCACCAGGCCAATTTAGGATTACATTAGAAGCCTAATGTGTTAACTTTGGAACTTTGGAATGTAGGTGATGATACAGCTGATTAAGTAATACACATTGTTTTTCTTGCTAATGTTATTGCAAAAACTATATATTAAATTTTTAATATACACTCATGTCCAAAAGTTTTGAGAATGACACAAATATTAATTTTCACAAAGTTTGCTGCCTCAGTTTTTATGATGACAATTTGCATATACTCCAGAATGTTATGATGAGTGATCAGATTAATTGCAAAGTCCCTCTTTGCCATGAAAATGAACTTAATCCCAAAAAACCAGGTGAGAGAGTTGACGAGGACAAGGCTGGAGATCACTCTGTCATGCTGACGGAGTTAGAATAGAGAGGTTCAATTGTCATGAAGAAGGCTTCAGGACGCCCAAGAAAGTCCAGCAAGTGCCAGGACCTTCTCCTAAAGTTGATTGAACTGTTAAATGAACTGGCAATGCTAAATCGGTCCTTGTGTGGGTGAGTCCTCACCCTGTGATAGACTGTCTCCTTGTTCTGGAGATTGTTCCTGCCTTGTGCCCTTTGCTCCCTGGGATAGGCTCCATTTCCTGTGACCATGCTCAGGATGAAGCAGGCTTTGAAAATGGTATGATATACACAGTAAGAATAACATATTTGAAATATAATTCATCATCAATAGTACACTATAGTGATTTAAGTGTGTGTACACACAACTGGAACACTATTTGAATATCCTTTTTCATTTTCTTTGGAATAGATTGTGCTGGGTTAAATCATAGACCAGAATTACCTTAAAAGGGACTATGCTATATTTATTAGTGATCAGATATTTGGCAATAGCAGGTCTAGCTCAACACCAGTCACACAAAAAGTTTCTCAAAGCTTTGTCCTTGGTCATCTATTATTCTGTATCGACATGCTTCCCTCTTGGCCATATTATTCATGGCTTTGGACTGGGTTATCATTTTTATGCAGATGATACTCAGACGTATACCATTCTTAAAAGTGAATGTTCAGCTTACAACTTGCCTCTGTGAAATTAAAACTTGGATGGAACAATTACTCTTTAAAGTTAAACTGTAAGAAAAACAAAGCCAAGTTAATTGGTACCAAAGCTCAACTTAAGAAAATCACTCTTGGTGATGATATCATCAGACCTTCTTCTTCTGCTAGCAATCTCAATGTCATTATTTATTCTTCCCTTTCTTATTCTACCCACATTAATTATTATTACATCCCACATCAACTACTGTAACTCCCTATTGACAAGTGTCTTTTCTAATCTGTTATCACAGCTCAGGCTATTCAGAATTCTTCCTTACACAGGCCTGCAACAATGAGCATGTAGAACCCTTCCTACTCTGCCTTCACTGGCTCCTTATGTCTTTCAGTAATAGAATTTAAAAAAAAGTAAAGCTTTAACTGCTTAACTGGGTTTCAACCAAATTACATCAGTAATCTCTCCATTACTATGCTTCTATTCGCCCACTAAAGTCCATTGATTCTGGTAACGTTTTTGTGCTCTATTGGTGACAAAGCCTTCAAGCTCTATTGCACCCAGACTTTGGAACATCCTCACTAAATTAATGAGTTGACTCAATTCATTCTTTTAAAACACAACTTAAAACTTATTTGCTTAGGAAGGCATTTAACTTACCCTAACATTCTGATCTTTGTTTCAGTTTACTCACTTTGACCAGGTGTTCTGGGTGACTTGCATTTGTATCACAAATGATATTATTTGTTTGGGGAATTCTTGTAGTATTTTGTATCTTTGGTATTTTTATTATTGGTTATTGTCTCTTATTTGGAGCTCTGTATTTGCTGTACTTTGGTGTTTTATCTGGATATTATTTTGTATCCAATTTTGTATATGCCATGTTGTTTATTTTGAATTTCTGTAAAGAGCTTTGAGCATAGGAAAGGTGCTATATTATTATTATTATTAAACAATTATATTCTAATATATAGAACTGAATGTGTGTTTGGTGTTTGTCTGGTATGCAAATCCCACCCTGTTGAACACAACTCCGCCACATTCTGCACAGATCTGCACACATTTGTACCTGTGGGAGGACCATAAGCTATTTTTAGTTCTGAAGTTTTTCTCCTTGATGAACTTTAAGTTATCACAACTGTACTATTTGGGAATCTGGCTAGGAGGCACTTTGGGAACTTTTGCAAAGTCGCTCCTTACTTTGAGTTTATCCATCCATTAATTCATTATCTAAACTGGCTATATCCTAACTACAGGGTCACGGGGGTCTGCTGGAGCTAATCCCAGGCAACACAGGGCACAAGGCAGGAAACAAACCCTGGGCAGGGCGCTAGTCCACCGCAGGGCACACACACACACCAAGCACACACTAGGTACAATTTTGGATAGCCAATGCACCTAACCTGCATGTCTTTGGACTGTGGTAGGAAACTGGAGTACCCGGTGGAAACCCACGCAGACACGGGGAGATCATGCAAACTCCATGCAGGGAGGGCAGGGTCTCCTAACTGACAGGCAGCAGCGCTACCACTGCGCCACCATGCCGCCCCACTTTGGGTTTAATGAGTGAAATTTGAGACCAAAATCTCTCCCCTGGCTTATTTATTCAGTGACTCCTTCTGCACTTCATTCTGCACCTGATAGCTACACATTTGGAGAATACATGGACAACTGAACTGATAATGCAGGATCCATTTGGTGGTAACATTACCCACAGCGCCACCCTCAGTAATATATACATGTAAAATCTTTCTAACGTTGTTCATTTTAGATATATATGTATATTTTTATATTATATATGCACGTACATGTCTAGTTTTCCCAGCTTTCCTGGATTATTCATCCAATTTCCTAAATGGTGTTTTGGAGTTGCGGGGGCAGCTGCATCGCAGGACATTTTCCAATTAGAAATGAAAGTCATTTAAAAGTATTTGCGAAGTGAGAGTAAAATCCACGCGAGTAAGTGGGAAATATATATACTTCACGCAGACTATGCCATATCCAAGATTCGAACCACATCTGCTGGAGCTAAGGCACCATCTTGAAAACGAACAATCCCGTAAACAAGACGAGGCAATTACTACACCACCTTGAAGTCGCCTCCTGATCAGAGGAACGCCCCGCCCATACGGCCACTGACACGCCCACCTATTAAAAATACCAGCTGTCCATCAGACGACGCTCCTCCTTACTTTGGCTCTTCCCGGGCAAAAAAAATCGCTTGACCTCCTCCCTTTAAAGTTCTAGCAGAGCTACCCCGCCCCCTTAAAGCACTTCCTAGGTACCGAGATGTTCCGCCTTTTGAAAACACCTCCTAGCAGGCGGGGTTGCCCAAGCGGTTCAAGATGGCGACCCGAGTACTATGGAGTGCGGGGAGCGTCCTTAATCAAGGGGCTGCACGCCGCCTTGTCGTTTGTGGACCAGCGGTTGCAAGCGCCAGGTGAGCTCCAAGACAACTTTCGTACGAGGGCCTTTCCAGATGGACTACTGAATATATCTCCTGACGTTCAGTCACGCACATCATGCCCTACTAACGGCCGAAAAGCTGCTTCGTATCGAGGGTGGGCACATAGTGACGAGCGCTTAATAATGCCTGTTGTGTCAGCTGCTTACACAGCCGGATTGCAGAACGTCTTGTTCTGCCCTCCCAGTGGCCCACGCGCAGTGATTGTACGGAAGTGCGCAGAGTCCTCAAGGTCATTCCATGCGCTTGGCGGCGGCGGCGGCGGGGGGGGTGCTGATTTGTTACGTTAACGACAATTTTGGCCTTTACAGTACTGTATATCAACGTATTGAAAACACAGAACAAACATATCCGTAACCATGCACTCACAAAATAGATTCATCAAGTGAATGACTGAGCATCGTCAGGAGACGTGAGCATCGTAATGCATCACAATTGCGGGTTGAGAGACGACGTTAATGGAAACAACTGGCTTGAAACACAGCCTCTGTAATATACATTATATGTTTTAATAAATTGACTGTCCGTTAATCTCGTAAAGAATGTAAATACGATTAACACTAAGTGAGATCTGGGGAAAAATGGAAGCATTCTTTGAAATTATATTAATAGGGTTGAGATATATATATATATAAAAAAAAAAAACTAGAATAAACCAACGTGTAAAGTTCTAAACATTAAAGAAACACAGTTGTGAGTAGAAAGGGCAGAGCAAGGTTACTGCAACTGCTTCACTGCTCCTGGATTTGAATCCCTGCCCAGACACCGTTATTAAGTGTCAGTTTTGCTCCAGTCTCCCAAAAAAGCATGTTAAGTAAGCTGGTTTGGTATGCTTGAGTGTGGCTGCAAGATGTACTAGTTTTGCAGGGTTTATTCCTGCCTTGCCTCTGATGCAGCCTGGGTAGGCTTAAGACTCTTTGACTCCTAACCTGAGTATGTGGGTTAGACGATGGATGCAGGTGTCCAAAAAATTAAAAACAAGAAAGAAGGGGAAACAGTTCACAAAAAAGCCTGTTAAATTGGGCCGAAACACAGGTGATAAAAAAAGTTGTCATAAAGGACTTGGGTGATTATTAGGAAATGATACATCTGAAATGTTTTGTGTGCCCAGATTCACGGGCACATTCAACACCAAACCTCCTTAAAAGAGTAGTGCATCTTCATTTACTGCACGTTATGAGACATACTTCTGTAGTAAATACAAAGTCTTTCTCTGCAGTGTTCTGCCCTATTCACAACTGTACACACTTATTGTTAGTAGTGTTAGATATTCATCCTAGTTTAATCAAACCTGTTTTTTTTCTGTAAGAGGGAAACAAGAGCCAGTGCCATTTGTCGTTGAGACAAGGCTGGTTAATATAGCAGTCTGTTGTAGGACATGTCCAGTTTTAGTGAGACAATTCATAACCACCAGTGTTTTTATAATTGAATTTTCGTGGCCCCATACACGTGTGGGGAAGACAAACCTAGGCTTCTTGACTTGCAAAGGAGCAATTTGGTGACTATGCTGCTGTATTGTTCATCTGAAATATAGTTTAGCCACAAATAAGTGCACTAATAATTTTTTGAAGTTCATAGAAGGAGTAGTACTATGTACAGTGGTTTGTCATAAAGTTTAGAAAATCTTTTCAGATATTTCTGGTTCCTTACACATCCAACACAAAAACTGAAATTTAGGTTATAGTATGTACTTTCTTGAAGAAGTTCATGCTGTGCATATTCATATTCAAATCCCTCATAAAAAAGTTTGGTTGAGCCACCTTTGATTAGAGTAGTAATCATTTTAGATGTTTGTTGGTTTTGCCCACTGGTTTTAAACTTCCCAACACCTGTCCTTTTAGAAGTTTTTCAAGCTTTTAGGTCAGGGCTTTTGGATTGCCATTTTCATAATGTGTCACTAATTCTTGATTGGGTTGATGTTGAAACTTTGAGTAGCTTTTGCAAGTCTCCAAGTCCCTGCTGTTAATAAGAAAACAAAATCTCCACAGAATTACTCTGTAGCTGCCATTCGTTACTGTAAGGGGTCTTTCACACTTGATGGCTGTAAATTTCCAGCATTTGTTTAGCATTTTTCAAGCTTTTAATGTTTTTTGGCAAGAATTTTTCAGGTGCTCATCAGGCATTTTTTTTGGTTGTGTTTACTGTACTTTTCAGATGTTTTGCAAGCATTTTTCCAGAATTTTTTAAAAGCATTTTGCAGGGAAAATGTTATTGATATAATTTCCATTTTATATGCTGTGAGGTGATTGTGTTATGTTTCCAGAATGACTTATGACTTTAATGCTTGTAATCCTGCTGATCACAGTATTGAAGACCAGGTGTCATCAGTGTTGTGATACTGAGCACATATTGAGTTCACCTTGTTCTGCAGCATAGAGAGTAGAGAGGGCAATTCTGGACTCTCTCAGTGTGCTGCCTGCATCATAGAAATTTCCAGACCGTTGTTGATAAGCACATATGTAGTAATATGTTGGGGGTTTGGTATTAGATATTTTGTTAAAAAAAAAAAAAAAAAATTGCCCGCTGCTGTCGGTGCAACATCATTCAACCGTGTGATCTGGTTGTCTAGTGACAGTTGGCGAGGAAGAGGTTATCATGCACAGCAGTAAGTAAATGAAAAGAATTGCACATATGTTGTATTCACATGCGTTTAATCCTGCATGCACTAAGGGGTACATTTAATCTGCCCAGTTAAGGGTGACCATGTGCCTGTGATTATTGCAGCAGCATTTGGGTGTAAGGCAAGGAGCAAATGTGCTGGTGATGTGCCAGTCCTTTGTAGGGCACAATCACACAGCCAAGCAGAAAAGAGTGTGCTGCATGCAATTCATTAAAGTATTTGTTTAATTTTAATTCAGTTATTGCTAAACATGTTTTGAAACCGTGTGATCTGGTTGCTCAGGGACTCAGATTGGAGATGAGAAAAGGGGATAGATGTTATTTATTTCAACCATCCATCTATTTTCCAACCCGCTGAATCTGAACACAGGGTCATGGGGATCTGCTGGAGCCAATCCCAGCCAACACAGGGCGCAAGGCAGGAACCAATCCCGGGCAGGGCACCAACCCACTGCAGGACACACACACACACACACTAGGGACAATTTAGAATTGCCAATCCACCTAACCTGCATGTCTTTGGACTGTGGGAGGAAACCGGAGCACCCGGAGGAAACCCACGCAGACACGGGGAGAACATGCGAACCCAGGTCTCCTTACTGCGAGGCAGCAGCGCTACCACTGCGCCCCTATTTATTTCATGAAGAACTAAATGTTATTTTCTTAATTTAAAGTACTGCTGATATATTAGCAGTATTCAATGTTAAAACAGGCAATAATACTCCATTAAACACATTCACTAATATTGATCAGTCCAGAAATTCACAGGCAAAACATGCAAACCCAATACAGTTAGTGTTGTAAAGAAGTAATGGCAGCTGTACGCAACTGCTCTGCCTATTTGTTAAAACATCTGTCGTAAGCTTTAATCTGATTAAAACTAAATGTATACATATACTGTAACTTTTGTTGAATTCTTGTCACTTGATTGGAAGGCATGCATTTATGAATGAAGCACCCGCACACATGACGACACTAGCATTTGTATTTATTTTTTTCTAGTTTCAAAGGAAGAGGCATTGACTTCTGTAAAAATGCTTCCAAAGCACTCTGCTTTCTTCTACCAGCTTTTATGGGCATTACCAACAAGCGTTTGGCTGAATACACTCAAAAACTGCTGCATGCTAAAATGGTTAGGTTTGAATCATGTCATTGAAAATAATAGCAAATAACTTAAGAGGTTTAGGAGATTTTTGCTCTAGTGCTAAAATACTAGAAAAACGCTTAGAAAAATGAATGGGCCCTAAGGTAGTGTTACTTTGTACAGTGGTAGGTTTGCATCACACAAGGTTTTCAAGTTTAACAATAAAGGCTCAATGCTAGCCTCTGACCATAATACCCTTTCCTGAAATATAGCTGATTCTCTGTTATGAAATATGGTAAACTGCAAATGGGTCATGATGATATTTGTACTGCCACTCTGTAATACAGCTCAGTGTGCAGAGTTCTGGGTCTCTCAATGGCTTCCAATCAGTTACACCACTCTTCTGTTAGCAAATGGTGGTTTTCATTTGTTTTTAAGTTGTGCTGAGTATGCTATCAAAGTATAAAGAAAAAACAAGAAGCACATTCATATCATCCAAGATTTTAATTTATAATCACAAATCATCTTGCTTAAAATCATTTGTGAGTGACTTGAAGCTTGTCACAGGGAACTGTTTGCTGACAGGAACTCTCATTTCTGTGAGCAGTCAGTCAAGGGAATTGTTAGATGGATGACAACATGTCTTTCTTCTTTCAGCTTTTTACAAGAAAATACTAATTGTAGTTCAGTATAATCTGCCAATGCAAAACTATAGTCAACTAAATCATTACTTGACTTTTTAAATTCATTTTAATATCTTGATTTTGATTTTTGTCATGAATTTACTAGCATATATGTTTTGATCCTGTTTACAGTGTATATAAAACTAGTTTACTGTATTCTGTGATGCATGGTCAAAACTGGTAGTTTGGCAGTGGTGCGCTATTTGATTTTTCCAATATCTCTTTCGCTCTCTCCCTGTAAACTCCAACAAACAGTTATTCATTTTTCAGGCTTGCTAGGGGATTATCTGCATCATCTAACAGAGGTGGAGAGGAGAGCTGGTTTAAATCCTTGTTTGTCAGAAAGGTAGATCCAAGAAAGGATGCCCATTCTAACCTGTTGGCTAAGAAGGAAACAAGTAATCTCTACAAGCTTCAGTGTAAGTTTTGGTTTCTTCTGGGAAGTGCATGTGTTTTAGGAGATTTGTAGTCTTACTTTATCCAAATTATGCTCCTATCAACAAAGTTTGAAAAATATATTTATCACACGACCAGAGCTTGGCTTACAAAAAGTTGATTAGAAATTTGTAAATACATTATCAAAACACACTTGGAGCATGGCAGTGTTGCCCTAAAAATTCCATTAGTTTTAATGTTGTATGGTACCTGTAATTACGCTTGTGTATATTTTTAGGTTCAAGTAGCATGCAGTGAAATTTAGGTGTATAAATGCATTAGAGATGTTTGCAGAATAATATTTAAATAAATTGACAGTATATTGTTAACTTGTCCATTAATCTCACCATTTCTGTTTGAGGTATGTTGCTACTACAGCGGTAATCAGAAATATGGATTAAGAAAAGTAAATAAGTGAAGGATTGATTGAATTAATGTTTGTGATTTTTAATGTGAATTTTAAATTCAATTTAGTTTTTTAAATTTGCTGTCTGCTGTTCTTTTTCCAGTTCACAATGTAAAGCCCGAGTGCCTGGATGCCTACAACAAACTTTGGTGAGTAATCATTTGTTTTATATTTTTTTCCCATCTTTCATTTGTAAAGTTTTCCTAAGATAAACTTTGCTTTGATAGATTTTTTTTTTCTTCTCCTATATAATATTTTATAAACTTTTGCTTTGGTAGATTTTTTTTCTTTTCCTATATAGTATTTTAATAACTTTTGTAAAAGTATTTTGACTTAATTTGTTCATTGTACCAACAGAATTGATGTATGTCCATTATATGGGGGAACACTGTCTGCCAATACTGTGTGAATTACCCAAGATTTACATTAATATGCGTCCTTTATAGATTGATGTGCACAAATGTAGTTTTTTTTTTTCTTTGATTCTCATTTCCAGTTTGTTTCACAGAAGTGTTCAGATGTACTTAGTAAACCACTGCTTGTTTCACAGTATCATTCTATGAATTTCTAGATGAATCTTTCATGATATGACTTCTTCCTTTTGCCTTGGAATAATGCTTTGAGACAAATGATCAAGAGTTGCATGTCTGTTTTTCCCTTGTATATCTGAGCAGTACATAGAAATACCAGTTAAGCTTGATTTGACTCGGCTTGAGGTTTTCCTCTTTTTCTGAATCCTTCTGTGCCACTGTCACTTTTGTCACTGTTCTTTGAAACAGAAGCAAGGTGGGTGGCCTTCATCACTGCAGCTCCTGCTAAATGTGCATTCACAATCCGATGGCAATACATGGTATCATGTTGGTTTGCCACTAGAGTTTAATTTTCTGTCCCTTTTCAATATAATTTTGTTGCAGAATCAACAGTGTTTAAGGAAGTGGCTGACACTCCTGGTTCTGAAGGGTCACGGTGGCTGTAGGATTTTGTTTCAACTAATTTCTTAGTTAGATACTTATCAAAAGTGCCTGCCATGGTACTGAAGAGTTGTGACGTGTTGCTCCTAGCAGACATCTTTAATTTTTTTTTTCTCTTATTTTTTTGAGCAGCCAGTTAACATAGATTTTTATTTATGATCAGTAAAAGCTTTTAATCATCAGAGCAAGTGTGCGGAATTGCACTTTCCAAGCATTAAATATAGTGTTGCTATTACCAGTTACCTATAGCCAACAAAATCAGCATAAGTAACTTGGGGAAAAACCGATAACCTGAGCTAGGAAGTGTGCACAAAGTGGAAGGTATCTAGCTGAGGAACAAATAATGCATTAAGAAACCTTCTCTGCATGGCATTTTTCGGGGCAGTGTACAGTCATAAATAACCAAGTATGTGACATGAAAGAACTTGCTTCATGAGAATCCTAGCTTATCCCTGAAGCACCAAGCACTGCAATGCAGCTATTTAGTTTTCCTACCTGCATATGAACTGGACTAAACTGTCTGCTGAAAGGTAGTGCATGGCTTATGATAAATAATGTGTGGCTCATAAAATAGTATTATTTTATACATTTTATTTATATGTGCCTTTTAAAACCGGGCCACATTGCAAAGCATAAAACAATATCTCAAATAATACCTACTATTAAATAACATGAACAGCTTATAAATATAATAGGAAAAATACTAACACATAGAAAAAACAAGTTTAAAAAGAAAAGTTTTAAGTTGCTTTTTAAACAATAAAATTTAGTATGAGGACTTAGTGAAAGCAAATTCTGAAGCTTAGGTGCAGCTCAACTAAAATTCTCCCTACAATTGTCAAAAGTTAGAAAGAAGGGACACCAAGAAATCCAGTATCAAAAGAATGGGGTGAGATAACAGATATAATCCTTTAGAAAAAGCAAGCAGATCAAGACAAAGTTATGAAGGGTTTTGTATGCAAGTCACAGAATCTTATCATTAATCCAATATTAAACTGTTCACTGATGTAGTTTGTAGAGAACTGGTTAAATGTGATCTTAGGTTTTAGCATAACTGCTCCAGTGGTGCTGTACAATGGTTGACCCTGCACCCTGACACCTCAAGGTCATGTGAAAAGTCAATTTCCCCTCAGGGATTAACAAAGTAAATCAAATAAAAATCAAAAAAGTAAATAAACTGGCAACTGCTTTCTGAATCAACTGAAGCTTGTTTAGTGGTTTGTCCAGCATATGAAGCAAAAGAGCACTGCAGTACTATAATCTTGAAGTAATGAATGGATGAATCAATATTTTAATCAAAGCATAAGCAGTTCCAATGATGATGATAAGAAAGCTGAAGTACAGAATTAACTTGAAATTAAAAAATATATACAATTATCAAGAACAACACCTAAACTTTTAACCAAACTACAATGTGGGATTGGAGAACCATCAATCCAAGTACTAACACTACTAGATTTTAATAGAGTGGATATTTTTTTAATAGTGAAAAGCAATGGGTCTAATACTGACCCCACAGAACACCATAAGTAATAATATAATAATGCAATATAGATTTTTTTCAAATGAATAAACTGGAGTCTGTTGCATACAGTAGATAAAACTGGAACTATAAATAGTGCCTTTATTTCCTAAAGAAAAGCAATGTTGGAGAATGTTGTAAAGTCTGTTCAAAACTGTCCTTAGATCAAGGGGATGAAAATGCTAAGAAATAAGCATTAGCAGCACAAAGAATCTCATTTGTATTTTTCACATGTGCTGTTTCAGTACTGTTTATAATAGAAACTGACTACAAATGTTCAAAAAGATTGTTACAATTTAGAATAAGCAAGGAGCTGATGTGCAAAAAATGTGCTTCAAAATTTTTAGCAAGAAAAGGAAAATTGTTGTAAAGTTCTAATTAATTTCCAATCTAGACAAGAACAGGCCATTCAGCCAAACAAACATTGTCAGTCCTATCCACTTAATTCCTCCAAAATAACATTGTCAAGGTTTAAAGGTGCCTAAAGTCCTGGGGCCTCATGTATAACGCCGTGTGTAGAACTCACACTATAACATGGCGTAAGCACAAAAGCGGGATTGTGCGTACGCACAGAAAAATCCAGATGCAGGAATCTGTGCGCACGCATACTTTCACGTTCTTCTACTACATAAATCCCGATTTGCGTGAAAAGTAACGCACGTGCACGCGCCTTCTGTCCCGCCCCAACTCCTCCCAGAATTACGCCTCTTTGAATATGCAAATCAATATAAATAGCCTTCTGTGAAAAGACAATGGGAAAAGCACGGGAGAAAATATAAGAATTTCAGCGAATACCAAGTGGAGGCAAAGGAAAAACGTACTATTTGTTGGTTTAAACAGTGGTATAATCAACAAAAGGAAGCTGATCGAGTGACAGAGTGTCGGAGAAACTCGAAGGCTCAACTTCACAAAGTCGCACAGTGCCCGAAATAAAAAAGAAATCACATATCAAAGTCGCCATGAAAAAGCGAGTCGTAGCCCACAGTCTGAGTGTCATATGAAAGCTTATTAGGGTACAGACAAAAAAAAGGCACACAGTGGGGAAAAAAGCACGAAATGTCAACTTTAATCTCGAAATTTCCACTTTAATCACATAGTTTATTTTGCCATTAAAGTAGAATATCATAAACTTCATCTTAAAATCGTTTAATTTACTAGTTTCTCAAATCCCATTGTAACTAAAGTGGCATGTTAAATGCTTTGTTCTGTATTTGATCTTCTATGTGCTCTATGTGTATGAATCACTACCTGCTTTTTAAACGGGCTTTCTCTTTCTCCGACAGGACACATAATCCATTACATTCGTGATATTACAGCTCTCTGAATAATTAAAATACTGAGATGTATACGTGATATCTTTTTCATGATGATAGGAATGAAAGCATGTTATTAAACATGGGAACACGGTGGCGCAGTGCTTGTTCATGTCTCACGCAAGAGGCTTGCTGCGCCATGAGCGACCTTCAATTAAATAATTTATCACAGCAGTACTGTCTCTTTCAAACGTACTAACCTCCAATTCCTGTCCTTACTTTTCTTTCTCCAAAAACTCAATCGCCACACAATAAGCTATGTAATAGACGTGAAGCCATCTGTAAGCTTAGAACTTCGATTCTTCAAAACATTTAAGGAACATTGAAATATCTTAGTAGTACATGTTTAATTATTATATCCATCTATCTTTCCAGTGTCGCGTCAGCACCAGCAAGAATACAGCGCAAGGCAGGAACAATTACTGAACTAGCTAGCGCTGCGGCACCGTGTCCTCACATGTTTAATTATAAACAATACAGATTATTTAAATGAAGTTAAAGTTTTATCTGTATAATATAATCAACATGTTTTGCTGCATTTCGTCTTAGAAATGAATACCGTCATCACATGTAAATACGCGCTTTATAAAGTGGCGCAGGTTGTGCAATATTATAACTGTAGTGCAAGTTTACAGTGAGGTGATTGTACTTATAAGTCCAAATATTTCTACAAGGAGCACTTGATGGACTGATTTAGTGTGTTTAGAGTTCTTGGGATGAAACTGTTTCTAAACCGCGAAGTCCGTACAGGGACTAAAGCGTTTGCTGTGGCTCAGGCAGCATCTGCTTCATGCTGTGTACCGATAATTCTCTTTCCAATCAGCTGCTGCTGTGATTTCCCACTCAGATACAGTGATATAAATACTCAGAGTGGTGCAGTGAGAGTAATGTGGAAAAAGATGATCTGCTGTGGCAACACCTAACGGGAGCAGCTGAAAGTACATGCAGTGAGAGTTACAACGCTAAAGCAGTTATGGTATTTGGAATACTATGGCTATTCCCTGGACCATTATATTGCTACAGGTTAATTACAATCAGATGCATTACACTAATAAACGATATGCAGTTAATTTCAGTGTATTTATAAAGCCGCGCCAGGAATGTGGATTTAAGAATGAAAGGGTGATCACACAGGAACAGTAGCACTGCTTTGACGCTGGGTGCCGCCAGTCTGCAAAACCGGGCGGATAAATTGCGTACGCCAAGGAATGAGTTACCGTGGAAATGTGCGTGGCTTTACGCCAAGTTTAGGTTTTATACATCGCGATTTGAGCGTGGAAAGGTTCGTACGCAACATTTCTGTGCGTACGCACCGTTTATACATGAGGCCCCTGCTGTCTACCACACTATTTGGTAACTTATTCCATGATATCTGTGGTTTTCTATGTGAAGAAAAGCTTCCTATTATTTGTGCGAAATTTACTGTTAAGTTTTCATCTGTGTTCTTGTTGAACTCATTTTAAAGTATAGTACAAGTCTTGATCTGCTGTACTAATTCCCTTTATAATTTTAAACAGTTCAATCATGTCACATCTTAATCTTCTTTGACTGAAAATGAAATGGCGCAGCTCTTTTAATCTTTCCTCATTACACATCGACTACAGTCCAGTGCTATTTAATTTAATTTTTTTTATTAACCTTGACACAAACTGTACACCATACTCCAAGTGAGGTCTAACCAGTATGCTATTAAGCTTAAGAATAACCTCTTTTACTGAATGGTAACTACTGAAATGATTTGGATTAGCATCAGGTTTCTTGGAGTAACAGTGACTACCTTAAGGAAGTCTGGGGCAATACCAATTGACAGAGCAGAATTAATAGTAGCAGTAAAAAGTGGGGTATGTAAAGAAAGGCACACTTTAAGTAGGAATTCAATGTAGTGAATAAGTGGAGTAATTCATTTCACTAATCAACTCAGCATCTAGCTTGCTGTCTAGAAACTGAAATTCAGTTAAGCCATCTTTAATATTAGGGGAAATACACATCCAGGATTGGAGCGGAGGTGGAGCTGTAGATTTATAATTTCGGTGTATCATGTCAATTTTATGTTGGGTAAAATTTGTCAGAGGTGATAAGTAAAATCTTAATCTGCTCACCTGATCTGGAGTATTTGCTGATCAAGTGATGGCCATTTAACTTTCAGAGACAGAGTTCTTCAGTATGTTCTCATTGTTGCCTGTATCCCTAAACAAATCGTTACCATCACTGCACTGAATGATCCGCATACTGTAGTGTTTATATACTGAGGGCTTGTTTGTAGAGACTTCAACAAAGCAAATTTATGAAATATTTATCCTGAATATCATCAGTTTGTATTTTCTATACTTTCAGGAAACATTCTGGATCACTGTCACAGTCTAAAAAAACTTCCTGCCCACTGCCATAACCTCACTTTGGACAGTTAAACCACCTCTCATTGTTTCTGTTTCAAACATCTAAGTAGAGACTGAAGCACAAAGAACTTGTGCGACAGGTAGTTCAGCACATAAGCAAGTAATAATTTAATTGAACTGTGTATAAATGACAAACTAGAATTATTCAGGTATATTAAAATGACATGTAATTAGATGCAGTATTTTATTTCTGTGTTATCATTCTGTGGTGTCAAATTCCTTCAAAGTAATGTTTTATTTTTTAGTCCGCATAATTTACTGGTGGGATTAAAATTGCTTATATATGTACAATTTATTTCCATATATAAAGCAAAAAATAGCAATGACTTATGCATGTGAAATTCCATTAATTTAGGTGGTCAGTTGTCTCCATGGACATAGGCAACCTTTGCCTAATCCACATCTGGGTAATAAAATAACTGTTGAGAAGCACATGAAATAAAATAAGGCAGAAAGTAAGAGATTCCTGTGCACCAAAATTTATGGCAGCATTAAGCATCTTTCTGAATTTCAAACAAATTGAAATTTAAAATACTACTTGACCGTTCATTTCTGAGCTCGCAGATAGCAGAATTGAGCCATATGGTTAAACTTTTAGTTGAATTAATAAGAAGATTGACATTAAGCTGTTTGGTAGTAAGGAAAGGATGCAGTCTGTGTGACCCTCCAGGTCCAGGTTTTGCTGGCCATTGTCTAAAGGTTTCTGTGAGAGAGAAAAAATCTGCAGTTAGATTTCCCATGTACAAAGCTTTATGTATTGCTTAAACATGCTGTATTTCATGGAAATACTTGTTCCACTTAATATTCTTAAGTCTATTTAGTGGTTACTGCTTCTAAATTCCAACCTGATCAATTTAACTCAATTTCCATTTGATACTTTTCTTATCCCTCACATGTGAAAGATGTGTGCATTAAGCTATTTAGAAACTCTGCTTTGTCTGTGTGAATGGTTGTGGTTGTGTGCATGACTACCATGCAGTGGACTGATATCCTTTCCAGGACTATGCCCAATGATTCTGGGATAGGGTGTAGCATCATAATCCTTGAGTTATAAAAAGCTTTTCTGAAAATGTATGGGTGAAGTTAAGGTAATTTTGGATTTAAAGGATAGTGTATAAGTTCCTTAATGTAAAATTGAACTTCACATGTAAAAATGAACTACTTGTCAGGAAAAAACTGGTGACCTTTGAAAGCCTAGATAGAAAAATCTCAAATCATACCAGTAAAAGTACTGTTTGTCCACAGGGTTTTTTGTATTGTCAGACTGGCAGATGTTTCTAATGCTTTTATGTGTTTTTGTAGTGAGGGCATTCTTCCAGCCATTCATGCAGACAAGGACTACCCATGTGAATTGGTGGGCACCTGGAACACCTGGTATGGAGACCAAGATCAGGCTGGTAGGAGAGAGCACTGCCCTCAGGTGCCATGCTTCCCATGAGTTTCTGGAAATAGCTGTGCATCTCATCTCCTCTTTAGTAGTATTTCTCTGTGTGCTACACATGGTTTTCTGGTGGTCCAGTTCAAGTTCTGAGAATCTTTATTTTATTTTTTTAAGTAAGCAGAGCTGCATTTTCAAGTGAAAGTGCATACAGTTTTGTATCTTAAACCACACACAGTTTGTATAATAAGCTATTTGTAATTCCAGTGTGATCTAATATAAAATCTGTAATGGATTGCTGAATTACCTTAAGTAAATCAAAGGTAATATGCTTTAAATTATCTGTATATCACAAAAACCTACAAAATCAGTGGCACTATGCACCAATATTGGTAAAATTGTCCCACAATACATACTGCAAGCTAATATTCACTTTAAAGTAAAATCATTTGTTTCATATTACAATTATTAGATCGGGAGTATTGGACAAGATATTTTTTAAAATGTGTAGAAAATGTGTGGCAAATGCATATATACCATGTTCATGAAAAAATAACTTCAACTTGAAAAATGCTGAATCTATCATTTAACAATTTCGAACTGAATGGTATTTCAGTGTGGGCTTTTATTAACCCCCCCCCCCCCCCCCCCACCACTCCATTAATATTTGTGTAGCATGTTGTATTATAACTAATTGCTATTGAAACAATTTGTATAGTTCAGGATCCAAATTTTAAAATAAAATTTGGTGAAAATACTATTTTATACATAAATGTGATTGGACTGGACTGACAAATTGTGGTGCTTTTTTCTTTTGAGGTTTTTTGAGTTATGAAAATGTTCCTTTGCATTACTAAATCAGTTTTCCCTATTTATTGTATATTATAGTGTTTAAGTACTACAGTGGAACCTCAGTTCACGAACGTCTTGGAACACGTACAAATCGGTTTACGACCAAAAAGTTTGCCAAACTTTTGCATCTGTTCATGATCACACACTCGGTATACAAACAAGCCACTTTCCCTTTCGGTTTGTACGTGTTCAGTCTCTCCCTGTGCATTTCCTGTGCGGCGAGCAAGAGAGAGAGAGCGAGAGAAACACACACACGGGCAGCGCAAGAGAGCGAGAGACACACACACAGGCAGCGCAAGAGAGCGAGAGACACACACACACGCAGGCAGCGCAAGAGAGCGAGAGACACACACACGCAGGCAGAGCGAGAGACACACACACACACACGCAGGCAGCGCAAGAGAGCGAGAGACACACACCCAGGCAGCGCGAGAGAGAGAGACACACACACACACCCAGGCAGCGCGAGAGAGAGACACACACACACCCAGGCAGCGCGAGAGAGAGACACACACACGCGCCCAGGCAGCGCGAGAGAGAGACACACACACGCGCCCAGGCAGCGCGAGAGAGAGACACACACACGCGCCCAGGCAGCGCGAGAGAGAGACACACACACACGCCCAGGCAGCGCGAGAGAGAGACACACACACACACACACACCCAGGCAGCGCAAAAGAGACACACACACACACCCAGGCAGCGCGAGAGAGACACACACACACACCCAGGCAGCACGAGAGAGAGACCCACACACCCACCCACACACACATACACACACACACATACATACACACACACACCCACCCAGGCAGCGTGCGCACGTGAGAGAGAGACACACACACACACATGCAGTGCGAGAGAGACACACACACACACAGGCAGCACGAGAGAGACACACACACCCCCCCCCAGGCAGCGCGCGCAAGAGAGAGACACACACACACACACACAGAGGCAGAGCAAGACACACACACAGGCAGCGCGAGAGAGACACACACACACACAGAGGCAGAGCAAGACACACACACAGGCAGCGCGAGAGAGACACACACACACACAGAGGCAGAGCAAGACACACACACAGGCAGCGCGAGAGAGACACACACACACACGGAGGCAGCGCAAGACACACACACAGGCAGCGCGAGAGAGAGACACACACACAGGCAGCGCAAGAGAGACACACACACACACACACAGGCAGCGCGAGAGAGAGGCACACACACACACACACACAGGCAGCGCGTGAGAGAGAGCTGGACTCATAAGGTAGAGAAGGCAGTTAAAGAACGCACTGGGCTTGATTTTGTTTTCACTTCTGTTTATAGTGATCGGTTCGTAGCGTGCATTGTTGCAATGTTACTTTTCTTGGTGGTTTATTAAATTACGGATTTTTTCAAATGTTCATTTTTTTCCCTGTGCTTAAAACTCATTAAAAAAAGTGTTTTTAGCCAGTGGTTGGTAGCGCTATAGCGCGAACTACTGCAGTGTTAGTTTTCTCTGTTGTTCAAGGTTTTCTCGGTGTTATTCAATGTTTTTACATTTAGTTTACTATTAAGCTGTGCATTCTATGGTTTAATTAACTATATTTGTGCTTAAAAACTTAAAATATATATATATTTACATACAGTTCGTATGGTCTGGAACAGATTCATTGTATTTACATACAATCCTATGGGGGAAATTACTTCAGTTCACAACCAAATCGGGTTACGACCAGAGTTTTGGAACGAATTATGGTCATGAACTGAGGTTCCACTGTATATTACATTGTTGATGTCTTTGTCAGGACAGTGTAGATATGTTGTCTCTTGTGAAATCAAACTGTTCTTTGCAACTTTTGTTATAGTGCATTTATGGAAATATGTGGGTGGATATCCAGCTCTTACAGAAGTCATGAATAAACTTCGGAAAAAACAGGTACTTTTGAGAATCAATACAATGTTCGATTTTTTTTTTTTATTCTCCATTGATAGCGTTGTGTCCATTTTGAGCAATGTAGTGCTTTTGTGTTAACATTTTAAAGATACTGTATCTGAAGCCATTAATAGGATTTGCTATATTATTTTTTCATTACACTTCACTAATACCACAAATGTTTGTTAGGAATTCACAGAATTTCGAAAGGAGCGGGGTAAAATGTTACTTTCTCGCAAGAATCAGCTACTGCTAGAATTCAGTTTCTGGAATGAGCCCAACTCCCGGAGGGGACCGAACATCTATGAACTGAGGACTTACCAGCTGAGGGTAAGTGGCGCACCCCAGTAAACATTGTATGTTTGAAAAGAGTAGGATGTATTTTTGGTGTCTCAATTTTAAAAATGTTCTGCTGTGAGGAATGTTGAAGTTTTTGTGGCTGGCATACTTATAATGAAACAATACACCTAATCAAAGTCAAATCCAGTTTTAGTGAATTAATTTTGATGAATGTGCTAGTTGTCATGTATTTTAAATCTAAAAAAGCAATTTTCTCCTTTCACAGCCTGGCACAATGATTGAGTGGGGAAATTATTGGTAAGTTTTGTTTTATTAATCACAAGTATGATTTGTTTTAATGATATGAAGTTCAAGTAGATGAAATTATGGTAGAGAGCCTTGCTGACAGTATAATTTTAACATGCATATTATCAAAATGTATTATGATGCAAACCACCAAATCCGAAATGGTAAGAAACTGAGCTTGCAGTTGACATGTGTGTTGTTTTTTTTTTTTTTTTTTTTTTTTTTTTTTTGTTTGTTGTATAATGTTATAAAATCGATTGACCACTTATTAGATGGTTTGTATGGTGGCCTATTTAAATTTGAATACATGTGTTGCCCAGTTTATCGATGCACAGTTAATTAAGACATTCTTTTTATATAAAATGGCAATGTCTGTATTCAACAAGAAGATTGATGTCCCAAAACATTTATTGCATATTTATAAGTCTGATCTTCAATTCAGCTTTGTAAGTTGGCTTTCAGTTTGTAGGGGTTTTTGTAAAAACAGTTCCTCCTGTTTCTAGTTGCCTTACTTTACAATTACAGCAACCTCACCACCTTTTTTTTTTTTTTAAACCTCTCAAATACTTAACAAGGGCAGGGAGAATACCACTAAGACTAATCTTGTTCTCAATTTTCCACCCTGAAAATGGTTTAACACGGAGACTCTCAGTACATTAACAGTGGCTGGTGGCACACTACTGGGGACAATCCAGTTTTCCAGTTAACACACTTTTGTAAGTGGTTAGCCTGACAAAAATTTTGAAGATATACATTTACATTTTCTCCTTTTATAGAGTGCCTCAGTCACTGATTATACAAGATTTAGCAATAGTTGCATCAGCTGAAATTGGACAACCGATAATCTCTTATATATATTTCTCTTCTGGTAACCGATAATCTTATATATATTTCTCTTTTGGTTCGTCCTGGTTCCACTTCAAAACCGGTCCCACCCACACGCAGCCAACACGGCATTTCTCAATTCCTATTTGTCGTCTTCCATGTCATTCACTATACTGGCCTGCTGAACGTAATACATCCAACAAGTACTCGAGGTGCTGCCACAACGGTAAAGTAGCTTTACCACCCTTGCGGGAGCCACCTGTATCTTTACAACAGCTTCTTACACAGCAAACATCAGAAGCTAAAAATTATCATGAACACATTCGAAAATACAACCCTTCTCTAGTGTTTGCTTTCATGGCTGCACAGATAACTCAACCTCCTGGCCACGGACCATACTGTTTTAAAATACATGGGCAAATTTATCACCAAATCTCTCCACTATACGCTAACACTTCTACCTCTCCAGGATATGGACAGTTGTATGTTTTTGACACAGCGCAAGCTAGTACGCTTACAAAATAAAGCAAATTCTGCATGCAGCGAAAATGTACTTCTCCAGCTAGATTCCATGCTCAGAACCATCAACCCCTTCGCTAAATCATACAAACACATGCATGAAATTGCTCAGTCCAATCCATCAGCATCTGTACGAATGGTTTTCAAGGAAACCCCTAGGCAGGATTTACGACGATACAATGCCCCGACATATCACACCAATGTTGCAGCAATTTTCGTCGGAGAAGATGGCGAAACGCCTGCCAAAAGGGACATTTGCATCTATCCCATAAGCAACTCCTGTAAACAGATTTCCACGCTCAATATGAATTGCGATCCTATGGTTTACCTACTTTTATTCCCTTACAGAGACATTGGCTGGCACAAAGATTTACAACATGTTCCCGATAAAAGAACCGCCAAGCGAATAAGGCTTACTCAATGTCAATTTTACGCGTACAGATTAGCAATGAGGAATACATTTAGTATTTTGCACTCCAGCGGCAAGCTATTCCAACAGTACGTTGTAGATGCGTATGTTAAAACAGGGCGCGTGTGTCAACTATCTCAGATTACATCAACAAGATCTGCGCGTGGAACAATACAAAGGACTTTCAGACGCACTGGAAGCAAACGCTGAAAATAACAACATACGTGTAGGCAAAATGATCATATTACCATCCACATTTCCAGGAAGTCCAAGATACATGCAACAAAACTATCAGGGTGCCATGGCCATAGTACGTAAATTCGGAAAGCCCGATTTATTTATCACTTTCACATGTAATCCTGCTTGACCGGAAATTCTACATGCACACTGCGTCTTTCAAGAAGTATTTATTTCTTCTTGATTTCTGAATTCCTTTCTCACCGTTTTCCATTCCTATTCTTACACCGCCGTATGCTATGGCGGGCGTCGGCTAGTTTCTTATAATCTTGTTACTTGTCAGTAAAGCTGCTTCTAGCTAAATACAGTAACTTGTTATCTACAAGGTTCTAAGTGCCTATTTCATATGTTCTTACAAGCATCCACACACAGGTTAGTTTATCTGAGCTTAAACTTGTACAATCTGCTAATTATACTATTTCCCAATATTTTTGAATTTATTTGTATGCATCCTAGCATCCTCATTTGAAAAAACATATTGTCATCTCATGAGTCGTCAAGTGCTTGCTGACTCATCTCGCTGTCTGCCTGTTTACTCCTGTTTAAATACACAGTCAGAAAATAATGCTAGCTTTCCCTTATGAAATTTACAATACAGTCTTGTTTACACAATTTTATTCATTTAAAAACTACCTTATCTATGCACTCATGTAATAATCCCAATATTTACAAATTAAGTTACAAGTATTCTTTAACAAATTGTAAAAAACACTTTTGTTTTGTTTTTGTTACCTTCCTGTCCTCTTTTATAAGAATTTAATATACAAGTTTAAACTGTTACATGTTTAAACTGTACTTAAATATGTAAAAAATTGAAAATGTCTGATTATTAATATTTAATGTGTACATTCAGCATTGTGCTACTTTAGACACTGCCATTTTTAATTTTGGATGGATAGCTTTTGCCATCAACAATTAAGCAGGCTAGGCATGTTAATATGTCCTTCATTACAGATTTCTTTTCCAAAGGATGACATGAATCATTTATATGAAAACTACAGAAGAAGAAAAATTTTAGATATGCAAATAAGTGCCTGGCAGCAAACAAGTGGGCTAACTTCTTTCCCATTCTCTTTGGTGTTTTTTGTTTAGTGGCTTGAGCCAGAGTTGACTTCACTTTTTGGTGGTAGGTTCGTAGGTGCATATCAAAGATTGCTTCATTGTCACACTCTAATTAGTTCAAAGACTTGTAGTCAAAGCATTTCTGGAATGAAATTGTGTTTCTTTAATAGCCTAGGCTTGCTTGATGGGAACTTTCATTTCAAAATGGAAGTTCAAATATAATCTAGAGCAGGTTTGTGCAAAGTCGTTCCTGGAGGGCCGCAGTAGCTGCAGGTTTTTGTGCCAACCCAATTGCTTAATAAAAAACACTTGTTGCTCAAGAAACACCTGCATTATTGGTTTTTAATTGCTCCTTATTAGCAATTAGATACAAATGACAAAAGAAAACAGAATTTCTCCATTTAGCTTGTTTCCGTTTACACCTATGTGTATTTATCATGCCCTATTTACTTTCCTTCCAAGTATTTAATTAAACCAAAGAGAAAAAAGTGAAAGGTTGAGAATTTCTGATCCATTTTAGACTTAAAATCATATCCTTGGAAAGGAAACAAAATCTAGAATATGAGAATGACCTGATGTGGCAGAGTTAAAGCACTAACAAGCAATGAAATTTAATTATTGGCATGGATTGTTTTCTAATTAAGCAACTGGGTTGGAACAAAACCTGCAGCCCTCCAGGACTGACTTTGTCCACCCCTGATCTAGAGTAAAATAACCCCATCATTAGTGGCATCTGAAAGTAGAGCTTCTCATTGAATTTGATGGCTGTTTTTACTGCCTACTATGTTTTTCTTTTCTGTAAAATGTGATGGATGGATAGAAGTTTTTGCAATGTTGGTAATGATATAAGAGCTGAATGAGTGCCTTTGCTAAATTTATCAGATTGTTGTTGTACTGTTGTCACATGTACTGAACAGTGAAATTCTTACTTACATATTCAAACAACATGCAACAAGTCTTCACCTTTCCGGTGCCTAGAGAAAAATGTATATACCCAACTCTGTTTAATTTAATAGAAAACTATATTGTGGATTGCTGGTACAATGACCACTGATTGAGCACTGCACTTTTCCCCCAACTTAAATAGAAAGGATATGTGGTTACTATTTTTTTCAGCAGCTAAACAAAGACACCAACTATCCCATCGATTTGTCTACTAACCAGGCACATAATTAAAATAATAATAAATACATGTTTCCGAATCTCTAGTTACTAACACTTCTTGATCTTGTAAATGATGTCCTACAGTTGAGAGAGCACTGTCATCTGGCTCTCTGCTTATGTGGATATTGTCTTTGATTGTGACAGCTAGGAGTATGGTAAATTAAGTAAGGGGTGGGATGTATAGTGCTTTCTCCAGAGAAATATATATATTTTAAAATCATTTTTTAAGAACATTTATTCTGCTTGCCTCTTAACAGATACATTTAAGCTCCTAGAGCCTGATGGGATATCTTGTGCCTCCAGCAAAGGATAAGTGTGTCAAACTTTGAAAAAGTTAAAAGAAAAAAAAAATCTTAAATGATCTAATTGACTCTTTAATTTTGAATCCCTGGAATAATGCGTCCATGTGAATTACACCTGCAACTGTGGTGTTCTGAAATGGACTTCATCTTTGATTTTATTTTTTTTTATTTTAAAAATCACTGTATACCATAAATACTAATTTATTGATAACTGATTTCTATAAATTTGTGTTAATCAAAGAGACATTGAATAACTGGAAAAAGAGAATTTATATTCTTAATATCAGACATTTGATTGCCTAGTATGTCTATGATAACTGGAAGTTATTATAATACATTCATATAAGATGAAAATAGGGGGTCAACTTTCTAAAGAATAAAATGCATTTTACAATGTGACTGAAAAGCTAACCAATTCTTTTTCAAGTATGTAAATTTAAATCTTTTTTTCTATAATAAAGAACAATCAAGAAATGAAAATACACTTGTATGATTGGAGGTGTTATTTGCATACATGCATACAAAATACTCGGATTGTAGCCAGTCAAGTTGGCAGTTAAAAAGATGTCAGAAAAACAAAAACTGTTTAAATCTAAGATATGTGGAACGCTTTCTTGAGAGCCAGAAGTAACTATTCTGAACCTGATGTACTGTAGATTGTGTGATAGTGACACACATATAGTGCATGACATTATGCCGTAGCTTAATATTTAGACACAAACCAAAAAGAAAAATTATCAAAGTAAACTCTAAACTTCCTACTAGACATTGCATAATTGATTTTTTTAATTTTTACAATACTGAAATTGTTTCTCATAGATAAGTAAGAGAGCTAAAAGCAAAAGTTACTATGACTTCAGCAGTAATATTGAAAAACAACATTTATACAATATTGCTATTAGTTCAAACATAAAGAATTGTGTGCATTAGTAGGTTTTGGCAGTTAACCATTTCAGTATTGTCCTGGGCTGTGAGGAGCACATTATAATAACCTTGTGTTCCTGGATCAAGCATGTTAATCCTATGTTCTGTGTCCAGCAGTAGGTGCCCACTGTGGTTTCTAGCCTAGCTGTCTTGGCACATAGTGCACTGAATCACCTCCACATACTTTCTCCTTTTAAAAAATGAATTTTTTTTTCACATATAAATTTAGTAATACTTTTCAGTGTTATCTCCAGTAGTTTCACTGAGAAGTACATTAACCTTTTGTGGATACGTTATTTATACTTCTGTTTCTTTGGTGATCAAGCAACTTAACTGTCTCCATTCTCACTGTTTCTGGATGACTAATGAATGTAAGGTCAAATGAATGTAGAAAATACTAAGAGAAGTGGAGCTTTACAGTTTGACTGCTAAAATGTGCCATTTATCTTACCACAAAGGGAAAATGTTTTGCATTGTTAGTCAGTTCAGTAACAATTCTGTATACCAATTCCTTATTTTTTGTAAATTATTTCCACAAAGTAGAATGAAGAGGAAAACCCAGTTAATCAAAAGCTGGATTGGTTAACTTGTGACTGAATGCCTTTTCTTTTTCTGTTTTTTGATATAGGGCACGAGCCATACGGTACCGGCAAGAGAACAGTGAAGCTGTGGGAGGATTCTTCTCACAGATTGGAGATTTGTATATGGTACACCACCTCTGGGGTATGTAATACTTAATTAACCTGGTAGTTTAAGTTAAAATTGACATGAATCCAGTTTGTGCACTTTGGAATTGTTTACATTAAAAGGGCTTCAAATATGCAGCAGCAATTCCGGAAGCAGAATGTCTGCCTAGACTAAAATAATTTTAAGAGAGTAGGTTTTTTTTAAGCTACCACTCTAGGATATCTTTTATTTACTACGAATATAAAGAATTCTAATTACTTTAATTTATTTTATGGACATGGTATAATGACTGTAAGTGGGAAAGCAATTAACCTATTTTGACATTTTTCTGTGCATAAAGCATCTTAGCATTATGTTTTCCCACAAAAATAAAGCCAAAAATGTTGGAAGTTGTTTCAACAAGAAATATGCTACTACATGTCACAGAAACAAGTGAATACCAAAATATCAACATAAATACAGTAGGAAAGTTATGTCTAGTGTCTACTGCTGTAGTGATGTAGATTTGGTATTCGTCCTTTGTGTGGCATGCCTAGAAAGGGTCATTATGTAACAGCCTGACTTCGCAGTAGGTACAGTAGAAGCATATTTCTTTGCACACTTTTAATATTTTTCTGTTGGTTGTGCATGAAAGCATATAATGTCAGTGCCTGATTCACACGAGCTGTGCCTTCCATTGCGTTATTGTAGTCTACCACAGCACAAGGCCTAGTGACTTCCACATTTTCCCTGTTATGAACATTGACAGTTGCTGCATTGTGAACAGTGCTTAGGGGGCTAACAACTGTGATCAAGTGGAAGTACAAGAAAGGCATTTTGCCTTTTTTTTTTTTTTTTTTTTGCTTCATATATACTGTACCCCGCTGCAGCGATATACAACTAAAGTCGCCAGACATATTACAGTGGTTCAGTCATACAGTGCTGTGATCCATCAGTTAGATTATCTTTGTCAGTGTCTGATGACCAGTTCATGTTGTCATCACTATTGCTTGATTCAACTAATGGTTTGTGTCAGTTTGTTCTAAAACTGGCTTTACAGCTTCTTGTTTACTTGTCATTGAGTGTTTTGCCACTCATGAATATTGATGAGTTGCCATAGAGTGACAAAACGCATAGCAATAGTCATCCTTTTTCTGCAGCATGTTATTTTATCCACAAGATGGCAGCATGATACCGTTTTCAAGCGTCATCCAGGCTTAATGCTCCATATCTCATCAAAACAGATTAACCTGAGAGACTCAAGCTTAACTGTTTGTAGACAGAATTTGAGCCCAAGAGACACTCTGGGTACCTCTGATGAATATGGCTTAAAATTGTGTGTAATCCTATTGGATGTTACATTTAAGTGTCTATCTAAAATGTATAAACATGAATGAAATGCTAAAATATTGGATTATTTCTCTGAATGAATATGGCATGATGAAGTTTTTTTTTATTTGCTTTTCTCCTCAAAGAGGGTGATTTGTATTGGCTTTGGAGTGACAGTCTGTTAGCTCTGTTCTAAATGGTTATGCAGCTACTGTAAATCTGATCATTGCTATTTGCGCATACTGGAACAGAAGGGGTAATTGTTGCTTTTGTGGGAGTCTTTAAACAACATTTTAGATTGATTGATTGATTTTATAAATTGTTTTCCTTTCATTCACTAGTATTTTATACGAAATTTGCATTAATTTATATGTGCTGGCAATGGAGCATTAGTTAAAGTTTATTAACATTATCTTTTCACCATCTTCATGTGGTACTTATTGCTGCAGGTACATGCTTTAAAGAGCAAAGTTCTGTCATTTTTTGTAACAAGCAAGTCTTTCCAAGTATCATACATACATTTGCCGAAAATGCCCAGTATAAATTGTAGTATTGCTGTTTTGATTAGAAAACAAACTTGGAAATAATGCAGATTTTAATACTGTCCGTTCTCAGGCAAGAATCATTTTTGAATAATTACTAAAGGCCGCTTTGCTTAAGAGTGTTAAATAAAATAAACATTAATACTTGCACTTTAATACATTGTGTATGTACTGTAATATTATAAGCAATTTTTATGCGCTTCATCCAGTGATCATTGAAATTTTTCTTTTAAAAAAGTAGTTGTGACAATACTATTTGACTTTTTTTTTTTTTTTTATCTGCTAAAGGAAATGAATTGTGAATGGACTGTACCAGTGTAATGGTTAAATGGCTATTTAAGGCATCCTTGGCAAACTCCAAAAAAGACTGGTCTAAACTCTACAACTACAATATAAAAATGCTACCAATATTATATTTTATCATTATTAAGAATTTGTTACAGTTAAAACTTTTATAGTAGTTTTTTAGTTAAATATCTCAAATCAAAATGCAATTTTTATTTCTAATTTTTCAAAAGTAGGCTGATTTGTTGAACTATTTTATAAAGAAAACTTCAGAAAAACCCTTTAGTATTATGTTAACAGAGTACATTTCCAATGTTTTTGCTTTCATGAAGGTTTACAATTAAATGATACATAATAATAGCCAAATTACTATATTCCATTAGAGATTGAAGTGGTATACTTATTTTTTTTCCATGTTTTAGAGCACGAAAACAAATTCTTTAAACTAATAATCTGAAAATAAGGGGTCAGTAAACATACTTTAAGATTGCTCCTAGAGTATACTTTTTTCCAAATCTGTGTTTATTTAATCTTTAAGGAAAAGGAGGCCTACTAAAATAGCGAGTACAAGTCTGTCTTTTGCACAAGGTGGATCATACAGAATGCACTAGAACCTTTTCAAAAGTAAACTTATTGATCACTCGTAAAAATTGCATATCTGTGAAATAACAGTAAAAATAAAACACTGAGGTTCAAAGAAAATGTTTACCCAATTTATGTAGTGTTGTGTTAGACCTCGCAATGTTTGACCAAATTGCACATTCTGCTGTAAAAATCATTTCAATAAATGTTTTTGTTAATTTGAATTACTTTAAAGTGAGATTTGTTTGAAAAATATGTAAATATTGTTTAAAACTGCCATAGTCATAGATACAATTGCCCCCCACCAATATGTTGCATCTGTAGTTATCTTACAAACTAATTCTTAATACAGCAACACATTTTCAATAACTAAAAGAGAAGATAAAATGCTGGCTCTAAACTGAAATTTTGATAATGTAACAAAATGGTGAGTTTTACCCATGTCCTGTTACTGCAGTCAGCGCTGAAATGGAGCCAAGTTTGTGTTTTGCTGGCTGACCATTTGATTGGTCGTTTCTTCAGTAATGCTTTGCAATAGATTCTTTTTATTGTGGTAGGAATCTCAAAGATGTTTGAAGTAAAGTGGTGTTTTCTGTAGTTAGTGTAGATTCCTTTATCTTAAATTGGATAGTTAAATTAGTACTGTACATCTAGTTTTGGTTATTTTAATTTACTGTGTTAAATTGCATATTTTTCTTTATTTGAAGCTTACAAAGACTTGCAGTCACGAGAAGATACTAGGAATGCAGCATGGCAGAAGGATGGCTGGGATGAATGCGTTTATTATACAGGTGAGCCAGTAAAATTCTTGTGTGTATTTGCATTTGAGCAAGTGGTTTATTGAAAAAAGGATCACCACAAATTTACAGGCAGAATAGTTGTTTTTTGCTAGAGAAAATGGAACCAAAGGGATAACTAAATTCTTCTGGGGCAGTGTTACAAAATTTGCCAATTTATATACATTACGAAAGAAACTGCTGAGCGTTATCATTTTTTTAAATGTTTAGAGCAAAAGTACTTAAATATTCAGTAAGACTAGTTGTGAAAAATAGTATTGGTAGAATAATATACAATGTGCAGATACAGTAATGTTTCTTAATCTGGAACCCTGAAAGTAAATAAGTTGGTAAACAAAGAATAAGATTCATCTATCTTCTTTCTTCCGCAGTTCCCCTCATTCAGCACATGGAGTCAAGGATTATGATCCCACTAAAGATTTCACCATTGCAGTAGGAATATTAAACTGCATATCTGAAAGTATTTTATTTTAAGCTATCCTGTTTTATCTGTCTGAAAATTGTTAGGTTTGATGAAGCAAACCTACCCATATCCTCCACCCTTACATATTTTTTTTATTTATGGGTGTAAAGGAAAATAGAATGAACAGTCAACACATCAGTTAAAACCCTTAATATATTGGAGACTTCTTTTAAGGGAGTTTACTGAATGGTTCAGTTTGTTGAACAGTGAATGGGGATTGGTTACAATTTTGGCATTTAAAAAAAAATATGGCCAAACATGATGGTGGATATGTTAGGCTACAGTGAGCGACTGCTTTACAGTTCCTATTAAGCAAATGGTTTTGCATCTGTCTGTCATTTAGGACATACTCAATAAGTTTTTTTTTTTTTTTTTTTTCTTCTATATACCTTCCAGTTGTTATTCTGTAAGTAACATTACATGTGTCAGTTGTCAACTTTTTAGTATTGTTCAGCTTTAAGAAAAGTAATCGGCTATTCAAGTCCCAGCACTGTTGGATTAAAATTGGAACGAGTTAATGGATTTAAGTGGAAAATAAATAATATTGTTTAACTTATTTTTGACATGCGCTTCTGTGCTTCGAGTACATATTTATATTCTAATGAAAATGGCTTAAAACTGAACATTACATTTAAGTGTTCATTTAAAATGTTTAAACATGAATGAAATGCTAAGAATGTTGGTTCATTTCACTAGATTAATTTGGTATGATGAAGTCTTCAATATGTCATTCTCCACAAAGGTGATTGATTCAGTTTTGGTGTGGTAAACTCTTACCTCTGTGTTGTAGAATAATTATACAGCTAAAGCTAATTCTATTAGTGCATCCTTAAAAAGGCCAAGAATTGTTGCTTTTATGGGAGTCCTCAAACAAGGTTTGGGTTTGATTTACACATTTCATTTTTTACCCCTCATTAACTCTGTGATATTTTATATAAAAAAAAATTACATTAATTGATTATGTGCTGACAATTGAAGATTAGTTGTATAAGTTTATTATTTAATATTATATTTTCACCATCTTGTTGTTATACTTTTTGCCGTCGTAAATCTTACCAAGGAGCATCCTGTTACCTTAAACGACCAGTACAAATTGTACTGTGCCAATTTTAAAGGTACAGCTTGTATATGATGACAAAATAAACAGAGAAAAAACAATAATGGAAATGTTGGTACTAAGCTTTCTAAAGCGATAATACTTTTTTGAATAGTTGCTAAAGACAGCTTTGCTTAAAAGAATAAGTATTAAATGAAACTAACATTAACACCAAACTTATCCTTAATTCATACAGTATATGCCTTAGTATTATAACCATGTTTATGCACTTGAACCAGTGATCATTAAATTTTTCCTGCAAATAAATAGTATTGTCACAACAATTTAGGATATGTATATACGTGGAGTTCACTATCTTGTAATGGATAAATGGTTGTTTAAGGCATTCTTAAATTCTGCAGCTATAATATAAAAATGTTGCCAACATTAAAATGCAGTCATGCACCAATTTACAACTGACCAAGTTGAGGCCATTTGTACTTATGGCCGAGGGACATAGGAACCACACGCCCATTTATAATGAGCATGCAGCAGCACTGCCAGCCATAGCATGATGTATTCTATATATCTAAGTATGTCTCATTGCTCTAATTCCCTTTACTATAACACTGACCATTTCAACACAAGACCCCCTTACACCAAGCACGATCATAATAAGCGCACAAGCTTACATTTGCCAGTCACTTCCATGTTCTGAGCCAATAAAAAATCATTGGGAAGCCCAATCATCACTCATTTTTCATAGACTGCTGTCAATGACATGAGCATCAGTCTTCTATTGCTCTGCTTTGCTCAGTTAGTTGGGGGGGGGGGGGGGGGGGGGGAGAGTAACGGGTAGATTTTTGGGTCTTGCGTGTACATCGTTAAGTGAAAATAAGCCAGCTTCATCTCATAGACTTTGGCTTTCAGATTCCTTATTCTCAGTACTGACCGTTAATGCCACAAAGTATAGATGATATGGCAGATGATATCAGTCTGCTTATCATCCATTACTCACAGGATTATGAAACAGTACAGTCAGAGACAAGCTCACCCAGGTGTATAATCATTGAATGTACTGTATATGGAAAAATATGGTGTAGTGCAGTTCTAGAGCTAAACAATCTATAAAGGTATTTTACTTTAAAAAGTTATATACATTTTGTGATGATAAATGATTTGTTTGGTGTTTCCCTATAGTAAGGATCCATATTTTATTTTCGCCCCTTTCTAAGGGGTCCATAGTCTGAAAATTTTTGAGAATTGCTTACCTAGTGGATGAAATGACATCGTGCTGCAAAAAAATAATGAGTATTTCTAAGCATTTTGCCACTCTGATATAACTCCAATATTTATGATTGGAGCGGAGCCTTCAACCAAAACAAAATGGAGCATAAATGAGAAGCTATAAAGTTTGTTTTTGAACAAACTGAAACTAAATCATTAGCTGAATCAAGTGGTAGTTACAGTAGTGTTCATTGGGCATTGACACGGCTAGTGAAACTGATACATACGGCACCATGTGACTGAACCGCTGTGATATACCTGGTGACTTCATTTGCATTACGCTACAAAGGGCTGAAAGATGGAAAATGGCAAAATGGCTGCGATCAAGAGGAACAACAAGAAAAATGTTGGCTCCCTAATCACTGCTCACAAAGCAGCAACTGTCGATGTTTGTGTTGGAGAAAATGTGGAAGCCACTAAGCCATGCACTGTGGTAGTCTACAATAACACAAAGGGCATATTGATGGTGAGGATCAGACACTGATCTTTTACCCTCTTCATGTTCAAGCAACAGAAAAATATAATTACACAAAGAAACATGCTCCTACAGTCCTGATTGCAACATTGAGCTTAACATTAGTGACTGTTTCAAAACAATACAAAGGTTATGTATTAAATCTAAACCAGTACAGCAGTGGACAGTTGACATGCTTCTGTTACATGTATTTTTTTAATGTTTAAAAAAAATATATATTTTTGACTTGTTTTTCTGGGGGGTAAACAATTCTAAGGAGGTTAAGATAAAACATAAGGCTTCTACATGTCTGGTTATTCAGGAGTTTAGTGTGAAGAATATTACAAATGGGTCTTCTGGAAACAACTAATAGGTTACAACCAACATATGTTCTGCAGCAATTAAAGTAAATTAAGCCATGCAAGTTGAAGCAAACAATTTACACTGGTGTCTCAACTTCTGTGGATTACTTGCAAACCCTCTGTCTGACTTAAAGGAGAGTTGGAACAAACTGTGTTACTACACCCTCTGAAGTACTAATTTGGCAATATTCCTGTGATAATGGTAAGAAAACAGCAACAAATGAAATGAGACAGAGCATTGTCACCCTTATAATTGTGGGCCTTTCATGGAGAAAAAAAAATAAGTGTTCGTACAGTGTCCTTTACAATCCAAAAGCATTTGGAAATGTTGATAGGAAGAGATCTGGCAGAACCAAAATCACAAGCCAGTCAGAAGGCAAGTTTCTGAGTGTCACCAGCTCACTTGATAAGTGACTCTCAGCACAATAGCTTCAAGCAAAGGTTAACAGTGGTCAGGGCCGGATTAAGAGCTTTGGGGGCCCGTAGCACATTTCAAATTTGGGGGCCCTTTTGGTCTGCATCATCTGAAGTTTAGATTCTGAACAGTTCAAACCGGACTAAATAATTATTTTACTCTCGATTATAATATGAATCTTATAATATTTATGTGAATTTTATGTGTTTGGCCACTAAAGTTTTGTTGTGTAAGAAATTTACAGTTTAAAAACGTAAAGATAATATTTTTAAAGACCAGTTTTTCAATGCTACACTTTTTCATTAAATATTGGGTCCACCATTTGGGGGCCCCCGAAATTGCGGGGCCTGTACCATATGCTACATGTGCCTATTGTTTAATCCGGCACTGACAGTGGTCAATAAAAGCAAGTGTCAGTTTCTACTGTGAAGAGGAGACTTTGTGCTGCAGGTTTGACAGGGTAAGAGGCAGGAAGAAAGCCATCCCTTAAAAAGGACAAAATAGGACCTTGAAATGCCAGCTGTGAACAACTGCAGACTGAAAGAAGGTTTTATTGAAATCTTTGGCTTATCACACAGGATGTTTGTACGCCATCGAGTTGCTGAAAGGACGGTTCCTCAGTGTGTGACACCAACTGTCAAACATGGAGGAGGAAGTGTTGGTGACTCGCACTGAGTGACTGGCATTCTGAATCAAAAGGGTTAACACAGTTTGGCTGTTATATCAACAAAAAGTGGCTACTTTGAATCAAAAATCTGAGTAAAATTTTGTACACTTAATGATTCCTCATTTTTTATTTGCCTTTGTTTATTTGTTCTGTGCCTTGACGTCATGAAATATTAAGACATTAAAGCTTGGGCATTTCCTTCAAAAATGAAAAAACTGAGGTGTTCTAAAACGTTTGACCAGGAGCGTAATTCCTGTGTTCTGACACCAGTGCAACCTGTCATTGATGTGGACGAACTCTACATGCACTCCTTGAATAGTGACTGGACATAGAGGCCTTTTGGTGCGGCAGAATTCAATAACCAGTTCCTCGGTTTTGCTGATATTAAGATGCATTCTCTTTTGCACCTGACTCCTATGCTCTGTCTCATCCCCTTTATCAATAAACTCCTTTAGAGCAGGATCATCTGAAAGTTTCTGCAGGTGACATGACCTGGTTTTATATTTGTAGTTGGAGGTGTACAGAGTGAAGGGAAAAGAAGACAGGATTGTTCCTTGTGGTGCCCCAGTGTTGCTCACCACCTCATCACAAACATTACCTAGGATGCCATAGGGCCACCCACCTGCATTTCTTTGAACTTAACCCTTGACAGGGATGGTTAGGTGATGTTGAAGGCTCTGGAAAAATAAAATATTATCCTCACACTGCTGTCAGCCTTGTCCAGATGAAAATAAGCCTTGTGGAGCAGAAAGATAATTGCATCCTCTATTCCAATCTTTTATTTGATAGGCAAACTGCAGTGGGTCCAGGTCGTCTACCACAAGGGAACTAGTATAGTGCAGGACCAGCCTGTCACTGGTCTTCATGATGTGAGGAGTATGTGCCAATTGTCTGTAGTCATTACGTGAAGAAGTGGTGCCTGACTTCTTCAGAACACGAATGATGCAGGATGCTTTCCACAGCAGTGGCACTTTCTGGAGCTTTAGGGACAGACTGAACAGGTGACGAAGGACACCACAGGCCTTACGAACTCAAATACTGATTAAATGTGGTCCCGCAGTGTGTAGCTTCCTCAGTTGTCTCCTTACTTAGTCTTCAGTTGTGGACAGCCCATACTGATGGTCAGAGGTGGACTCTTCACTGGCCATTCCAGTTGATGTAGCAGGAGTTGTTGATGCAGCAGGGATGGTGTGAGAATGCTGATCATTTTAAGGTCACAGTGGGATGGAAAATCTATTTAAAAAATTGGTTCAGCACGTTAAGCTTTGTTCAAGTCCCCTGCTAGCACCTGAGTCCTGGATTGCCCGAGTCCAGTAATTATGCCTAGACTTTCATGTTATCCCGAGTGAGTTTGTTTTCTCTTTTAGCATTTTAAGATTCTTCTGTCTTGAGAAACACTAATATATTGGCCTTCTAGTAACATTTTCCTTTTAACTGGAAGGTAAAATGATCTTGACCATCTGGCATATTGAGCAGTATAGGGGGTTGAGATAGTATTAAAGTTTAAAATTATTTTTTGTACACCTAGCTCTTTCACTGCTTTTTAATGAGGTGGTCCACGCATCCATGAGTACAAAAGCACATTTTTTTTCAGTTTGCGCGTGGACCTCATTTTAAATAAAAGGCACCACATGCACAGAAAGTGCAGAGAAAATGGCAAAACCAAAAATAAAAAGTTACGTGGTATGTCAGAGAAGAAAAGATCTTGGTGAACTGAAGCAGGTATTAAACATTTTGATTTATTTTATTTTACTTTTTCAAAAACACAATTTAAGAATTATAAAAATGTACTACTGTATGAAGAAAATTTTTAAATGTCATTTAGCTTACTAAAGATCAGTTATTTCTGTTGCTGGTTTACATATTGAACAACATTAAAAATAGTAGGCCTTGCAACTTGGCTACAGTACAAACATTGAATCTTCAAGCCCAGCTTAAACAAGGTGGAAATAGTGGTAATTGCACTCTCAACGGACATGTAAACTAATGTGCACTTCCCATTTTAAGATCAAACTGTGTGCCTGGGAAATTTAAGGTGATTTTTAAAATGTTTTAACATTTTGAATTATACTGTACAAAACTAGGATTTTTTTTTTTTAAAGTCCTCTACAACAGTAAACCTTGTACATTAATAGTGTGCATACAGCTGTCAACTTCCTTGAATGAGTACAGAACGAAGTACTCATTGGACGGTGTTCTTTACAGACCACCATTTTTAAGCAGCTAGAACTTGGAGGTCACTTCAGAGAAGCTATATGACACACCCATTTGTAGGTGTTTACTTTGAGAGGATACCTAAGTAATCTGGGAAATCTGCAACTAGTCAGATCCTGAAAAGGCACTAAACAAGGAAGCAGCACCATTAACACTGCACGGACTAAACAAATGTGTTTTGTATCAACACCTAGGCAGGACTAATATCTGTAAATCAGAGATAATAAAGTGCTTACAATGTAATCAGTGTTCTTTTCATAATTTATCTGTATCAGAATTCACTTTACTGGCCAGGTACACTAATGTGTACTAGGAATTTGTCTTGATAGAATTGGTACAACATACAAGGACAAAACAGAATACAGAAGAGGCACAGAAAGTGCAGGGGACTGAGAAGGTAGAAACAAAGGGAAAAAATGTGATGTCTAGTTCAGATCATTTCTTTTTAAAAGTGTACTGACTTTTAAGTATCGCCTGTTGCATATTTTTTTCTAATTTAACTTAATAGGGCCAGTACAGTAACATAGCAAGTCTGGGAAGACCAACAGAGCTGGGCTTTCTCAGCCTGACCTAAAGAGATACAGAAATGGCATTGACAGACCTCACTAGTAAAGAGCTGCAAAAACCAGCTTTGTTGAGTGGCAATTTCAGTGACAGCAGAGTCTCAAGTAAGGCACACTGGAATTTCAAGTGCAGAGGCTATGCCCTGGTACTCGATTCTTCTCTGCCCACCTTAAACATATAAAAGAGATTGTCTCTTTATCTGCCAGAGCTTTTAACCCTGGTGATACAAGTATATAAAATTGTGCGTATTACACACAGTTTTGCGTGCAAAACATAACATAAAGTCATAGATTCTTACTCCAAGGGGAATGTTACAGTCCTTTCACAACGTTGATCCACAGCTTTAAATTTATGTATAAAAAAGACTGGGTCTTTAAATCTTATCCAGCTCATGTATGAGCTCCTCAAAGCTTGTAACGTACCACGTTGACTTCTCTTTCACCTGCTGCCTTACAACATTCCCTCCAAATCCAATGAAGGCATTCTGCAGAAAAAGGAAGCAAATACATCAGCACATGGTCACTCATTTTACTAATTGCTTATGGTGGATACATATGTTTTTCTGGCCTAGCCTGCATCACCATTAAAGAGTGTGCCATTGTAATGCCAAACTATAGGGCCACTGAGAATACGCAAGATAAAATGTTGGTAGCGCTTTAGACACTGGCCAAAAATAAGAAGATCATGCTGTGCTGAGTACACTGCAGGTTTCAGCTTTAACTCCAGAAGCATGGTGGCTTTGCAAGTATTTGCCAAAAGCTTATTAATTAGAAATCATTTGTTATTAATAGTGGGGAATTTGATTGAATTAGTTGCCTTCTTGCACCTGTCATTTTGTCACACAAGAAATTCCTAGTAGTGTATAATTATGGAGCCGAGCATTTGTTAGTATTCCTCAGTCCTAAATGTGTTTCTTTCTTACAGCTTAGTAACCGTTCCAATATTCAATATGTGGTAGACACACTGCTTCCCTGCTGGCCGTTTTGTTGTTCACATCTGATGATGCTTAATCAACAACTGTTTTGCAAGTTAAGCAAAGTAAGTAGGAATGTACCCCCCTGCAGTAACATCTAAACCTGCAGTCAGCATTTTCCTGAAGTAAAGCAGAGCTCATTTTACATGTCCGAGATTTCAGTTGTTCTGTGTGTTATGTTACATTAACAGCCATAGATACTTAAGAAAACACCAGAAACTACGTTTAAGACCTGTGGTGTACAAGCAGATGTGCACAGTTACTTAATGCAGGGCTGCTCCAAGAAGCTAAACGCCTGTCTTGGCAGCTATGCGAGTGCAAAGGCAGCAAACAGTCTTGGATATTATGATAATCCATCCCAAGCCTTGTGGACTCTTGATGTAAAAAGAATTCCAGTGTACTTAAGACAAGAAGAGCTCAGTATCTCCACTGTAATCCTGTCGATCAAGTGGGAAGCAACACTGGAGAAAAGTAAAATTAACAAATAGGTGTCAGTTTTTATAAGTGTATTGTCATTTGTTGCCTCATAGCCCTAGCTTCCAAGTAGAATTTGGCCTGGTGTATCCCATCTGTGTGTATTTTTTTTTTAATTCTTCCCTCAATATATTTATATATTTTTTCCCTAAGCATTCCATTTCCTCCCATAGTCTAAAATGATCATTTTTTCACCCATTGCATCTGGATGTGCCCAGCAGTGCCATGTGTACTATTCATCGTGGAAAATCGGTCTTTGCCAACCCACAAAGAAAAGTGACAATGCTGCAAGTCAAGGAGGCTGGTGTGATCACTTTTGAAGTTCTACTTGTAATTCTGGTTACCAAACTAGATGTAGTGAAGAGTTGTTTGAATAGAAACAATGAAGATTGTTTCTACAGTAAAGGGCACGTACTCCGACAGACTAAGGCAGCAGGACTCTAAACAGTGCTTCATGGGGACTTAAAATCCTCAGAAGTAATCAACAAAATAAAGCCTGCAGTTTTATCTGGCATGTACTTGTGGAATCTACAGAGAAGTATATTTAAACTGGAAAAGGAGAAGCATTCCTTAGCACATCCAGCAGAGAAAGTATGCACCATACTGTGCTTTCATTGTTGGTAATCCATATTGATTACTGTCTTTTTAAGAACCAAAATGGTTGAGATGCAAACACAATGTAAATGTTGGCTAATTGCACAAGCTTCTAGTGTGGAATGTTAAAAATTTGTCAGGGATTTGCTGGATTGCTACCCAAGAATAGCAGTGCAAATTACTGTCTCGATAGATTAGATGCAGGCAACAGTTGATTACATAAAAACAGGTACATCAACTTTTAAACTTGGCACTATGGTAAGCTGTGAATGTTAAACAAATTACTGCTACACAAGTGACAGTGAATGTATGCATGAGTGTGTTCTGTAATGGACTGTAACCCCATCAAGGGTGGGTTTTCTCCATTCGCCCAGTGCAGCCAAGACAGGCACCAGACACCCACAACCCTGAACTGGATAAGTGGATTAGAACATTTATGGGTGGATGCACAGACTTCTGCATTTAAGGATTAGGTTCTTTACATTTGAAAGATGCCTTTCTACATCAGTGGCACTGATGGCACAAATCCCAGGTCTGATGAAGACCACCACCATACTGGTACTTACAGCAGGAGGACAGGCCTCCAAATCTGTTGCTCCATCTCCAATCATCACCACTTTCTTAAGGGCAAGCTTTTCCTTTAGTAAACCGATTACTTTTCCTTTTCCTCCTGATTCAGCAGTAAGCTGTCCTTCATCAAACCCGGCATACTCTCCTGTGTGCAACAAGTTGGGAAATCAGTGATAAGTCATTTTACATTCAAGAACTACTGAAACATACAATTCAGTAAATTTAAATTGTGAGCAACTTTATGAAATGGAATACACTACAGAAAGTACTTCATTTAAAATGAGAGTTTTAATTTCTGCATCGAACAGCTCATTATGGTATGATGAGCATTTGTGTGTTGTATTTTCTGTCTGTTGATCCACAGGGCAGCTTTGTGTTAAAATGACCATGTTTTCTTCTTCCCTTTAGAGGCTGCTGTATTACAGATAACACAGTTGAATCTAAACAATGCTTGACATGCCACCAACAGAAAAATGCTAGTTGAGTAATAATTCAATGTACAGTAATTGGTTCTTCTATAGATGTTATCTCAAAAGACATGCTCAGAACAATTACATGAAACTTTCAAGAAAAAACGGATTCATTTGATAAATGCAGTGATGGCAACTGTCACACTGTATTCTGTATGGTTCCCCGCCTTGTTTTCTCATTTGAGATAATAAAAAACTTGAACAATATTGAAATCATAATGAAAAAATCCTTAGTCACAAGTTAACTTAATTATTTATTCTTTATTAAAATATCTAATACAATGACTGAAGAGTTTAAAAAGACAAAGGGATGAATGCCTGATCTTACATTTACATCTATGTGTAAAGTCCTGGACAAAATGTGTAAGGTAGGGGTCCCCAACTCCGGTCCTGTTGGACCACAGTGGCTACAGGTTTTCATTTTAACCCTTTTCTTAATTAGTGACTTGTTTTTGCTGCTAATTAACTTCCTTTGAATTAATTTTAATTTACTTGCTCTTGAAGCAGGCAAACAATAGTGAGATACAAAATGAGCCAAATATGACTAACAAACTGTGTCCATCATGGTGTCTGGATAAGCTGCCCCCCACATTTCGCCCCAACACATTTCGCCCCACGGTAAATTACAAAGATATTAATTTAGTACATAATTGTATTTCACGTATGTTTTTTCGCAATGGCATGTGATATTAATTTTTGTAAAATTGTTTAGATTCGTTTAATTGAAATAAAAAATGTATATATGTTTACAGAGCGTTTCATTTAAGTGATGCACTATTGCTAACTTATCATTTTGCTACAAAAATGTTTAAATTAAGAAAGTCAGTTTTGAACGCTGAGAATGATTATTCAGTTTATTTTTTCTAGAAACTTCCAACACTAAATCGTCTGGGTGTGGGTATTAGAAGTTACTGGGGTGGGGGAGAAATATCATGGAGGCGAAATGTAGTGGGGGTGAAATGTGAGGGGCAAAATTTCCATAAACTGTCCATCATACAATATCTGAAAATAAAGAAAGGTGAAAGTCTCAGGAATGTTGATCTGCTCAGGTCCCAAAGACATTTTAACAGTGCTCTTGGAAACAAGAATATCAACAATTTTGGAAATGTCTGCTATTACAACAAGTTATGGAATTAAAGAAAGAGTTTAATTAACGACAAGAATCTGCACCTAATTAAGCAACCAGTTGGGATTAAATTGGTTGGAGTTTGAGGCCCTGACTTATTTGGTCTTCTGTTAGCTCACTCACTTCACATTTCATTTCTGTTTGGGTGCCATTTAAGGAAAGAAATGAAGCAACTCAGAGGACTGATGAAGAAATTCAGGGGAACAAATCTTAAAAAACAAGTTCATTAAGATGAAAGAAAAAGGAGTTAATTAGCAGCAAAAACTGGTCAACAATTAAAAAAAAAACTACTGGAATGAAAACCTGCAGCCACGGCAGCCCTCCAGGACCGCAGTTGGAGACCCCTGGTTTAAGGCAAGTTAAATTTACTCTGTATTAATTGAGAATGCACTGCAGTTAAGTACTGACAAAAATTTTAATATTTGTGTAAAATAATCCCTTCAATTTGACTCATTCATATTTTGCAGCTCTGGGGGAATATGAACTGTCAAAACATGGCTAACACAGAGCATAGGGGAAATATACTGTCGGCCAAATCCAAAAAGGACAGCTAAAGGTTTAAGTAAAGGTAAAAAATTTTTGATTTCATGAAGATATATAATTGAAAATGTATTTTAGTTTTTAATGATGTTAAAAAAAACATTCAAAACAAACAAATATAAACAATTGACTCCTTTGTCTCAAAAATTCCAGAAATCCATCCATCCATCATCCAACCCGCTATATCCTAACTACAGGGTCATGGGGGTCTGCTGGAGCCAATCCCAGCTAACACAGGGCAAAAGGCAGGGAACAAACCTCGGGCACGGTGCCAGCCCACCACAGGACACACATACACGCCCACACACCACGCACACACTAGGGCCGGACTGTGGAAGGAAACAGAAATTATATTCATTCATTTTCCAACCCGCTGAATCCAAACACAGGGTCACGGGAGTCTGCTGGAGCCAATCCCAGCCAACACAGGGCAGGAACCAATCCCGGGCAGGGTGCCAACCCACTGCAGGACACACACAAACACACCCACACAACAAGCACACACTAGGGCCAATTTAGAATTGCCAATCCACCTAACCTGCATGTCTTTGGACTGTGGGAGGAAACCGGAGCGCCCGGAGGAAACCCACGCAGACACGGGGAGAACATGCAAACTCCACGCAGGGAGGACCCGGGAAGCGAACCCAGGTCTCCAGGTCTCCCAACTGCGAGGCAGCAGCGCTACCCACTGCGCTACCGTGCCACCCCAGAAATTATATATTCAAATAATTTTTAGTGGCCAAGGCACAGTAAAAATAAATTAAAATCATAGGCCAGATCATGACAGATATCCAGCAGTTCAGTGATTAGCACTGCTGCTTCTCGGACCTAATGTCCTCAATTTGAATGACACGTGCAATTTGTATGTTCTCCCCTTGTCTAGGTCAGTTATTCCAGTAGATACTCTGATTTGCTTCCCATATTCCTGAAAATGTGCAGGTTAGGTTATTCGGTGATTCAAAAAACAGGTGATGGATTGCTGCTCTGTGCAGGGCTATCCCCAATCTGGCTTGCCATGACAATGAACTGGATTAAGTAAAGTTATGGGAATTTATATAAACCAAACACAAGTTCTCAGATGCTCTGTGGTGCAAAGCTGGGATAAAGAAGTTGGAATAAACAGGTATTAATAATGAACTGATTACACAATAACAATCTGTGTCTTTCCTGTGTTACCTTCTTGGACTGTTACGGGAAAGGTATTCTGTGTATGGTTTACTGGCAGCACAGCCAAAAACCTAAAACATGTGACAGATTTTTGTAGTGTTTCGCGATGAACATGGGTGTGCAGAGATCAGCTCACCATTGAAGTAAAATTTCAGTCGGTTAGCAAATACATGGTCCAAGGGGATCTTAAGCTGTGTTGCAACATGTTCCACAATACAGCGGAACCCTCCAGAGATTAAGAAGACTTTAACATTTCGCTGTTGGAGACGTTCCACTAATTCCCTTCAAGAGAAGAACAAAAACTGTGAGACATCTGAAAGATTGTAAAAGAAATTCACCACAAATGACTACAATAAAATAGTTATTTTAAAAAATTGGAAACTAATAAATGACAGCTGTTTAAACTTCTTCTCTAATAAACCTTATTGGTTACTCCAATACAAGGCAACCCAACCAACAATTAATAAAACTAATGCTTCCCAGCAGCAGCTTCCACTGTAAGGATTTTGATTATTCATTTTGACCCAGGACACCCCCTGATCATCTAAAGCCTATCCTAAAAGGTGGTTTACCATAGTGTTAAATCTGTGGAAATTGCATAAAATCTGGGAAGGTATCCAAGTAAAAAATCCTGCTTATGGACAAGTATCATATTTAAATTAAAACTGAATATTGCACAGGTCAGGACTGGTTCAGCCTGGCTAATCTTCACTTGTAGCTTTGTCTTCAGTTGTGTGCCAAGCTCGCCTTGTCTACAAAATTAGATTATAACATCACTTGCATGACCATGTCATGAAGTTTGACTTACTGTATGCCTTCAGTTAGCTGAGGAGGGTGGTCAGTGATTAATTTATTCACTTGCTCCCTGGAGGGTCTTATTATTGCCAAACGTTCTGTTAAAGCTGTTTTAAAAGTCATGGATCCTCCCATGGCACGTCTAGTCCTAACACCAAAAAAAAAAACCAAAAAAAAAACCACTGAAAATGAAATGTTTCATATACTCATTAATGGAACAATAAAACCATAAACTGTCAGAATCCATTTAACCCCATTTATACGACACCTTTATAACGGAGGGCCACACAGCGAAAATGACATCACATTTGGAGACACGCTCCCACACACATTATTTTCACCATGCACAGCAGAAATTTTTTGCTGGTCGTGTATCCAGAATGGTGAATTTCAAGGAGAAGCTGGTTACATGAGTGCTAGAATGATGATTGAAGGGCTGAATAGGAAGCAACAGATCATCAAAACGCAAAGATAGAAGACATGCAAAAACATCTGAAATGCATCTGCCCCTCTTGTAGGTCCTTGACTCTTGTGAATATTACACTTTTTCTTCTTTCATTGCTTTTGGTCAATAGGTCTGATACTGCCCTTCTTTTTCTTCCTCTTAAAGTAAGTAATAGCAAGCACAATTCTTCTGACATGCTCTGCTGTAACATTATAACTATAAGACACTGACCAAACACTGCCACATATTCACTAGGATACTATCAATACGCAATTGAACAGGCTGCAATAAGTATAAGTATATGTTTTGAGGTTTGAGGTGCACGCCAGCTTCACGTAGCAAGTATACACCTGACTTCAGAAAGACAACCTCACTTTGTGCTCACTTTTAAAACACTAATTTGCTCATTTCCTTATCATGAAATTAGGTAGAGAAAACAATTGTTTTGTCTTGGCAGAGTAATATATTACTCTACTTTCCCCTTTTGTATTATTAGTATGTAGCCTTTGTCAGAATGCCTCAAATCTCACAGACTTACCACTGTTTATAAGGTATTTTAGTATATAACTTCTACCCACCTTCTCTTCTACATCTATAACCTCAGGCAATCAGGTGTAGTAAAAGACAAGCAAGAGTTAAGTTACAATTTAAACAATGTATTATTGATAATATTCATAAATACAGTAGAGTGTCGCTTATCCAACATTCTGTAATATCCGAAGTCCCACCGCAAAAAAAAAAAACAAAAAAAAAATTTTCTGTTGTTTTGTTGTAAAACATGATTGCAGTGGATTATGTGGCTAGCCCTCTCTGGCATGCGTGTCTCTCACACACGCGTGTGTGTGTGCATGTGCGTGTGCGCTCGTGTGTGTATGCGTGCGTCTCTCTCTCGCGTGTGCGTGCGTGCGTGTGTGTGCGTGTGTCTCTCTTTCTCTCACGTGCGTGCGTGTCTCTCTTTCTCGCATGTGTGTAAGTGTGTCTCTCTCTCTTACGCGTGCATATGTCTGTCTGTATCTCTCTCTCGCGCTCTCTAACGTTGCACAGGGAATGCACAGGGAGAGACTGAACACATGCGGAAATCATCGGCGCACACAAACCGAAAGGGAAACTGGCTTGTTCCTATACTGAGTGTGTGGTTGTGCCCAGAGGAAAAAGTTTGGCGAACTTTTTGGTCGTAACCCGATTTGTATGTGTTCAGAGATGTTCGTGAACTAAGGTTCCACTGTATTAGGCTCGTAATGTGTAAAATTATAACATAGTTTGACGTTTAATAGGCTTTTTCTTAACACCTCCCATTATCCGACATTTTCGCTTATCCGACATTCTGCCGGCCCGTTTATGTCGGATAAGCGAGACTCTACTGTAATAACAATATGCAAAGTACATATGAATATTGGCAACCATACAACCTGATAAATGATGTGTAGTTTCAGGAGGTACACAGACTTGTTAGTTACTTAAAATGTCTCTAGTTAAGGCATCATTTGTGGTCAGCTTTCTTCAGAACAGGCCGCATGCCTGTCTCAATATGGCTGCTGAGCTGTGCTCTTCATTGTGTTGTCCTTTTCAGTTCATGCATCAGTTTGGTAAGAGAGAGAGTGATGTTATGCAAGCAAATTTATAGATTCTGTGTCCAACCCCTAGAGCCAATAGGACGTCATGGTATTTAAAGGCTTCTGATACAAGCCAGTTCCAAACAGCCATACTTCAGACCAATGGGGGGATAGAATACCTTCACACCTGCCCCCAAAACCATATATTAAAGTAAAGCTTTGGAAGTTAGGCAGCCTGGCTTTCCTGTGGGGGTTGACAGAGAGACTTTAGCAGAGAAACACTTGCCAAACTGGTTTGAGGCACTTCCACCCCAACCCTATTGTAAAATTACAAAGAGACTCAGTCCTAAAAGGGGGGAATGGGTTCTTAAACCATCAAACCATTGCTGTTATTATCTATAATGTAACACTAATATTACATTGCTTTGTCTAAGTTAAAAATAAAGACATACAAAATATTTATCAACTTGTATGCAAAATTTCACATCACAACAACAATAAACAAGTAAAGCAATGGACTTAAAATGTAATTCCTAAATAAACAAAGTACTCTAGGCAGTCTTGCTTTTCCCACCATCACACATCCCTTTCCTTTCGACAGTCCTCTCTGCTCTATCTGAGTTACTCTTATTGTATCTTTTTCACATGCCCCATTGTCTTGGTTTACAAGAGCATATCTCATACCCCCAAACCCAAATTCTCCCATTATGCAAAAAGTCAACAGAAGGCAATGCACATGCACACTGGCATTTGGGCATCATACTGATGCTCCAGTCTTAAACGGCAGATCAATAGATAAAAGGAATTCCCAAATTGAGAAAAAATAAGTTCAGAATTGTTAAATTTACACTACAAAATGGACTAAATCTGAATTTTTTGAAAATATGGGTGGCATCATGGCAAAATGCTACCTCACAGTTTCAGAGTCATAGCCCGGAGTTTATATGCTGTCCTCATGTTCATGTCCCTTTTCTACAGTTAACTGCAGTTTTCCTCAGAACTTTAGGGTAAATGGGGAGTCTCAACTGGCCTAGAGGGAGCGAGTATTGCCTGTGATGGACTAATACTTCATCCAGAGTTCATATCTGCCTTCTGCCCATAGATGCAAGAATAGGCTGCAGCTCACTCGTAGCCTTGAATTAGATTAAATTGGTTTAATAATGAATGGATCAAATGATTTTTAAAATGCCCTGTATTTGTTACTTTTGCTTTAGCCTTGAGGGTGTAATTCTATGGGGAGCCATCACAAAGGAGCACTCCTAAGAGTACTCCCTTTTTTAGGCTAGTCACTAAAGTTCTCCCATGCTTTGCAATGGGCCCTGCTCTCTCTGTCTCTATTTCTCTCTCCCATCTCTTTAGTCTGAACAGCTCGATTGACACTCCCAAGGTTACACTCCCGCAAATTGATGGAAGTATCCATGCCACATTAGTCATTACCTTCCATTAGACCTGATGTGTTATGTTACAGAAGAATAGAAAACAAGGCCAGCATAATATGAAAGGAAGGCTATCAGGCATTTGTGAGGGTTTCAACACTTTCATCTTAAAAGAAAACAACACACAAATAATTTACAAGCATAATCTGGTCACCCACATTTCTGTTACTGCATCTCCAACTCCACAGAACTTGGCCAGCTCATCAATCCCCTCTTCTTTGATGACCGTGCTGTCCACGTCAAAGCACACAGCATCTGCATTGCGAAACATTTCTTTTGTCTCAAGTAGTGTGGACATGTTGGGGTGGAAATGTCTGCAAAAGGACACTGCAAAAGACAATTGACAATAATTAGAAGCCAGAGGGATTTAAGGAAATAAGTCACTCTAGCAAGTAGTGTTCAATAAATACCCTGATGACTTCTGTGCCACTAATTGAATTTTCCCAAATAGTCCTCAATTCTGTCTCATTAAAACTGATTATGATTAGCTGTGGCTCATTTCAGAAGGAGCTCCTACCATAGACAGTGAAGCTACTAATCCTGTAGCTGGCCTACGCCTTGAACCTGCATTGAGTTAAAATGTAGAAACTTGGAATGCGAGATAATTTATAGATAATCAGATCATTAATATTTCAATAAACTGATTCACATTAATTTGTGATCATTAGACATCTACACAAAAAATGAACAAAGTCTAAAAATCGGTAATGCACCCATTATGATTAGCCTAGTGGATCAATGAGGTCAAGTAAGACAGGTTAGCTTGTGGTTAAGAGGCTAGTTGCAGTGAAAGCCTACTTGTAATAAAATGTGAAAATATACTGCTCAAAAAAAGGACCACTTTTTAATCAGAGTATAGCATCAAGTCAATGAAACTTCTGGGATATTGATCTGGTTAGTTAAGTAGCAGAGGGGGTTGTTAATCAGTTTCAGCTGCTTTGGTGTTGATAAAATTAACAAGTGCACTAGAGGGGCAACAATGAGACGACCCCCAAAACAGGAATGGTTTAACAGGTGAAGGTCACTGACATTTTTCCCTCCTCATCATTTCTGACTGTTTTTTCTCTAGTTTTGCATTTGGCTACACTCCGTGTTACTACTGGTAGCATGAGGTGATACCTGGACCCTGCAGAGGTTGCACAGGTAGTCCAACTTCTCCAGGATGGCACATCAATACGTGCCATTGCCAGAAGGTTTGCTGTGTCTTCCAGCACAGTCTCAAGGGCGTGGAAGAGATTCCAGGAGATGGGCAGTTACTCTAGGAGGGCTGGACAGGGCCCCTCGTAGAAGGTCCTTAACCCATCAGCAGGACCACTATCTGATCCTTTGGGCAAGGAGGAACAGTATGAGCACTGCCAGAGCCCTACAAAATGACCTCCAGCAGGCCACTGGTGTGAATATTTCTGACCAGACTATCAGAAACAAACTTGATGAGGGTGGCCTGAGGGCCTGACGTCCTCTAGTGGGCCCTGTGCTCACTGCCTGGCACCATAGCACTTGATTGGCATTTGCCATACAATACCAGAATTGGCAGGTCCAACACTGGCGCCCTGTGCTTTTCACAGACGAGAGCAGGTTCACTCTGAACACATGTGACAGACATGAAAGGGTCTGGAGAAGCTGTGGAGAACGTTATGCTGCCTGTAACATCATTCAGCATAACCGGTTTGGTGGTGGGTCAGTGATGGTCTGGGGAGGCATATCCATATCTACAGACTAGACAATGGCACCTTGACTGCCATTAGGTATTGGAATGAAATCATTGGACTCTTTGTCAGGCCCTATGCTGGTGCAGTGGGTCCTGAGTTCCTTCTGGTGCACAACAATGCCCGGCCTCATGTGGCGAGAGTATGCAGGCTGTTCCTGGAGGATGAAGGAATTGATACCATTGACTGGCCCCCATGCTCACTTGCCTGACCTAAATCCAATAGAACACCTCTGGGACATTATGTTTTGGTCCATCTGACACCACCAGGTTGCACCTCAGACTGTCCAGGAGCTCAGTGATGCTCTGGTCTAGATCTGGGAAGAGATCCCCCAGGACACCATCCATCGTCTCATTAGGAGCATGCCCACCCCCCTGATGTTGTCAGGCAGTCAGGCATGCATACAAGCATGAGGGGGCCATACAAATTACAGAGTACAATTTTGAGTTGCTGCAGTGAAGGTTGATAATTTTCATTGCCATCAAACGATGTAGCATCCTTTCGTTCCTAACACATTACCCAGTCCATATCAGTATAAGATATCCAGCAGGATTTTTTCCCCATTGAGATCTGATGTGTTTTCAAAGTCCTTTAATTTCTTTTGAGCAGTTTATTTTCTCACATGGTATCCACACAGCCTTGATGAAACAATAAAATAACAAAAGTTTTCTGTTACCGACATACTGCAGGTTATTGATTATTCCACCTATTTAGCATGTTAGCTCCATTACTCTGCAATGGTGGCTTGCATTCCACCTCAATTGTTACAAGGCACGTTTCTGTGTGATGTGGCAGTATAAATTCATTTTCTTAAGTAAGCAAGAAAAACCAGCATGATGATAGAATAATCACACACTCTATGACATTGAAGGCTAAATATTTAAAATAATATGGAGGCTTCTACCAACAAGCAATAGAATTGCAAACTGCCAACAATGCAATTATATTGAGCCTTTAAACAGAAATTAAACATGATATCTTCAGGCTCAGGTTAACTATCATATGTAGAAATAAAAATTAAATTCTCTCTTAGACTAGTGTCAGTAATACAGTACAAACAATGGAAAAAAGTGAATACAACATCAGGCAATGAATGCAACAGCAATATACAATATATTTACAAGAAAATGTATTTGTCAGTGTGGTAGGGTATTGAGTAACCTTAGAACCAGGGGATAAAAGGATTTTCTGGTGCCAGTGCTAATGATCCCGTGCCATTTACCAAAATGAAGGAAGGAGAAAAGTGACTTGTGTACAATGGCAGAGGTCCGTAATAATACTGTTTGCCTTTCAAAGACTGCAAGTCTGCCTAAAGAGGCAGGTGAGCATAAATGAAGACATCCATACTTTCCTCAGACATCTAAGGAAGTAAAGGAGTTAGTGAGAGAAGATAAAGTGTAAGTTCCAATACAATTTCACATTCAACAGAGAAATGCTTAATATTTCTGGCAGATTTCATGTATTAATGTTCATCTGTTTTGACTAGCTCGGGGGTGGGCAAAGTCATTCCTGGAGGGCCACAGTGGCTGCAGGTTTTTGTTCCAACCCAATTGCTTAATAAGAAGCACGTATTGCTCTAGAAACACTTTTGCTTCATTTTAGTTATTTCCCTCATTAAGATTTTGAACCCTTATTGCTTATTTAAGTCTTAAACAGCTGCATTCTTGGTTTTTAATTGCTCCTTATTAGCAATAAGATGCAAATGACAAAAGAAACCAGCAGTTATCCATTTTGCTTCTTACCCTTTACACCTGTGTGTATTTATCGTGCACTGTTTGGTTTAATTAAATACTTGGAAGGAAAGAGAAGAGAAAAAAGTGAAGGACTGAGAATTACCCATCCGTTTTACACTTCAAAGTATTTGGATGATATCCTTAGAATGGAAAAAAAAATCTAGGATATGAGAATGACTTGACATAGCAGAGTTAAAGCACTAACAAGCCATGAAATGTAGTTATTGGCAAGGATTGTTTTCTAATTAAGCAACTGGGTTGGAACAAAAACCCGCGGCCACTGCGGCCCTCCAGGAATGACTTTGCCCACCCCTGGACTAGCTTATACTCTAAAGAATGTGAACAAATCAAAATATAAAAAGAGAAAAATAAAGAGCAAAAACAAACCAATACTTATGGCACCTAACCCTCTCTGACTTTTGATATTCTGAGGTCCTCTCATGTCTACACTATAATGCTTCTGTATATGAACCTGGTTTATAAGGCCATTAATGTTACATGTACAGAGTATGGCATATGCCAATGAACATGCAACACGTCACCACTCTCCAGTGCCATGATTAGGGAGTAGTTTGATGTATATATCCCATCCTGAGATGAATTCTGAAGCAAGCCTGAAATAATCTCCTGAGTTAATGTGTCATATGTAAATTACCATGGATATTAGGCTACCAGCCTCAGACCTCAGGCATCCTTGAGTGATTGTTGCTGCACGTGCTTCTGCAGAGTTTGAGAAGTACTACACTTAACATGCAACACCTCATGGGCAGGGTGTACTTCTATAAAGCCTGTGTATTTCCCTCTGAGTCATGGTCCTGTCGTGGAAGTATTATAAATTACATACAATTACAGATCTGGATCTATAATTGTGGGCATTTATCCCCAAGAGAAAACGGCTGTTGCCTTTTTACAAAGGGGTTTCTGTACCACCTATCAGGTCCTCCTTCAGACATTTTGATTTTAGACTATTACCATAAGCAGTTTTTCAGTAATATCTATCCATTGATCTATTTTCAGAATTCATTTTTTTTCTAATATAGGGTTGCATGGAGCCTAAACCTATTCCTATTGTAGCAGCAATTCAGAAACCAACCCAAGATGGTACACCCAACCATCATAATTAAAAAAAATTGCCATTTCATGCATTATTAATGGCTGGCCTAATGTAACCCTATGAAATAATGAAAATCTCAAACCAGCAAAAATATAGGGGATCATCTCTGGTTCATTTATACCAAATTTAAGTTAAACATCATGAATATTTATCCATATGCTGCCTTTACAATGCTTGTGAACTTTGCTTACACAACCAAGGGATCAAAGTCCAGGCGGGCTTATTTCTTCTTAAGTCTTGCGTTGAATCAGCCATTTACTGAAGCACATATTGTTTTTCAGATTCAGAGTCTTTAAAACAAGTTTATGCAAATGAACTGCACCCCTGCCCCCACAATTAAAAAGTTGAGTCATCAAGAGTTTTCTTTAATCAAAGGTGAAAAAATTGACCATCTTAAGTGGGTGTCAAAGTTGACGAATCCAGTTGCTGATCTTGTTGCTGTAGCATGTCACATTACACAAGTGGAAATCATAGGGCATGTCAAATTAGATGACTCCATGATGACTTTCCAGCACAGTTTCACATTTCCAAAGTATTGCGAGCCCCATCCACCTTTTCTAACTGCCAATAATGAGGTGGCCATCTAAGAGTTCACAGATTAAGTGAGTTCAGCTGCAAATTATGCTTTCTTCTATTTGCCAGAGCACCCAAATCCCTTATTCCATGAGCTGCATTATATGCATTGCAAATCTTCTCAGCCCATGCACGCACAAAACCAGCTTCTACCACTTAATGCAAATTCAAACCTGTTTGATTTTATCCAGCTGAGTTGCTGGGTATGTCACCCTAAGGGATTGGCGGTCAAGGAAGTGTGCCACAAACTCACTAAGATTATGTAAACGAAGTCTGTGGCTAAGAATTGCTGAAAAAGTTATGTAATGTGACACAACTCTGCTTGAGCTAACAGTTTCCCTGCATAGCAGGAAGCTTTCAGACTTGGCCTCTGCTCTTACTTAATTATTGAATTCAAGTGTTTCAGTCAGACCCATTGCCACAGGTGTATAAAATCAACCACCTTATCTTGCAGTCTCCATTTACAAACATTTGTGGAACAAAATGGGTCATTCTGAAGAGCTCAGTGACTTCAAGCGTGGTACTGTGATAGGGTGCCACCTTTGCAATAAGACAGTTTGTGAAATTTCATCCCTGCTGGATATTCCACAAACAACTGTAAGTGGTATTAGTGGAAAGTGGAAGCTTTTAGGAATAACAGCAACTCAGCCACGACAAGGAAGACCACGTAAAGTCACAGAGCGAGGTCAATGACTGCTAAAGATCATGGTGTGGAAAAGTCACCAACGCTCTACTGATTCCATAGCTGAAGAATTCCAAACTTCCACAGGCATTAACTGTGTGGAAGGAGCTTCATGGAATGGGTTTCCATAGCTGACCAGCTGCATACAAGCCTCACATCACCAAGTCCAGTGCCAAGTGTCGGATGGAGGGGTGTAAAGCACACCACCACTGGACTGTCGAGCAGTGGAAACATGTTCTATGGAGTGTTGAATCACACTTCTCTGTTTGGCAGTCAGGTGGGTGAGTCTGGGTTTGGTGGATTCCAGGAGAACGCTACCTGCCTGACTCCATTGTGCCAACTGTAAAGGTTGGTGGAGGAGGGATAATGGGGTGGGGTTGTTTTTCAGGGTTTGGGCTAGGCCTCATACTTCTAGTGAAGGGCAATCTTCATGCTTCAGCATACCAAGACATTTTGGACAACGCTATGCTTCCAACTTTGTGGAAACAGTTTGGAGAAGGCCCTTTACTATTCCAGCATGACTGTGCCCTAGCGAACAAAGCAAGGTCCATAAAGACATCATTGGATGAGTTCAGTGTGGAAGAACTTGACTGGCCCGCACAGAACCATGACTTCAACTCCATCAAACACCTTTGGGATGAACTGGAATCAAGATTGTGAGCCAGGCCTTCTCATCCAACATCAGAACCTGACCTCAATAATGCTCTACAGAATGAATGGGCATAAATTCTCACAGAAACATTCCAAAATCTTGTGAAAAGCCTCCTAAGAAGAGAGGAAGCTGTTATAGCTGCAAAGTGGGTGGGGGAGGCAACTCCACGTTATAGTCTATGTATTTGAATGCAATGCCATTAAAGTCCCTGTTGGTGTAATGGTCAGGCACCCCAATACTTTTGTCCATACAGTGTATCTTGGATCCGTAAATAAAGGTACTTATGTATGTACTACACTGGGAGCAACTGTTTTTTAGAGCAAAGTGACCTGAAATTTTTGTGAATTGCATTGAGCAACGAGAAGGGTCTCCTCACAGCTTCACTGCTCTTTACTGGTTATTCATCAATCCCTAATTAGCGGTCACTCAGCACTTCTGCTGTCCAAAGCTGCAGTCTCTAAACATACCAGCTAGAGTTGCATTTGCACTTCTATTCAGATTTTAAGCTCCAGCCTACATAATGGAGCCAGCTGTTAAGATCGTAAATTTTGAAGATCTTTACTGCTAAGGTATGCTGCAATATAGGAAGCCGATGAATGATGTAAGCTCTCTAATTAACCAAATATCATGTAGAAAAATGTAAACTATTTCTTTCATTTTCTTCTGCATTTCACTCAAAATTTTTAAGTAGCAATTCCATATTTCCTTGCTTATAAAACATGGTATATGACTGATATATGTTTTAGAAATAAAGCTTAAACAAGGCTTCATCTCTCAGTTTAAAACAATTGAGAAAACATTGGCACTGAAATCGAGAAAAGAAAGCACATTAAATGTCAGTTTTTTTCCACTTGTTTAGCTTCCACTGAGGCACTGAACAAAGACTTCAGTGTTTTGCGCTTTCTTCTCCTCTCATCCCATGTTTTCTCTCGGACTTGGCAGGTTCTGCAGTACTCCTTAAAAATCCCCCTGCATCAATGAACCAGCTGGGCATGTATTAAACTCAGGAGTGGCCCAAGAAGGAGTTGGGGCATCTCCCAGTGATGAGAATTCTTTAATACCCCTCACATTATTTGTTTCCTTTTCATCGTGAGCTCTTTTCTGGTATACACTAATGTGTTGTGGTGACAATAATCATTATTTGCCTTATGTTGTTAATTTGTATAGAGGTATTTATCTATATTATTAAACTTGTCCAGACAAGCTACAGGAAAATGATGGACTCCTGTCAGTCCAAACTCTGGAGCTTGACCCAGCAGCACAGAGTACAAAGCAGGAAACTGTGCACCAGTGCATTGCAGAGTTCACTCATGCTCACTCACACTAACACTTAACATGGGCTAGTTTAGAACCACCAAGTAACTCAACACACTGCAGGAGGAAAATGGGAAAAGCTGGAGGAAAAACAATGCACACATAAATACACAGTGCCACCATTATGAATGCGAATCATATGAAACATTTCAAACATATTTTTATAAAAACACTTAAGCAAATAATTGAGTTATGTTAATTCAAGGCTCCATGTTGCCTTGTTGTTCATCAGTGTGCAGTGCAATGGACTGGCGCCCACTTTATGTAGGGCTGGTTCCTAATTTGTCCCAGTTTTTGCCAGGATAAGCTCCAAACCTTACAGCTTTAAAATATGCAAAGATGTTATGGGAAAACAAATAAATACAGTTTTCTAATAATCTTCAGTTTTGTCCATTTTTGACCCATACTGCAAACTCGCATATATACTGCAAACTCGCATATCTGAAAAAGAACATGAAAAGTCACACAATTAACTGCCATTTGGAAAATGTTAAAATCACTTAGGAACCATACCTCAAATAAATCCAAACATTTGCAAATACAGTGATACAGTTTATATAACGTTTGTTTCAGGATTGTGACCGTACAAAAAATGACACCGTGACACATACTTCATTTCGAAAAAAAATGTATAAAGTTTGATTTTACTGTTGCGAATATGTGTTGCGTGAAACTCGCTAAGAATGCTAAGAGAGGATCGGAAACAAGTATAAACTACGTAACAGAAATGGCATTCGCTGACAATCACTGTATCGTTACAGAATTATCTTTGGGAAGTCAATCCCAGAATTTCTCCCGTATGTCCTACTTTCACATAATTAACGATATCGGGGTGTATTTTGCAGGAATGAAAAAAAAACACGAACCATGTGCTCTGAAATAGAAGAACAAGCAACCAACAATGAAACATTCATACTGGCCACCTAAAGCACCGCAGACTCTTACCTGTACTCCTGTATTGGCTACCTGTATAACAACGAGATGGACGCATAAAGTGCTGGGGCACAAATCGCGCTGTCCGAGTACAACAGGAAACGCAGCCTCTATAAGTTGGTATCATTAAGCTTAGTTGAGGTGAGAGGTACACTGGACGGCTGGAGAGTGAAAATCGCCGGCGATTTTGGCGCTGATGACTTACACAAGCCGGGTTGCATCATCTCACCCAAAGCAACAGGACTGCTCGCCGGGCTTTGAGGCGGAGGCAGGCAGGCTGTTGCGGCCCCTTTATCCTATAATCCCACCCCCACGGAGAAACGACAAGTCACGCTCGCAAACAACCCCCCCAATCCCCAACCCCCCAAGATAAGTCCCAAAAAGACCCTTCAAAATGGCACAAGACAGGTGATCTTTTTCACTCACCGTTTCTAGGTGGCAGCTAAAAGGATAACAAATCCCCTATACGGCCTTTCGGTCAAGCCGGCTGTCAAAGCAAACTGTTCAGTTGTCACAATCAAAGAGAAAGAGTGTACCTTGTGTTACTGTCTTCCTTTAAGGGGTTAACGTGGTTCTGTCATTTTTAATCAGGCTTAGCGGTTGGGTTACAGAAACGTCACCTGACGTTATGATCAGCTGAGTAGCACCGAGAAGGCTGCAAGTTCAGCCTTATACTTCAAGCACCTCCCTTACAGAATTACTGTGCACAGCAAAAACGGACTCGGAAGGAGAAACCACGCCCACCTTTCCCACTCTGCCCTGCTTGAAGTGGGCGGGGCCAAGTTGTAACTGCTTTTCAACTTACTTCAAAGTATTCGGCAGCACGCCTTTTGATCGAGTGAACGAGGTGCAGTGTGTTATACGTTTCCACCTTTGGCTTCACAGTTTATTGATGTTAAAAATTCAAAAATTCGTGTGTCAACGTTTTTAAAATCGGATATAACATCTTTGAGCTCTGATTTTGACATTTAATGTCAATCTCTTACTAAGAGAAAGTGAATTATAAACTGGAGTAGAAATGTGCAATTAACTAGAATTTAGTATCATCCTGTTTATTTATTTTCTGAGGGTACTATATCTGTTACAATACTGTGAGTAACCAGACTTTGTGTGTACAATAAAATACTATTGAATACTACTAGTAGTATCATTGCAAGTAATGAGACATTCTTGGCCTCCCCAGCCCATTGGTGTGCGCATACAAGCAAAAAATATTTTGTACACATGATATTTATATATCATTAACAATTAAACTGTTCACTGTTTCAATGTGGGAGAAATACAGAGTACCTAAAATAAATTATTTGAGTATATGGCGAGAGCATATAAACCACAAAGTAGAACCTGGCGAAAAAAAATGAACCGTGGTCACCTGAAGTTGTGAAGCAGCTGTACACACCACAGTGCAAAATCGGATTTTCTTCTAGATGGTGTGGAGAACCTTTTCTTGTGTGAAAAATTTTATGTATTAGATCTTTTTACATGTATGATTATTACTGTTGTTGTTTTTATTATTTCAATATTATTTTATTGCATGCATTTTTTATCTCAAAATGTATATTTTAAGTACATTGAGCATATTTTATGTAAGTAAATAGATTATTATTCTGTGGTGGACTGGCACCCTGTCCAGGTTTTGCTCCTGCCTAACACCTGATTATTGCTGGGATAGGCTTCAGCGTATTCTCCTTGAACCACCACCTTATCGTGGTGGAGGGGTTTGCGTGTCCCAATGATCCTAGGAGCTCTGTTGTCCGGGGTTTTATGCCCCTGGTAGGGCCACCAAAGGCAAACTGGTCCCAGGTGAGGGATGAGACAAAGAGCGGTTCAACAAACCTCCAATGATGAAGCAAAACCTTGGACAACGTTTTCCCTTGCCCGGACGTGGGTCACCGGGGCCCCCCTCTGGAGCCAGGTCTGGAGGTGGGGCTCGATGGCAAGTGCCTGGTGACCGGGCACACAACCATGGGGCTCGGCCGGGCACAGCCCAAAGAGGTAACGTGGGTCCCCCTTCTCATGGGCTCACCACCTATGGGAGGGGCCAAGGAGGTCGGGTGTGCAATGTGAGTTGGGTGGTGGCCGAAGGCGGGGACCTTGGCGGTCTGATCCTCGGCTACAGAAACTGGCTCTTGGGACGTGGAATGTCACCTCTCTGAAGGGAAAGGAGCCTGAGCTAGTGCGTGAGGTCGAGAGGTTCCGGCTAGATATAGTCGGGCTTACCTCGACGCACAGCTTGGACTCTGGAACCAATCTCCTTGAGAGGGGCTGGACTCTCTACCACTCTGGAGTTGCCCCCGGTGAGAGGCGCCAAGCGGGTGTGGGCATACTTATTGCCCCCTGACTTGGAGCCTGTTCATTGGGGTTTACCCCGGTGGACAAGAGGGTAGCCTCCCTCCGCCTTCGGGTGGGGGGACGGGTCCTAACTGTTGTTTGTGCGTATGCACCGAACAGCAGTTTGGAGTACCCACCCTTTTCGGAGTCCCTGGAGGGGGTGCTAGAGGGCATACATTCTGGGGACTCCCTCTTTCTGCTGGGAGACTTCAATGCTCACGTGGGCAATGGCAGTGAGACCTGGAAGGGCGTGATTGGGAGGAATGGCCCCCCCCGATCTGAACCTGAGCGGTGTTTTGTTATTGGACTTCTGTGTTCATCACGGATTGTCCATAACAAACACCATGTTCAAGCATAGGGGTGTTCATATGTGCACTTGGCACCAGGACACCCTAGGCCTCAATTCGATGATCGACTTTGTGGTCGTGTCATCAGACCTGCAGCCACATGTCTTGGACACTCGGGTGAAGAGAGGGGCGGAGCTGTCAACTGATCACCACCTGGTGGTGAGTAGGCTTTGATGGTGGGGGAGGATGCCGGTCAAGCCTGGTAGGCCCAAATGTGTTGTGAGGGTCTGCTGGGAACGTCTGGCAGAGTCCCCTGTCAGAAGTAGCTTCAACTCCCACCTCCGGCAGAACTTCGACCACATCCCGAGGGAGGTGGGGGACATTGAGTCCCGAATGTGCCATGTTCCGTGCCTCTATTGTTGAGGTGGCTGACCGGAGCTGTGGCTGTAAGGTTGGTCGGTACCTGTAGTGGCGGCAATCCCCAAATCTGTTGGTGGACACCAGCGGTGAAGGATGCCGTCAAGCTGAAGAAGGAGTCCTACAGGACCTTTTTGTCCTGTGGGACTCTGGAGGCAGCTGATAGGTACCGGCAGGCCAAGTGGAATGCAGCTTTGGTGGTTGCTGAGGCAAAAACTTGGGCGTGGGAGGAGTTTGGGGAGGCCATGGAGAACGACTTTCGGACGGCTTCGAGGAGATTCTGGTCCACCATCCAGCGTCTCAGGAGGGGGAAGCAGTGCAGTGTTAACACTGTATATGGTGGGGATGGTGCGCTACTGACCTCGACTCAGGACGTTGTGGGTCGGTGGGGGGAGTACTTCAAAGACCTCCTCAATCCCACTAACATGCCTTCCAATGAGGAAGCAGAGCCTGGGGACTCGGAGGTGGGCTCCCCCATCTCTGGACTGAGGTCACCGAGGTTTTCAAAAAACTCCTTGGTGGCAGGGCCCCGGGGGTGGATGAGATACACCCGAAGTTCCTTAAGGCTCTGGATGTTGTAAGGCTGTCTTGGTTGACACGCCTCTGCAACATCGCATGGACATCAGGGACAGTGCCTCTGGATTGGCAGACTGGGGTGGTGGTCCCCCTCTTTAAGAAGGGGGACCGGAGGGTGTGTTCCAACTACAGAGGGATCACACTCCTCAGCCTCCCTGGAAAAGTCTATTCGGGGGTTTTGGAGAGGAGGGTCCGTCGGATAGTCGAACCTCGGAATCAGGAGGAACAGTGTGGTTTTCGTCCTGGTCGTGAAACAGTGGACCGGCTCTACACCCTTAGCAGGGTCTTGGAGGGTGCATGGGAGTTTGCCCAACCAGTCTACATATGTTTTGTGGACTTGGAAAAGGCGTTCGACCGTGTCCCTCGGGGAATCCTGTGGGGGTACTCCAAGAGTATGGGTTACCAGACCCCCTGATAAGGGCTGTTCGGTCCCTGTATGATCGGTGTCAGAGCTTGGTCCGCATTGCCGACAGTAAGTCGAACCTGTTTCCAGTGAGAGTTGGACTCCGCCAGGGCTGCCCTTTGTCACCGATTCTGTTCATAACTTTTATGGACAGAATTTCTAGGCGCAGCCAGGGCATTGAGGGGGTCCGGTTTGGTGGACTCAAGATTGGGTCATTGCTTTTTGCAAATGATGTTGTCCTGTTTGCTTCATCAGGCCGTGATCTTCAGCTCTCTCTGGATCAGTTCGCAGCTGAGTGTGAAGTGGCTGGGATGGGAATCAGCACCTCCAAATCCAAGACCATGGTCCTCAGCCAGAAAAGGGTGGAGTGCCCTTTCAGGGTTGGGAGCGAGATCCGGCCTCAAGTGGAGGAGTTCAAGTATCTCGGGGTCTTGTTCACGAGTGAGGGAAGAATGGAGCGTGAGATCGACAGGCGGATCGGTGCAGCGTCCGCAGTGATGCGGGCTCTGCATCGGTCTGTCGTGGTGAAAAAGGAGCTGAGCCGTAAGGCAAAGCTCTCAATTTACCAGTCGATCTATGTTCCTACCCTTACCTAAGGTCATAAGCTATGGGTAGTGACCAAAAGAACGAGATTGCGAATACAAGCGGCTGAAATGAGTTTCCTCTGTAGGGTGTCTGGGCTTTCCCTTAAAGATAGGGTGAGAAGCTCAGTCATCCGGGAGGGACTCAGAGTGGAGCCGCTGCTCCTCCGCATTGAGAGGAGTCAGATGAGGTGGCTCGGGCATCTAATCAGGATGCCTCCTGGACGCCTCCCTGATGAGGTGTTCCGGGCACGTCTAACCGGGAGGAGGCTCCAGGGAAGACCCAGGACACGCTGGAGGGACTATGTCTCTCGGCTGGACTGGGAACACCTTGGGATTCTCTCGGAAGAGCTAGAAGAAGTGGCCGGGGAGAGGGAAGTCTGGGCATCTCTGCTCAAGCTGCAGCCCCCGCGACCCGATCTCGGATAAGCGGAAGTGGATGGATGGATGAATGGAGGCATCAGCGTCTCTGTGACTATATCATGGATAAGTGGTTTACAAATATAGATGAAAAAATTGACTAATGATTATTATTTGTATTGTTATGACTGTGCCTGTCCTGCGCTCTGTGCTTGCTGGGATAGGCTCTAGCTTCTCCCTGACACTGCTCAGGATAAAATGGGTTTAGAATATTGATGGGCCAATGTGTTAGTCTGAACAGTAAAAATCAGTGGAAAGACTGACATGCAGTGGAGTATCTTTTACCCTCACTGGACGGTGTTAAACTAGTAGCATACAATTTTATTTGCTTTGATCTTCTACTTTAAGGGTATTGCGTGTTTGTTAACCTTGCTACTTTTGCTGCCCTGTGGGACATCCTGAGGGTTCTCGGATCCCCTCGAGGTTGATAAATATCACGGCCGGCCTGTACACTGGTACTGAGAGTGCTGTGCAGAGTGGAGGCAGAACCTCTGCGTTTTTCCCAGTTGATTCTGGGGTTCATCAGGGGTATGTTGTTGCTCCTACTCTGTTCAATGCTTGTATGGACTGGGTGTTGGGCAAGGCCGTGGGGTCCAGCGGCTGTGGGGCATCTGTTGGTGAAGAAAGTTTCATGGATCTTGACTTTGCTGACGATGCTGTGATCTTCGCAGAGTCAATGGAGGCTCTGATCGGGGAGCTCAAGAGACTCAGTGAGGAGTCTGAGTGTCTGGGCTTATGAGTGTCCTAGATAAAAACCAAGGTCCAGGCCTTTAATGACCTCTTGGGCACAGCCATCAGCAGTGTGTCTGTTTGCGGAGAGAGTGTCGACCTTATCAAGAAGTTTACTTACCTTGGCAGTGACATTCTTGTCTCTGTTGTCTCTTCTTATGAAGTCACTAGACGGATTGGGAGTGCATGGGGGTCAAGGAGTCGCTGGAAACAGGTGTGTGGCACTCCCGATATCTATGCAAAAGGACGAAAGTCCAAGTCTTTAGAGTCCTGGTGCTTCCTGTCTTGCTATATGGTTGCAAGACATGGATGCTATCGAGTGACATGAGACAAAGACTGGACTCCTTTGGAACTGTGTCTCTCCGGAAAATCCTTGGGTACCATTGGTTTGACTTTTTGTCGAATGAGCGGCTGCTCATGGAGTCACAAATGAGGCACATTGCCTGCATTGTGAGGGAGTGTCAGTTACGGCAGTATGGCCATGTGGCGCGTTTCCCAGAGGCTGATCAGGCTCATAAGATCCTCATTGTTGGAGACCCGAGTGGCTGGACCAGGCCAAGGGGTCGCCCACATAACACCTGGCTTTGACAGATATAGGGTAATTTCCAGAGGGTGGTACCGGACTGCGTGTCTGCCTGGGGGGTTGCCAATCGGGATCCTGAGTTGTTTCATCGTGTAGTGGGTGCAGCAATGCATTGTACCAGTGCTTGCTCCCCAACTTGACTTGACTTGTCCTAAAAAACATGCATATTGCTTCTGCAGAGCTGTAAACAGCTTTTGTTATCTGCATTTCCTGAGTTTAGAATCCAACTAAATCTATCCAACTTGAAGGTTACTTATTTCATTGTGTTCATAAGAATTATTTATGAACCCATTGAAATCACCTCAGGTTTTTTTACAGTGCTTCCTGACTCACTGGTATGAGAAATCAGCCACATATGATATATCATACAGTTCATCTTGATTTACATTTACATTTATTTGCTTGGCAGACTTGACTTACAAAAGAGGTAATGTACTCAGGTAACATTAGGCTACGGCCAGTTTGTTCATTGAGTGTATTAGAGAGGAGGTTGAGAGCATGCACTGATACAGCATGTTACTGCACCCACCACATGATAAACCACCTCAGGATCCCAAATCAGGACCCAAATGCAGCGAGTGACACCTCAGTAATACATTAGTTCATTGGTTCAGTTTTTTCTGCAAGTTGCAGGACCCTTTGCAGGGTTGGATGCAAGTTACCCTCATACCCAGGACAGAGCAATTGCAGGTTAAGGGCCTTGCTCAATGGAGTGGAATCACTTCTGGCGTTTATGAGATTCAAACTGGCAACATTCTGATTGCTAGCCTCAGAGCCACCATGCCACAAGTGTAGTAGGACAGGTAACAAAAGTTGACTCAATTCAGTTGAGTCTGAGTCAGGAAGTAGCGGGCAACACTCAATGGAGATGGAGAAGGAGGAATAATTGTGTACTTTGTATTGCTTGTTGGTGGATTATTGGAGAGAGAATTCTGTGAAGTGCTTGGTGTGAATAAAAACCCTTTATTTTATTCTAAAAATGTCTGTTGCTTTACTGTGTCTTGGGTTTGGGGCTCCTTGGTGCCCCCTTGTGGTTACACTACATAGACCTAGACTACAAAGACATAGACACACACTCATCAAAACAGTATTCACAAACAGGGTGTAAAACATGGTTACCTCAAAATCATGCCACAGACTATGCCAAGTGTTTTGTAGTGGTAGGGTCCTAGGGTGACCATATTTTCTCTTTGTGACTCTTTACAACATAAACCTTAACAGCATGGCCCAAATCCCATCTATAGCCCTTCTTGCACCACTGCCAGGATTGACTGCTATTGAAGTTAAATATTTATCCCTTTATATTACATGTGTAATCCCAGGCAATTAGACAGAGCACCAAAACAAGCAGAAGAGAAAGTTACAGTTTTATCCATGAATTAACTTAAGGTTTCTAACTGTGACCCAAATATAAACAGAGTAAAAATGTTGACAAAATAATATCAGTAAAAACTTGATAATGACCAGTTTATTATGTTGCTTTGAATATGCTTAATACAGGTAGCTCTCTGGCTTGTATACTGATTTGGTTACTGGTCCATCATGGTCTAGCATGGTCTTTGGATGGAATCCTTCTTAATGAATGGAGCAGCAGAAAAACATAGAGAGATAGAATGCCTCTGTAAGTCTAAGTTTCCATCCAGTTTTTTGCGACGTTTTGTTATCGACAAACAGAATATACGTAAAAAAAATGTGCGAAATTTGCTGTCTCCAGCCTGTTTCCATCAAACTGGCTTTTTATCGATAAAATGGTGTGCGTGATGACGTCATCCCCCCCCAAAACGAACTGTCGCATAACTTTTGTTGTATCGCGAAAAAAATCTGCCCTTGAGCCGTTTCCATACATAATTTTGTGTATGTCGCAAATTACCTTTTGTTTTCCACGTTACACCCCCTCCACTAAACAATGAAACAAAGAAATGGAGAGATTATTCAGACAGTTTTTTGAAATTTGCCAGCTTACTGTTATTTCAGTTTCACAAATAATTGGAATTGTACATAATATCCGAAGACGACAGCAGAATGAAGCAGTTGCTTGTCTGATAGCCCTAGAGCTCGAAGAAAGTACCCCAGTGCGACGAAACCCACGGGTATGGGAGAGACGACGGAATAAGACCTTCTGGGAGGAGGTGGTGGAGAGACACTTCACAGAAAATCTCTGGCTGCAACATTTTATAATGACACGGCCGACGTTTGAGATGTTGTGTGGATTCATCAATCCTGATGTTGCGCCCATCACAGGTTGCCACCGACCACCGGTTCCAACCCAAAAGCGGATTGCCATCGCCCTTTACAAGCTGACAACCTGCGCCGAATACTGTATAGAGTAGTTGGAGAAACTTTCGGGGTTAGTAAAACTACCGTCCATCGATGTGTATATGCTGTGTGCACCGCTATTAAAGAAAAATTAATGCGGCGTTATATCAGACTTCCGACGGTAGCGGAGGCCAATGAAATTGCATACCGCAATTCCTTGGTGCATCTTGTGCCACAGATTTACGGTGCGCTGGATGGCACGCATGTGCCTATTCTTCCCCCGACGGAAGGCTACCGCGATTACATTAATCGCAAAGGGTAGCCATCTATTGTTCTCCAGGCCCTTGTTGATGACAGGTGCATGATACGAGACATTTGCGTTGGCACTCCTGTAAGTGTCCATGATGCAGCTGTGTTTGCAGCATCGGATCTGTACAGGAGAGCCTACCTTTCAACATCCCTTCTCAGTGCGATAACAACTGAATTAGTACTGTAACCTGCTTCCCTTAAGGTTTTTAATTAAAACTGAAATTTGAATTAATACAAAATAACGACGTTTAATCAAAAAAAAACTCTCTTCATCAGACCATTCCATCCAAGGAGTTTTTGCGAAAAAATATTTAGCGCTTCAAATTTTTTTACCGATATAGCTGATGGAAATGCTAATTATCGATAGAATTTTGTACATGTCGAAATAATATTTTCCCGTTTAACTTTAGCGCATAAATTCCATATCGATACTTCAGATGTCGCAAAAACTACATTGGAAACACTTTTTGTCGGAAAAAAGGGCTTTAGCGCAAATAAATGTGTCACATTTTTCACGTGCAATCAAAACGAGAATGGCGGAGCGGTTCTCATGGTCTGATGAAGAGAGTTTTTTTTTTGATTAAACGTCGTTATTTTGTATTAATTCAAATTTCAGTTTTAATTAAAAACCTTAAGGGATGCAGGTTAATTCAGTTGTTATCGCACTGAGAAGGGATGTTGAAAGGTAGGCTCTCCTGTACAGATCCGATGCTGCAAACACAGCTGCATCATGGGCACTTCCAGGAGTGCCAACGCAAATGTCTCGTATCATGCACCTGTCATCAACAAGGGCCTGGAGAACAATAGATGGCCACCCTTTGCGATTAATGTAATCGCGGTAGCCTTCCGTCTGGGGAAGAATAGGCACATGCGTGCCATCCAGCGCTCCGTAAATCTGTGGCACAAGATGCACCAAGGAATTGCGGTATGCAATTTCATTGGCCTCCGCTACAGTCGGAAGTCAGATATAACGCCGCATTAATTTTTCTTTAATAGCGGTGCACACAGCATATACACATCGATGGACGGTAGTTTTACAAACCCCGAAAGTTTCTCCAACTACTCTATACTCGGCGCAGGTTGCCAGCTTGTAAAGGGCGATGGCAATCCGCTTGTGGGTTGGAACCGGTGGTCGGTGGCAACCTGTGATGGGCGCAACATCAGGATTGATGAATCCACACAACATCTCAAACGTCGGCCGTGTCATTATAAAATGTTGCAGCCAGAGATTTTCTGTGAAGTGTCTCTCCACCACCTCCTCCCAGAAGGTCTTATTCCGTCGTCTCTCCCATACCCGTGGGTTTCGTCGCACTGGGGTACTTTCTTCGAGCTCTAGGGCTATCAGACAAGCAACTGCTTCATTCTGCTGTCGTCTTCGGATATTATGTACAATTCCAATTATTTGTGAAACTGAAATAACAGTAAGCTGGCAAATTTCAAAAAACTGTCTGAATAATCTCTCCATTTCTTTGTTTCTTTGTTTAGTGGTGGGGGTGTAACGTGGAAAACAAAAGGTAGATAATTTGCGACATACACAAAATTATGTATGGAAACGGCTCAAGGGCAGATTTTTTTCGCGATACAACAAAAGTTATGCAACAGTTCGTTTTGGGGGGATGACGTCATCACGCACACCATTTTATCGATAAAAAGCCAGTTTGATGGAAACAGGCTGGAGACAGCAAATTTCGCACATTTTTTTTACGTATATTCTGTTTGTCGATAACAAAACGTCGCAAAAAACTGGATGGAAACTTAGCTTCAGAACCGCTCCGCCATTCTCGTTTTGATTGCACGTGATGAAAATTGTGACACATTTATTTGCGCTAAAGCCCTTTTTTCCGACAAAAAGTGTTTCCAATGTAGTTTTTGCGACATCTGAAGTATCGATATGGAATTTATGCGCTAAAGTTAAACGGAAAAATATTATGTCGACATGTACAACATTTTATCGATAATTAGCATTTCCATCAGCTATATCGGTAAAAAAATTTGAAGCGCTAAATATTTTTTTGCAAAAACTCCTTGGATGGAAACCTTGCAGTGGAGGTGGCTTCAGAGCTGCCTATACCTTTTCTATCTCATACTAATTCACTCTTTAATTTAATATTGTTTTTTATCAGTATGCTGCTGTTGGAGTATGTGAATTTCCCCTTGGGATTAATAAAGTATCTATCTATCTATTAATACCATGTTCTCTTATTAAAGTTGCATGCCATCCCCATTTCATTGGCCTCACGTCTGCCTCTCTCTTAAAAGCTGTATAGCGGGTATATTTTGTCAATAGAGATATGTCTTTTATACCATGGCTTGATGGCTATTTTTAGTAAGTTAAATCAGTAAAAATTGAATGAGAATTTATCCTTGGTCTTCTGTCATCCTGAAGTTATTTTAGGCTAACAGCAAAGTCTCAAGAAGCCCCTATTTCACATCTTTTTATAAGCATATATACTCAGGTTAGTTTACTGGAGCTTAAACATAAATAGTATAATTGATAATGACACCTCTTCCTAATATTTCTTTTACATTTGCATATCCTTCCCATAATTCTTATGTCATTTACATCCCAGAATTCAACACTCTGTTCAAACACATTGTTATTTCAATGGTTCAAAAGAAGAACAGATCTAACTGACCCCTTTTATAACACTTTTACTTTTAAATCTTTGTCGTCTCATATGGGGAGTCAGTCTTTGCAGCTACTCCTCTCCCCTCGCTGACAGCATGATGTCATTAGTAATTGCAAGCCTTCTGTCCTGTGCCTGCATTTTGCTTCTCTCAACCTTCTGCTAAACTACTGTTTAAATGCACACAATTAAAGGTAATGCTAGTTTTCTGTAAAAGAGCTCTATTATTTTTAGTTACAGTAATTTAGTTATAGTCGTGGTGACAGTCTATTTTCACTTAAAAGCTTGAGTTTTATTTAATAAACTGGAAAACTTTGATTTAATCTTCATTACACCCTGAAACATTACTTTTTATTTTAAATTTTAAAACAAAAAACATGGCTATTTGATAAAGTCAGCCCACAAAATATTCATCATCATTTATCCCATATATTACTAATTGTTTGCTCTCCACTACATTCCACCTCTTGATAAAGATTCTGTTTAGTATCTTTATGATCATGGTCTGTTCGTCTACTCTAGTCAATTCGACATTCTTAATTGTTCTTACAATTAGTTTCATAAATCTTTCCTTAACTTGCTGTATAGATTTTCCTGTGACCACAATGTGTCTACTACATCACTGGCTGTAGGTGATTAGTTTCTCCACCAGAGATATTTTCATAATTTTGATGATCTGAAGTACTTGGGCATGCTTGTGTTCCAGATGACTAATGACTTTTATCTTCTCCTGCTTGCTTCTGTTTCTTCTTCTTTTTACCTTCTGCAAGATCTTCATTAATCATCATGTCTGGTGGCTTAAAATAAGTCCACTCAATCCACTCAACTAGCCCAGTCCAATTTCAAATCGTGGCGGACAGCCGGCAGCTTTTCCCAGCCGGGACGCCCCTGAAATGGAAGGATGGGGAAAGGCACCTTTTTCAGGACACTGCCTCCCCCAAAACGCTAGATGGCAGCTCCCTGGAGTGTAGTGGTGTCTGGGGATCAAAGTCCGGTTTCTCAGCCCTGTTGGGTGCCACCAGGGGGAGCTGTGAAAGGACCTAGGGAGTCATGCTTCCCTTACAGTGCTTGGAAGTCATGTGGATGGAAGCCCCACAGTACCTCCGGGCTGATTAGAGTTGGGATTCTCCATCTGACCCGGACGTGCTGGCAAGTCACGTGGGAGGAAGAACAGAGGCACTTCCGGGTCAAGGATTATATAACGGACTGGTGGAAACCCAACAAGCGAGCCGGAGTCAGGAGGAGTAGAACAGAGCTTGCTGGGAGGTGTGGAGGAGAAGAATATTGTGTATTATTGTGGATTTATTTGTGTTTATTGGTGGCTGTGGTGCTGGAGGAGCACGATTTAAAAAAGAAAAATATTAAATATCTTCTTAGTGCTTTTACTCTGTGTCAGTGTGTCTGTCTGTTGGGTTGAACGGGGCAATAGCAGCCCCTAGCGTCCTTACAAAATCTATTCCATGAATTGTTTTATTCATTCACCAATCTATCCTGGTCATGTGTCTAACCACTGATTAGACCACTATCTCAATAACTCATCAAAGTGCATGCAGCTGTGCAATTTACCTTGAAAATTTGGAAGGTAATATTCCACAGATGCCAGTGACAACCACCTCTGCCCTTGTGAGTGCACATATGTCCCTGCATGATACTATGTTCATTACCAGTACTTGTAGCCAATCTTTTAATTCAGAGTTGGTTCACTGGTCCTGAGCTTGTGCCACAGCTGGCAACTGCAGTAGGGCTTGTGTGTAAAATAACTTGTAACTAACTACACCATCTTATCTGAAAAGTGCTCTAATTTGCTACACACTGTCTCTTAGCAATAATTTTAATTGTATTAATTACTACAAACAATGCATTAATACCCAGTCTGGACTGATAACAGTTGCCATCACTTTAGATATTCCTGATTGGTTTACACAGCTTCCACCTCTTGGAACTCTGGTTTTAATTACTCTGATTCAAATTCCCTCAGCCCCTAGCATACTTTCTAAATCTATTACTATTATGACCAGTCCCATTATTATAAGACTTAGGGACTTGCAGTCACTTAAACCCAATATGTCTCTTTTTCTAGTTCTGTGTCTTCAGTTCCTCTTCCAAGTCTTTGTATTTGTCTTTATCTTTGTTCTGCATAAAGGAAGGTGACAATGTAGCTTCTGTCCATCTCATTTTCTTGGCTGTCAAGCTGGTGCCAACACTCAAACTTTGCTTCTGGGCACTCATCGGAATGGCTTGGCCACTACTTTCAGTGTCACTCCACCCCAATGTTAAAGTTGTAATCCTGTTTCCTGCATGTATTTTACCATGCCTGTCACCCTCACTATTAAATTACCATTCTATTAGATAGCATCAACATTACTTTGCACCTACCCATTACCTGAAGTCCATAAAAACATCAAAACAGAAGAATCTTTTTGCAAAAGACCAGGTAAAAATGAAAAAAACTAACTTCATTTTCTTCTTTCTTACTCTCTGCACTATCCTTCCATTTTCTATTAATGCCTGCATGTCTTTTTTCATGTTAAAGTGTGGCCAGAGAATCAATCCTATATGTGTAGGCTAAAACTTCTCCAAAGTTCAAGTGCTTCCAGTATTTTTCCTGAAGCTGATTTATGTTTTTTTTTTACTCACAATCATCTGACGTTTGCCCCTTTAAATTAGTGTTTTTCAAACTCCATAACAACTCAGATTCAAAATTCAAGTCGTCAGTCAGGTTTCTGGTAATCCAATTACTACAAAAGATGTGTGTGTGCGCTTTGCCTTTTCACACACATACAGATACATTTTGGCTCCGAGATGAAACTGAAATAACCAGTTTTAACGCCCTGTCATTAAAACAAAAATTAGTCACTTTCTAATGCATTGTTTCCACTTTTAACAGTTCATGTATTAAATTCTGTAAAAGCATCCAGTCAACGTTTTCCTTATTTTTTCTGCCCTGTATACATACTTAACCTTCTTTCAACTAAAAAGTGAAAAGTCTATCCGTACAGGTGTGTGACTCTCTTGCCATTAACTGTCCTAGTGGCGCCCCCCAGCCCCTGTGTATCCTTGACTCACTGTCAGTGATTGTAATCTGCCTGTCTTGGTCAGTATGGTATATAGCTGTCCGTTTGCATGCGTATTTCTCTCACATGTTACACAGGTTTTACTGTAGTGGACCAAATGGTTCTGGATATTCTAAATCTTGTTTCTCTAGACACATACTGTATATTTAATTGCTTTTAGCATAGGTTGTTTTCTTTAACTGTGTCACAGTAACTGTCTGAGAACTTCTCCTTCCTGAAACAATGATTCAACTCTTCTAAAAGGTATTTCTATCTTTCTAACTATCAGCCTCATTAACATCTACATTCCACTTTCCTAAACTTGCTGTATTTTTGTCCTAGAGCACACACTTTTAAACATGAAATAGGATACATTTCCCCTATTTTTCTGTCATTCTGTTTCATTCAAACTAACTGCCAAAGCTGTACACTTTTCTTCCAGATCATTCCCTCTCACATTAGGATTTTCAAAGTATTAACGTTCAAGCACATGCACTTCTTTAATTACTGGTATTTTTTTTCTTAATTCCACTTTGCAGTCAGCAACAGCCATCCAAACCCTTGCTCTGCCTTTTATTTGATGTTTCTTTTAACATCTATTTATAACATGACTGTTTCTGTCCTAGCAGTGGTTACCTCTCCTAAGAGCTGCAAACAAGCTATCAGTATAGTGTATTCTTGAAATACCGGATAGACCTCTGGATTAAAGAGAGAATGCGGCAGCTAAGGTCAGGTCAGGTTGGGTAGCATAATAATAATTCTTTGCATTTATATAGCCCTTTTCTCACTACTCAAAGCGCTCAGCAATTGCAGGTTAAGGGCCTTGCTCAAGGGCCCAACAGAGCAAAGTCTCTTTTGGCATTTACGGGATTTGAACCAACAACCATCCGATTGCCAGTGCAGATTCCTAGCCTCAGAGCCACCACTCTACCTGACACTGGTAACCGCTCGTTGCCATACCCACCACACAAAGAAACCGCTCCGGATCCTGGTTGGCAACCCCCTAGGCAGACATGCAGTCCAATCCCATCCCCTGGAAATGACCATCTATCAGCCACAGCCAGGTGTTACGCAGGCATCACCTTGGCCTGGTCCAGGCGCTCAGGTCCTTAACAATGAAGATCCTGTGAGCCGGATCACCCTTGGGGAATTGCGCAACATGGCCATAGTGCTGTAACTGACGCTCCCTCACAATGCAGGTGATGTGCCTCATTTGGGAAACCATGAGCAACCATTCATTCGACACACAAAGTCAAATCAGCAGTACCCAAGGATTATCCAATGAGATACAGTACCAAAGGAGTCAGGTCTTTGTCTCAAGTCACTTGATAACGTCCATGTCTCGTAACCATATAGCAAGGCAGAAAGTACCAGGACTCTAAAGACTTGGACCTTCATCCTTTTGCAAAGATATCAGGAGCACCACACACCCCTTTCCAGCGACCTCATGACCCACCCATGCCCTCCCAATCCATCTACAGACTGCATGGGAAGAGTCACCGGAGACATAAATATTGCTGCCAAGATAACTAGATCTCTTGAAAAAGTCAGCATTCTCCTTGCAGACAGAAACCCTGCCAATGGCTGGGCCCCAACAGGTTACTAAAGGCATGTATCTTGGTTTTTATGCAAGATCAAGATCAGTGAATCTTTCTTCACCAACAGATGTCTCACAGCCGCTGGACCCCACGACCCTGCCCAACACCCAGTCCATGCAAGCATTGAACAGAGTAGGAGCAAGAACACACCCCTGACGAATCAACTGGGAAAAACAAAGAGGTTCTCCCTCCACTCTGCACAGCACTCAAAGTACCAGTATACAGGCCAGCATTGATATCCAGCAACTTCGAGGGGTGATCCTGCGAAGTCTCAGGATGTCCCACAAGGCAGCTTGATCTAATGAGTCGAATGTTTTATGAAAAATGGAGAAAGGGTACAAAGAAACTCTGCCGATATTCGCATTTGCACTCCATGAGAAACCTCAGTGCCAGGATATGGTCGATGGTAGAATGCGACACAGTGGAAAATTATGGAAGGAAATGGCCTTGCTCTTTTTTCTTTCTTTCAGCCCATTCCTTGTGCTCCCACTTGCATTGTCACTTTTCATGTGAGCTCTTGTCAGTTTCAGGCAATCATCCATCCCTGTTTTAGTGTTCCAGTCAAATCCCAGCACCAGTGCACTAACTTTAAGTATGAACTGCAGTATGCTAATGCAGTAGAAATAAAGAAAATGGCAATCTGTTCAGAAATAAAGAAAATGGCAATCTGTTCAGAAATAAAGAAAATGACAATCTGTTCTACACAAGGTGTCCTATAACTGCTTTACACATGTGCACACACAGACTCTCTCGCACTCTATCCACTTGAGGACTGATTATGAGTGATGTCCACAACACCTGTCACTCTCAGAACTGCACATAGGGACTCACTAGCTTTGGCACTAACCACGCACAGGTGTTTCCAAGACGCATGGAGGCTGATACACCTTGTTTAAAGCCACTTGCCAAGCAAGGATATTTTAACCCAGATGCTATTCACCCTACTGGGAACATCTCCCTCAGCCAGCTAACTCTATAAGAAAGGTAAGCAGCAATCTCCTCATACTAGGTACTCTGTAAACAATTATCACACATGCACAAGTGCACACACACACCCATCAAAACAATATTCGCTAACAGGGTGCAAAACATGAAGACCCTAAAATCCTGTTGCTCACTATGCCAAGTGTTTTGTCATGGTAGGGTCTTAGGGTGACCATATTTTCCTTTTTAGACTCTTTACGGTTGTGACACACGTGCAATTGGGAAACAGCTTAAGGGCTTGAGTGATTGTAATTCTCCACAGAGACATGAGGTGGCACTGCATAATAACAATCGCTCTTCTCCTCCATCTGCAGAAAGGTACACTGACACCATTCCACCTATGAAGTCCACTTGGATCCACTTCTTCCTCCCAGAATGCCTCTTAAATCGAAAGAACACGATCTCGGACAGTCTGCCTAAACTCATATCAGAAAGACCTGATTTTTGTGTTGTTAACACACATTTTTCATCACCAACTTGTTTAATATAATGGGGTAGGCCGCAAGGTGCCCCAAAACACTTTCATGTTCTATTTTTACATTGTGTAGACCTTAACAGAATGGCCAAAATCACATCTCTAGCCCTTGTATGTTTGCTCTTACCACACCGTCAGGAATGACTGCTATTGTACTTAAGCACTTCTCACTTTACTTTACATCTGTACTCCCTGGCAATTAGACTGAGCACCAAAACAAGCAGGATAAATAGTTACACTTTTTATTCACAGATTAACTTAATGTGTTCAATTTTGCCCCAAATACAAAAAAAAAGTAAAAATTTAATACAATATTAATTCAACCTTGATAATGAGCTGATCATCTTGCATCAAATGTGCTTATTACCAGGTGGCTCTCTTTCTAAGTATGTTGATTTGGTTTCTGTTCCTATGTTGTCCACTAGGACCCTTGGATGAAATGTCTTTCTGCATGAATGGAGCAGCAGAAAGACAAAGAAAGAAAGCATGCCTCTGTAAGCCTCACTTTAAGTCCATCTTAATGGTCTTTCATATGTCTATTGCACCACTTTTAATAAGGCAAGTCTAAAATCTGTTACAGCTCAGTTCTGTCAGCATGTGGAATGTGAAACAAGAGGAAATAACACACTGGACCTTGTGTGCACAAACATTAAAATGTATACAGAGCAGCTTGTTTACCCCACATTGGAAACTCTGATAACTTGACTGTTAAGCTCACACCTGTATACAGGTCACAAGTGAAACAAGAGCCACCAGCAGTGAAGGAGATCAAAGTGTGGCCACAAGAGGCAATTCTAGCATTGCATAGGCGCTCTGAATGCACACAGTGGCACATTTTTAAGGATGCAGCTACTTTTGAGGATATTATAGTTCTATAGGAATAACAGAGGCTGTGATGGGATTTTAAAATAAATGTACAGATGATGTTACTGTTATTAAACCCATTAAGACAGGTGTTAAAATAATCCTTGGATGACTGGGGAGGTCTGTCTGTTACTAAGCCTCCGGTTTGCTGCTTTCTGATTTGGAGACATTGCAGCATATAGGGTGGCAAGGAACATCTTGAAAAGAGGTATCAGAGCAGTGAAAAGGCTGTTTAGTCAAAAGCTGACAACAAAGATACACGGTGCATGTGCTGAGAAATTCAGACAGTAACATGCTGTAGGCCTACTATATGGGCAATTTACAATGATACCTATTTAACAGGTAACCTTAATGCTTTTTATTAATGATTCGAGGCCACTAACAAACGGGGGAATACAAAGACTGCCATCATTACCCAGTGATCAGGTACTTCATCTGTCTACTGATAGTGTCGGGTGAGTCTTTTCCAATATTAACACTCAGAAGGCCTCCAGACCAGATAATATACCAGATCGGTTCTGAAGGATGGTGCAGAACAGCTGTGGACGTCTTCACAGATACAGTATATTTTAAGAGCTCTCCCAGTTAAGCCACAGTGTCCACCTGTGTTGAGAGTGCCACAGTAATACCCGAGTCTAAGAAGCCAAACCATGTTTGTTTGAATTACTACTGCACTGTAGACCTCACTCCAATAGTTAAGAAATGCTTTGAGCAGCTTGCAGCATATCAAGACAAGGCTCTCTGTCAACCTAGATCCCTTACCAGTTCGCAAATAGAGCTAACCGCTCTACTGGGGACGCTATAGCCACTATGCTGCCCCTTATACCTTGATGTCATTCACTTCATATAGTGGTCCTAATGTTTTGGCTCATTGGTGTATAATGTTACAAACTATATATACTTTATTGTGTGTCTTTTGTTGGTATTGCATTATTGTCAATGGTTCTGATGAGACATACAAATAAGAATTCCATTATACTACAAACACATAACAATACATTTGAGTTGACTTGATCCAGGATATTCTGGGAATTCCTCAATAGAAGGTGACAGAAGTTGCTGAAGCTAGACATGCAGCTATTGTGACTCTCACTGGGATAGGGGGAATGAAGTACCATAGAAATACTGCATACAAAAGATATCTTTGTATTAAAAACAATAAAACAAACTTCATCATTCTCCAACCAGGAAACACATAATATGAAAGATTTCCTGTGATGTCTGTACAAAACAAAAAAAAATCTGTTATTTCAATACTTTTAAAAAGCTGAAAAATGAACTGTGTGCCAGTGTTTGGTATGATATATAACAAATTAATAAAATATCACTTCTGGCCTCAGCATGATGACATATCTATCTATCTATCTATTATAATTAACTCTTTTCAAATGATTCTGTATTTGAAGATTACAGTGCACTCTTACTCAACATAACAGGATATATACTGCCTCCCAGTGGCCTGAACTGGATAACTGAGTTAAAAAATGGATGGATAGTTTTTGAGGTACTATTTCCGAAGTGATACTTCCGAACTGCTCCCTCTTGGCAAGTGAACACATTTCCCGTTTTCTTATGCTTGAAAAGGTGTAGGTTATTGCTTTTAGACTGCACGGACATCCAGGTTTTAAAACTAACTTGTCGTGTATTCTGTATCTACTTAGCAAATGGCTGTCATTCTTTTAAATTTTTTATATGAAAATTCCTAAATAAGGAGGAGTGAAGCTGTGCTGAAGGAAAATTAAGAAAGTGTCATACAAGATTACTTATAATATTTACCCTGTTAAGCAAATATTATCCAGATTCAAGTTCATTCTTCGTGAGAAATGCATACAGAAACTATACTGCAGTTGCTTTATCGATGTATTCAATCCAAAATGTTTTTTTTTTTTTTTTTTTTTACAAATTCCTTTAGAATGTCAGGTATCTTTTGGGCATTTTGATGTTTTGCTTTATTTTGCATGCCCAGCTATGGCCCAGATGTTTATATTGAAATGATGTTGACAAGTTTCACCTGCCAGGGATTAGTCACCCACAGTACAAGTGGGCATTCCATCATGTAAATAGGTGAATACAAATCCAGCAGCTGGGGAGCCTATAAAAAAGCAACCCTGCAAAGCTGCAAACAGAATTCCATCCAGTGCGGCAACAGTGAGTGGTCTTTTTAAGGATAGCAATTTAGCGATTCACCTAAAAGGGGCAATTATAGAGCAATATAGTCCCAATACAGAAATCCAAAAGCAAAGTAAAAAGAAAAAACAAAGCACAGGGGTCAAACATCCAGAGATATCAAATAGGTACAAAGCACAGACAAACAATAAAACTCACCAAACCCCCAGAGTGCATTCGATGAACTACCAGGAACTATTGGAGGCCCTCTGGTATTATGTTCCTGGAGGTTACTGGCAGGTGGTTCCGCCTTTTGGAGAACCGCCCATAAAATACATGGAACATAACCAAGGCATAGTATACAATGCAGATAAACAGAACAGACAGCATAAAAGAATGGCAGAAAAATGAATAAAAAAAGACGTTAAACAATACTTAAAACATCAGCCAGGTGTGGAAGCATGGCTGAAGCATAACAATCTGCAGCACCAGACATGGAGGTTTACCTATTCACTTACAATTGGCAGATCACCATACAGAGGTGCAGTGTTGGACCGCATGACAGCACAGCACATAATATCCATGCATTTATTATCATAACACTTGACACCTTTTTTAGGACAGGCTGGTTTCTGTGGCTGGAGACATTAAGCTTACCAAACATGCTACACCACTGGTCAATAAAGCACTCAACACAATGCTACACAACCTGTCAACAAAGCGCTCAAGACACCTGCTGAGGTGTTTTTGTCATCGGCTGAATAGCTACAACAGAAATGAAGACCACCATACTGTTTCAAAGAGTTACATACCTTTTCAAGGAGTTGGAAGTAGTTGCTAAGGACAGCGACTTTGGAGGGGGGTATTTAGCGATTCTGGCAAGTTACATCAGCCAGAGATGACTCACCTAAAGCTGGCATTCTGTCATGGAAATTAGCAGCTTTAGAGCCAATGGCAGGGAGTCCTATAAAAATGGAAATCCTGCAAGCAGCAATGGCGAGCAGTGCTTTTAAGGATAATAAAAGAGCCAAGTAAACAGCAGAGTCCATTTGGCACTACATTAGTTATAATAAATATAGTATTGATTATGGAGAGGTACCACATCCATAAAATGAATTTGATGAGTTCCACATGAAATATTACTTTATTTAAAATACAAACGCAATTTTATGTTAAAACCATGCACAATATTAAAATAAGAAAGCTGACATTGGCATGTTAAATTATTTATGTTAATAGATACTTTATTAATCCCAATGGGAAATTCACATTAATTAATTAACTAAATACCCCTAATTTTATCTTATTTATCCTATGTATTGTGTAATTTATATTTTTTTCTTTAGTTATAAAGCATTATTGCCCTAATGGCATATGCAGGGTGTGACAAACACCTTTCTTCCCTAGGAAATAAACGTGCCCCTTATCCGTAGTACTGGAAACACTGGGGGACAAAAAAAATGCATTCAGTAAGCAAATGATCTTTTCGATCGTACGTAAAATGGAAATAGAATTAACAGAATAAAATTAAATTACTTTCTCTCACTGTGAATGGCACCTCTCAAGTCATTCACGAGAAAGACCCCAGGGCGAGATTCGTATCTATCATTGCTTCATGAACGCAGTAAAACTAAAAAGGCCATCAAAGATGTTCGTCCCAATTTTCTCTCAAGTGGTAAACGCACTCCCTCGAAAAGTAACCAAAGACTTTTATTTTATAATCTTTTTAAACTTTATGGCTCCCAAAAGTGGGCGTGGAAAATTTATTTTGCCCTACGCTAAAGCCCAATGGCCGCATTACTTCCGATTGGTCATAGGTTGTAACCCTGTCCCGGAAGCTAAAATTGACCGCTCTCGCAGCCAATTAGAGGTTGATGTAAGCAGGAGCCAACCAATCAGTTAGAGCAGCCGTTAACAAAGCCTTTTAGAGTATTCTAGAAGGGAGTGAGCGGGCTGTTCCAGTTTGTACGGTGGCGCTGATTCATTCTGCCATCTCCTGTTCCTGAGTGACTTTTTGTTCCTCCTAGTGGCAGAAGTTTAACCGCTATGGCCGCTGTAAAGGCACTGAACCCCAAAGCCGAGGTTGCTCGGGCGCAGGCAGCCCTGGCGGTGAACATCAGCGCTGCTCGGGGGCTGCAGGACGTGCTGAAGAGCAACCTGGGACCGAAAGGCACTATGAAAATGTGAGTGACCCGTAGTCCAGGAGGGATGTCGATGTTGTTCTGTTATGGCTAGCGTTTACCGTTAAGCGCGTGAATTTTAAAAAGAAAACGGGCATAGTTTGTGATTCATATCTAGAAGACAAACTTCAACCCAATAAAATAGAAATATAAACATGATTTAAAACGTTTAAAGATGTGGTTATTTGTCATTAATTGTAAAATTAATTACTCTATAGGCCTCATTATTTCCTGCCTTTTTGCAGGAGTCCAAACAAAAAATAAATAACGCTGAGTTTTTGTATCCGTTTCGGTAAGAATCGTAGCCTTCTTCAGTTTCAGTATGCTCAACGATGTCGTAACCTGTAGGCTCATTACGATTTGTCACTTGTTCGTAGTTAAAATGATGAAGCCGGCAGGCTTAACACCACGTGGGCCGGCCCAAACGGCAAAATGCTGTTTAAAGAAAGCGTGTGGTTACGTGGGATGTTCTTTGCTGATGATCTTTATAACATCTTTATTTCGACACGTTTTTAGATAAGTAATTAGTCAGGTTGATTGCGTTTTATATGAAGAAGGCATCCTAGCTCGTTTTTTAATCCGTTCAATGGTTGCTATCACCACAGCGTGTGTAAGTACTTGGTCGACACCCAAGAGCTTTGATTTGCCCGATGCGGTCACGTGGATATTAGCCTTGGAAGGCATCAACGTACAATTTAAAGGCTGAAATGTATTACATACTCCAGTCTTAATAGGTAATGCTTATTAGAGAGTCCATTAGGGTTCTGTTCACATTTTAAGCGAATCTTTTTTTAAAATTTATTATAATAATATTAGACACCTTTTTATGACAGGTTGGTTTCTGGGGCTGGAGACATTAAACTTACCAAAGATGGCAATGTTCTACTTCATGAAATGGTGAGTAAGGCCTTGTTGTTGGAACAAAGTATTAAATGGGGAGATATGGAACACCCTTTTTCATTCTTATATTGTTTTAAATTAATCTTAATGCACACTGCACTGGTAGTTTTTTTTTTTTTTTTTTTTTTGTATAAAATCAAACACTTCAAGGTTTGTGTTAATGAGTCTGTCATTTGCTTATTTACTCTAAATCCAATTAACCACTCCAGCACACACCTACACTCAATACCAACTTGGGATGAGGGAGGAAACACAGAACACAAGTAGGAAAACCCACATAGACACAAGGAGCACTCAATACCAACTTGGGATGAGGGAGGAAACACAGAACACAAGTAGGAAAACCCACATAGACACAAGGAGCGCACATAAAAATCCACATGCACCCAATGACTTGGTGTGGAATTCAAACCCAGGGTGTTGGATCCATGAAGGAGCATAATTACTCTCAACTGCTTGCTGCTTTAAATATTCTGTAAGAAGGCAATTTACCCCTGTGGACACCCTAAAGTTCTGTCTATCTATATAAAGCATTTTTTGTCATGAAATGTTTTTAACAGATGCATATCAAAGATAATGAGTTTGAGCTCCTTTTGAGAGTACAAAAAAAATAGCATAAATCATACAATACCAAAAGGAAACTAAGTATACAAACAGAAATGTTAGACATCTGAAAGTTTTGGTGTATCTAAATTAATGCTTAAGATTAGGGGTGGGTGATATGACCAAAATTCTATATCACAGTATTTTTCTAAATTATCCCGGTTTCACTGTATTTGATGGTATTTTTTCCCCATGCATGAGTGGATGTTAACCACATTTTCCACTGCAATTACTGCAGTAGACTGACTAAGAATAACCTATTCCACTGTCATGAGCATTGTACAAAAAAAAACATTTTAATGTGCACACAAGTATTAATACAGGTTTGCATGGTCCCTTAAAGTGAGAGTTTTCAAGGGGGTGGCACTAATGAAGAGAAGGAATCGCATTGCATGACAGATACAGTCAAAATATAGAACCTTTTTATTGAACAAATTTTGCAAACAACTTAAACTATAATTTTGACAACATATTTTCAACCATCCAAAGAGGCATTTAGACTTAGTAAAATATCCAGAGGTGCTTGACAAAAGTTTTATTGCACTGAACATGTCTTAGAAAAGGAATAAATAGTAAATATTTTTTGTAAACCAACTACACTTTCTGTTAATGTTAACCATCTCTGTCCACTGACACGTTAAAGTGACTTTTTAAACAACTTTACCATCTTTAAACTGCATAATATTTAAACTAATAAATAATAACAATAAAATAAATAATGGTATTATTACTGATAGTTGCACTATTACTTCAAGACTTCAAGCCCAGGTGCATTACACAGTATTCACCAAATTAAAATAAAATAAAACAAGTGCAACTTGGTGATGACATCTTTACCAACTGAACCATCATTTAGGCAAACTGCATTAATATGGACCTTGCTTCAAGCTAAGCTATATACATAAATAATAAAACTGCAACTTGCATTTATAATACTATTTGTGATATAGCCCTACAGAGTCGTTTTGGGGCCACGGTGAAGAAAAAAAATACGGACACCGGGAAGAAAAAAAGCAAGCTATATGTTTAGAATAAAGTCGACATGTTGAATTTATTCTCAACATTTCCACATTATACTCATAGTTTATTTTATAATTAAAGTAGAATGTCGTAAACAAAACTTATCCCAAAATCAATGTTTAATTTACTAGATTTTTTTCAAACCCCGTCATAAGTTAATGCAGCACATTAAAGTGTTCCCCGACCCAGTTGTTAATCACTACGCTTCTTAAACTGACTTCCTTCGCACTAAGAGGAGGTGCTGGCAGCGATCACCGCACAGAATCCATTCACTTCATGATATTCCTGCTCTCTGAAAGTTTAGGATGCTAAGATAAATACTTGATATCATTTTCATGAAGAATATGCATTAAAGTAGGTATTAAATATGCACGGTAGTGAGGCGGTAGTGCTGGTCCCTCGCAGTAAGGGGTCCCCAGGTGTATGTTCAGTGTAGAGAACTTTATGGCAGGTCTGACGAGGCTCCAAAAAACTGGATGTATGAATGGGTATCGCAAAGATTTAACTTAAATATTGTGTAAATGTTGGGTTTGTGATCTGGTGGTCGGAGACACGAATGCAGAATTCAATGGATGTTCTTCTGAACAGGCTTTCTTTATTGCACGTGTGCTGTCTGTCTGACGTACCAAAACCCCAGTTCCTATCCTTCCTTTTTCTTTCTCCACATAACCAATCACCACACTACAAACGTCTTTGTGAAATTAAAACTAGTTATAAATTTAGCCCACAGAGTGTTCAGAACTTTAGAAATATCTTCGTTATACATGTTTAATTGTGCCATCCATTCAGGGTTGCGTCTATCCCAGCAAGCATTGTGTGCAACGCAGGAGCAAATCCTGAACGAGTCGCCAGCACATCTCGGGGTGAATATGAGCAAAACATAAACTAGCAGGGTCAATATAGCATAACAAAACCCCACATCCTATGTGACTTTGAAAGGAAACTGAAGCACGCTGAGTAAACCCAGTAGAAAAACATGCAAATTCAAGGCAGGGTACACCCGAGATACCCTCCTTTATATCAAGTATTTATCTTGGCATTCTAAATGTTCAGAGAGCAGGAATGTCATGGAGCTAATGTATTCTATGCAGCTGGCGCCACCTCAGTACAAGAGGAAGTCAGTTTAAGTAGCACGTACCGATTTAACATGGCTCAGGGAACACTTAACACAAAGCATTTAATGTGCTACATAACTTATGACGGGGTTTGAGAACATCATAAAATTAATACTTAATTTACTAGATTAAGTTTAGTTTACGATGTTCTACGAAAGTCAACATGTCGTCACATTATTACACCGTACCCAGGTACATTACACTGTATTGAAAAACAATAAAACAAGTACAACTTGGCTTGTAGTATTATCCAGTAATATAGAAACAGCATTTACACATTTGAACATAATGGTCCACATCCGACCTTTAAAATCAAAGTATCTCCAGGCAACGGCCGTGACTCCTTTTTTTTCGGCAAAAGTTCTTCTGTGTGATCATGTTCAGCTTTATTGTCAGCTACAGCTTCAGTTTTGGAATGTTCTCTGTCCATTTTCACCACGCAATACCTACACTACCACTACCTATTTAGCAGTGTAGCAGAGCCCCCGCGCAACACCTCTGTGATTAGCGTTGTAGCAGTGAAAAAGGTCCTCACTTGAACAGTTTCCCGCTGCGCCATGTTCCGAACGTCGTTTAGGCAAACCGGTGTTGTGGTATAAGAAAAATCCATATCATAACAAAAATAAACGGTTTTCGGTATGAACCTGTATACCGCCCAGCACTACTTAAGATTGTTTTAAAATTGATTTGTTTGTACTGCACAGTGAACACCCAGGTGTGCTTTGTAGCTCCCTTGGTTTTTAGTCTGTGCTAAATTAAGTTCTGGTCTTTACCTCTGCATTAGAAGAAAATTACTTCTTTTTAATGTATTCAGTTGACCAGTACAAATTGAACAATTAAAAAATATATATATATGTTTTGTGCTTTTCAGTTTTTGAGCTGGAAGAATTGTATTATTGAAAACCTGTCTTGTGGAATTGATAATTTAGTGGTGGGGGGGGGGGACTGGTCAATTAAAACGTTTCGGCCTTTTTTTGTGTAGAGATGGTGATATAGCATTTAGTTGGATTTTGGAATTAAAATTATATTTAGGTTTTAGATGTTGTCTTTCACAGCACTACAGGAATTGGTTTATATATCATGTCCTCTCTCCAAATGTATGGCATTTGTTTAGCATACAAATGTGTTTTTTACTTGATGGTATTCTGACGCTTTCATTTTTCACTTTCTAGAGAGATGCAATATTTATTGGTCCCTTTTGCTGAAATTCTTGATTTATCTTTTGTGTTGCTTATAATACAGCAAATTCAACATCCTACAGCTTCATTGATAGCCAAAGTAGCCACCGCACAGGATGACATCACTGGTGATGGAACAACTTCTAATGTCCTCATTATTGGGGAGCTACTTAAGCAAGCTGATCTCTATGTGTCAGAGGTAAGTATTTGATAAAATATGGTTATGTTTCACAGTCTGCAGACCCTTGTGTGTTAATAATGCTGGTGGGCATTCTGTTCGCATTCAAAAAAAAAACAAAACAAAACTGATTACTTGGAGGGAAATGCTAGAAGAAAATACTGGAAATGAACCAACCAGACCTGATCTGTTTCATTTATAGTGTCCACTTACTGTTAAAAGTGAATGTTTGGAAGAATTTTTTTTTTTACTGAATGTTTGATTTTGCCAAAGAATGTTCTGTTTTTGCATTTAAAGAATTAATCCCCTGAAAATGTTTTTCATATATATTTCTTGCCCCATGTAGTTTGTAGTGGTGGAAAAATTTTCAATGTAGTGTTTTTGTGTAGAAATTAACATATTGAAGATTCAAACTCTAATGAAACTCTGTGGTGACTAGTTCTGGATAATGGCAAACAATTTGAAAAACATCCATGGAAGAACAAAACCTTCCATGCATCCTGTGTTGCATAATCCACATGTCTGTTATCCATTTGTATGGTCAGAACATGTAAAGTGTGTGTGTTTTTGATAAAATATTAAGTTACTTACTGAAAATCCTGCATTGAATGTCAACTAGAAAGACTAATTCTCACAATAATGTGCGTTTGAATTGAAGAAAGGGTTCTTGACCATCAAAGAGGGAGAGAGGTGGATATTTCATGAAATAATGTAATATTTTATTAAAAATTCATAGTTTGCCCATTTTGACCATACAAATGGATAACAGACGTGCTTTATACATCACGGGTACTGAGAATTTATTTCCTTCCATAGATGTTTTTCCACATCATTTGCCATTGTCCAGAACTGGTCACTGCAGGGTTCTGTTGAGTTTTAATCTTCAATATTCTATGTAACTTCTTAGTGAAAACATCAGATCGTTGTGGTGGCTGAGAGAAGTTTTCAAACAACATAGGGTGACTAACATGAAAAAATATTTTTGGGTGGATTTTTTCTTTAAAATGTGGTGGTTTTGCTACTATTAAGTAAACAGATAAGGTTCACGTAGGTGTGAAAATGGTTTTTGGATAATATAATTTATCATGGAGGTATGAAATGTTAGTTGATCTGAGCATTTTATTTTTAGGGTCTTCACCCACGTATAATTGCAGAGGGTTTTGATGCAGCAAAAGAGAAATCACTTGAGGTTTTAGAGCAGGTAAAAGTGTCCAAGGAAATGGATAGAGATACCCTTGTCAGTGTCGCAAGAACTTCACTTCGTACCAAAGTCCATGCTCAGCTTGCAGACCTTCTGACTGAAGTAGGTACTTTTTTAATAATGGCTGATTGTTGTCCCTTAAGTTTAAGAATTTTAATTCAAATTGCATGCAGTAATAAATACTAACTGTAAACCTACAAAGAGAACTTATTGGTGCGTTTTTTAATATTACTTTCATTGCATTTTAAACGTGTTAGAATAGTAACCGTTCCTACAACTAGAACATTAATAGATGTAAAATAAATTTCTTTTTTTTTTTTTTTTTTTTTTAATTTTTTTTGTTACATTTAATGTTTGTTAAATTTCAAAAGTTTAACATGATGAATAATTAGGAAAAAGACCTCCGAGATTTGTAGATTTTTAAGGGTAATTGGGGGACATGTTTTAGGTTATGTGTATAAAGAATTTCCATAGAATTATACACTTTTTTTTTTTTCTTCTTCTAAATTCAGCTGTTCATCGACTAATAATGTATTGACTCCAATATAATTATCATTTTTAAGCATGTTTTATGAATTATAGGCTGTTGTAGATGCTGTCCTTGCTATTAGAAAGCCTAGTGAACCTATTGATCTGTATATGGTGGAAATCATGGAGATGAAACATAAAACAGAAAGTGACACGACGTAAGTGTATTAACTTTACGATTATTGCAGTTTAAAATTGTTGAATGTTAATATTAGAGCTTTGATTATTTTGCAGTTTGCTTAAATTATTGAAAATGTGACGGCAATATTGATAAATTGGAGCAGACCTTTTTACAAAAAAGTGAAAGTGTTTTCACATAAATAGCCAGTGAAGCTACTGGTCCCCAGTGCTGAGCTTTTAGAAGACCATGATCAACCTGGCAGTTAGAGGATGGACTAGCCAGACACTACATACCTTACACTGTGTGCTGATTGACTAATGATGGACTGGTGGCCTGTTCTAAATGGTACCTGCCTGGTCTTTTCACATTGCTCTGGTTAAGTGGTGTGTGTGTGGTTTTTTTTAATTTATTTATTTATTTTTTATATATAAATGTTGTTCAAATATTTTTCCTTAATTCTACATTTTAACCAGTGGTCCACAGTCTCTCATCAGACTTCAAGATAGTGCAAGTCAGCTGTGAAAGCATTGTTACAGTAGAAGTGGTGAGAATCACTAGTCTCAAAACTTTTCTTCTAGGGGCATGCTCTCCAGGCAGATGTCAAGATGGATGTCAGATGTTTTTTTGTAGTGGAGGGGATTGGATGGGTTTTCGGGTGGTTGAGGAGGCATAGTGAGAGAGATTGGTTCTCTATTAAATAACCAGGTTAAAATAGGTGGCTCGTTACAATTTTGTGTTAAGACTTCATCTGATGGCTCTAACTTTTACTGTGACAAAACTAGGTTAATACAGAATATAGGGGTGCATATTGTAGCAGCAGGTAGATGTATATTTAAGGTGGGATGAACGAAGTGCTGCAATTGCATTAAAAATACTACATTCTATTAGAGATAAAGCAGAGTAGAAGACACTGTTAGCAAGAGTTATGAAGCTGGATAAGGTGCTTGAATTTGTTGTTTCAGAGGTGCCGTTTATGGCTATAAAAGTGTCACTGTTGAAATAGTTGTCCAGGGCAGGGAGCAGCCTGTCTCTCATCTATGGTCCTGATAGTGACATAGTTGGTATGTTTGTTTTTAAAATCCTGAAAGTACCCAATAGAGCAACAGTAGAGGTTTAAATGTCACTTTGTGCAGATATATATTGCCCATTGGGCCCTGTTGAATTGCCCTTGGGGACCATAGTCCAAGACAAAATATACGATTAGTTAGTGTATTTTTCTTTTGTTAAACCTCGTTTTTCTATAATCTCAATCATTGTAAGATCTTTAAAGGGCAATTGTAATTGTGATGCACTTAAGATTTTTATTTTTATTGTTGGTTTTCCTTTGTAGTTTAATTAAGGGCTTGGTGTTGGATCATGGGGCAAGACATCCTGACATGAAGAAAAGAGTGGAAGATGCCTATATTCTTACTTGCAATGTTTCTTTAGAATATGAAAAGACGTAAGTACTAGACTTCCTTTCTTTGATGATTTAAGTATGTTTTTGTGGTCCTGTTGGGCATCTTATGATTAAAAATCAGTTATGCTATAAAAAATTCTTAGGTTATTTCTACTGAGCCTATTTGAAGTTTAACTTAAATGTGAGCTAAATTTTTGTCCCCATATTAGATCTGTATACTGCAATGTGGACATAGTAAAATCCGCATTTTTTTTTTTTTTTTTTTTGCATTTTGTGTAACGTCTGCATTTTGTAGTATGATTTTAGCCTGTGTGAATTGCAGTTAAAAAAATAAAAAAATAAATTACACTAAACGAATATTTCTGTTTATAGGGAAGTCAATTCTGGATTTTTCTACAAAAGTGCAGATGAAAGAGAAAAACTTGTAAAAGCTGAGAGAAAATTCATTGAAGACCGTGTAAAAAAAATTATTGAGTTAAAAAAGGCAGTGTGTGGTGATGCAGACAAAGGATTTGTTGTTATTAACCAAAAGGTAAGAGCTGAAATGGGTATTTCAGCTGCGTGATAATGGGAGCTGATGTGGAGTGTGTGTGTGTGTGTGTTTTTTGTTGCCTTCTAGCAAATGAGAACTCAATTATGAATAATTTGAAAAACAATAATCAGTATAGTTAAGTATTCATGTGATTTCATGGGTATTTAGACATTTTCCATCTGTCATTTTATTGTACACACTCTGTTTTACTACTGGGTTTGAAGTGGATTAATGGAAATGTTTCTTCAAGATTTTGGTTCATGCTGCCTCAGTACCCTCCAGTAGTTTCTACATGGTTTTTTGGTCCCATGATTCGGATGATCCTCGGCTGGTATTAAGAAGCCTAATATGATCCAAGAAAATAATATGCTTTACATTACACAGCCACCAACAGTCTTTTCAATTGATAAACTTTGATATTTCCACAAATTCATGCTATTTGGAGCAGTAGGTTATCCCGATAGGTCAAACGTGCAAATAAGATATGTTCAGTCAGTTTTACCAAATTGTACAAAGCCTTGAAGACTGACTTCATTATAATTAAAGACTTCTTTACTCTTATCACAGTTTAGGACTTACTTTAATAAGTAGTGTTCCACAGATAATTTGATTAGTGAGTTGGTATAGAAATAATGCAAAATTGTAGCAATCATTAATTTGTCTTAATAGTTATTAGTCTGTTTAAAACTAGAGGAGAACTTCTTTATAATGGAACCAATTTCATGTGTGCTGAAATCTGAAAGTAAAAAAGAGTGAAAATGTAGTGGCTGTGGTGAAAACATTTTAATGTGAGTAAACAATAGATTTCTTTTCCCCTTTATTGTAATTAAGTACCACCCTTCTGTATTCATGGAAACTATTACTTACAGAGGTTTTCATAAAGTATGTTGGTTGGAGCAGTGTTTTGGAAGAATTTAACTTGCGTAGTGGAAGAGAATGGCATAGGAATGTAATTTTCATCTGTGGCCCTGTCTACATATACATATAAGCTACTTATTCATTTCACTGTTTCATATCACTTCAGTAGTTTCTTATGAATAAATGAAAGCAAAATAGTAAAGTTCAGCTGTTTTTTTTTTGTTTTTTTTTTTTAGTTATTTAAAACTGACTATCTAATTTCATATAAACATGCACTTTGTTTTTTCCCAGGACTGAAGGTAAATTTTGCTACAAGCAAAATTGTTTTCTTTGTTCAAGGGCCATAATACTGAACATCAATCTGTCCACCCCTTAACCTCCTTTTTAACGTTGCATTTTTTCCAAAAAACATGTAAAAAGCGTTGCTTTTTTGGGCATGAAAAATTAAATTTTTATTAAATCGAAGTATTAAATGATGCATATAATAGTAATGATGAATAAAATAGTACGGATTGAACAGTAACAATAATAATACTTCTAATGATGCCAAAACAATATATAATCTCAAAATGAGTCCTTTGTTGTGAAAGCATGCTGAAAGACACAATATATCACTGCAGTCAATAAGATTATAGTGTTTCTTTTTGGATTTTTGCAGATTTCAGTTTTTGAACAGCACACTGCACATGTATGAGTTGGATTCTGTTTTTTTTCTGTTGGAGTTATATAATCAATAAAATGACTTCCAATAAGACTCTCTGGATTGATCTGTGATGTGCTAGGTCGACTGCGTCTCTTTAGTGGTACTGTGATTTGTTCTACAAGCTGGCATGTAAAGTTTGCTAGATTTAGTTTCGTGAGCTTTTTCTTTGTATAAGACAAATGCAGTATTTCTTTTGTTGTCTCTGCATAACGGGATAGTCAATTCTTGATCCGCACGATCTTCACTGGTCATCGTGCTATAAGTCAACCACAGCACAAGGCTTCGTAACCTGCTTGTTGCGTTTTGCCTGTACAGTGATGATGGCTGCATTATGTACAGTGCTAAAAAGACAAACATCCATCTTGTCTATCCATTTCAGCACAAGCACTTTTGCCAAGCTATTAGCGCACCTCACTGTAATTTTAGCTCTGCCAAAGTCTTTAGGCATGCCATGACGGTTTGGATGCACTGTTCCATATACACCAGCAAGATGTCAAATAACTTTGGCAAAGTATAAAAATTGTCCATGGTTGCACAGTAGACTTAATTCAGCAGATCTATCAAAGTCAGCACAGATGAAATAGCTATGTCTACCAATTGTATTTCAGATCAAACATTGTCCCTTTACCTGTGTGCAGAACCGAGTTCCATATGTATTTTGTTTTAGATTAACAATGCTCATAAAACTTTATGCCAAATCTTCTTCTTTTTGACACAATGTACTGTATCCATGACAGTCTGGCCTTATAAGCCATGAGACTTTCATCGATGCTGACCTCATGGTCTGGAATGTAAACACTGAAATTTTGCTACAGTGGCCTAGTAAATCTCCAAAATTTTCTTCATTTTGGGTGCTGGATGGGTATTCTTAATAGTTGGTAAAGTGCATATATTTCATAATTAGTGAAAACCTACACTTGGACATAATTTCTCCAAAGAATGGCAGTACTGACGGCACTTTTACAGCCCAAGTGATTATCAGTTCTAACGCTTATGCAAGACGCATCTGTACAGTTGCCCGAGTGACACTTGGGACTAATGCTATTAGCATGGTTTTGGTAGCCCGAGTAATGCTCAGGTGTAGTGCTAATGAGGCTACATTGCTGCAGCAACTAGTTGAATTACTTTTCTTTTTAATCCCCTTATGTCTGAAGGGTTTTTAGTTGTTACATTACATACCCAAAAATGAACAGCTGTTATTTTGCTTGTGTAATAAAGGAACTGCCAATTGCTGAAAAGTGAGTATAATACACAATTTTTTTTTTTTTTTTTTAAAGTATCTACTTAATAGAAAAAAAATGGGTGCTTTAAGGATTTTTCTCCAAAAAGTGGATTTTACACTACATAACCAAGATATTTTAATAACCATTGAGTTTTGTTTCTTTGCTGAAAAATTGTCTATCACTGTGTCCAGTCCAGAGCTGAGAAAATGTTTAATATAGACTTTTACCCATTTTATAAATTTCATTCCCTACTTGTACATAGCTCTCTATTTCTGCCAATCCGCCTGGAAGGAGAAACGGAGATCCTTCACACATCCTACACGTGCCACTTATCCTACTGATTTGAAATTCTCTTTGGAAGTATATGAAGGTTCTATAATAACAGTTTGGAGATTACCTGAAATCGGCAAGATTTGCCTAGTGGATAACAGGATAATGCCAGTATCGAGACCTGTATTTAATTTACTGGCTGGCTGATCTGAGCACCATTCATAACTGCTTTTCTTACAATTTTTATGTAGTGTTGGTGTGGTTTATTAACACTTTCTGTATCTTACAATCTACATGATTAAGCATAGTAGTGGACATGTGCATTAAGTCCATCTCCTCTAGTTGTTTAGTCAGATTTTAGAAATCGTTAACAAAAATCATAAGTGTAAAATATTGAGTACATACACCTTATTAATGTGCAATTTGTTGTCTTTAGGGCATTGACCCTCTGTCTCTGGATGCACTTGCAAAAGAAGGAATAGTTGCACTGAGACGAGCCAAGAGAAGAAATATGGAAAGGTATGTGACTTTTATGTGAACAGAGATTTCAATTTGTATTGCTTTATTTTATATTTCATGTTGCATGGACGAATTCTGTATTACTTGTTCAATGGTATTTACAGTCAGACACCATGCAAAATTAATTTTTCACTTCTTTAAAAAAATATTGCAGGTAAGCTTGCATGCTTCTTGCTTGGTAAAAGTGAAAACAAGAGAGTGTTTTTGGATTTTTAGATTGGTGCATCTCTATGAAACAATCATGATTTTTATGGTTCATCCTAATTTCTCAACCCAGCAGAAAATTCTCTTTCTCAATCTCCTTGCTGATTTCTTTACAACATGCACAAAGCCTAAAGGTGGGACTGTAAATAGAAAATTTACGTCCATACGCTTGCCTGTTTGGTCAGAGTGCAGAACTGGGAACAAGGCAGTGATCTTTGGAAAATCTCCACATCAACTGGAAGTCATGCATTATTCTTTGCTTAAAGGGTTCTTTATTGCATACACAGGCACGATTTATTTTAACTCTAATTTTCTTTTATAAGCCTGAGAAGCTAACTTTCATGTATTTGCCTCAAGCCCTGGAAGGACATTAGTATTCTTTTTTTTTTTTTCTTTTTCTTCAAATTGCCACAGTTGACTGACTCCCTGAGCATGTCTGGAGACTTTCATGCTTAAATATGTTACTTTGTAGCTTTGACTTTGTATTGTTTGCTTTTGCACTGCTAACTTGCAGAGCAAAGTTGTCCTGCTTATTAACATGCAGGCCTCAGCTGTGCAGGTTACATAACCTCCTGGCATTACGGTGTAATCAGTGAATGCATGTGAGTAATGGTAAATGAAAAACCAATACATAAACACTGTCCTGCAAAAAAGTTCAAAATATCTATGCTGCTCATTGTAAAGCATCAAACATTTAATTACTACTTAATAGCTTATTACTTTTATAAAGTAATAGATAACACCTTGGGCAAAACCAAAAACACACAATCATCATCTTGTTGAAGATTGTTTAACAGACCTTTTGCATCTGTGCTGCTACTACTACTTTGACATTTTTATCATTTTTGTGGTGGTACGGTAAGAACGTACGTTTTGTACGGTTTAAGTTTTTGAACTAGTGGATATTTGCAATCCTTAGGTGCTGTCTTGTTTGACTTCTGAGGACAGGTTTATACTTCACGCGACACATGCTCCACTGGACACTCCTGCTATGCAAGCGGTTTACTGTTTATACTTGCGCACGTACTTTACATAAATCTGGAAGGATCCACCAGGTGGCAGTGCAAGATATTATCACGGTGAGAACTGGTTTGGCTTCGCTGTATTGTGAATTGCATGGAACACCCATTAAATTCCGATGACACCATATCTCTGAAAAGGATGTTTAATGATTAAATCCATCAATCCAGGGATGTGTCCATTCCAGCAACCATTGGGCATGAGGCAGAAACAATCCTTAGAAGGGGCATCCGCTCATCTCAAGGTGAATACAAGCACTCACATGCACTAGCATCATTTAGTGTCACCAAATCTGCATATCTTTGGAGGGAAACCAGAGCTCGTTGTGGAAACGCAGCAGGAAAACATGTACACTCCAAGCAAGGAACAGTAGTGATGGGGACTCCATGCGAGATAGCAGTGCTGCCGCTCTGCCACCATGTCACCCCATGTCTGTAATTATTAACAGTATTCATTATTTAAATGAAATTAACGATTTATCTGTAAAATGTAACCTACATACTTTAATGCATTTCATCACGAAAGTGATATTAAGTATAAATCTAAGGATTCTAAATGCACAGAGTTGGAATATCATACACATTTTAATGTGTTCTGTGTGGTTACCTATTGCTGTTTGCCGCTGCTGTCAGGTCAGGAGGAAGCCCCAGAAATAAAAGATGGTACAGAAGATGGTATGTGAGACTTTCAAAATGTATCTTGTCATTACAATCGGAAATATATGACACTTGAATATAAAAACACCACAAATGCATCTATATGTCGGCATTTTGCTTCACCACATCGAACCATTCATCAAACATCAAAGCTCTCACATCGATTCCGTAGGATCCACATAGAGGCTTTCTGTCACATATAGATAGTAAACAGAGACTCTGACATGACGTTCCGACTTTTATTGCACTGACTTTTTGCTGGTACTGCAACTTGCGCACGCGTCACGTTCATTTCTGAGGACCTGCTCAGAGGACATGTGAAATGAACGTTGGGAGTGTGTGGCAGCCATGATGCGTATGCGTTCTGAGTGTGAAGTATAAACGAGCCCTAAGAGATCACTTTAGTTGGAAGACAACGATAGTCCATGGTTTTGGCTTCACAGTGGTTATCGTGGCCTAATGTGACTGGCTTTGAATCTTCGTTTAGTCACTGCATTAGAAATTTGCTTATTCTTCCAGAGTGTTTGTGGTGGAGTGTGTTTTCTTTCTTTCTTTGTAGTTTTTCTTCCCACTTAAAGATGTGTGTGCCTGTTGGGTTAAATGCTGGTTGGTGTGAGTGCACTCTAGGATAGACACGTCTAGGGTGAGTTCCTGCCTGCTGTCACTGACGTCTGGATACACTTGTGCAATTTTTCCTGTACACTTTCAACAAGCTATTAATTGCGTAGTGTGGCATGTAATTAAGATATTTTAGTTACCTTTTCCATGAGGATCCATTTACTAGTGCTCAATTCAAGATGATTGGATTCCCCAAGCAATGACTGTTGCCACAGGTGCCTATGTTTTTTTTAACCCTATTTGTCATATATATGTGCTGTTCCAATGTGTAGCACAGTCATTGATTAATTTAACAGGTTTCACTTCTAGTAGCTTTATTTACATTTAAAATGGTAGCTGTTTGAGGTTGATTTATTGAAATAGAGTACTGCGGCCTTTTAATCTTCTGACCGGCCTTTCAATAGCTGTCATAGCCAAAACTTTGAAAATAGCTGGGTTCATTGTGTGTGCCTCAAATAAAACATTTACTGCTTTTAAATGTCGCTCTATACCGTTTATGTAATTGCGTGCATTCAATTTTAATAGTAAGGACATATTCTTGGTTAATATTAAATTAACGAAGAACGCCTTTAATGCAAGAAGGAACATTTTTCGCACTATGGTTTTTCTTTAGCTCTTCCATTCTTAACTGAAATTTACAGGATGTCATGCTATCAATGAAATGTGCACTTGAGGTTGTACAAGCTTTTGTCTTGGGAGGTGTCCACTGGTGTATTATAAATGCAACTTCCTTACCCGAGAGCATTTTGATAATGTTTTATAGTTCTATTGTTCCACAATTATTTGATTGCGGTTCTTCAGACTCTTAATGCCCTTAACTGTGCAAGGTGCAAACTTAGTAAGAGCACCCTTAAATTACTGGTCTTTGAATTATTTTAATCCAGTTTTGTGAATTCAACAGTGTGTGACATTGTTCCATTAATAGAACAGCTGCTAAACATTACTGTTGACATGTCTTGTTGTGGTTATTCTGCTACCTCTGTTCTTCCTTCCATCATGCATTTTATCATTTTTGCAGTTATGTGAACACAAACTGTACAAAAAAATGAGCTATTTGCTGCAACATGCAAAAAGCCTACATCATGTAAAACAGGTCAAAAAGGCGTTTTGAAAATGTTCAAATGTTGGCACACTTCAAAACAAGTTGAAGTTATTCTTTTGATTGTGCCTTTTTGCATTAGAAATTTTTTTTCCCCCCAGTATATTCATGTTCAAAGTGCGAAATTTGTTCTGATAGCCCTAGTGTACAACATACACAAGTCTAATAGGTTAAACATTTGTGGAACTATGACCACTGCAAGCAGGGCTTCAAGCATATTCAAGTAGGATCTTTTTTGCACTCAGTGTAGATATTTGTCTTAATTGTGCATATGATGACCTCAAAGGTAAGCAGTGATAGCAGGAGAAACCTAATTACATTGAAGCAGTTTTAGTGAAAAATATAGATCTGTATCAAAGATTTTAGTGTTGGAGATAGTCATATGAAAAAGTTCTCAGCCTCCATAATCTGCTTTCAACAAAAAAGATAACGGTGGCATGTCTTTCGTTTCCTAGGAACATCTGAGTACCGGGGTGTTTTCTGAACAAAGATTTTAAGTGAAGCAGTATTTACTTGTATGAAATTAAATCAAATGTGAAAAACTGGCTGTGTAAAAGTTTCGGTACCCTTGTAATTTTGCTGATTTGAATGGATGTAACTGCTCAATACTGATTTACTTGCAACACCAAATTGGTAGGATTAGCTCGTTAAGCCTTGAACTTCATAGACAGGTGTGTCCAGTCATGAGAAAAGGTATTTAAGGTGGCCAATTGCAAGTTGTGCTTCCCTTTGACTCTCCTCTGAAGAGTGACACCCTGGGGTCCTCAAAGCAACTCTCAAAAGATCTGAAAACCAAAGATTGTTCAGTATCATGGTTTAGGGCAGGGGTCCCCAACCCCCGGTTTGTGGCCCACTACCGGGCCGCAGCCATCTGACAGCTGGGCCGTGAGAGAACTGCCGGCAATGGAGACTCACTCAGACTTCTCAGAATGCTTGGCGGGCGGGGCTTTGCAGCGGCGCAGAGAGAGGTGAGAGAGTATTACAACAAAGTTATTTTTATGGTCCCGACAGTTTCCCCATATGACACGAGTCTATAGAAATCGCGTTACTATGAAGTACATTCAGCAGATGCTTTCACTACAACGAAGTGACCTTGAAATGCTTGAGCGAATCATCCACAGAGCAGTTAGATCTGTGGTCACAGCTCAGTTGTGCACGTTTGCACAACAATCCCCAAACAGAAACATTTTGTGTTCTGTGGTTTTCAGTGATACCTTTTGCTTAATGCTTGTCAACATTTGAAAAACATCCATTGGAATTTAACTCATTGTCACCCTCCTATAGAAACGGCAGACACGAAAAAAGATAGCAGTGTTAATGTTTGTGATGTGCAATCTGTTGGAATGGCAAATGCAAAGCATATGCAAAAAAAGAAGAAAAATCTCGGGTTGCAAACGTATGCGAACTGCTTAATAACTTAATAATAGAAATGTTGTGTAAATTGTGTATAAAACTGCCCCCCCCCGACCGGTCCGTGGAAAAATTTGCATCTAATAAACTGGTCCTTGCTGTCATAAAGGTTGGGGACCACTGGTTTAGGGGAAAGCTACAAAGAGCGGTCTCAGAGGTTTAAACTGTCCGTTTCAACTGTAAGGAATTTAATTAGGAAAAGGAAATGGAAGGACACAGGCACAGTTGCTGTTAAACCCAGGTCTGGCAGGCCAAGAAAAATACAAGAGTGGCACATGCAGAGGATTGTGAGAATGGTTACAGACAACCCACAGATCACCTCCAAAGACCTGCAAGAACATCTTGCTGCAGAAGGTGTATCTGTACATCATTCTACAGTTCAGCACAATTTGCACAAAGAACATCTATATGGCAGGATGATGAGAAAGAAGCTGCTTCTTTCTGCACTCGCGCCACAAACAGAGTCGCTTGTTGTATGTAAATACTCCTTTAGAAAAGCCAGATTCATTTTGGAACAATTTGCTTTGGACAGATGAGACAAAAATTGAGTTATTTGGTCATAACGAAAAGTGCTTTGCATAACGGAGGAAGAACACCACATTCCAAGAAAAACACCATGCTACCTACTTGCAAATTTGGTGGAGGTTCCATTGTGCTGTGTGGCTAGTTCAGGGACTGGGGCCCTTATTAAAGTCGAAGGTCGGATGAATTCAACCCAATATGAACAAATTCTTCAGGATAATGTTCAAGCATCATTCACAAAGTTGAATTCCACACAAGACAATGACCCAAAACACAGTTCGAAATCTACTAAGGCATTCATGCAGAAGAAGTACAATGTTCTGGAATGGCCGTCACAGTCCCCTGACTTGAATATCATTGAAAATCTATGGGATGATTTGAAGCAGGCTGTCCATGCTCGGCAGCCATCAAATTTAACTGAACTGGAGAGATTTTGTATGGAAGAATGGTCAAAAATACCTCCATCCAGACACTCATCAAAGGCTATAGGAGGCATCCAGAGGCTGTTATATTTGCAAAAGGACGCTCAACTAAGTATCGATGTAATCTCTCTTGTGGTGCCCAAATTTATGCACCTGTCTAATTTTGTTATGATGCATATTGCATATTTTCTGTTAATCTGATAAACTTAATGTCATTGCTGAAATACTGTTTCCATAAGACATGTCATCTATTAAAAGGAAGTTGCTTCTTTGACAGCTCAGCCAATTATAAACAAAAATCCAAAGAATTAAGACTTTTTCATGACTGTATGTGTTAGTTTCTGGTGAAATAATACTTTTTAGCAGTCTCCACTTTCTACAAGTCTAAAGCATTGTCTGCAGCCTAGATATGGAACAGGCACTAAATAGGTGAATAACATGCTCGCATACCCTTCATATTATGTTTACTGAACTGAAAACCACAAAATATTCACTGCTCTTTTTGCTGATAATTAGTGCTGGGAGGTATACCAGTTCATACCGAAAACTGTTATTTTTATGATATGGAATTTTCTTATACCGCAACACCGGTATAAATAGCCTAAACAACGTTCGGAACGTGGTACAGTGGGAAACTGTTTAAGGGGGACCTTTTTCACTGCTACACCGCTAAATGCGTTAGTGGTGGAGGTATTGAGCGGTGAAAATGGACAGCGGACGTTTCGAAACTGAAGCTGTAGCAGATGATAAAGTTAAACATGATGACACAGAAGAACTTTTGCTGAAAAAAGGAGCCGTATCTGTTGTCTGGAGATTCTTTGGTTTTAAAAGGTCGGATGTGGACCAAACAACTATTTACTGCAAATGCTGTCGAGCTAAAGTTGTCAACACGAGCAATTTGCTGCACCACCTTAGCCGCAAACATGCTTTGGAGTATCATGAGTGTATGGAACTAAGTTTGGCACCCTCCACGTTCTCCAGTAAAACTGAAACAGCTAGAGGACACTCAAGTCAGATGTCACTTGTAAATGCGTTTGCTGGATGTACTGCCTATGACAAAAAAAAGCAAGCGGTGGGTTGAGAGAACCAACGCCATTACAATCCATATAGCTAGTGTGTCAGTGCACAGATTGTTAAAATTAACAAAGTGTACTTGGTTTACAAAAAATCTTTATTCCTTTTCTAAGACATGTTCAGTGCAATACAACTTTTGACAAGCACCACTGGATATTTTACGAAGTCTAAATGCCACTTTGGATGGTTGAAAATATGTTGTCAAAATTATAGTTTAAGTTGTTTGCAAAATTTGTTCAATAAACGGGTTCTATATTTTGACTGCAACTTTCATGCAATATGATTCCTTCTCTTCATTAGTGCCACCCCCTTGAAAACGATCACTTTATGGGGCCATGCAAACCTGTATTAATACTTGTGTGCACATTAAAATGTTTTTTTGTACAGTGTACAATTCTTATGACAGTGGAAAAGATTGTTAGCCAGTCCACTGCAGTAATTGCAGTACAAAATGTGGTTAATATCCACTCGTGCATGGGGGGAAAAGTACCGTTAAATACTGTGAAACCGGTATAATTTTGAAAAATGCCGTGATATAGAATTTTGGTCATACCGCCCAACACTACTAGTAATACACTTTCAAAAATTGACTAAAATACTGGATTTGTACTTTCTCAAGATACATTGGATTTAGAGGCCAAGGCTTTTTTTTTCTCTCCCACATTTGTAACTGGTAAATGGACATTTTAAAATGGCTGATGTGGCTGTTTCTCTTAAACAATCTGCATTAAAATGTTTGAACTTCCAATAATCTTTGTTCTAGATGCCAACACCTCTTAATGTAATGTATTTCAGACTTACCTTGGCTTGTGGTGGCATTGCTATGAACTCGGTCGATGACCTAACACCAGAATGCTTGGGACATGCTGGGCTTGTGTATGAGTATACTCTTGTAAGTAAATTTGCAAAATATTTTATTTTTATAGTGGTATAGTCTGTCTAAGCTTACTGATTGAATAAATTTCAAGCAGATGATGCCACATTTTCAGCATATGCCTAATTTATAATGTTCCTTGTCATTTAGTTTAGTAAACATTTCATAATGAACACTGAACCTCTAGCTGAGTTAAATCTGTAAAGGCTGGCCACAAGACTATAAATGCTGATTACATTTTTAGAAGTGTTTTTCCTCACCCTTTCTTCTGGATTTCTTCCAAGTTAACAGATGCACTATTGTTGGCTGCAGTTGATAAATGTTTCCTTTCAGACATCCTACCATAGACATGAATTTTTTGTGGACAGTGGACGAGCACAGATGGACGTCTTCTAATAAAAAATGAATTAGCACGCAGAGGGATTTTGTGGCTACCCTGTATGTTGTAGCTGATGCAGTTCTTAATATTTGTTTATCCCATATGCTTGAATAAAATAGCAGCTTTGACTAGCTTTAATGATAACATTTGCTAAGCCTTTTTGTAATGTGTATTTTGTTTCTTATAGGGTGAAGAAAAGTTTACATTCATTGAAAAGTGCAGCAACCCACTCTCTGTAACTCTGTTGGTCAAAGGTCCAAACAAGCACACATTAACACAAATAAAAGATGCAATACGAGATGGCCTTCGTGCTGTAAAAAATGCCATTGAGGATGGTGTGTAATTTAAGTCTATAGTGCCTTGCTCAGTCTGTCTTGTATAACAGTTTTAGCCAATTGTCTAGGCTTGTCTGTGATAAATTGATGCATAGTACTGCTTCTTCATGCTGTTCTGTACATTAAATATGGCACCTTCACTTTCATTCTCTTCCAAAAGGCAGTGTAATTCCTGGAGCAGGAGCTTTTGAAGTTGCTGTGGCAGATGCTCTTGTAAAGCACAAACCTTTGGTCAAAGGAAGAGCCCAGTTTGGAGTTCAAGCATTTGCAGATGCTTTGCTTGTTATTCCAAAGGTGGGTGTGTAAATTTTTTTTTTTTTTTTAATATCATGACTTTTTGCATATTTTGCTGATTTGAACTAACTTATCTTTCTGATTCAGGTTCTTGCACAAAACTCTGGGTATGATCCACAAGAAACTTTAGTGAAACTTCAAACAGAAGCCAAAGAGTCTGGTCAACTCATTGGTGTGGATCTAAGTACTGGTATGTGTTTCATTTTTAACACTGTGTGTTACTTGCTGCCAGGTTGTGCTTTCTTGACAGCAGTTAATTACTTTTACCATCTATTGCCCACCCACTTTATGAAACTATAGGATCATGGCTACCAGAACCTGTCCTGTAGCTTTGGTTAGTAAAGAAGTAATGGGTCTAGAAGGGGCACCAAAGTATGGGCACACTGGGCAACTTTGTACAGCATATGTAAAATATTTCGATTGTGCAAAATTTCATTAGACCCAATCATCGAGAAGTGGGGCTAGCACGATAACTACTTTGCCACTATGATGATTGTTTAATGCCTGCAGGCAGTTTTATGGGACTACACTTAATTCTGTAGATGCTGATATCGATGTAAAATATATTCTAAGGCAGAGATGGTTTTACCAACTACACCTGTATTTATAATAACCACAAATTCCAACCTTAATTTAAGTTTGTCATATGGAAATCACTGGATATTAATTACATTATCGATCTTTCTTTATATCGAGAATTTTTTGCTTGTTTTGAACTGCTGTCTTGTAAATCTACAGAAAAATTTTTCTGTATTTGTTGCATGTTTTCTGAAAAATGGTATGTCTACTGTTCTTCACCTTCCACCAGTCTCTATACCTGAAGCAATACTGGGTAATGTCAATAGGTTTTATTTACATATTTTAAGGAATTCTCCTGTAGAAAATGTCAAAGGAATAAAGGGAAACAGTATTTTTTTTTTGTTGGAATTTTACAGAATTAATGTAAATTGGCGCTTCAGAAAATATACACTTAAGTATGTGCAAAGCATACTATAATCAATCTTAAAACTTTACATTTGTTGGGAGCTATATTAGTTCATCCTTTAGAAATAACTTTTTTTTTTTGTTTTGAGTTTCTCAAATTAATTTTTAAACATTCTCCTTCAGATAAGTTTGTGTATATGTTTACAGTGGGGCAAAAAAGTATTTAGTCAGCCACCAATTGTGCAAGTTCTCCCACTTAAAAAGATGAGAGAGGCCTGTAATCTTCATCATAGGTATACCTCAACTATGAGAAAAAAAATCCAGAAAATCACATTGTCTGATTTGTAAAGAATTTATTTGCAAATTATGGTGGAAAATAAGTATTTGAGATACTTATATATCTGACTAGGGGGCTCCGCCCCCTGCTCGCTTCGCTCGCCAACCCCTGGCGTTGGGGCATGACAAAGAGTGAGATGTATGAATTAGATATAGAATGTGCAGGTTTGGATGATGCCTATCTAAATAAAAAATAGAGTGTTTGGCATAGAGTAATGTTTTATTGGAATATTTCTTTGTATACAACATTAGTAGTAAAGATGATGTCTTGTCTTTGAGTTCCCTGGCATGGATCATTTATAACTTTAACTTTAACGTCAGATGAACGTCGAACACGTGAGAAGGCAACATAAAGTTGTCCATGTCCAAAAACGGGTTCAGAGAGGTAGATGCCAACCTTGTCCATGGTTTGTCCTTTTGATTTGTTGATGGTCATGGCAGATGCAGGTTTAATGGGGAACTGTCGGCATTTCAATGTAAAAGGTAAATCCAGGTCAGAACTCTTAAGGTCAATTCTAGGAATGAGAACAGTATTGTTAGCATGTGATTCTGTAAGAACTGTTGCTTGAATAACACCGTTTTTAAGGGTAAGGTTGTGTTTTGGTCATCCGTCTGGGTTAATAGTGTTCAAATATTCTAAGGGGAAATTCAGATGTTCATTGTCGTCATCAGAGTCAACTTTCAGAGCTTAGAAAGAGCCGTGTCTCTCCAGGAAGTAATGAAATGACCTGGTTATTAATGTGATTAACATTAATATTTTTTGGACATAATATAGTGTGTTTTGTTAACCACATATGCGAAAGCAGTATGGGCCATTGCCTTTTGGTGGCCTGATATGTACTCCGGTAGATGCAAAAGCAAATGAACTATTGTAGGATCTAATGCAGTTCATAAAGTTTTTACTTTCAGGCACATCGTTAGTTAGAAGCTTCTGTAGATATTCAGGATATGAATGTAAAGGAGGCAGTCTAATCTGCCCCTTTTGACAACAACGTGTAAATTCATTATTTGTATTTCCAGTTGTTTCTTCTGGGAAGTTAAGTGATTGACAATGATTGCAAATGACATTCATTAATCCCAATGAACTTTCCTCAATAGTGGACTCATTATTGAAGGCGTTGTTGTTGCATGTCCATTATTTGTGACGCGCTATTTTTGATTTTTAATTGATTCGCCTCCGATTTGCCAAAAGTCCGTTTCAGTCTACGTCGTGCATTGTTTGTATCGAGCCTTGTCCGTTTTTGTATGTCGGTCAGTTGAGCTTTCTGCTTTTGGAGTCTTGCTTGCTTGTTTTCTGGCAGGTCATATGCGCGTTTTACACGTCTGCGTTCATTTATTCTGTCTCTTCGCTCCCTTTTTTGTATGTCTGAGACGCGAGCTTTCTTTTGAAATCGTGCTTGTTTCGATGCAGTACTTTGAGACGCGCGCTGTATGCGTCTTCGTTCATTGTGTCTGTCCATTTGGGCACGTCTCTGTAACGGGGTTACTTGAGCTTTGCGTTTTTTGATCCGAGACATTTTTTCTCCCGGAGTTTCCTTAGTGCCTTGTTTCCCCCCCCCCCCCCTGTTTATTTTGTTGTTTCATTCGTGTTCGTGTGTTTGGTCCCGTTATCCGATCCGAATCTTTTTGTACCCGTGAGCGTGTATTCATGACTTGTTTGTTCCTCAGCGTGCGAAATATGGATAAGTAATAAGGAGGATCGCACTCACTGTTAATATGGAGCCTTTTCTGCAGTTGAACGGTTAATAGTGCTTTATTGTAAGGAAATCCACCTATCCTCCCTAATGTGAAGGTGTTGAGATGACGTATGTTTAATATGGACGTTTCCTTTAGATATGTGGCTTTGGGTGTTAGTTCTTATTGATTTTTTGTGGGGGGGGGGGGGTGGTTGAGGATTGTTGTTGCGCGAGCGTCTTCTTTCTTTTTGTGCTCCAGGGGCTTGTTGAATCCCCCTCTTTGTGTGTGTCCCGTCCGTTGCTTGTAGGGTGTGTGTGGTGGTTTTGTGTTCTTTTTTTTTTTTTTGTGTTCCATTGCCTTTTTAAATCCCCCTCTTGGTGTGTGTCCCGTCTGGTGCTTGTGGGGGGGGGGTGCCTTGCTGTTGTTCGCGAGCGTCTTTTTTTTTTTTGTGTGTGCTAGTTTCGTTTGCAATCGGTTTCATGCGGCGCCTGCTTTTGACTTCTTTTTTCTGTGCTCGCGCCGCATCATTTCTTTGACTCCTTTTTTCTGTGGTCTTGTCCGCCTCTCGCGGCCCCTCATCCGCTTCTCGCGGCCCCTCATTTCTTGGGGCGCCTGCGCAGTACGTCTTTTTGCGGCTACGGCCCATGGCCGGATGTCCCTGCGTCCATCCGGTTTAGCATTCTCGGTTAGTAATATGGATATATATCAGTACAAATGTTTTACTTTGTGTTATGCATTTGTGTTAAGTGCATATGTAAGTTGTAATCTTCCCAGAGTTTGTAAGAACACTTGACCCTCTCTTCTCTGCTTTTTTTTGGTGAGGTAATGGATCAATATGAGAATGTCTATGAAATGTGACTAAAGACAATGAATGCATTGCCCTTCAGCTTGCTCAACTAGACTTTTTTAGATGTATTTTTATTTCTTTAAATCTGTTATAACACAGCACTATATTCTGGCACCAAGGATAACATTTTCTTCATGTGTGTTCTTATAGAAATAATAGAAAAAAAATTAAAAACAGATTATAAACAGCATTGTAGTACATAAATCTGCTAAGGTTTTTTTTTTATTATTTTTTTTTAAATGTTTTCATTTTGTTTTAAGAAAAATCTTATTTTTAATAGGCGAACCAATGAATGCTGCAGAAGCCGGAATTTGGGACAACTACAGTGTCAAAAAGCAGTTACTTCACTCATGGTCTGTATTTTTTTTTTTTTTCTTTTCCTCCCCTATCAATTTGCACAGCATACATTTTATGATGTGAAATTAATTGTTGTAATTGAACATCGTATTGCAATAGTTAATTTTGTTTGTGAAAGTGGAATGGTTCTGTAACCTTTTACTGTATTTAAATGTTCTAATTGATGTAAATATTAGGCAAAGCCAACATCTTTTGATTTTTGCCTTTTTCTTTTTCCATAGCACGGTTATTGCAAGCAACATTCTCCTTGTTGATGAAATTATGAGAGCTGGAATGTCTTCACTTAAAGGCTAAACTCTGCAAGTACAGAAAAATGACTGTTTGTAGTTGGAAATGGCATTTTAAGCACTTTGTGACATTAAGCTGAATCACAATGGGGGATTTGTCAAGCAGTGCTTGCCTATGGAGGAGTGTAGTATGAGTAACATCTCATTTATCCCATATGAAAAATGGTTGAGCCCACAGTTTTGATATCGGTAATTTATTTGAATGATGTTCTCCATGAATTATAATGTGAAAAAAATAAATAAAAAAAAAAGTGCCCTTTGTTTATACCCAATAAAATTTTAGTTTGGTTCTGAAAACACATTAGTGTTGGAATATATTGTATTATGCATTGTGACCTCTACATGCTGACATTACAGTTTAAAACATTTAGTGTCAAGAATCAATTTGTTGTTTTTGTACATCTTCTTGTAAGTCTTGTCTGATATTTACTGCAGGAAAAAGTGAAAATTGAGTAACATAGTAAGAATCACTCCACAACCCAGTATCAGCAGAGTATACAGTACGTGGTTTTTTTTAATTGATCTGCTAAGAGGTGAGGACAAGCTTTTAGAACGTTAAAAGGTGTACTATGTGTCACTATTTAAGGTGATTTTTCTAAGAAAAGGGAACATACTACCGACAAACTGGCCAGTGCCGTTCTAAGCGGGTATAGTGCACCGCTAATTTCACCTGGAAGTTGAGTGTTTATTCCAGAGTATTTGCAATTATTAATAAATCCTACATTGCCATTCTTAAATTTTTTATGAACTAGTGTGATATCTGTTTTACAGAAGGTGTCCCTGAAAGGCACTTTAGTCTACTGAAGTTTTTTTTATTGGTTGAAAGGTTAATCCTGGAAACATCTAAAGTTCTTGAGCTTGCCTAACTTGTTTCAGATCTACATCTCGCAATACAAATCTCTGGAATCCTTAAAGACGGGCTTCATGCTGCTGAGATCAATCACTCCTGCAAGGACTGAATCTGAATATCTTAACAATGGCTGAAACCATTTTTTTTATTATACTTTATTAATCCTGAAGGAAATTACTTGGTTTTCGTATACCCCTTGGGGTTAGAGTGCAGGGTCAGCCATTGTACAGTGCCCCTGGAGCAATTGAAGGTTAAGGGCCTTGTTCAAGGGCCCAGCAGAGTAGCATCTCTTTTTGGCAGTGACGTGGATTCGAACCGGCAATCTTCAGGATACCAGCGCCAGATCCTTAGCCTCAGAGCCACCACTCTGCCTTTCAATTTGCTTTCTGGTTTTCCTCCACTACGAAGGCTGAACCGTTCCTACCAGGACTGGCTACCCTGAATGGACTCCACTAAATACCCTATTAAAGGCCAGGAGCCTGCTCCTATCATGAACTCTGACCTCGGTCTTCTCCCAGAGCACAATCTCTGAAAGGATGTAATCTGAACAAACCCAGCTCTCTCCGTCCCTCATCCTATAGAACTTCCAACCCTCCGGTGATTACTAGTGTCAGTAAGTAATAAGGCAGTTTTGGTGAGATATCAACAGACTTAAAGTTGTATTATTATTTTAATATATATAAACCAGGCATATCAAACACAAAATTAAAACTAGAAAATGTGCAACCAGAACAATTCAAAGTCCATATAGTGAGCTTCACATCAGATGGTTCATTTGGCTTCTTTTCTTGTTGCAGTCTACATGTTCTTGATCCAGCTGAACAGTTCTTTTTAAAATGCAGGGTGTTTTTCCTTTTAAGCCAGTAACACAAGTAATGCTGTGAAAATTGGGATGCCGTAAGTGGCTAGCCTGCCAGAGACATGGAAGTGTTTACTTCCTGTTATTTTTTGATGTGTCTCGCTCTTAGCTGAAATAGTGAAAACTGATAAATTACAATGGTCTTGTTGTTTATTGGTGAAGCTGCTTTTAGCTAAATACGATAACGTTGACAATAAGGTTCTAAGCACCTTATCTTCTAGCAAGTATGCACACACTGGTTAGTTTACCTGAGCTTAAACTTACTATCAAAATGAATGTCCATCTCCCAATATTCTTTAGTTTATTTGCATATGTTCCTGTATTATGTCTTTGTATGTGGAATGGGATGTCCAACAAGCTCTTGTAGAATGTGATGGTCAGCTGCTTATAAACTTTTGCCATGCAGTGCATGTTGATTATGATGGGTAATGAAGTCCTGTCATTACAAGCATTTTTTTTTATTATTATTTATAAACAATTAGATGTCTGTTGCATTTGTGCAGTTTATCTAGCAACAAGCAGTTTGAGGTGGGCTTAGCCTGTTTTGATATAAGAAATTTACCTTCACTTTGAACAAAACATAGTAACAAGTTAAGATTTTTATAATAATCCAGCTATAATTTTTCAAAGCTTTTATCTGACTTGGGATTCAGTGCGGTAAGACTTGATCCAAGGTAATTAATCACACTTGTTTTAAAATGAATAGGACAACATACTTGAACACCAAGCTTGTAGAATAATTGTCACCTGTAGCTTGCAAACCTATTGACCTGAAATTTGGTACACACAAACTACTTGACGTCTACTATCCGCTTTCGGGGTGATGATTGACCTCCAAGGTTATTTTTTTTTATTTTATTGTAGAATCAACTCTCTGCGGCAGATGGCAGTGTGGCGCATGCGTATGGGCGCCGTTCTCATCCCTACCACCTTTGTCATCACTTCTCCTAACTCTTCATATCTTAAGTCTTCAGTTTGCCTCAAGAATGATTTAAGTGCCAGCCTAAGTGAAAAATTAAGGAAAACGTTCTAAGTAATTACAACACAAACACTGACTTAATCAGGTTTAATGTGAAAAGGTGGCAACGAAAGAAGAGAAGCGGGCCGCTAGGTTGGGGAAAAGAAGAGCTGCTCAGGAAGCACATCAACCTCTGTGCAAATGAATTCTAAATGTATAGAGAAAGAGTCAAGTGTATTCACTATCGTGCAGTGTGCCGTTACTGGTTTTACAATAATTATTTTGCTGTTTTGCAAAAGTGTAATTTTGTAAAGATGTTGGCTGCCACTGCTGGTAACCTTGTGGAATGTGCATGCTTTGGTCATTTAGTGACAGCTATTGAGCGAGAGAGAGAGGTCACATAGGCATGTAGCTTGCAATAAAGTGACAAGAACTGAACAAAAATTACAAGGCTAAACATGTTATAAACAAAAATTATAATTTGTGTATATAATGATCAAACATTGTACAATAAGCAAAATTATTGTACAAATGTAATAATTTTCATGTGTGAGATAACACTTCTGTACGGTTTGTGAGAACAGGGCTGAACCATTTTTGCATGGGGTGTACAATTTAGATACTGCCTGGATGGCTAGTTTTGGCCAAAAATCAAGAAACACTAGAACCATTAGTTTTAAAATCATATACAAATTATTTTTTTAAATGCAATTTAAAAACCTGGCCAATAAAAATGGATTAAATTGTGTTCCGGTGTTTTTCCTGTCAGTCAGAGACCCTTAGAATCACCCTAACTCTCCTCCTTCAAAACATTTTTGCAAAATAATGTTGAAATATTTTGCATGGTAGGAATAAGCCTCCTTACAAATCTGGCATAAATAGGGTAGTGAAACAACAACACAATGACTACAAAATGTATGGTAACAGCGCTGACAAGTGGGATTAGCCAAGAATGAGTGACTCCGTCATGCAAATGAGCAGCTTCACAGCCAGCCGCATTGGTGCCTATAAATAAGGCAAACCTGCGAAGTGCAGCAACAGCGAGAAGTCCATTTAAGGATATAGAGTCACCTAAATATGCCACATAAGGAGCAAATGGATGCATTCTGACACTCTGCGCCACATTGGTGTTAGAGGCAGGTCAAAATGAAGGCCTACCACAGATTTGACAAAGCACCAAGTGCTGTGGAGACCTACAATGGACTTGCTTGGCTTTTCCGAGGAGTTGCTGGAGACTCTTCAGGCTGAGATCCGGGATCTGGAGTACTGTTTGCAGCATCAGTACAAGGTGGAGATAACAACTGAGAAATGGCTACCTCTGTAGCTCCACTAACACTTCTACAATTGCTAAGGTCCATTGGCCTGGGTACGCAGATGCCAGTGGAGCTTCCAACTCATGGAGCTGGGGAAAAGCATGGCACTTCAAGTTGCCACTGTCAGCTAAGTGAACCGTGTGAAACAGGGCTGGTGGTAAAACTTTACAGGCAAAGATCATAGAGGTTTTGAAGTGCAATAATGGAGGGAGAGTCTCAAAGCTGAGACCCAAACCTGGAGCAGAATTTGCAGTGTCAGTTCAGTGAATTAAAGCAGCCGAGAGACATCTGCATCACCAGACAATGAGGTTTGCCCGCTCACTTCTAGTTATCAGATCAGCACACAGAAGTGCAGCATTTAACACCCTGTGACAGTGCAGCACTCAATATCCATGTTACACCACCTAACAGCAAAATGCTCAAGACACCCTGCTGATGTGCTTTTATTACCAGCTGCATGTCCACAGCAGAAACAAAGACCACCCCTCTGTTTTGAAGGCTAGGAAGTGGTCACTGGAGACAGAAACTTCAGTGGGAGGGCTATGTAAGTGTCAGGGATGAGCCACCTCTAGTTATGAGCTGGCATTCCATCATCCAATGAGCAGCACCAAATCCGGCGACTGGTGCAAGTATAAAAATGGCAAACAGAATCCCATCTAGTGTGTCAACAGTGTGGATAGTCGGCCACCTTAAAGAGCAAAAGAATCCCTTCTGGCACTGCGGTATTTCAGATCTGAGAAGACACAGACTACATCTTGGCCATTATTTCCACAGTGAGCAGCAGTGGAAATGATCAGATTTGGATTTTGGGTTTTCTAAAGACCTGAGATGGTCCCAGAATACTAAGGTTGTAGTGAAAAAAGACATAATTATACCCTTTGGAGGTGCCAAATGAAGTGTAAACAAAATATTTGCTTGCACTCTGATGTCCCAAGGTATTTGCATCTAAAATGTTAGTAATGTGTGCCTTAAATAAAACCTTTGAGTAAGGATTTAAGTACAGTATCCATTTCTTAGAGAGGGAGCAATTTAAATAGATTCAGTTTAGTGAACCAGGTGGTCATTTTAATACGATTGTAAGCTTGCCATTTATCTGCCAAGACTGACGAGTTTACAGTCCAAATCAAATCCATGCAGGCCAATGAGCTCAGAAAGCTGACAATGCAGGAAACGTTCCTGAGGACCGCATGGTGTACCTGGAGCTGTGAGTCAAGAAATGTTTGGCAACAAAGGAGATGATGAAGTTCTAGCAGGTGAGGTTGTCCAAGGGAATGACAGGCTCATCAGAAAATAAATTGTGATGCGCCACCTGGCCCTCCACTTTTACTCAGAGGAAAGAACAAAAACGGACCACTTAATGGTCTGGAAACCAAACCAAGTGACAACAAATAATGCAGGCTTGATAAAATATGTAACAGAGAAGCTCTTTCGCTCCAGTTGCTTGGTCGAGAAGTGACTCATCCTTCTGGGCTTCTTGGTTGAGAAGCGACTCATCCTTCTGGGCGGTTGTGCCTTTATGGCCAGAGGTTAGAAGGGGTGGAGTCAGGTGCCCACACTAGGTGGGTTCGCTGTACTGTGAAGGAAAAGGAAAACAAGACAGGTAGCAACAGCACCCTCTCTCCGTCTGGGGTGGAATTACATACCTGGGAGGAACTCGGAGGGTGACCCTCTGATGTGTATGCATGACATTGAAACTGAATGTTCTTTTTGAGCAATTCAGTTTGACTCCGTAAGAAATTTTATTAAGGTTGTATAATGAATTTTACATAAACTCTGAAGATATTCTGCTTGGCTTGTGAAAACCAGCACAAATTATATTTGATACATTATATATAATATTATTTGTTACATATCATATTAATAGATGTAATTTTATCAACAGAAAAAAGTAGTTTCATAATTTTTATTAAGGGATCCGCTAACCCCTAACGGGAGCAGCTGAAATAAGAAGATTAAGGGATTAGGCTGCATTTTAGTTTAATAGCGACCTCTACTGACCATAAAGCTACATAAACTATGAGAACTTCTATTTATTTTAAAGTACTGTACTTGTATAATGTATCCCACTGTACTTGTATAATGTATCCCCTTAGAACCCCATGAGTCTGGTTTAAAAGCACAGCACAGCTGTGAAACTGCTCTGCTTCAATAACTAATTATTTGCTTATGGCGGCAGACTCCGTTCAGATCAGCATATGAATTCTATTAGACTGCAGTGTTGTGTCTGACACTGTCAAAAGTGACGTTCTGCTGTCCAGAATTGAGAGAATTCTGAGTATCTCTGGCAGTGCCATCCAGTAGTTTAAGTCCTGTCTGACTGATGAGCAAGACCTTGTTAGTCTTGGTAACAGCAGGTCCAGCTCTGCGCCAGTTGCACAAGGGGCTCCTCAGGGCTTTGTTCTCAGCCCTCTGCTCTTCTGTATCTACATGCAACCCCCACCCAAACTGTGTAATTGTTTTTGCAGTGTTAGATTTTGTTGCCCCTGAGGTAGGAGACCTATCTAGGTCTGGATTTAAAACACAATTAAAGTCCCCAGCCATTATAATTTTATGAGTGTTCATTGGGAATATATGCAAATACGTTTCGAATGAAGTCCCTCTCATCCACATTGGGTGCATAGATATTCATCAACGATTAAATAAATTGCCCATGACAATCACATGTCTCCCTTCAGGATCAGATACTACATCTGATACTACAAATGAGACTGTTCTATGTATAAGAATTCCCACACCTCTAGTTTTCTTTGTAAAGTTGGAATGGAATATTTGGCCAGTCCAGTCTCTGTGCAGCCAAAACTGTCCCTTGCTTAGTAAGTGGGTCTCCTGTAAAAATACTATCTTGGCATTTAGACCTGTTAGGTGAGAGAATATTTTCTTTCTCTTTAATTCATGATTGAGACCTTTAACATTTGAGCTCACAAAGTTAACTGTTTGGTCATGGAGACACTGCTTCTGAACTTTTGTTGTCATTTTGTAGTCTTAATTTAAGATAAGACAGCTTTGACCTTAATTTCCAATTTTCCCAGGAGTTATTGCCATGAAGTGTATTGTTGTGTTGGCACTTATAATTATAAGGATTAAAAGGATAGATAAGAAATAGCTTGCTCTCTTACTCTCCCCCCCTAGTTCCCCGCCCCCCATTTTGCTTCCCCATGTGAGGGTGGACCACACTTCACAAAGTCCCAGTCCTCTGACATACCTAGAGACACAATACGTCCAAAACAAAACAAGCCTCCCAGCAGCGGCACATAAAGATTAAAATAGAGATATCTATTGACAATACAGTCCAAATGCTATAAGCATGAAATATCTTAAACAGTCTTGAGAGAGTAAACCCAGGGAATGATGTTGAACAGTAGCCCTGGATAAGCATAGTAAGCCCTAATACAATAAACCAAGGGTATGATGTTAAACAGTCCCTTAAAAAATGTACACATAATTATTCATAGTTTTTTTTCCACTGAGTTATCATTTTTATGCACATGACACTCAGATCTATCTATCCATCCGTCCCTCCAGTATCCAACCCGCTATATCCTAACACAGGGCCACGGGGGTCTGCTGGAGCCAATCCCAGCCAACACAGGGCACAAGGCAGGAACAAACCCCGGGCAGGGTGCCAGCCCACCGCAGGGCACACACACACACACACACACCCACACACCAAGCACCCACTAGGAACAATTTAGGATCACCAATGCACCTAACCTGCATGTCTTTGGACTGTGGGAGGAAACCCACTCAGACATGGGGAGAACACGCAAACTCCACGCAGGGAGGACCCAGGAAGCGAACCACTCGGATTTATTTCAGTGTTAAGTTCCTCAGTGTTCACAACTTGCCTCTGCAAAATTAAAACCTGGATGGCATATAACTCTTTAAAATTAAACTGCAGCAACACTAAAGCCATACTAACTGGCACTACAATTCAGCTTATGATAGTGAGCTCCTGTTGGTGATGATATCATCAGACCTTCTTCATTTGCCAGGATTCTTGTCTTATTATTGATACCGTTCTTTGTTACTCTACCCACATAAATCACATTAAGAAATTTTCAACTTCCATCTTCTGTAGCATATTCCGTATTTGCACATTTTTTTTCTTTTCTGTTGCTGAGGAATTTGTCCATGCTTTCATTGCATACTGCATCAGCTACTAGCAGTTGCCTCTTCTAGTCTGTTATCACAGATAACAGATGTTTTAAAACTGCTGCAAGAGTCCTTACACAGACCCGCAGCAGTGAGCACATAACACCCATCCTTCTCCACCTTCACTGCCTCCTTGTGCCTGATAGGACTGAATATAAAATTCTTTTACTAACCTATGAAGAAGCTTTAAGTGGCCTTGCACAGGACAAAGTCAGTGAAATCCTCCATCACCGTGTTCCTGTCTGCCCACTAATGGTAATCTCTTTATGCCCCCAAGTAACCTGCACTATATGGGAGACAGAGCCCTTACTTTTTGTAGTGTCCAGACTTTGAAATAACCTTCCCTAATTAATGAAGTCAGTAGAATCAATTCATTAAAAAAATAATTTAAAACCCTTGTTAAGGAAAGCATTTAACTTGTCCTGATATTCTGACCTGCCTTGCCCAGGTGCTCAGGATGATTTGCTTGTGTATGACAAATTATGTTATTTGTTCTGGGTTTTCTTGTAGTATTTTGCATTTTTATTCTCGTTTCGTGTCTCCTAAATCTAATTCAAAGCTTTGTGTTTTCTGGATTTATCCATACTTTGCGTTTCAAGTGAATATCACTTGTTGTATATACCCCGTTGTTCATTTTGAACTTCTGTATAGAGCCATGAGTATGGGAAAGTACCTAAATAAATACAACCTTATTATTATTAAATATTATATGCCTGTATTTGTCTTTTACGATTTGTTGTTGTGATATTTTAGTTTTGAATGTAGACAATTAAATATAAAGCAAAGGCAAAAGAACTAAGTTAAAATACCGGAGATTACTGTTGGTTAGTATATTGTACATTTATCCTAATTCTGTACTATTGCGTTGGGTTCGCATAAGAAGTAGATCTGTGACATTTAACCCCGAGTTGTTCACCGGAAGTATTTCTCCGCAGCCCGGCGCCACTGTGCAGTCCAATCAGGACAGTCGGGTAGTGTCAGCGGGAAGGAGCAGTCAGATTAAATGTAACTTTTTGGTTGTGATTATGATATACCTTCTCATTGGAATGTAAACATAATGTTGAAAAGAGGAGCAACCCCTGCTTTTATGCTGCTGTTGGCATTCCTCGGGATCGTCGCCTGCGTATCCGCAGGTTCGTATTTTTATTTGGACCCAGCGAATTTTGAATCAGTATACATAAAATATTGCAAAATGTTTTACGTAGAGATGTTCCTACTAATTTATGAAAATGTCAATAATAAAACGGTTTCGACCAACCTAACTGGAGGTGAACTGCATGTCTAGTAGAAGTAAAGCAGGCAAGAAGGGTGCAGTAGCCGTCCCTTCTGCGTTTCACTCACGATCTAATTGTCGAAGTATCCGTGGTATCATCGGCCCTTCTGACTTAACTGTCTCGTCCCAGTAATACATTACTATTATAACTAATTTTTGTTATTTTCCCTAATAATTAATAAATAAATTTGTTTACATGTCTATATTAAGTTTTAACGACTGGGAGTTACTAAGATGTAAACTTAAGATTTAGAAAATGATTTAAACACACACATACTATATATACTTAAACGTTTAATATTAGTGCATGCATTTAAAGTTAAGTATCACACAATCACTTATTTAAGGCCGGCACGGTGGCGCAGTGGTAACGCTGCTGCCTCGCAGTTAGGAGGCCCAGGTTCGCTTCCCGGGTCCTCCCTGCGTGGAGTTTGCATGTTCTCCCCGTGTCTGCGTGGGTTTCCTCCCACAGTCCAAAGACATGCAGGTTAGGTGGATTGGCGATTCTAAATTGGGCTTGGTGTGTGTGTGCCCTGCGGTGGGTTGGCACCCTGCCTGGGATTGTGCCCTGTGTTTGCAGGGATTAGCTCCAGCAGACCCCCGTGTTCGGATTTAGTGGGTTGGAAAATGGATGGATTATTTAAGGCAGGGTTCCTCAATCACAGTCCTGGAGGGCTGCAGGTTTTTGTTCTAACCTGGTTGCTTAATTAGAAAGCAATTCTTGCCTATAATTTAATTTCATGGCTTGTTAGTGCTTTAACTCTGCTATGTCAGGTAAGTCTTATATCCTGGATTTTCTTTCCGTTTCTAAGGATATCATCCAAATGATTTGAAGGCTAAAATGGATGAGTAATTCTCAGTCCTTCACTTTTTCCTCTTCAATTTCCTTCCAAGTATTTAATTTAACCCAATAGTGCATGATAAATACACGAAGGTGTAAATGGTAACAAGGTAAATGGAGAAATGCTGGTCTCTTTTGTCATTTGCATGTTATTGCTAATTAGGAGCAATTAAAAGCCAAGAATATGGCTGTTTAAAACTAAAATAAGCAATAAGGGTTCAAAATCTTAACGAGCGAGACAACTAAAGTGAAACAGAAGTGTTACTTGAGCAATAATGGATTCTTATTAAGTAACTGGGTTGGAGCAAAAACCTGCAGCCACTGCGGCCCTCCAGGACTGTGATTTAGAACCCCTGATTTAAGGGAAGGAAACTTGCGCTGCTGCTGTACTCCAGGCGTTACACTGTAATCTCATTAGAATTTTTAACCTTGGGGTTCAGGCACCAGTAATAAAGGAAAGAGTGAATTTTCGTAGTTTAGTGTTGTTGTCAAAGCAGAAGTCCTTTAGTTTACTTGTATTATACACGCAGTACATATTCAACTTTATGAATTTGTAAAGTTATAATGCTTGGCTGTATTCTTTAGTAGTTTAATGCTTATATTTTGTTGGTATGAAAGAGAAAATTTTCCAAGAAAAATTATATAGTTGCAATTTGCTGTTTTTCTTTCTTGTATTAAAATGAACAGTTCAGAACAAATTTTAAGCGGCATTTATGATTTGAATTTTAGTCACTTATCTTTAATTGTAACTGTATGGCCAGTACACTGGTACTGTGAGTGCTGTGTAGAGTGAGGGCAGAACCCCTGCGTTTTTCCCATTTGTTTCTGGTGTTCGTCAGGGGTGTTTTCTTGCTTCTACTCTATGCAATGCTTGCAATGACAATTCGTGTGGTCCAGCAGCTGTGGGGCATTTGTTGGTGAAGAAAGATTCACGAATCTTGACTTTGCTGATGATGCTGTGATCTTCGTAGAGTCAATGGAGGCTCTGATCGGGGCTCTCGAGAGACTGAGAAGAGTCATCTGTGTGTGTCTGGGCTTGCAAGTGTCCAAAGTAAAAACCAAGATGCAGGCCTTTAATGACCTCTTAGGCACAGTCATCAGCAGTGTGTCTGTTTGAGGAGAGAGTGTCGACCTTGTCGAGAGGTTTACTTACCTTGGCAGTGACATTCATGTCTCTGCTGACTCTTCCTATGAAGTAATAGCTGTATTGGGAGAGCATGGGGGGTCATGGGGTCGCTGCAAAGGAATGTCTGGCACTCCTGCTATCTTTTCAAAAGGACGAAGGTCCAAGTCTTTAGAGTTGTGGTGCTTTCTGTTTTGCTATATGGTTGCAAGACATGAACACTACCCAGTGACCTGAGACAAAAACTGGACTCCTTCAGTACTGTGTCTCTTCAGAGAATTCTTGGGTACCGCTGGTTTGACTTTGTGTCGAATGAGTGGTTGCTAATGGACTCCCAAATGAAGCACAATACCTGCATTGCGAGGGAGCGTCAGTAACAGCACTACGGCCATGTGGCACGATTCCCCGAGGGTGATCCGGATCACAGGATCCTCATTGTTTAGGACCCCAGAGGCTGGATCAGGCCAAGGGGACACCCACATAACACCTGGTGCAGCAGAGAGATGATCATTTCCATGGGGTGGCACTGGGCCACGTGTCTTCCTGGGGGGTTGCCAACTGGGATCCTGAGCTGCTTTGTTGTGTGGTGGGTGTAGGAACATGCTGTACCAGTGCATGTTCCCCAACCTGACCTGACCTACAGTCTTTCATATTGGTTGCTATTTCTACATCCTTGTGTTTTTCTAAAATTACTTTATCCATTACAGGACTATGCAGTAAACTCAAAGCAAAAACCAACACTAAATATGGTGTTGGCCAATCATGGCATGAACACAACAGAGGAATTTAGCTTTACCTACACTTAAATTACTGCTGCAACTTACTTTCCTTACAATCTTAACATGCTTTACAACCATAGTCATAATATTATAGGCCAAACAATCCTAGTAACCATGCATGAGTATAGAGAAAAAATAAAGTGCAGGCAGTCCAGAAAGTTGGGAGATAGAATATCAGAAAAGAACAAACACAAATTTGAAGTGGGGCATTTTAATAAGTTGAAATGGACATTTTTTTAACTTCAGTTTGGAAGAGAAATGTTTAAGCAATATCTTGTTTACAATATATTTCTATTTTATTGGAAAAGACATGTTATGGCACCTATGTAGTTTTACTCATTGATTTTTCTCTGTATGCATTTTAACTGTTAACAGATATTGGCGCCATAGTCCATTTGCCAGGGGGTACATTTAAAATGGGATGTGATGCAGCTGACGCTCGGGATGGTGAAGCACCAGTCAGGGAGGTAACAGTCAAGCCTTTTGCACTGGACAAATATCCTGTAACAAATGCAGAGTTCAGGTAAGTGGGACAATTGATGCATGTTTTTTTTTTTTGGTTAAATTATGCTCATATTTTTTTCTTAATCTGTGTACAAATCTTCTTTGACAGTACATTTTATTTTCCTTTCTTGTGAGTTGCTGAATCTTAATCAGAGTGGTCATGCAGTATTTACTCAAAGTATGGAAATTGAAATCTTCAGATATCATTTTGTATTTGTATGAAACTTCAAGTTTACATGTAGCGTTTCAAAACAGCTGGATATATTATGGTGTAATACTGTAGATGTGTATGATATGACAACATGTTTAGTCAGGCATTTGATTATTATGGACACAAGGAATTTGTTTTTGGGATTGCACAACTTTTACTTCTGCCATGACTCCGATTCAGGGACTTGAGTTTGAATCCTTGCTTGGCCACAGTCACTACGGAGTTTGCATGCTCTCACTGTGTCTATGTTGGTTATATCTCAGTAATCTGTTTTCTCTCCATGTTCCATACATTTCAAGGTTGGATTGATTGGCAACACTGGATTGTGCCAGTTTGAGTGCTGTGAGAACGTCTGTTGTGAAGGACTGACAGCCTATCCTGACTTGTCCCAAATTTGAGCTCAAAATGTCTGGCATAGGCGTCACCTCAGTGCTTTCTGGTAATGTAATAGCAGGGTCCAGGAAATGAATTGCTGGGATTGGGTTTAGTAATAGACTCAATAAGAGCTTTACATCAAGAATTGCTGCTCTGGAAAAAAAAGTGGAATATTTAAAAGTGTAATCTGTGCTGAAATATATTAGGTCTACTGCACATAGGTGGATCTTCAGAATTCCAAAGCATTTTTGCAGTAATTTGGAAGCAGAGCAGTGATTTGTCAGTCTTTCTTCTTCTTCTGGAAAACTGTTATTAGTAATATATACAGTTCACACTGTCAAATGCAAATAATTCATTTGATTAGGATATTTGGCTATATATAACCTAATGTATGGCACAAAAATACAATGGCAGTGTTCTTAGAAGGTGTATGGAATGATGAACACTGTCATCTGATTTGTACTTGGTGGTACAAATTTCTTTCATAAAGAGAAAATACGCAGCACTTGTGCATTGGTGTAATCATGCAAATAAGACACTGAAATGTGAAGTGATATTTTTGCTTTCAACTTATCAGTTTTTAATATGAAAAAATAGCTCTACAATATACAGTATTGTGCAGAAGTTTTAGGCAGGTGTGAAAAAATGCTGTAAACAAAGATATAAAATATAAATAATGATTGTTTATTATCAATTTACAAAATGCAAAGTGAGCGAACAAAAGAAAAATCTAAATCAAATCAATATTTGGTGTTACTACCTTTTGCCTTCAAACCAGCATCAATTCTTATAGGTACACTTGCACAAAGTCAGGGATTTTGTAGGATTCTAGTCAGGTGTATGATCAACCAATTCTACCAAACAGGTGCTAATGATCATCAATGTCACACGTAGGTTGAAACACAGTCATTAACTGAAACAGAAACAGCTGTGTAGGAGGCTTAAAACTGGGTGAGGAACAGCCAAACTCTGCTACCAAGGTGAGGTTGTGGAAGACAGTTTCATGTCATGGCAAAATTGAGCACAGCAACAAGACACAAGGTAGTTATACTGCATCAGCAAGGTCTCTCCCAGACAAAGATTTCAAAGCAGACTGGGGTTTCAAGATGTGCTGCTCAAGCTCTTTTGAAGAAGCACAAAGAAACGGGCAATATTGAGGATCGTAGACACAGTGGTCGGCCAAGGAAACTTAGTGCAGCAGATGAAAGACACATCAAGCTTATTACCCTTCGAAATCGGAAGATGTCCAGCAGTGCCATCAGCTCAGAACTGGCAGAAACCAGTGGGACCCAGGTACACCCATCTACTGTCCGGAGAAGTTTGGCCAGAAGTGGTCTTCATGGAAGAGTTGCAGCTAAAAAGCCATACCTCTGACGTGGAAACAAGGCCAAGCGACTCAAGTATGCACAAAAACATAGGAACTGGGGTGCAGAAAAATGGCAGCAGGTGCTCTGGACTGATGAGTCAAAATTTGAAATATTTGGCTGTAGCAGAAGGCAGTTTGTTTGTCGAAGGGCTGGAGAGTGGTACAATAATGAGTGTCTGCAGGCAACAGTGAAGCATGGTGGAGGTTCCTTTAACGTTTGGGGCTGCATTTCTGCAAATGGAGTTGGAGATTTGGTCAGGATTAATGGTGTTCTCAATGCTGAGAAATACAGGCAGATACTTATCCATCATGCAATACCATCAGGGAGGCGTATGATTCGCCCCAAATTTATTCTGCAGCAGGACAACGACCCCAAATATACAGCCAAAGTCATTAAGAACTATCTTCAGCATAAAGAAGAACAAGAAGTCCTGGAAGTGATGGTATGGCCCCCACAGAGCCCTGATCTCAACATCATTGAGTGTGTCTGGGATTACATAAAGAGACAGAAGGATGTGAGGAAGCCTACATCCACAGAAGATCTGTGGTTAGTTCTCCAAGATGTTTGGAACAACCTACCAGCCGAGTTCCTTCAAAAACTGTGTGCACGTGTACCTAGAAGAATTGATGCTGTTTTGAAGGCAAAGGGTGGTCACACCAAATATTGATTTGATTTAGATTTCTCTTTTGTTCATTCACTGCATTTTGTTGATTGATGAAAATAAATGATTAACACTTTTTTGAAAACATTCTTTGTTTACAGCATTTTTTTTACACCTGCCTAAAACTTCTGCACAGTACTGTATACAGTATAACCAATTAGAAGAAAAAAATTGGTAAGCAGGATAGCTGCCAGTTTTATATAAAGGCAGAAATAATTTGGAGGAGTGCATGGTTAATGTGGCCTACAGTACAACACAGGAGAACATAATAGCCTCTTTTTCTCCCCCTGGATGCAGCAGGAACCCCAGAGAGTTGTTTGCTGAGCTTCAGTAGATTTTTTTTGAAGGGACATATGTTCTAGGAGCTTTGAACTGTTACAGGAAAAAAAAGTTATATATAATCAATTTAAGTTTTGGTGTCACCAAGAAGACAGTACCATATCAATGGCTTATGTCAGTTTGGGAAAATCCAGACTCTAGCAATCTTACCCTTAAGAGTGATTCAAATGTCAGCCCTCAGAGAATCAGTGAGCTCATAATTAGCTACAGCAGCAAGTAACTTATTGGTGGGTGAAAAGTTGTCCAGCAAAATGGATAGAAAAAGACTATTACAAGACTTTTTGAGGTAAATTAAAAAATAGTAATTAATTTTAGCCACATCTTCACCTAGTAAATGGTTTAAACCGAATGCTTTTATAACAAAGTATATTGAACTAATCTTAACAGTCGCATACGTAATTTAACCTAACATTCTGCAGCCATGCTTAATTCAGTTTATTGTTGCAGTGAGACAAAATTCAATTGCTGTGGCATTGGGTGTAAGGTAGGAATTAGTCCTGTAGCGGGTGCCGGTGTGGCACAATCACATACACACACCCCAATACTGGGAAAATTTATAATCACGAATCAACCTAACACTTAGAAGCATCTTTTGAGATGTGAGAGGAAACCCAATACATACACTGGGAGAACAAGAAATATGCACACAGAAAACAAATGGGTGTGAGACTCAAACCCCGGACCTTGAATCTGTTAAGTTGCAGCACTAACCACTGGGCCATCTGGATGCCTATATATCATTTATTTTTTTCATTAACTATGTTTAATTGGTTTAATTTATTTACTTAATAAGACCTCTGCCACAGCATTGGAAATGTCTCTACTATCCCTGCAACTTTGGATACTTATATTTATATGAAAAGGTTGATAACAATCATTTGAAACAAGTTTCTAAAAATAGCTGCAATGCTTTAACAATATTTTTGTTTTAACACACCTGTGAATGTACATCTGGTGATGCCTCAGTCTGGACATTTCATTAGTGATGTTACTGGGATCATCGAGTGTTTCAGGGCTTTCAACATCATACCCTCTCCTCCAGGTGATTCCCACCAGGGTTGATCAGGCCCCAGCATGTATCCAGACGGCTAGCTACTCTGACTCCATGCATGTTCTCTTCTGAGCCATAGCCATCTTGAGGCTCTCTCTGCCACTTCGATGGTACTGCGGGTGGCTCTCCTCTTCCTCTCTGCTTTGATGCCCAAACTGCTAAAGGCTCTGACCAAAGAACAGGCCACAAATCCCCTGCACCCGACCTCCACTGGGAGACACCTAGCTCTCCATCCTGACTGCTGACACATGCTGACAAGTTCTGCATAAGTGGAGAGCTTCCTTTCGAAGTATTTGTCCAAACAATCTTCCCAAGGGACTTTTAGTTCCAGAAGAATGACTTGTTTGGTGAATTCAGACACCAGGACTATGTCTGGTCTCAGGGATGTGGCTGTAGTGTGGCTGGGGAACTTCAGCTGCCCTCTGAGGTCCACCAATAACTGCTAATCACTTGCTAATGCCAGAATGCCTGCAGATGATGATCATTTGGTGGGATTTGGCTGCTCTCTGGCTCTTACAAAGGTGATAGTCTTCTTGGAGGGTTGACACTGCTTTGCCCACTCAAGTCCTGTGCTGATTGTTTCAATAATGGTCTTCAGGACCTGATAGTGTCTCCATCGATACCTTCCCTCTCCAGGTGCCCTTGTACACCTGCTGAGGATGTGTTCTAAGGTTCGTCACTTGGAACACAGTGGGTATGCTGGTGACACTGCTATGGCATGTGTGTGTAGATTTGATGGGCTTGGTAGCATGTCATATACTGCCTAGATGAGAAAACTAATGCGGGGAGCCTTGGCTTTCCACAGCTCAGACTAACTCATTTTCCGCTCAACCACATTTTCCCATCTCATCCAAGCTCCCTTCTGCTTCATTCTCACAGCCTTGCAGGATCTTCTCTCCTCCATTGCTACTCTCACTTCTTCCTGCACTAGGTGGTGTCCATCCTTCCCTCTGGTGGTATCTGATTGGGAAGTTGGAAAGGATCCTAATCTGGCTTGGTGTCGCTTGCTGTGATGTAGCCTTGCTTCTGCTTCCTGAACCTTATACTCTCCCCTCCACGTCCTTCCAGTCTTCCCTTGGATCCCTGCATTGGCCAACATCGGATTACTTGAGTCTCTGTACTATATCACTTCTCTGGCTCTTGAAACTTTAAATTATTCCTCCAAGCATTTGAAGGGTAGTTGCAGTTTGTTGTTGCCATAGAATGAGGTGCTGCTTGGGCTCTTTGGCAGCCCCAATCATCTCCTGAAGTGGCTGCTGACCTTTCTTTTCAAGGTCTCAACAGTTGAGAGTGGGACCTCATAGAAAATGAGGGACCACAGGATTCTAGGTAGAATGCCATGCTGGTACTGTATATCCAGGCTTTGAACTTCCCTGGTAGGCCAGACTTGTCCACGGCTTTCAGCCAGCCATCCAGTTCAGCACGAGTTGACTGGATGGATGCTGTGTTCCTCAGTGAGCTGTTAAAAACTTTGCCCAAGCTCATGACTGGTTTCTTTGTGATGATTGAGATGGCTGTGTCTGTGATGGTGAACCGGAACTTGTCCTCCACCTTGCCCTTTCTCCGCACCATGGATCTTGATTTGGCTGGTTTGAAACACCTCGTAGCCCAGTCCACCAGCTTTTCTAGCCCCTTCAGAATTTACTGGCCACCTGGGAGCAATTCTGTGATGATTGTTAGGTCATCCATGAATGCCGAAATAGGTGGTTGCCTTTGAGCGGATTTCATTCTGGGCCCTCTGCACTCTGGTTCAGCAGACTTGGTGAGAATGTTCATGGCTAGGAAAAATAGCATCACAGAGATTGTACACCCTGTAATGATGCCATTCTCTACCTTGTGCTCGCTTGATGTTATTGCTCCTGAAGAGACCATCATCCTGAAATTGTTATAATAATCAGCGATGAGTTCTCGAATCCTGCTGGGGACACAATGTTTTGTCAGCATAAGCTGCACAAGTGTATGTGAAATGGTGCCATAAGCATTCACAAAGTCGAGCCACAACACAGCCACGTTGCCTCTGCTGTCTCTGGCCTCCCTGATGAGTTGTGTCACCACACGTGTGTTCCAGACAGCTTGGCATCCCTAAAATGCAACCCTTCTCGAATGATGTATTGATATAGGTGTTCTTTGTCATGCAGGTGCACAATATCTTGTAAACAGCGCTGAAGAAGATCTTTGCCTTGACACACAGCAATGAGATGATGCAGAATTGCTCAGCTACTTTCTATTGATTTGGGATCTTTCCTCTTCTCCAGAAGACCCACAGATGTAACAGGAGTTTGGGACAATTCTTATACACTTTGTATGACGTGCCACTTGGTCCTGGAGCAGAGTTCGCCCTTGCTTCACGGACAACCTCCCTAACTTCCTTGAGCTGCAGCTCTGACAAGTCAAACTGCACTTCCAGTTTGGGGGGGCTCTATTAAGATGTTGCACTCTCCCAACTCCTGCTCTTTCCAGGATGCTGTATGTCTGCCTCAGATGTTGATTTATTTCTTCCTGCGAGCAGACCAGCTTCCCACTCCACTTTTGTCCTAGCAGGTCCTTGCTGAAATTGAAGGGGTTGGCAATAAAGGCTACATGTTTTTGGGCCCTTTCGCACCGTCATCTCTGATGCCACTCGGTCCAACGGAGGACCCTGATCTTCTTGTGAAGGATGCGCATCAGCTGGGCCAAGCCAATGCGCTCCTCCTGCCCTGCCTCTTTGTACTAGATCTTCAGTACCTTCATCTCCTGCTTGATGATGTATACAGTACATCCTACCTGCTCTATGATTTTTATGCAGGGTGTTCTGGAGACTTTCTTCTCCTCCTCTCCAAACCACTCCATAGCTATGCTGACAATAATGGTGGTCATGGCTTGTAGCTTCCCATCGGCCCTTCTCTTCACTGTTGCCTCCAGAATTTTGTTGATATCATTATCAAACTGTTACCACAGTTTTGACATGTTTGCTTCAGGCCATTTGATCCGCCTCCTGTTAGACTTAATGCTAGAGGGGTTGGTTTGCAACACTAGGAGGTTCTGGACACTATGGAGTGACAAATGGTATAAATGGTAACATCAATGTTTAACTAAACTTAGACTTTTATACTGACTTTCTACCACTTGTCATTGAGATGTTGGAAATTGTTATAAATGGTTAGGGAATGGATATGACAGAATATGAAAGTCCGGATAAAGTAATTCTATGGCTTTGACTTAAAGGCAGGATCAACACGTGTAGTGTTATTTTTGCAATTTATTTTAAACTGTATTGGAGGTGTAAGATACCAGAGCTTCCCACTCAACACACTACAATGCTACAATTCAGCATTTAGTCTTTACATGTCTTTAGTGGGTTGATTGCATTTTTGACAATTCAATTGCCCAGTCTTCTGCAAATGTACAACATTGATATCGCAGGAGCTGTAGAGAAAACTGATTCAGTGATCTGCAAGAAGTAAGGTAAAAGACACCTTAAAGGTGCTAAATGAAATGGGCTAAGATCATCCATCCTGATTAACTGGCAACACATCTGAGATTTGTTACATATTTAACCATTATTTTGTCTTGTCTTCAAATTTCATATTTCTATATCCATTAGTAATATAAAGAACTCTCCACTATTTCCTTTAGTAAATCTTGTGTGGTTTATATACTGTATACAATATGTTACTTGCTTCATCACTATTAAGTTTTTGTCAAATATAATCCATTCCTTACATGTTCTTCTTTTATGTTTGAACTCTTGCAGAGAATTTGTCAGGGCGCAAAAATACCGAACTGAAGCAGAAACATTTGGGTGGAGTTTTGTTTTCCAGGATTTTGTGTCTAATGAATTAAAAAACAAAGTGACTGAAACCATAGAGGTTGGTTTATTTATATGACTTAATTCGGTTGACTTCAATGCCAGATGTACTGTAGTCTATCATGCTACTTGTGGCAAATTTAGCTCTTCCTTTTCAAACACCCTTAAATTGTTCTGTTTGTTGTTTTGGACTGAATGTGGGTTAAAAGATGACTTTGGGAACATTTTATGTTAACCTATAATAAGTACACACTACATGATATCTGCATGTAGTCAAAGTATTGGGATTAAAAATTGCTTATTCTGTTCCCTGTTTTTCCATTATATGTTTGTTTTTAATACTTCAGTTTTGTATATAAATACACCAAATATCAAAATAAATAAACATGCGAGAAAAGTTTGTAACTTGCTTGTTACTAAATTTACACATCATATTCTTCATATTTATATAGTGGAATAACATCTTTGTTTTTAGTCTGCACCCTGGTGGCTTCCCGTGGAAAAGGCATTTTGGAGACAGGTAATATGTGTTTTTCAGCTCTTTGGGTGATCATTGGTAAATATGATATTTCTAATGAATCTGGCTATAAGTTGTTAAATAATCAATATAAACTTTATAATTGTTTTGAATGTTTGTTTACTGTATCTTAAGAAATATTTATCTCATGCAAAGTGTAGTTTTGTTTTTTGCCATATTTGTTTAAATTCACATGTACTGTACTATGTCTGAGAACATAATTTGTCGTTTTCATTTTATTATAATTTTTAGCCTTGGGGTCCAGGCTCCAGTATAAAGGAAAGACTGAATTTTCCTGTGGTTCAGGTGAGCTGGAATGATGCCCAGGCTTATTGTAAGTGGAGACAAAAGAGGCTTCCAACTGAAGAGGAATGGGAATTTGCTGCTCGGGGTGGCTTAGAAGGTGAACCTCTAATTTAATTAACTGTTTTTCACACTCTCACATTTTGACTTCTTTGCAATACTGCAATTATTTTATAGTTGTGCTTAAATTGGGGTCTCAGCCTAGTCAATGCCAGTTCAGTGTCCCTGCAGAGAGACTAAGGTTTTGCATAATTTTTTTTTTTTTCTGGTTTTGCTTAACCATGTTCTTAGTTTGATTTGGCTCCTGACCATGTTTTCTTGTACGGAAACTCTTAGAATAATACATTAATTTTCACTTAACTTAAATTTAAAGTTATATTTTTTAGGACTGTTTCAAAATCAAGTACCTCTGAATTCTTTATGCTCTCAAATGCTCCCTTCCCCACATCTACCAAGGTGTTAAATGTAGGTGCTAATAAGGATGCAATATAGGATGGAGCCACTGTTATTAGACATAGACCTAACATAAAATAAAAACTCGCCTTTTTTTATTGCACTTCACAACTCTGATTTCTTCCCTCACCTATGTTAAAACCTCTTTTCTATGTCTCACACCCACTTTCTCCTCTGTCCCTGTGTACATAAATCTTTGAAAAAAATGTACTTCATTCAACATCACTTATTTTACATTTTGGGAGAATAAAGTTTACAGAAACTGGAAAGCAGTTTGCTATAAACTTTTTAAAAATATATTGAGTTAAACTGTCTATAGACCACTGAAGAAGAAGATTTTATTTTTAATTTGTTACACATAAAAGCTGTAAAATAGCTATGACAATAGTACAAGATTCTGCAGGGCTTCCTTTTACATTTGCTACCCTCTGTGTTTAATGAGATCTTACTGTATTTTCTAGGCCGTATTTACCCATGGGGAAACAAGTTTCTTGCCAAACGTTGTAACCTCTGGCAGGTCTGTATGAATATTTACATTTTATACCATTCAGTGTTTTGGAGAAATGTTTAGGTCTCAGAAAAAGTATGGCTCATGTTGTGTACTTTATTACTACAAACAAAAATAAATTGTCTTGTCATTAGTCTGGAAAAAGATATTAGCTGCAAACAGTTTCTAATGATGTATTTATTCTTCTGTATATATCCTTAATCCTTTCAAAGTATAGTGTTGATTGTGGCTTATTGTTCATTAATTTTGCATCATTTACTTGATTATTACAGATGGCACATAAACGTAGTGGTCTTATATAACCTATAAAAAGAGGTATAATTTCATTTTTTAGGGTACATTCCCAGAAAAAGACACATCAGAAGATGGCTATCATGGTGTTTCTCCAGTGACAGCCTTTCCTTCCCAGAATAACTATGGTATGTTTTGTGCCAAGGTTAATTAAAAGCTAATATAACTTTATAATTTACTGTACTTTGAAACAGATGATTTTTTTTTGATGAACTGGCACCTTGTCCAGGGTCTGTTCCTGCCTTGCACCCTATAAGTTCCAGCACCCCCTGCAACTCTGTTCAGGAATTAATCGGGTTAGAAACTGACATGACAATAACTTAGATTATTTTTCTGACTTAAACCATGGTTATTGATTTTTTTTTTTTTTTGGGGTGTGGATGCTTTCTATTGTAAATAGTGGAGGATAGTGGTCTTTAATAATGTATACAGTTTTAGAATAAGTACTGAATGCTTAACATACTATGCTAGAAATGCAATGAAAACATTTTTCAATAATCCTTCCTCAAAATTTGCTGTACTATGTTGAACATGAGACAGAACACAGAACATCAATAAGTAATTAGTTGCTTTTTTTGGCTAAATAAGGAGCAAACGTTTCTACAAAGAAAGATTTCTGGGTTTCTTTACATTAAATGTGAAGTAAGATGTGAGAAAGAGTAACTGTAAGATATATAGCATCATCATCTGTTTCGTTAGTTAACTAATGTAAGTTCTGGTGGCCCTGGAAGAATTGTCCAATATTCAGATTAAAGATTATATGTGTAATTTCCTTACATTTCTTCTTATTTCATTTTTACTCCAGAAAGCTAATATTTTTCTTTGTTTTTGATAAATATACTGCAAGTAGATACAGTTGCTTGCAAAACATTTACCAGATACATATCATCCAACTCTTGAAATGATCTTCCTTTTTTTAATCATAAAACGTTTTGATTTCATTTAATATTTTATGCTTTTCAATAAAATTGTGTAGGCTTCATAAATAAGAATATTTATCCCTTTGCACTGCTTTTTAAGTTAATTGTAAATTCCTCCAGGTTTCTTTGATATGCTTGGGAATACTTGGGAGTGGACAGATACTGCGTATAAGTCTGCAGGTCAGCTGTCCAACCGTAGCCCTCAGAAAATGTATGTCTTACGTGGAGCTTCTTGGATCGACAGCGTTGATGGGTCAGCCAATCATAAAGCCCGTGTTACCACCAGGTTTGTATTCAGAGACTATTGCTGTCTTAACTTTTACATTTCCTCACTTTGTTTTAAAATTTGAACTTGGTTGTATTTGCTCAGTTTGTTAACTTTTAGTTTTGAATATGTGAGTAAGTGCAGTCCATGGTGATTAAAATGTTTCTTTTGGTTTTACAGAATGGGAAATACACCAGATTCTGCCTCTGATAATCTAGGTTTCCGTTGTGCTGTCTCTACTGAAATGAAAAATCAAAAAAGTAATGGCAGGACAGAGCTATAAATACTTGGTTTTACTGAAACGGAAAATCAGATTATTCCTCTGATAATCTGGGATTCCATTGTATTGCCAACACTGCAATGAAGAAATAAAAACAAAAGGATTCAGCTATGAGTATTTGATTAATGCAAAGCAACTTTGCTTTATTTGTAGTCGGTATCTTCAAAGGATATAGTGAAAGTGAGAAAAATATATTAGAATGCTTACAAGGTAAGTCATCTTTTTCAGAAAAGCAGTCCTACTCAATGAAGAGGACACTTGTATATATTTGATTTCTTTTAACATTACATAGTTACTTACTTATTTACTTACTTTTTTGGAGACCGAGTACAAAATCATCTATTAACATTGTATTTTGGCAGATTAGTTTGGCCTTAATAATTAGCCGACACTAAAGTCTCAGGTTCCCTTTGTTTGCCTCATACTCTACTTGACAGTATATTAAATGTTATTTTAAATCATGTGAATGTTTTGATTTGCTCATTAATCTTGACAGTTGATGTGATAAATATTCAGACATAGTGGTCGTATGATAATGCAGGTTTGCTCTTTAATTGAATTGCATGCATGTTATACAACAACCGCTGAAACTTGATTTAAAATTATAAACAGTCCATTGTAAGCCAGTTATCTCTGAAGGTGAAATTGAATCATACATAAATGCTCATTGATTGATCAGAAAGCAACCTTCAAAGAAAATGACTTCAGTGTAAACAATGTACTATATATACTTGAAACCTCCCAACCCTCCAGTCTAGTTTGTCTAAATAGGCTATATAACTAGTCTTTGTCTGACAGCGCTAGTGGTGTTTACTTGTAAATGATCAAATTAGCCCCATCCAAAAGATGTTTCTGAAGCCACATTATATGCCTTTTGGGGTTCTGTTTTTACTTTCCTTGAAGAAAGTCTGTCTCCCCAGTTAGCACTGTTCTGCATTTTCAATGACTTATTAGGTTTTATACAGTATTAAACATTATAAGAAAAGTGGAAACATGTAGCCAATGTTTTCCTTTGGTTGCTTTTAGGTCTTCAGAATGCTCATTTACCAGATAAACTATCTATCTAAACCAATTTTGATTGTTTACCTAATTAGACTTACTTTAGCATATCACCAGCAGAAAATGTGGGATATTACCTGCAGCTGCCTAGGCAGTGAAGTCTTTACATTATCAGAGAGCAAATCCTAGGACTGTTGAATACAAAAAGCTCACATGGCTGCCATGTATTGCATTTTCAGTAATGAACAATATAAAATGTCAAAATTACCAGTTTTATTTTCTTTTGATGTTGAAGGGTCAATAAAAAAAAAAGTAAATTGGAAGATCTGTATATTTTATTCTTTTCTATTGATAGGAGAGAATAACACTTATTGTTTAATATAGTTTATAACCTTTTGATACAAAGGGGGCATTGTTTTAGGTTTCCTCACTGATGAATGTGCACAAAAGTATTCACAATACAATGTTTTTCTTTAAAATACACATTTTTAACATCCCTCTTAAACTAAAATTTTAGGTACCTGAAAACCATATCTACTGTACATAAAAAATAAACTGGTATAATCACAAGCTTATGACTTACAATAAATAACATTTCCAGTAATTTCTTTGTTGATTTTCACCCATTTCTTTTTTACCAGTACTATTAATATTTCCTGGTTTCTAAAAATGCATTTCTACACAAGTATACTGTTTGAGCAGTTAACCATATCTACAGAACAACTTTGAAATCTGTAGCGTGCATGATTCTCTGGCCCCCATGCTGATGCTCTTGTTTCTCCATTATGAACACTACAAATGAGTGTTCTGGGAAAAATTCATTATTTCTGTTTTTTTTTTTTTTTGCCTCAAGTACATTTTTTTTTCTATAATCAGCCTAGTTGTTAAAATTTAAGCAAGCCTTAAGCTTCTCCTGTCAGGGACAATAATATAGTTTTTGGTGTGTTTTCAAACAAGGCTGCTCTGTTTTGTGCCTGTCCTTTCTTCACCCAGTGTCCATAAATTCTAAAAGCGCAGGCATCAATCATCTTACGAATTGTCTTCATTGCATAGGGATCTCTCATTACAATCTCCTTAGTGACTGGCTTCACTCGTCGGTAGTGGTAGTATATTTTCACAGATGCAAGGACAGTTGTACAGATAACCTAAAAGCAGAGAAGATATGATCAGTTGTATGTTAAAATGTTAACATCTAAGAACTCATGGCTGCTGTTTTTTGTATACTCATAACAATCTTCTGCACGTGATAGATTTCAGTAAGTTTAACAGTGTAGTGTCTAGGATCCTTTCAGTAAATGTGCAAATTTAGCTCACATATAAACCAGTTTTGTGGATTTACTCTTTGAAGAAAAATATTTTGCCTTTTATTCTGATGTCTGTATATAGCTCTCTAGTTTTCCTTTGAATGTTAGGATAACTTGCACCTCTAATTTAGCCCAGTGTGAGTTACCGTGTGTGTCTATGTGAAGGTGCCCAGCACTCAGTGTTGTTAGAATATGTGCCGACTACTGCAACCTGGAAGTGGATGAACAAGTTAGAAATTGCATGGAGGCATATATACGGTTTATATACTGTGTGCTAATGCATACAACTTCCTAAACAATTTAATTCATTAAAAAGTTGAGAACACATATGCATTAATGAGACCACATCTAGGGTAATCTGTACAGCTTTTGTCACTATCAAAAAAAATGCACTGCACGTTTGAAGAGAAGAGTAACCTAGTGCGATAATGTAATAAGGTGTCTACTTTCAAAGGTTATCGGGGTTAATTCTTAGTAAACCACATACTTGAGACACCAGTGAAAATTTATCAGAAGTTCATTCACAATGGAATCCAGGAAGCATGCATTCATACAAAGAGTTTTGAGAGTCTGGAACATATAATTGAATCGGAAACCTTGAATACTTCGAAAAAGTATCTTAATGAAATATCGGGACAACTTAGCTCTTAACTGACCCAACAAGGTCGACAGACCAAATGATATTTATTTCTTAAGCCTCTTAACTCCTGTTAATATACCCAAGTCTCCTATGTGTTTTAAAGTCGGATATCACTTTTTTTCTCTCTACTTGTTATTTTAAAGTATTTAACTGTTTCCAAGATAACATTTATATTTTGTTTTACATGGAACTGTTGAAAGTAACAAAATATTAATGCACAACTACTTTAAACTCCTGTCTTTAAGGCCAATAGTAAGTGACATTACTTCATATTCACTCCTGTGTGAGAATGAAAGAGGATGGCTAAAAACATAATTTGCTGAAAAAAAGTTGGTGCCATCTGGTGACACCAGGGACCATTGCACTCCTAAATCTTATTCCTCTCAGCTACTTCACTGCCTCTGTGGTTTTTGCATCTTCTCCCTGTGTATGTGTGTGGCATATTGGTGGTGTTTCACTTCAAAATCCCAAAGACATGCACACTAAGTTAAGTGTGAGACGAAGCGCATTTACTATAATGGACTCCCCAACCATCCGAGGTTGGATACTGATTAGTGTGCAATATTTTCAGAATAAGCTCTGGATTCTTGTGATTTAGGATTTGGATTAAGTCAGATAAGTAAATATATTGACTACTGATTTTTCTTGAGGGTGTCATTCTTGAAGATGAGATTGAAACGTTTTGTGGACTTTGAGTTCAACTGCCAGAAGCTGGTCATGTTTTTAGTTTGTTAACAGTTAAAAAGGTCAAATCGTTAAGATTCATTAAGTAGGCAATGCATACATTAACATTTCTTCTAGTACCTTTTAGATTTGTTGAAAACAACACACCTTTGTATAAGAACTGTCCAGCAATGCCCAAATTCTCTGTGTGAGTACATACTTGTAATTCCATTTTCATTTATATTGTACTCAATTACAAGTACCTAATTCTGGATCCCTCTTGGCCAAATGACTACAGAATTAACAATGTAATTCTTCTGAGAGATAAGAATGAGCACAAAGCAAAAAAAATTAGCAATGTTCTGTTGGAAAGCTATCATCCACCATGACCAGCCTTTGCTTGATTATTTATGTGTATAATTGAATCTTGTTTTTTTTTTTTTTTTACCTTAAACTTCCTGTATGGGCTGAAGTGCCGTACCTCCTGCACCACATACTGTTGAAAAAATGGGTGGGCCAAAGCTTCAGATGCTGTGCATCTCTTTTTAGGGTCTATGACCAGCATACGGGAGATCTGCAGAAGAGCACATAAAAATCTGAGTGATACAATATATATTAGTCAGTAGGGTATTTGTCAAATTGTGTAACAACATTCCTGTTTTAAAGGTATATGCTCATATTAAGAAAGCTTCATCAAACTTTCAGTATTTCTATAGAAAAGAACTTGCTCCAAAATTTTTACAATGATTATGGTATTGTTGCTAAGCTTGTAAAAATCTAGTATATGGGATTACATATATAAAAGTACAGCTCCAAAATTAATAATAATACATTTTATTTATATAGCGCCTTTCCCATGCTCAAGGCACTTACAGAATATAAGAAAGAATGGCAGGGTATTGTACAAACCAGATAAATAAATAAAGAAGATTATGACAGTGAATTCAGAGGAAAAAAAACAGACAACATAATTGATGGTCTAGCACACACACATACAGGTTACATGAGCATCTTGACATAGAGGTAAACTGAAAGAAGGGTAATAAAGTCAAGTGGAGCTATAAGCCTTCCTGAACAGATGAGTTTTGAGTTGTTTTTAAAAGAATTCATGGAGTCGGCTGATCTAATTAATTTTGGTAGGTCATTCCAGAGTCTGGGTGCTATACAGCTGAAGGCCTTTGTCACCCATGGAGTGTAGATTAGTGTGGGGTACAACAAGATTGCCAGAATCAGAGGACCTTAGTGGGCGGGCAGGCACATAGTGATGGAGAAGGTCACTGATGTAGTTTGGCACGAGGTTATTTAAGGCTTTGTAGGTTATTAGTAGGGTTTTATATTTGATTCTGTAAGACACAGGGAACCAGTGAAGACGGAGCAGGATGGGTCTGATGTGTTCGCTGCTGCTAGCTCAAGTAAGGACTCTTGCAGCTGAGTTTTGAATAAGCTGGAGCTGTGATATGAGATTAGAAGGGGCACCTGCCAGTAGGGAATTACAATAGTCAATGCGGGATGTGATAAAAGCATGGACAAGTTTCTCAGCATTAGAGAAGGAGAGGAAGGAGCAAACATGGGATATGTTACGGAGGTGAAAGTAAGAAAGTTTCTTAATGTGATTTTATGTGGGCGGAATAAGAGAGGGAGGAATTAAAAATGATACCAAGATTCTTTACAGTAGAGGCAGGTCTGATGAGATCACCGCCAAGATGGACTGGGAAGGAGTTCATTTTATTAAGTTGCATTTTAGTCCCAATTTGCAGGAGTTCAGTTTTGTTGCAATTTAATTTTAAAGAGTTCTACTCCATCCAGGTTTTAATTTCACTAAGGCAGGTTGTGAGCTGAGAAAGCTCTGATGAAGTTTCACTTTTAACACTGAAGTAGAGTTGAGTATCATCTGCATAAAAATGATAACCCAGTCCACAGCTACGGATAATATGGCCAAGGGGAAGCCTCTAAATACAGAAGAGAAGAGGGCCGAGGACAGAGCCCTGAGGGACTCCTTGTGTGACTGGCGCTGAGCTAGATCTGCTGTTGCCAAGACTAACAAACTCTTGCCTATCAGTCAGATAGGACTTAAACCACTGGAGGGCAATGCCAGAGATACCCAGCATATTCTGCATTCTGGACAGTAGAATGCAATGTCTGACAGTGTCAAATGCTGCACTGAGGTCTAACAGAATTAATATGCTGGTTTGTCCAGAGTCTGCTGCCATAAGCAAATCATTGGTTACCCGTAGCAGAGCAGTTTCACAGCTGTGCTGCGCCCTGAAACCAGACTGAAAGGTTCCATCAAGTTATTAGAGGTTAAGTAATTGGTGAGTTGGGAAGCTACAACACGCTCGAGAACTTTTGACAGGAAAGGTAAGTGGGAAATAGGCCGGAAATTGTTAAGATTGTCAGCATCAAGACCAGACTTTTTTAACATTGGGGTTACAGAAGCAATTTTAAAAGTGAGCGGCACAGCGCCAGTGTCAATGGATGAGTTTATTATTGTTTTAACAGTCAGGATTATGGCATGAAGGCAGGATTTAAGTAGTATGCTGGGGATGGGGTCCAGTACACAAGTAGGCGGCCTTGTCTTACAAAGCAGGTTATTAACAAACGCAGATGTGACTGGTGAGCACTTAGAGAAGGAGATGGATGCAGTGGGAAAACAGGGAGAGATATAAACAGATGATGTACTTATGTTAGTTGAATTATTTAGATCTTTAATTTTGTTACAGAAAAATTAGTTGAATAATTTAGATCTTTAATTTTGTTACGGAAAAAGTGGAGGAATTCCTCATAGACTTCAGTAGAAGAAGTAGTTGGGCCAGATGCAGGTTCGAGTAGTTTATTAACTACAGAGAACAAAACCCTTGGGTTATCGTGGCCATTTTCTATTATTCTGCCATAATGGGTGTTCTTGGCAGAAGTTAGTGCTTCTCTGTAAGCTCTTTGGTGGTCAGAGAAAGCCTGGATGCGCACAGTGCAAAAATTATGCAGTTTTGGATGGTGATCCATAGCCTCACTGAGGTTTATAAAAGCAAAAGATAAACGGGTTAAAAGAGTAACACAACATTATGAAACATGTTCTGTTTTGTGTATTGTGTTGCATTTACCCCACTTTTGGCACTAATTGCATGCCCAACCTACCTGGAAAGGGGTCTCTTTCTGAATTGACTTCCCCCAAGATTTCTTCCATTTTTTTCCCTACATGGGTATTTTTTGGGAATATTTTCTTGTCTTCTTAGGGAGTCAAGGCTGGGGAATGTCAAAAAACTGGGCCCTTTTAAAGCCCATTGCAACACTCCTTGTGTGATTTTGGGCTATACAAGAAATAAGTTGTTATTTATCCAAGTTAAGGTTGTGGGAGATGGAGCATATACTGGAACCAAAAAAAAGTAAATTTTCTACTAGTTCTACCAAGAAAAATGGGAAAGAAACACTCCGGAAACAATGTGCAAAACTGGTACATACAATCAGGTCCATAAATATTTGGACAGTGACACAAGTTTCATAATTTTGGCTCTCTGTGCCACTACAATAGGTTTGAAATAAAACAATCATTATGTGATTGTGTAGACTTTCAGATTTAATTTTAAGGGGTTTACCAAAAATATCGTATGAGCCGTGACAGGCATTTTTATACATGGTCCCCCTATTTTTAGGGGCTCAAAAGTATTTGAACAATTGACTGAAAAGCTGTTCCATAGCCAGGTGGGAGCAGTTCCTTTATTTCATTAACTATTAAGCAGGTAAAGGGTCTGGGATTAATTCCAAGTGTGGAATTTGCATTTGGAAGTTGTAACTGTGAACTCCCAATATGAGGTCCAAAGAGCTGTCCATGCAAGTAAAAACAATCTATCATTACGCTGAGAAAACAAAACAATCCCTTTTAGAGAGATATCAGAAACGCAAGGAGTGGTCAAATAAACCATTTGGAACATTCTTAAACAGAAGGAACGCACTAGTGAAATCGGCAACACCAGAATGCCTGGAAAACCACAGAAAACAAATGTGCTGGATGATTGCAGAATTCTTTCCTTATTGAAGAAGAACCCCTTCACAACATTAGGCCAAACCAAGACCTCATAAAAGTAGAGAGAGTACACCTCAAGCATAGGAAGGACCAATTAGACTTTGCCAGAAAACATTTTTTAAAAGCCAATTCTGTAACAGTTTTCTTTGAATAAAGAAAACTAAGATCAATATATACCAGAATGATGGAAAGAGAAGAGTACAGTATGGAGAAAAGAAGAAACAGTTCATGATCCAATGAATACCACATCATCTGTGAAACATGGCAGAGGCAGTGTTATGGCATGGGCATACCTGACTGCCAATGTAAGTTGGTCACTACAGTTTATTGATTATATGACTGGTAGGAGAAATAGCAGGATGGATTCTGAAGTGTATAGGGCTATACTATCTGCTCAGATTCAGCCAAAAGTTGCAAAACTGAACGGAAGACGCTTCACAGTACAGATGGACAATGAGCCAAAACATACTATGAAAGCAAACAAAGTGCATTTCAACACAAAGTAATGGCATATTCTTCAAAGGCCAAGTCAATCAACTGACTTCAACCCAATTCTACTTGCATTTCATTTGCTGAAGACAAAACTAATGGCTGAAAACCACACTAACAAGCAGCAACTGAAGTATCAGTAGGGTGGAGATGGCCAAGGGTTCCAGACTTCAGGCAGTCATTCACTATAAAGGATTTTCAACCAAATATTGAAAATGATTGTTATATTTATAAATATGTTAGTTTGTCCAAATACTTTTGAGCCCCTGAAAATTGGGTGGACCATGTATTAAAATGTCTGTCGTTCCTAAACAGTTAATACAATACTTTTGGTAAGTCACTTGTATTAAAGGTAAAAGTCTATACTTTAATCACATAATGATTGCTTTATTACAAATCCATTGTGGTGGCGTACAGAGCCAAAATTATTTCACTGTCCAAATACTTATGGACCTGACTGAACTTAGCCCAAACGAATTAAAGCTGTTATTGCAGCAAAAGGGTTCTCGACAAAGTATTAATGTCTAGGGCTTGAATACTTATGCAAACACTAACTTTTGAGTTTTTCTTCAGTTGAATATCTACAGAAAATGGTTTATTTTGACTTTGGAAATGTATTGTTAAGAGTATAAGAGTTCACATTAAAATACTGAATCGATAAATATATGTGCAAATCTTTCTGATGACTTCCAAGGGGATTGAATACATTTGCACACCACTGTATATAATTTGATTGATTCGGAGGTACTGGACCTACATACTTAACGACCCAGTGAAACTCTCACGTATTGAAATAGATTTTTCTTTTTACTTATTTTTGCCTCACATGAAACATTTGAGTTTGGCTCCATAGCATTCTCTGTACTTCACAAGAGAGGTAAAATAGGAGATGCTGGTATTTTCTAGAAAGTTAATATTTTGCTACTGAAAGAAGGTTGTTGAAGAGGTGAATGACACCTTTGTAGCCAATGAACAAATATTGAGCAAAAGTGTTTATTTTTTTGCAGTGCAATCTGAAATTATAGTCAGATTGATATTAGAAGTAATATAATACCTATAAAAATAATAAGTAACAACAACATTTATTTATATAGCACATTTTTATACAAATAATGTAGCTCAAAGTGCTTTTTCTGCTTAACCACACCATGCTCTTTTTAGAAGATTAAATTCCAACACTGAAATAGGTTTTCCTGCATGACGTAGAATAATTCTCTGTAAAATCTTCTAGTCATGTTCCTGACCCAGTCCCAACAGGATATTTTAAAGAGGTCTAGGATGTGCTAGTTAATAGTGAACTTGTCATTAGATGCCGGGGTCTTTCCAGATTGTCTATAGACTGCAGTAGTTGCTTAATCTTGAATCCTCTGTACTTGACAACTTTAGACCCATTTTTAACCTGCCTTTTTAAAGTAAAATTCTAGAAAAAGTGGTTTTCCGCAGTTAAAGAACTATTTAAAAATAAACACAGGCAAGCTAAACATATACTTATGTAGTGCAATCTTTCATTGTCTTAGTATTTCCAGAGTGGACGCTGGGGAAGGGATTTACTGGTTTGAGTAGGGCTGCAGTTCTCAAACTGTGTATTTCCAGAGAGTATTCTCTCCTTGCAGATATGCTTATTACCTGTATTACTAATCAATAGTATGTCAAGCCAAATTAATAACTACCTTGGCGCAACAGAGGAGACTCACCAAATCTTTGACTGTATCTGATCTATCATCCCATTCTGGAGACCCAAATTCATAGTTGCCAGCAAGTATCATCCTGAGCATAAACATCTGCTTTCTGTGCCAGAATGGAGGTGAACCAGCTAATAAGGTGTACATTATCACCCCAGAGCTCCATCTGTGGAGACAAAATATTTAGGCGAGTATGATGACTGAGAGGCATTGATAACGTTTATTGAACAACTTGTATTATTTTACACTTTATTTACTTAATTGGCTATGTCACATCAATATACCTCAAACTTCTGCCAGTGTTCCTTTTCATTTTTGATTTTTTTTATTTTGATTTCATATGTTTCATGGTTGAACTTGCTACTACTAAAGATATCAGTAGTTGTATCTGTATTGTTCTATATCCATAGGTTCATAGGGTGGGTATTGTCACATGTTTAGTGACATTCTTACTTGCATGTGTAAATCAACATGAAATTCTGCATGATAATTGCTAATCATTGCTTTCAGTACAAGTTATATCTTTGTTTGAGAAATGGGTATTTTATGAACAATACTGAATGTGCTGTATGTTAACAATTGAAAGTATTATTTTTATAGGCTCTATCAAGCCTAATAAATGTCTAAAGAAGGAGTTGGCTATCTTTTAGATGATGAATGGCAGTCATTGGGTCAAGTAGGAAAAATTAATTTTTGTCAGTTGTAGGTAAAATGAAAAAAAAAGGAAATATGGGTAGTTTCAGACTACAGGGACTGTAAAGAATTAGGAAATGCCCACAGATTGCCCCATTGACTATGCTGTCTAGTTGACTGATAGGGAGGAGGTATCTGGCAGTGGCTGGTTCGCACCTCAGTTCCTGGATGGTTATTATCCTGACAGACTGTCAACACTAGTAGGTGACATATGCTTTTATATTATTTTATAACTAGTATTTTCATAGTGTGCTGTGGACACCTTCTCTTTTAAACAGGTTTCTGGGAAAACTTGAACTTGCATTTATCATGAACTGTACTCACAGATCTATTTCTTTCCCATATCCCTGATGATTTTCATCCATGGAGCACTGGATTATTTCAGGAGCAAGATACCCTGGAGTGCCACATATTTCTGTAAAGTACAAGAAACATTTAACAGTACAGGTGGCAACCTGGACCAGAATTTTCAGAAACAAATGTCTACTCTGTAATGAACAGTTGAATTAGCAGTACTATATATTCTGGGGGAACATTTATTGCATTAATATTAAAAAAAGGACTATTTACTTTTCTCCACATGGTCTGAAAAGTAACTATAACTATTAAATATATTAATACCTTAATAGTGTCACTTTCATGCTTATTGTTTAATGTAAGAAACTCTTTGTTCTAATTATGTACTTTATACTTCTTCAGATATTGCTGGGACTCTGAAAAGAAAAAAGCACGTGGAAGGGTCAATTTTATTTTGTGTTCAAACAGTACAAAATCATATTTTCGGCACTACTTCTCAGCCCGCACCTCCTTCCCTTACTACAGTATTTCTCAACCATATTGGTCTTGTGAACCGGTTTTGCCTCTTTAAGTTCATTGACAGCCCACTAGCAGCAATTGTAAACTGTCCTCTTGGTGAAACCAGCGTGATTGAGGATCCCCCTTGGTGAAACAAGCTCACTTAGAAATGGGAAGCATTGTGCAGCAAAGTCGATGGCTTAGACGACTCTCTTGTGAACCAATGATGACAACCTGTGAATTAGTGGTGGCAACCTGAGTTGCAACACAGTTGTTGACAAACTTTGACTTATGCAAAATATGATTTCTGCTGGTAATGCCTTTCACAGCCAATGATATCCATCTGTCCATCCATTATCAATTACTGTTTAGTCAGGGTCATGGAGCACCCAAGCCTAACTCAGTTTCTGCCTTGCTCCTGACAATACAAAGGTTGGATGGGATGCTAACCCACTCATGTATACACTCACATTCACTCACATTTCAGAGTTGCCAAACAACCTAATACATACATCCTTGAGATGTGGGGACTACTAAATGGAGTACACTGAAAAAATCCCAAGAGAACATGCAGACTCATCACAAATTGTGCCTGAGTTGACCCTAGCATAAAATGCATAGTTTATCAGCCATGGTAAGTACAGTGCATAGGTCATAATTTTTTACAGTATCTGAAGTGTTCTAGTTTAAAATAATTACCAATGTAATGTGTGCTTGCTCATTTACATCTAATTTGTTGCTTAGATGGGTTCCATACACCACCACAATGAGTAAAATGTCAAAGGATGAGTATTTCATTAACAGAGATTATGGTAGGTGAAGATTTACCTTTCAGCTTTTCATCATGATCAATCTGACAGGAGAAGCCAAAGTCAGTTAGCTTGATATTTCTATCATCATCTAGTAGGATGTTCTCTGGCTTCAGGTCCCTGTGGACGATATTCTGGGAATGCAGGAACTGAACCACTTCCAGCAGAGCACGCATTATCTTCCTATTAATTAGAAAATGAGAGTTGCATATTATGGGGAATCTAGTGGTGAGCCTTGCACTTGAGTTTATGTTACAGCTTATTATTTCAGCTCAGCCTCCGATTTCAAGTGCACTTTTTCTATAAAAGTTAACCTGCAAACTTTGACTAGAATGGATTTGTACATGGGGATCAATACATACAGTATATGGCATGAGTCAGAAATTTGTAGATTTCATATAGATTTTATGCATTTTGCAGATATATAAGCTCAGGTGATAGCAGGCATTGTTAGCAAGGCAGAAGAAGAAGAGCCCTTGAGAAAAATAACTTGCAAATGCTACACAGCTAGGGTAGTCTTATCTGTATTGATACCTGTTGATGTTTTAATAAAAACTCCTGATAAAAGAGTCAAACATTTAATCTGCAAAACAGTTTTGGTCATGACGAAACAACTACAAAAAAAAACTTGTAAACTGCTCAAGTTTAGGAAAAGCAGTCAAATGAAATGCTTTCTGAAAGGTTTAGTGGTGACAATGTAAAATAATACCAATGGCACCAGTTGTAGGCTGTGATTTTCCTTTGGCGTATCTGGTCACATTTGAAAGTATTCAAGGTTTTCTTTGCTTGTTTGATCATGTGTACATGAGGATACTGGACATAAGGTATTCTGTTCCAGCATGGCACTCCATTTTCAGTGGTTTCTGGTTTGTACTGTTTACAAGACATATAAGTAAAATTGTTTTGAAAAAAAGTTAAAGCAAGGCTGTCACCTAAGTTTTGTGTTTCTTGATGGAGTTGTTCTATGCTTGGCATACTTTCCTTTCTATAAAAATGAGTTATTTACTAACCTTGTTTCTTTCTCACTTAAGGTAACTTGTTCTGTAAGATAATCAAAGAGCTCGCCCTTCTTCATCCTGTAATTTAAATGGAAATCAAATTCTATAATTTTTTAGAAAAAGGTGACATGTATTCATTGCAATTTGTTTACCAAATATAGGTGATGCTAGAGTTTACCAATAGCCACCTCTATGCAGGAGCTTAATCTGTTAAACTTTGCATGATACATGTTATATAAGAAAGCAATACTTTTAAGTATCTCTACTCCCTGGAACTGATGGTATCAAAAGTCCAAATGTATTATTCACATTTCCAGGCTTTAAGTTTACACATAGATTCTAAAACACAACACCCGCTCTTCTGCAGCTGCTTTAACATTCAGTTTTAAGGCCAATGTTGTCCATTAAACAGTCAATATTATTTTTGGCTGTTTTGCTAAATTAGTATTCCTTATTGTTTTAACCTTACTGGCACCTGAAGCCACATTTCTACTGCTGTCAGTCCCTCCTGATTAGTGGCATCTATACATCAGGGGTGAGTTGGGAACTGCGCCCTCCACTACCACTCCCCTACCCCGATTGCACTGTTATGCAAAAATTTAAATGAGCAGTAAATTTATCACAGCACATTGATTGTTAATATGTTTATTAGCTAAGCAGACTTAGTCAACAAAATATTTTTTTCAGCTTCTGTGGAATGGAATTTGTTTAGTTAGTGGCATCACTAGCGTGTTTCAATGTTGCTTTGTCATGCCTTTAGACCCCACAGTTTTGGCATAACTTTGCACTTATGAAGCAGTCTGAACTTTTTAAATTCCACCCCGGGGCTTGAAAGATAGAGCCATTTCATGCAACTTTTGTTTGAATTTTCCATGACACAATTTAAAGGCTGCAGTAACTTGTACATCTTACTGCACTGGAACACCTATCATCAGTATTATCATTAATCACATTGATTATTTAAGTACAATATGACTTAACTTTTGAACTAGTGATCTAAAACTGGAAATGAAACAGTTGGGACCACACATTCTTGGTTAAAAATTGTGGTTGTGTTGAGTGTTCACTGTTATGTATTAGGTGAACAATGTGCCATTTACTGAATGAATAATCTCTTATATGTCTGCTTTCAATGTTAAGTGTATGAAGTGTTGAAATATATTTTAATACTGTTCTTTGGTAGTTGTACTGTATGACAAAATAACAAGTTCATATATCTTCATTTTTGTGGTTTTATGGCAGTATTTGGTCGACATTTTATCATCCCTGATGTTGCCGACCGACATGATCTTCCTTAGCTCCTTCAATGTAGTTCCAGTAATCTTTTTTTCTGTTGTGTTCATTGCCTGTTTTATGCTTCATCCAGGGTCTCGTCTTTGGTGCAAGTGTGTTTTCTTTTCATTTAACCATTTTTGTTGTCTATATTTTATTTTTTGAATAGTGTGTTATTTATTCATTATTGTACATTTCTGAAATTATTTTAATACATGTTATAGTTTTGTGTGTTTTTTTCCCCCGTCTTCTTTATGACAAGCATAAAGTGGTGGAGCCACCTAATGTTGTAGCTTAGGAATTGTCTCTGGCCATACTTAAGGAGAAGTAGCTATTCTTCTTATGGCTTCTTTGACATTGGGATTTTCAACTGTTCTTTGGCTTAATATCTTTCACATTTGTAACTTTGGATTTCTGAATATTTTGAACTTCTAGCCTTGCTGTAAGGTACTGTGCTTTGGCTTTCAGATTGGTTTTGTTCACTTTCATGTTTGCCTTTTTCTTCCCCTTTTTTGTTTATGTCTGTCCTTGCTTTATGTGCTCTAGTTTTGAAACCTTAATAAATCTTTTCATATTAAAAATACTTTGCTTTATTTATATGGGTCTGAGCCTTTATGGTTTCCCTCTTCCTCTTTTTGCAAATGTTTTTATTTTTTAAATCTGCCACATTTTTGGGTCTTTGTTTTTTTAGGTCTGCGCTGTTTTTGAGATTATCTAGAGTGGGTAGTTTGTAACAACCTGTATATTCATGCCACTGACTTCATCTCACAGAAGCAACAGAACTGCACCCATTTTTCTTGACTCTGTGAGCTGATCCAATCCACTATGGTTCCCAAGATTTGCCAGCATTCATGTACCTATTTATCCAATGGAATCGTAAATATTGTTCCTACTTGTTCTCTCTCTGTCTCCCTCGTTCTATCGCTCTTGTTCCTTCTCACACAAATTGTATTTACACATGTTGAACAATCCTTTTATGCTTGCCATCTCAAGATGGCTCCCTGCTTCTTATAGTCTGCAGATTCAATGTTACACCAGAATTGTCTTCCCAAAAAACGACACTGCTCCTGATTGCTCTAAAAATCCCAGGTTAGCTAGCCGTACCTGACACAATGTATAGTAGACCAGAATTTGCACTCCAGGCCAAGTGAGATGGTTGAGGCTTAGCAGAGGAACTGCCCTGGAAACCTGGCCCATTAAGTGTTAATCAAAGCTTGAGGGAACAGAGACAATGGGGACTGCTAGAGATAGAGAACCTACAGTGAAACTGTGAGAACCTACAGTTTCAGCCCCAACAGAGGGCCACTCCTGACGTCAAAAATATTTCCATGGTCTGACCTGAAAGTAACCTCACGATGGCATTTACAGATCACCTATTGCTAAGGCAATTGAAGTTTAGGGTGGAGAGAAGAATTGGGGGATTGCTTGCTGGCAAGAGGAAGTTAAGGCAGGATGAGATGAAAAAGAGCATTTGAGAGGTGGGTAAGTGGGTGAGCCATCTCACCTGACAGATCATGGTTCAGAGCTGTTAAGACCAGCGGAGCAGCAGGTTTTGCTTGTCTTTTTTAATTTGAGCTCTTGTCTTTTTTATCCCTAATTTGTGTGTGTGCTTAATAGAAGTAAACACGCCTGTTTTGATGCATCTTATATTCTAAGGGTAAGTGACCCCTGACATTTCCTCACACCATTTCAATATACAGCTTGTAAGTTAAAATAGTACAGCTTAATAAGTTTGGAATTGTGTATAATAATGTCCCCCAAAAAGCACCCAGCAGGGGACTTGAAGAAGAAATACTGACCTATTAACAAGTGGCATTAACAGTTAGCTGAGGAGTTAATATGAGCCTCTGGCCCTTTAAAGTAGAACTGGCTATAAAAGGTGCACGGTTACTGAGACCACTGCAAGAGTGCTGGAGACTGGTGGCTTCAGCATTTCATATAGTTATGGAATCAGTTCCAAAAATGGCTGGGAACCAATATATGGACACCCTGTACCGGAGTTAAACAAGTCTAGAAGTCAGGATGTAATCTGAGGCAGTTAGAATAAAGCAGATGGAGAGATCTGAAGTTTTTCATAGGCCTACGTGGATAAGTCACTCCACTACTCAGTCTCAGACTGAACTGTTTTGCATCATGAATGAATGGAAAAATTAGGATTTTCTTTATTTGATATTTCATGCTCCTAGCTCTAATACTTCTTCGTATGTATTTAGTAATTAAAATGAACAAAACATCAGTATGTATATACTCCAGTTTCATCTAACCTTGTGCTTTGGGTCAGAGTATCATACAGGTGCCCTCATTAAAGTGAACATACAAACTGACTCTATACTTTTACAATATGAATGTATCTGTAAACAGGACATGAGGAGAACAGCTTTAAAGTGTAATGTTTCTTATATGTGTGTTTTCACACAAAATGGAAGGTGAATAATATAAAGAAAGAAATAAACACAATAGAAATGCCCTTCTGAGTTTATGCCAGTCACCTCCAACATAATTTGGCTTGTCAGTACAGTACATTACTACCAGTAGATAAATAGACTAAATAGTTGTTTTGATTAAATGGACCTAATTCCCCTCCTGCACCTAACCACTATTTCATATTATATAAAACTCAAATGAAGGAGAAAGTTAATTAAAAAAAATCAATTTTATTAATAAATAAAGGTGCTCTACTAGGGCTGTTTTGATAAAAGAAGAAAGAGGACAGAATTAGTGAATGATCAGCTTCCTTAGTCCATAAAGTTATCACATTCTGATTAACCACAAAGGAAACCTTGCATGTGTCATTACACAAAATGATTTGTGGGACTTGGGGGACACAATATAGTGAAATACACCACATCTCATAAATTCACCTATTTTTCCCCCACATAGTCTGATTAAATGTTGCTGGGGCTGGTGCTTATCCCACCAGTACTGAACAACAGGCAGCAACTTATCCTAGGCTGGGCACTAGTGCTTCTGCTGGATACACTTGTATACATACCCATGCTAACTGATATGTCCAGTTTAAACCCACAAGTACACCTAACATGCATGTCTTTGGGAGTGTGAAAAGAAAACTGGAATGCATGGAGAGAATGTGCAAACTCCATACAGACAATAACCATGCAGGCCATGATTTGAAGCTAAGGCTTTGAAACTGGGACTGCCAGTGCTGTGCTGTGCTGTGCACAAATTAGAAATATTTTTACTCATAATCTGAGAGCCTTAACAGCCTACATCCTAATAAGTGAACATGCTACATGATTAATTTGTGGTCTGTTGCAAAAATGAATTAGGGTGGGTTATAATATTCTTGAATATATAGGAAAACAAATTAAGGAGACATCCCTAGCTAAAGTGACATTTATTATAAAACCTACAACACATGTATATTTAATTCAATGATTGTATTGACTGTTATTGGATGCCTTTGTGTTTATATTCCAACAGCAGACCTGGAAGTTCCTGGAAAATTCACTGCTCTTTCTGAAATGCAATAACAGGCTGTTACACTGGAAACTGCTCCTACTTGAATGACAAGACAGACACCACATGTAAATATAGATTTAGGATTGTGCTAACAGGCTTTCTCCAGAACTTTGGAAATCTGATCTGCTCCCTCTCTGCTGGCTGGACAACACCAACCAGTGTCGCTATTTCTGTATGGCAAGAGCTGGAGTGGCCCAGTAGACCTGCATCATGTGATGCTGTAGTTATGTAAGGTCACCAGCACATTACAGCAAACCTGTATATGACACCTGCTACTGGCACTGGGGAAAGATGATTCCTACTCCTCATTTCCATTATCCTGCGTGACATTTTCATCTTTCATTCCCAGTGTCTAAATATCATTCTGCTGTAATAAGACCTGGCCATGAAAGACGCACAAGATGGGAGTACTGAGGGACAACACAAAGAAGGCATCTCTGAAAAGAAACTGTGCTGAGACAGCAACGCAACACATTACAAAGACTCCTCAAAGTTGGTTTGCTTACATGTTTTCTATGGCTTGGATTAACCTCCATTTTTATTTGGTTAAATTGACCAATGTGTGCCTATCATAGTATAATCTTTGTTTCATCTTAACTGTAACAAACTTCAAACATAGGTCACTGAACAAGTTAATTTTATTTTGTGCTGAATTTTCTGCTGTTAACAATTTTGTGTCTCTATGTCACATGACAGATGGGTGTTAGAGAATGAACTTGTATTGTCTGTAGGTGTTTCCTGTGTGATATGTTCTGTGTCAATGATATTTCTGGAAAAAAATACACAGCTCAGGAAAATATAAACTGTAAGAAATATATTTACAGATATTGAGCCTTCTTCTGAAACTTGTATCCTGAAACAGAGCACATCAAAGGCGTTGGGGGTGCCGTCCTCTCACGGAGTCAGAATGGCGGTAAGGTCAGATCTTTCCCATACTTTTCATATTTCTTAAATAATGGCCATGTCACTGCCTTATTAAAGACAGAAACTAACGGTGCCTCTCTGTGCTTGCTGTAGTCCTTCTGCTGTATGATGTGTTTTAACTTGGTCTGCGGTGTAAACTTTAATATTGGTGTTACACAAATTCCTGTTTAGTTATTTGCAGTGCATCTTTATCCATTACTTATCCAACATCTTTTTTGGCTGTAAAGTGAAGAATATTGGGGATGGTGAGATGTAAGAATTACTGACTGAACATGTCCTAGGGACGCAAGGTGTACTGTGCATTCACTAAGTATTCATTATTTTCACATTTTGCTCTATTGTAGCCTTGTGCCAAAATCATTTATATTCATTGTTTTCCACCAGCTCAAACAACATTCAATTCCCAAGAATGACAAGGCATACACAGGATTTTAGAAATTCTTTTGCTAATTTATTAAAAGTAAAAAAACTGAAATATCACACTGACAGAAGTATTCAGTCACACCCTTTTCTCCAAGCTAAGTTAAAGCACCTTTGTCAGCAGTTACAGCTTGGAGTCTTCTTGGGTTTGATGAGACAAGCTTTACACAGATCCTGTCAAGCTCTGTCAATTTGGATAGAGACCGTTGGTGGACAGTTATTTTCAGGTCTGTCCAGAGATGTTCAACTAGGTTTAAGCCTGGGTTCTGCTTTGATAACTCAAGAACATTCCAATAGTTGTTCCTAAGCCACTCTGGTGGCTATGCTTTGTGGTTAATGTCATTGCCCTGTTGGAAGGTAAAGCTTTGGCTCAGTCTGAGGTCCAGAGCGCTCTGGAGCAGGTTTTCATTAAGGATATGTTTGCACTTTGCTTGGTTCAGCCCTCCCTTAACACTGACTAGTCTCCTACTTCCTGACACTGGAAAATAACCACACCACATGATGCTGCCACCACAGGAATTTACAGTCATAATGGTATTGCACAGGTGATAAATGATGCCTGGGTTACTCCAGACATGATGTTTACCTTGGTTTAATCAGACCACAGAATCTTGTTTTTCACAGTTTGAGAGTCATTTATGTGTAGTTTTGCCAACTCCAAGTAGGTTTCCATGTGTCTGGCCACTTAATTATTAAGACCAGATTAGTGGAGTGTTGCAGTGATGGTTATCCTTCTGGAAGTTTCTCCTATCTCCACACAGGTTCCCTGAAACTCAGCCAGAGTAACTATCTTGGTCATCTCTCTCTTGCCATGGCCCTTCTCCCACAAATATTTAGTATTAGCTAGGTGACCAACTCTAGGAAAAATTGTTGTTTCTAACTTCTTCCAGTTTTAGAATTTTTAAGGCAGTTGTGCTCTTGGGAACCTTTAATGCTGCAGGAATATTTTTGCTGCCTTCCCCAGATGTACCTTGACACAATCCTGCCTATAAGCTTTGCAGACAATTCCTTTCAACCTCATGGCTTGGTTTTTACTCTGATGCACATTGTCAGCTGTGGGACCTTCTACAGACATGTGTGTGACTTTCTTCAATCATGTCCAAATGAGGTGGAGAAACATCTCTACAATAATCAATAGAATGGGATGCACCTGAGCCAGATTTCAAGTGCCACAGCAAATGATATGTTGATGTGACATTTCAGTTTCTTTATTTTTAATACATTTGCAAAAATGTGTAAAATCTTGTTTATACTTTGTCACTCAGAGGTATTGAGTGATGACTGAAGTAGAGGAAAAATGAATTAAAATGATTTTAGCACAAGACTACAGGCAGCATAGCAAAATATGAAGATCTGAAGGGATATGAATACTTTTTGAATCCATATATGTGAAAGATGTTTTATCTCTGTTTTTATCTTGCCTCGCCTTTGTTTAATCTTTTTATGTTGCACTTTGAGATTTACTGCTAATGTAAAGTGCCCCTATAAATAAAATGCATTATTATTATTATTATTATTATTAAAAACAAGCAAAGTACTTACAAATCAAATACCAGGAAGAAGAAAGCCTTTGATTCAAAGTAATCAATAAGCTGAACTGGAAAACAACAAAAACAAGGAACAATAAGATGCATTCTTACCGTAATTTCTAATAATGTACACCCACAAGCAGAGTGCAGAGGCATTATTCACTTACTGATATTTTGCTCTCCACGCACCTTCTTCAAGATGTCTATTTCCTTAGCTGTTGACTCTTGGAGTTCCTGAATCTCTTGCTGGGTCAGCTTGTCTGATGTGATATCTATGATCTTTACAGCGTACTCATGGCCCGTTTGCTTGCTTATGCATCGGCGCACAACACTACTTACTCCTCTGAAATAAAAACATGTATTTATCATTATATCTCTCCAAGCAGAGCATTTTGTAAACTGTACAACTTTAATACAAAGGTGTATTAACCTTGAAAGTGGGTGTTGCATGGGTGAGTTAGACACAGTAGTGGTTCTAAGTGATTTTTGTTCCTTGCCATAGATATACTGGTTATGTATCTTTATGTATTTATTACATAGGTTGATGTCAAGAGTCTGAAGAAATTTAACATTGCACACTTTCTTAGTCATTTGCTTTACTCCTCTCTACAGCATGACCATACCATGGTATTTCTGGGCCTTTTGTTGAATTGAAATGAAGACAAACAAAAAGGTAAGGAAAAAAACAGTGTCAAATAAAAACAGATTTTTTTCAAAAAATACACTTATTTAGCAAATTTCAAAAAATACACTTATTTAGCAAATAGGTTGGCCTTAACAGTTTATTGTTTCTAATCCTCCAAAATGTGATAGACATGTACACCTGACTTGCTGATGCAACTCAAGTTGTGACGAGTGGGTTTTCATTAAATAATTGCTGACCTGGCGAGTTACATTATTTGAGGATTGCACAGAAGTAGCTTTAATGTTTGTCAGGTCATCCGCTAGATTGGTTTAGTCTAGTGACCAAGAAGGCTCATGCTGAGTAATTTGTCATGGGATGAACATTAAGACCCAAAACCTGAACCCACTGCCTGCTGTCAGATAAATAAAAGTGAAAACAAAGAAGTTGCCCTCACCTGCCGAGGATTTCCTTTGGGACATACTTGTCGTAGAACTCCTTGGCTCCTACCCAGTCTGGAATCTCTTCCTCTCGAGTCATTCTGCAAAAGCTGCAGGAGTCCCAATTTGTTTATATTCTGATGTCACAAACCTAACCAGTGAGACAATTAGATGTTAGCAAATAAAGCAGATTATTGTGCATATGGATTATAATTGAAGCAGACAAACCTTTCTTAGTGACATCAAAAAGCCAAAATGTACAAGGAGTTGATTAAATGTGATATTTGCCTTACTTAATGAAGAGGCTGCTGGAAGACATTCTAATTTGGAAATTTATTTCTATGAAAACTTGATGGGCTATAAAATAGTGAAAATGTGCTTCTGTATTCTATGTGGGTTTTCTCCTGGGTCCTTCAATATTCCTTACATGTTCCCAAAAATGTGCAGGTTAACTGGTGACTCTAAGTTAAACCCTGTGAAAGTGTGAGCATAGGTGGGCCCTCTGAGTGACTGGAGTTCTGTCTAGGATTGCTTCTTCCCTCAAACCTGTATTTCCCTCTGCAAACCTGAATTGGACTAGGCAGGTTTGAGATTGCTATTTTATACATTTAAATATGAGGGTAAATCAAAACTGAATGACAGTATGAAAGCTATGTGCTAACCAGAATGGATAAAAAGTGATGCAATACATGTCTGTGATTGCTTATGGGTAGTTTGACCATGCACAGTGCAGTGCTCTGTCGTTAATCTAGTTGAAGCCAAGGTCAAATGAACGTAGATGCTGCGCTGTGAGATTGCATTATTGTTGAACAATGTGCCCTAGTGAGGTTTCTTTGGGGAGAGCAAGTGAAACCTACTGACATTTACTGAACAATGCTGACTTATGCAGATCAGTAAACTCTTTGGGTACCCATCTTGTGCAAACTTTACGGTACCTCAAGTCATCATGCACAAGCTGATATCTAAATATGCAGCAACAGCAGACAATGTAATGTGTCTGTCTTCTCTGATGAAGGCATTCTCCATAACGATGCGGGGTTCTGTGCGTGATGTTTGACCACATCGAGCTTTGTCGGTTGCACTTGTTCTTCTTGCTTTATATCTTTGTACGTTTCATTGAGTCATGCTGTTTTCACTTCCATTCTGAGTCAGCATTCTTCTGTGAATTTCAGCAGGTTTCACTCCCTCTGCCCAGAGAAATCTCACTATGGCGTGTTGTTCAACAGTTGTGCAATCCTGCAGTGGAGCATCCATGTTCATTTGACCTTGACCACTGAACTGTGCTTGTTCAAACTATCCATTAGCCATTGTGAACATGTTGAATTGTGTCAGCTTCTATCCATTGCAGTTACTGCATAATTTTAAAATTTTTTTTATTGCATTTGCTTTATAACTTACCCTTGTACTTGGATGTACTCCGTCAACTTAAACAGTTCATTGTATTTCACTTTATGGTAACCTTCTAAAATTCTTCACAACTCCTAATACAGTATAGTAATCCTAGTACAGCACGTACTATAACAGTCTTAATACTTGAGAACTGTGTGACCTGCTTGGAGTCATTCCATGGATGGAGTGTATGTTTCAGATTCAAATCTAGTTGAGATACTACTTAAGTATTGTGAATGGCCGAAAATATCTTTTAAGAATTTTAGTTTGTAAAGATTGCTAAAAAAATTGCTAGTTTCCTATTAAATTTTAAAAAGTGATTTTCAAGGCATTCCAGTACAAAAAGTCTACAAATTACTCAAAAAATATAAGGCAAACATTTAACAATGACATAATGTATTGACTGATGTGGCATTACTTATGTTTTTTTTTTTAGCAATAATGGTTAGCCTGCAGATAGATTAACAAACTGTAAGAGACATTTCAGTTCAGAAGGTTGGTGGGCCAGTCCCACCGACCTTCTTATCAGCAGCACCCAGAACTAATTGATTCTCAATTTGTGTTCTGAACATTTGCCTAGAAATTCACCCATACTTTCTATGACAGGACATGGCGTTTAACACTTGTTCAGTTTTATGGTCCCTTTACGTGTTTTGCCTCAATATCAAAACTTGCACCAACTGTATGTGGTAAAATGCTCTTCCTAGACACATTTTACTTTTTTTACTTCCACGCTCAAAGTGCTTTACATTACAAAGATTATACTCCTTATATAAATATTTTGGTTGATATGAACACAGGTAAATTATATTGTGAGAAAGGAGTGGAAACAAATCCTTGACTGTCTGGTTTAAAGTCCAAAGTTGGAGTCATGTGGCTATGCTGCCCTTGCAAAGGTTAGATAAGGTTGATGTTTTCAACAGTGCCTTATTATGAGGATTTTTATTGACTCTGCCCTGTAAGTAAATGTTGGAGAATGGACATGATTGCTTGCGAGATTGCTCCTCTGTGTTGTACCTCCAGCATGCTTATTGACACCAGCAAGATATCACTTCATTTTAAGTCCTCACGCAGGTAGGCTGACTGTGGACTTGGGGCCACTCATTAAGAAAGAACCCTGCTTACCCAGTAAAGCTAAAGGGGACTCCCACAGTTCAGCTAGCTAGTGGACCACTGATTTCTAAATTGTAACTGTGAGGGTGTCATGTTATGTAGTGGCAAGCTCTGTGTTGTGCTAAGATAGAAAATATAGCACCACAACAGGAGAAGAAATGTTGTAAGGAGGCAAGCAAAGATCATAACCAGGAAGAGAAAAAATATGAGCACCAAACCCATTGGACAAATATCAAAACATCAAAGTCGAAAGGAAAGCTAAAATTTGTTACCACAGAACAGAGAAAAATGATCCAAATACACTGCAAGAATTAAAGGTTGTTATTCACAATTTCAAATAGAGACGTGACTTAAAAGATGTCCCTTTATCCTGTCACCTCAATGACGTCACAGGCTGTGCATGTCTGGGTTATTACCAAGGAAACCTCTAAACAAGTAGCAGCAGGCTCCATTACACAAATTAGCAATGAAAAAAATAAAAATATACAAATCTTGCAGATGTCTCAAAACCAAAATCCAGCATAAGAAACAGAATCCTTATATTTCAAAACCCCAATCTGTCACGATTGATACTTTTTGCTAGTTTTTTATTCATTTTCCTGTGGCTATTTTGGTCAGGGTTTGCACTCATTTTAAGGTTTTCCACCTCAGAGAGTGATTTTTTGATATTTTATTTTATCTCACTTCACTGAAATGTTGCTCATTTTTTCCGTGTTGATCTTGGATGCCGCCATGTTCAGACAGTTGTGATTTGTTGCCTTGAGAATGATTCCCAGAATTTCCCAGACCAGAAAAGACCAGAATGCAATAAATATGAAACACCATTATAACAATCTCTCTCTTTCAGCCTTGCTGTCTCTTGCTACACTCATGATATATACAGTACTAAAAAGCTATATGAAATGTTTATTTATATGTGTATATTGATATCTTAAATGGATGGAGAATTTTATTTGAATTGCAGTATGCAATAATAACAACTTTAACAACAGACGCATAACAGGAGAGGTTCTTTCTTGTTAGTTAATTTGGTATATACAGTTTATATATATATATATATCTACTCTACATATATAAAATCCTAAGCCTAAAAGTGCAACGATTTTGTGTGTTAAATCGGGCATATTTTAAAACCTACATATATATGTTTGGTATCATTCTTTTCAGGATTTATCAAACTTCAATGTGATGTTGTTAGATTTTCAGATTCTTATTCCGTTTTTAAATTATAAACTAAAAAATATCAAGAACTCATGTCCTGTGAGACGAGACTTTGTGCCAAAAGATTTAACCACACCCGGGGCCGGAAATAAAAGACAAACAGTGGGACAGCTGCTGTTCAGGCTTTTAAATGTTCGAAATGCTGTGCGAGATGCAGATCACACGGTATAGCAGCAGCAGCAGGGCAGAAGGTGATCGAGCAAAGAGGAGGTTAAAAATAAAAAACTGTATTTGTTTCCCATTGTATCACTGTTTAAGAGGGGGTTTTGGAGGAGCGACTGCGTCACAATGTGAGTGGCAGAGACGTGAAGTGGCCGGTGGGGTTGGTGAGTGAAGCGAGCAGGAGGGAACCCCCTAGTGTGTGTGTGTGTGTGTGTGTGTGTGTATATCTATCTATCTATCTATCTATCTATCTATCTATCTATCTATCTATCTATCTATCTTTTCCATTTTCAGAATGAGACCTATGAGGCAAACTAACTCATAAATTGTTAGCTTATTGTAAATTCACTGATCCTTGACAAAATCCCTCTCTGGCTAGTGATTTATACCTTCCCACCAAGTCATGTATGCATGAATGGGGTCTTTCCTCCTGCCAGTGTGTACTTTCTGTACTTGGGACGTCCCTGTGTGACCTGTGCTTCTGTTTGTTAGTTTCAGCACAACCATACCACACAACACAAATACAAAGCATTTCACATTTATTTGACTAGTCAAGATTTTCAAGCTGCCTTGTATGAATAGTTCAGGTTTTGCCTTTGCTGGGTAAAGACACTGGATTTTGAGTCTAAGCCTGTTTAAAATAAAAATCTCCTTTCTCTTTTAATCCATTCCATTGTAAATTTGTTGGGATGTTTGGCATTCCTATCTTTCTGGAGGATCCATTTCAATTTAGCATCATGCTAAAAGGAGGGAGTCTGATGTGTATCATGACGCTGGAGAATATCAACATGTTGCATGTTGGTTAGAATTTCAAAGTACTTTCTACATATGACAATAGTACTACTACTGTTACTACTACCACCACATTGTTTGAGTATAATCTTTCAATTACAGCTCCCTCAGTTATGTTAAATATAGGTATGTGTGAAGAAAAACAATCCCAAGCTACGACAATCCCACTACCATGTTTCATTCATATTCTAAACATGTAGAACACAACACAGGGTCACCCTGCCATCCCTACAGCACCATTGCATGGCACACTTATGCACACTAGATTGGCTTAGAATCATCAGTCAACCTAAGCTGCACATTTTTAGGATGTGAGAGAGAACCAGAGTACCCTGAGGAGACCACCACAGTTGATCATGAATTATAAAGTTATTTTAATAGTAGGCGCTGGTAGCCAAGCATGACATTTCCTGCTGTTGTTAAAAAGGTTCACTTTAGAGCACCATGTTCCAAAATTCCCATAATCATTCAGATGGTCCATCGTAAATTTAACCCCACCATTTTCAATGCTGAACTGCATTAATTGGATTCATGAATGAATGAACAAACAACTCTGTTTTTTTGAACAGTGATCTCAACAAGAGGGATGAACTCCCTGTGCTTGGGAGATATAGTTCATGTGACTGTGGGTGCAGGCTTTGTCAGACTGAGTTGGATATTTGATGAACATGCAAGTCCCTCATCTCAAATTCCATGACGGACTTACTTCAACCGAGTGTGGTGCAAAGCTGAGATATATATTGAGTGTAGTTCTCTGTGTAATCCGTCTTCATTGGGCACCAACCTTCAGCCAGCAGCTCAAGCACTTGTAGCAGTCTGTTTAGAATTGTTAGCAAGCCATGAGGCAAGTGACAAAACACATTTGCTGTCTACCCCACAGTATGGAAAGGTAGCCAGGAGAAACATGACGGCTTCCACAGGTGGTAGTGATATGCTGGCAATATTGATTTCCAACTTGTGATTTTTAAGCAAGAAAAAAAAACTTCATTTTTCATCTCCCTTATTTTTACTGTCTTTTAGATGGCAGTATTTGTGATAGTATATGTCAGCAGAGCACTTTCATACTATCTGATATTGGATAAAATAAAAGATACTGCATTTTAGATGGCTGTATATGCTGGCACTAACCCACAAGATCATGAGGACACAGCAGTCCCAGTGCCTGTTGCAACATCATTGTGCGTCATGGTTTAGTTTTCTTGTGGGGTGTCCGTCCTTGTGGAAGTTCAGTGTTGTCCATTTGTTCACATGACAGTTTGCTTGCTTTGTAATGTTACCTTGAGCACATGCAAGTGAGTAGGAGTATGTGTGTGGATTTGAATCAAACAATGCAATGCCCTGTCTCATGTTGGACCCTGTTTGAAACTTGTTACTGCCATGATAGACCCTTGCTTCTCAAAATCATGTGCTGTGAAAACCAGCTTTATAAAATCAATCAACACATGAAAGAGGTTTTGACTTCAAATAATGAAGTTAATCCTCCACTCTAAATTTACGCTGTATGAGAAAGTGTTTGTATGCCCTACAATGGACTAGTGCCCTATCTACTGGCTCCCTTCAACCCTAATGTGGAGAAGTGGGTTAGAAAATGGATAAATGAATGAAATAAATAGAAAGAAATCAATGTAGCCTTTGAAGAGCTGAGCGGCATCTGTTGACGTTTACTATGGTTCAGACGAAAGGCCACATTCACTAAGAATTTACTAACATTCATTAAAATTAAGGAGTGTTTTGAATTTTGTCACCAGTTCACTTCTGAAAAAATGAAAATTAAGTCACAATTTTTATAGCACGTAGTAAAACAGCAGAATAAAATATGCTTGCAAAATATTATTTTTAATAAAGAAATAATTAAAACATAAGTGATCATCAGAGCAGCAGCTTTTCCTGGGTGAGGACCTTTAACTGAATTAAGTTTACGGCTTGGAAGCAGCATGCTGACCTTTTGGAGCTGCCTCTGCCCCCTAGTTGAACTGACATTTAAAAATCAGTAGTATAAATAAATTTAAGGACTTACCATTCACTCTACAGGATACTTTCCATTTTCAGTTTAAATGATGCCTCGCATGAGAAATCGTACAAATGAAAAAAAAAGATTATTTAATTAAAAAAAGTCACCAGTTTTGCAAAGAGGCACACTGTATCCCGAGACGAGATTGAATTTAGCTCACACCTCAGCTAATGTTGGTCAGTCCGTACTGGCAGAGCTAAAATTAAAGTGCTATGCAGTAAGAGCCAAGGACAGCCTTTCGCAAGCACATGTGCAGACATTGCAGCCAAGCCCTACACAGCACAAGACAACTTGAGTGGAACCATTAATTCTGGATTGACAAAGCACCCCCTACTGGCCAGCAGCAGGTATGAATAATTATTTTTTTTTCTTGTCAGAAGTGAGCTTCTCCATTAAAACAGGAGGAAATTACAGATTCCATGACATTCATCCATCCTTCCATCCATTATCCAACCCGCTATATCCTAACTACAGGGTCACGGGGGGTCTGCTGGAGCCAATCCCAGCCAACACAGGGCACAAGGCAGAAAACAAACCCTGGGCAGGGCGCGCGCGCACACACACACCAAGCACACACTAGGGACAATTTAGAATCACCAGTGCACCTATCCTGCATGTCTTTGGACTGTGGGAGGAAACCAGAGCACCCGGAGGAAAAGTACACAGACACGGGGAGAACATGCAAACTCCACGCAGGGCGCTTCCCAGGTCTCCTAACTGCGAGGAAGCAGCACTACCCACTGCGCCACCATGCCGCCCCCATGATATTCAGGAAAATGAAATTAGTAGGACTCGATCCATATAAAGCATTCACTACTAAAATAAACTAACAATTAGACGGGCAGAGGAGGTCCTCATTGTGAGATCAGATTAGTGAAAATCTTTAAGGGCAATGCTTTGGATAGTACTGAGTCCTGGGTTGGAAACCCTGAGCAGTCATGGCCTGTATGTTTTCCGTATGTTCCTCCTGCATGCCAAACGTGTGGCACCAGTCAATTGGCATGTTTATGTATAAATGTCCTCTATGCCCCATCTAGAGTTGGAAAAATAAATAGGAAAGTGGTTCTATTAATTATGTATACACTGCATTGAAGAGAATATTTTGTGCTTTGTACTTTGCACACTGGCTGGCTGATGCTGATTATTATTATTTTTTTTGTATTTGGTACACTGTATTAATACCTAAGGGGAAATGATGCATATTATAAAAATTCCCTTATAGATAAAGCAGATACAGTGTAACAACACAAATAGAAGTTATTGTTTTAAAACTAATGTTTTTGTTGTGTCCACATTTGGTAAATAATTAACAAAACAAGTCCAATACCATTTCTAACACTTACTGTGTTAGCCTCAACATTATTGACAACTAGTTCAGTGTTTTTAGAATGATGAAAGAAAGTTAATTTGAATTTTGGCTCCTGTAATACATACTGAAATGCTTCTTGGAGAAAGGCAATAGAAAGGAAAATGCAGTACTCTTTATCAGTGAGGGCAATGCATTTATAAAAATTTAACACCTGATTATGAACTGAGTATATCAATTAAAGGATGCATAAGCTAAAATTGCTCTGGAAAAGAACCAATTACAGCCACTTCTATCCAAAATATCATTTTCATTAAAAACTTTTTACAGGTTTTCAAATATAAAATGAGTGTAGACTTAATACAGTATTACAGTTATAATTTTTTGAATAATTGCAGAATTCAAGAAGCAAAAGCCTGAAACTGTAATAAAAATTACAGGATACTGCAGGTTCCCTTTTTCTCAGCCTAAAACATGAGAGAAATTAAATCCTGGTTGTAACATAACTCTTTCAAAATTAAATTGCCAACAAAACCAAAGTCATGCTAACGGGCACTAAAGCTCATCTAAAGAAAATATCCTACTTTTCAATTACTCTTGCTGATGGTATCATCAGGCCTTCTTCTTCTATAAGCAGTCTGTCATTTATGAATCTACATCACATTAACAAACTTTTTTACTTCCACCTCCTTAGCATATTAATAAAGTATCTATCTAATACCACGTTTGCACATTCCTGTCCATTTCTAATGCAGAGGAACTTGCCCACGCTTTTATTACATCCAGCACTGACTACTGCATGTGCCCCTTCTAATCTGTTATCACAATGCAGGCAAAAAATCCTTACATTGACCCACTTCACCTTTACTGGCTTCCTGTGTCTCGTAGGATTGAATATAAAATCCCATTACTGACCTATAAAGCTTAAAATGGCCATACATTGGACTACATTAGTACCCTTATCTATCACCACACTCCAGTCTACTGATTCTGGTAATTTCACTGTGCTCTATGGGTGAGGGAGCCTTCAATTAACAAGATCAGCCAATGCAATACATTCTTTTTAAAAACAATTTAAAACTTTTTTTTGTTCAAGAAAGCATCTTTTATGGACCCTCTCTTTCAGTCCAGGTGCTTGGCATGATTTGCGTTCGTATTGCAAAATGATGTTAGTGGTTCAGGGTTTTTAATGTATCACTATTATTAATGACTTGACAAAGAGCCCGTTTCGACAACATAAGATGAAACGGGCACGAGTTTGTGTCAGCAGTGTATGAAGAACAAATGATAAGTAACGAAGAAGTTGTTTTGTAATGATTGTAGTCCGCTTTACTTATTACTGCACAGGCTTGTACTGTTAATTGATGAATTTTCCAGGCCTATAGTATAATACTGAATGATGAATGTTCCAGTACAATATGGAATAGTAATAAGTATAAGCACCACAAACCTGATATAGGTGTATTGAATGAATGTGTAATTAGGCCTCGAGCTGTAGTCGAAATCGCCTTTCAGGCCTCTAGAGCTTTAATCGAAGTCACCTTTCTCTTTGAATTTTTGCGGCCGTAAATCCGCCACCTGCCGCGATGTTGGAGTTGGATGTCGGTCTCGTAAGGTTTTTCGGGCAGCTGCGCAGAAGGCGACTGCGTATTCGACTTCGGATGGACGCGAGTGAGTGAGGAGGCAGGCAAATTATGTATTAAGATACAAGCAATTTACACTCAACAATCAATATGAAAACAGAGTTTAGATCCAGTTAAGTAAATTATTAATTGATACATACATACAGCGCATCACTTTTTCCACATTTTGTTATGTTACAGCCTTATTCCAAAATGGATTAAATTCATTTTTTTCCTCAGAATTCTACACACAACACCCCATAATGAAAACTTGAAAAAAGTTTGAGGTTTTTGCAAATTTATTAAAAATAAAAAAACTGAGAAATCACATGTACATAAGTATTCACAGCCTTTGCTCAATACTTTGTCGATGCACCTTTGGCAGCAATTACAGCCTGAAGTCTTTTTGAATATGATGCCACAAGCTTGGCACACCTATCCTTGGCCAGTTTCACCCATTCCTCTTTGCAGCATCTCTCAAGCTCCATCAAGTTGGATGGGAAGCGTTGGTGCACAGCCATTTTAAGATCTCTCCAGAGATGTTCAATCGGATTCAAGTCTAGGCTCTGGCTGGGCCACTCAAGGACATTCACAGAGTTGTCCTGAAGCCACTCCTTTGATATCTTGGCTGTGTGCTTAGGGTCGTTGTCCTGCTGAAAGATAAACTGTCGCCCCAGTCTGAGGTCAAGAGCGCTCTGGAGCAGGTTTTCATCCAAGATGTCTCTGTACATTGCTGCAGTCATCTTTCCCTTTATCCTGACTAGTCTCCCAGTCCCTGCCGCTGAAAAACATCCCCACAGCATGATGCTGCTGGATGGTATTGGCCTGGTGATGAGCGGTGCCTGGTTTCCTCCAAACGTGACGCCTGGCATTCACACCAAAGAGTTCAATCTTTGTTTCATCAGACCAGAGAATTTTCTTTCTCATGGTCTGAGAGTCCTTCAGGTGCCTTTTGGCAAACTCCAGGAGGGCTGCCATGTGCCTTTTACTAAGGAGTGGCTTCCGTCTGGCCACTCTACCATACAGACCTGATTGGTGGATTGCTGCAGAGATGGTTGTCCTTCTGGAAGGTTCTCCTCTCTCCACAGAGGACCTCTGGAGCTGGAACCATTGGGTTCTTGGTCACCTCCCTGACTAAGGCCCTTCTCCCCTGATGGCTCAGTTTAGATGGCCGGCCAGCTCTAGGAAGAGTCCTGGTGGTTTCGAACTTCTTCCACTTATGGATGACGGAGGCCACTGTGCTCACTGGGACCTTCAAAGCAGCAAAAATTTTTCTGTAACCTTCCCCAGATTTGTGCCTCGAGACAATCCTGGCTCGGAGGTCTACAGACAATTCCTTTGACTTCATGCTTGGTTTGTGCTCTGACATGAACGGTCAACTGTGGGACCTTATATAGACAGGAGTGTGCCTTTCCAAATCATGTCCAATCAACTGAATTTACCACATGTGTACTCCAATTAAGCTGCAGAAACATCTCAAGGATGATCAAGGGAAACAGGATGCACCTGAGCTCAATTTTGAGCTTCACGGCGCAGTTTGTGAATACTGTACATGTGCTTTCTCAATTTTTTTATTTTTAATAAATTTGCAAAAACCTCAAGTAAACTTTTTTCACGTTGTCACTATGGGGTGTTGTGTGTAGAATTCTGAGGAAAAAAATGAATTTAATCCATTTTGGAATAAGGCTGTAACATAACAAAATGTGGAAAAAGTGATGTGCCGTGAATACTTTCTGGATGCACTGTAAATGTCCTGTCTTCAACTCAAAAGCATTATCCCATGTAAAAAGGCTTCGTACTTGTGGACACTTTCATTTTCTCAAGGCATTTACTTAACAGAATACCAGGGGGCTTCGTGTCTCTGTTGCTCGCGTATGTGGATTTCACTTTCACCAAACAACAAATCTTTTAATTCTCACGGATATGCCTCTAAATTGGAAAGAAACACTATTTTTCCCTGATGGCAACATGAATTAGACGATCTGAGTCTCCAACTTAAAGTTTAAATCCGAACAATATATTTGATCTCTTTTCGCTGTTCCATTATTTCACAGAGTAATAATTTCCATTTGTTTGTGCTAATGAGATCTTTACTATCATTTTTTTGAGACTTTCGAATTTTAGTACTTTCATAATCTCTAACCTGCTATGCATGTGTATCACGTACCAATGTTTTCTGAACCTCTTTACGACTTTCTACTTTGTCATCTACACTTTTTCTTTTATTTCCGGCCCTGGGTGTGGTTAAATCTCTTGGCACAAAGTCTTGTCTTATGGGATGTGAAAGTGTCTCTCTGAAAAAGTCACATCTCATCCCAGGACTTTTTTTTATTATAATAAAGAGATTAGCAGTAAATGCATGCATTTTGCACAGCGCGAGTATACCACTGGATGACTTGACATGTGGGTTATGCCACACAAATAACATTAGTTTTTTTTCATGGATGTTTTTATATTGTTTGTTGTTGTCCAGCGTTGCTCACCATTGGCTGCTGTTCCATCAGAATGTTATGTCCAGCTTACACTAAAACATAGATTAAAAGCCTTTTCTAAACCATGCCAATAATATACACAGGGTCATAAAATTAAATATTTTTGTCAGGTGTATTCCTTTAAAATGCAGCCACTGTATTCTACACAACTCAGGGGTCTTTAACTTTACCTTTATTTAATATATATATTTTTAAATTATTCATATATTCCATGCTATTAGGTCTTGAGGACACCTCATCTAAACAATTTCTTCCAGCTACAGTATCAAAGAAAAAAAAAGAAAGAGACAATAAACAATGTTTACCAAAGACCTTTATTGTGAGTCCAATTCTAGGTTGTCCTAAAATAAAATTAGGATTCAGGCTAGAACTGCACGATTTTATTTTAATCCATTTGCATTGTTTCAAGCTACATCCAGGTCAACACATTAAAATAGAATTACATTATTGTCAGTTCTACTAAAACATGAAGAGAGAGAATTTGAATACTTGGCTAAAGTAAATTTTTACTTAACAGTCTAACTTCATCCACAGGAAATGGAAGGAAAAAAAAACATTTCTTTATATTACTATCTTCAGAATAATTCATCAGAACTTCAAAACATACAGCCAGCATTAAGAGCTTCAAATTATTTTATGACATTCCTGCAAAAAAAAAACAAAACAAAAAAAAAAAGGAAAGTGAAAATGTTGTTTGCACACAAACAGAGTCCATCAAACATGAATTAAATGAATGAAAATACTCCATTTCCAAAACCCAGGTTACTCAGGGAGTTACAATTTATTGTGTGTTGTAAGCCATTATTTGTTCAACCTACACACTAAAGCTACTCCTAATGGGAAATCATCTACTTGTGTATCTGAATTATAAAAAGCACCACACGTGCATTACACTCCTGATAGGATTTTATGCAGAGGTTTAAAATTGTAATTTGTTTTTATACCTCTCCTCATAGTTCATATGAAGCTACAGAAACAGTTACAGGAAGCCAAACAATTTTCATGTATGAGGCAACAACAATACATGTTTCTTTTCACATCAGAAAAGATGGTTACTTATAAACTAAATCCTATGATGTGTCACACGTTGGTCAAAGATGCAAGTAGGGATTTCAATGTACTTGTACAAGACAATAATACTACTGCATATATTGTTTACAACTTACACGTCTTTTGGAGTTTGCAAATCTGACTCAAAGTGAGCCGATCAATTTTAGACAAAAGAAATACATGCTGAGTTACTATGTGTACTAGACTACTGGTGAGAAAAGGGTTTATATATGTATGATTTTTAGATGTCTGTGTTACTATTTGAAAAGAAAAACAGAATTTGTGCCATTAGATGGACTTTCTTTAAATGTGAACATTGCATTTGCTTGTGTTAGAACAGAACCTGCCCCACTTGCTTTTGGACTCGGCAACACAACCACAAACATAAAACAAACTGGAGAGGTTTTCTCTCTACCAATCATACTAAAGTTACAAGATATGTAAACAAGATTATTTCTGGCTTAACACAAACAATTGGTCCTCTTTAATACACAACTAGTAGATAGCGGAGTGGTGGCTAGGGATCTGTGCCGGCAATTGGGAGGTTGCCGTTTCGAATCCCATAAATGCTAGAAGTAACTACTCCATTGGACCCTTTGAGCAATCATCCTGGGTATGATGTTAATCTGCGTCCAAGTCCTCCAATTTACAGGGAAAACTTCAGGGTTGGTGGAAGGATTGGCACTTAGGCCACCTTAAAAAGAACCTTACACAGTTTCAGTGTGGTGCTGAGGTGTCACCTATTTGCACTCGGTTCCAATCCAGTTGGTTTGTGGCAACACGCTATCAATGCAAGCTCTCTCTGTTGGCTAGATGTATTCAGACATATCAAATAAGAATACCAAGTGTCCTACTATGGGTCTGGAGAAGACTTACCGTTGGCAAACTTGCATTGTTTGAGCACCTCACTGAAGCCTTCACAGAGCCGCAGGTCATTCTGGTTTTGCGCACACTCGATAAACTGACGCAGCTCATATTCACATGGACTACGCTGGCTCTGCTGCTGATACATGGGTGGCGCTGCAGCAACAGGCTCCTGAAAGGCACACACCATTATTAAAATGGGTTAAATAAACATCATAGCATCATTTAATTGAAAAACATGCCCCGTTTAACCCATTATTTGAGTAAAATATACTCAATTTCAAGATAGTTGCTTTCAAATGAGTTGATCCTGATGCCCCATGGATCTTGGATTCAAATTCAATGCCCAAATGCTCCAGTCTCACATGACCCTGTAATATAGTTTCTGGATGTATGTATCCTTTTCAAGTTTGTGTTAAAAAAAAAAAAATCCAAATCTTAAGGTAGAAAGAACGCAAACACATGAATGCATGAAATCAACACATAATAAGGCTTTGAGGATCTTTCCTTAAAACAACAAATTCAAAAGTGGAAGGGAATTGACCAGTTGAAAATTAACACTCATTTAATACTTTTCTAATAACTAACTACATTAAACATTAGGTACATAATAAAAGGACAAAACATTTAAGAACCTATCTGAAAACTCAAGCTAGACATACAATGACTGTACACTGAAATGTACTCAATATCAGTGTTTTCATACTAGCAGCAACAGGAACATGACCATTTACTTATTTACTACTCCATCTTATTCTGATTTTTTTTTTTTGTTCAAAAGAAGCAGGATCATCCATGTAAAATATGATGTACTTGATGCTGCCGTGACAGGTAATAGGCTCCATGTGACCTTAAACTGGATTAGGCAGGTTATATATATTTTGCTGAAAATAGTCTTCCTTTTTCTAATATTAATGACTAAAGATATTATGGGCTTCACCTGTTCTTTAGTTTTATGCCAATGTGGCAGTAGAACAAACCTGATAATACCATTTTTTGTTTCTTTTTCTTTTTTTAAATTACAATGCATGGATTACAAGTAAGACATACAATGCTGTCACTTATTGAATGGCAAGCAAAAAAAGACTATGAAAAATTTCTTTATTGTTCAAAAGCTTGCGTTTGCATTAAAATGATTACAGAAATCTAACCTTTCACTAAGGTATAATTATTCAAAGAAAAAAATCAAAAAAATTAAGCATTATTCTCAACACACGTGCCACAATTATGGTCACTCATGCATTTAGTACTTTGCTTTCTTCTTGGCAAAGGGAGAGTGCGCAAAGTATTTTAATATAATGCTAAATGAGATAGGAGAACACATATAAAAAGATTTCCAAACCATTGCTGTGTACAATATATTTCCAAATCCTCAGACCTCACCTGTATGTTCTACTCTTAAGCTGACCACACAAGTTTTCAATGGCTTTTGATCAGGAGACTGGGATGGTCACTGTAGAATCTTGATTCAGTCATCAGTAAACCAGTTTTGTGTGAATTTGTAAATATGCTTTGGATCATGGTCTTGCTAAAAGATCCAACCACAACCATGCCCAATTTGATGGAGTTAATGATGCCATACATCAAAGGACATTTGAAAGAAAAGTACCCCCACAACATCAAGTATCCTCCACCATGTGTCACAGTAGGAATTAAAGACATGACTTATTTGTATACCAAAACCCACCTATGACATTTGTCGCAAACAAGCTCTATTTTTGTTTCATCCGACTATAAAACCCAGTACCTATTAAAATTCAAGTAATAATTAGTTTTATATTTTGTTGTCAGCAGAGAATTTCTTCTAGAAAGCATGTCAAATGTTGGTAATAGAGGTTAGTACGTCTGTGTGTAGCTTTGTACACGTTGTAGCCCCAAGAAGCAATTAAATGTTGTGACTGTCCAAAGGTGTTTCTAGGAGAAAAGTATGGTTTTTGAGCCAGTCTCCTCATTGCACAAGGCAAACTCTTCTAGGTAGGTGTATCACACCTCCTGATATCTGAAGCTTTTTAATTACTGAACTAAAACTGGAAATTAAATTGGACTACAGCTAGTTGCCAGAGTCTAATTTCATGTATTTATTCACTTGTCCTACCCGTGTTGATTGAGGATAATATAAGTACAGTAATCCCTCGCTATATTGCGCTTCGCCTTTCGCGGCTTCACTCCATCGCGGATTTTATATGTAAGCATATTTAAATATATATCGCGGATTTTTTGCTGGTTCGCGGATTTCTGCGGACAATGGATCTTTTAATTCCTTGTACATGCTTCATCAGTTGGTTTGCCCAGTTGATTTCATACAAGGGACGCTATTGGCAGATGGCTGAGAAGCTACCCAACTTACTTTTCTCCCCCTCTTGCGCTGAGTTTCTCTGATCCTGACGTAAGGGGATTGAGCAGGGGGGCTGTTCGCAAACCTAGACAATACGGACGCTCGTCTAAAAATGCTGAAAGATTATCTTCACGTTGCTACCTTCTGTGCAAGCTGCTTCCTGAAGCGACATGCTGAACGGTGCTTCGCATACTTAAAAGCTCAAAGGGCACGTATTGATTTTTCACTGTTTATTTTTATCTGTCTCTCACTCTCTCTCTCTCTCTCTCCCTGCTCCTGACAGAGGGGGTGTGAGCTGCCGCCTTCAACAGCTTTGTGCCGCGGTGCTTCGCATACTTAAAAGCCAAACAGCCCTATTGATATGTTTGCTTTTGTCTCTCTCTCTCTCTGACATGCTCTGCTCCTGACTCGCACTCCTTTGAAGAGGAAGATATGTTTGCATTCTTTTAATTGTGAGACGGAACTGTCATCTCTGTCTTGACATGGAGCACAGTTTAAACTTTTGAAAAAGAGACAAATGTTTGTTTGCAGTGTTTGAATAACGTTCCTGTCTCTCTACAACCTCCTGCGTTTCTGCGCAAATCTGTGACCCAAGCATGACAATATAAAAATAACCATATAAACATACGGTTTCTACTTCGCGGGTGGCTCTGGAACGCAACCCCCGAGATGGAGGAGGGATTACTGTATATGGTAACAAAAGTATATTTTACCATATACTTATATTATAAGTATAATAATACAACAGACTGAGAAGATCGTTCCTCCCCCACCCTATTGCACTCTTTAATTCCACCCCGAGTAAACGTTAAAATTATACAAAGTTATTGTCTGTCTGTTATACCTGCATTGTTATCACTCTTTAATTTAATATTGTTCTTTATCAGTATGCTGCTGCTGGAGTATGTGAATTTCCCCTTGGGATTAATAAAGTATCTATCTATCTATCTATTCAGGAGAAACAAAAAGTCATACATCACCAATTAAGAGTCCTTAAAGACTCAGGTGTGCATCAAGAACTAAGTTACAAAAAGTAAAATCTAATTTGGCATATATGCTAATTGGATTTTGTCCTTGAGTTTTGTTTTTGTAAAGTTGCAAATAACTGAGGACAAAAAATTGTGAGGACTTTTTTTCTTCTTCGTATTGATTTCACTCATAATCAGAATGTAAAAATCAAGCCAATTAAAAAGAAAACCAAACATTCTTCCAACCTTTCTAGATCATCAAGGGAGCCAAAAAATAAATTAAAATTTTCCTTGATGCAGTGGTTAAAACCCATACATCCAGATGTTTGTGTGGAGTCTGCATGTTCTCTTCATGTCTACATGGATTTTAATACAGTCACTCATGTTTTTCTACTGCATTGCCAAAGATGTGCTGGTCAAGTCAATTAGTGACTCTAAATTTTCTTTCTGTAAGTGATTTTGTGTGTGTGTGTGTATGTGTGCATGCGCGTGACAACTCTGAATGAAATGGCATCCTATCTAGGGCTACTGCTTCCTGTCTTGTGCCCAGTGCTGCCATGATAGACCCTTCCCCTAGTTGGATTAATAATGTTAAATTACGTTTCCTTCTTGAGTTTTATTGGTTTGGTTTCATGAGTTTAGAACAATCACTTTAGACCTTATACTTAAGTACTGCATAATTTGTTATAATTGAGCACACAATGTAACCACGAAGACTTATCCCATACACATTCCACCAGTGTGCTTTTTTCTGTTGCATATAAAGAATGAATCTATAAGCACCTCCACATGTTTACAATTAAATGTAAAATTATGGTAGAGAGCCAAGAAAGTCCCACCTTTTCATTTCCTGACAATCCACTTCTGTTTCCTTTCTACAATGTTTTAAACTCATTACACTATCATTGTTAAATTGTTTTTGCTAGTCATTAAAAACCACAAATTGACTTGAATGCTACATGCTGGATTTTGAAAGTAAAGATCAAGTCTTCTGCATTGTATTTAACACTGTTTCATGTCATAAAAATCAAGTCCTGTTTTATGGCTTTTACACATTGCTTCTCTGCTCTGAACCCAACATATAGGAACCATACAAAGACTAGTATCACAAATACTTCTATGTATATTATACTACAGATGGTAGAAATAATCATGGTGTAATATGGATGTAGAAATCGAACAAAAAAAAAATGAAACAGCTCACTAACAGTAAAATACGCCTGGTAAACAGAACAGTTTGCATACCTGGTAAGTGATGTCTGCCCTTGCTGGTTCAGCATTTCCTCCTCCGCCAAAGCCACCTGTCATCGCATGACCAATAGTGTGTCCTACGGCAGAGCCCACGGCAACTCCAGCAGCAGTAGTTGCCATCTGAGCAAACATGCCAGGCTGGCGAGGAGCTGTGGAAGGGGGAGCGACTGCTGATGGAGGTGGGTGTGCAGGAACCGATGAAGCAGAGGCAGCAGGAGCCATTGGTCTGGAAGGCGCACGGCTGCAGATAAGAGTTTGAAAAAGAGCTTTTAGAATACTCTAAATATCTACAATAATCAGTGATTGTATCATCTATTCCAAAAATGTGAGGCATAGAACAGGCAGGTGTACAGCATCAAGTACCACATTATTTCCACAATGACATCCCATTACCCATTTCCTTGCCTCGTGTATTATGCTCCTGGTGACATAAGTGGTCTCCTTTACCCTTTCAGTTAGGTTTCCACCGTTCTTACGAAGTTAAAAAGTCGGTGTACAGGCTTGGAGGTCTCTGTTTAATTCCACTTCTTGGTACCTACAACCCCCCAGTAGCTCTCTACAAAGCCTCCTTTCTGTCTTTGCCTTCTCATTTCCTTCATGTTCTCCGTTATCTATACACAAAATGATTACTCATATACTGGGAAATGATCGTTGCCTTACTTGTAACAACTACTCTCTGCTTATGATTAAGTAGCCTTCTCTGGATTACTTAAACATACCTCGCAACTATACTTAATACTTAAAACAGATTTTCCCCCTCATCCCATTGTACTATGATTTACATATACTGCCTCTTCGGTATTCTAGACCTGGCTCTAACTTATCAGAATCTCATTAGCAAGGAATTTTATTCTTAAAACGACAGTTTCTCTTGATATGCATGATACTTAAATGTATAACAGGAGTTTCAATTTTGGAGGTCAAAAAACATTTTTTTAAGTCTGGTTTCTATGCAATGTCTCCTTGAATGGACGTCACCGCCGTATTACATGGCGGTCTTTACATAAGTGGCATTCCTTGGAAAAACTAACAGCCTGCATCCCTTCTAACTGCGCGGCTCACAAAACATGGGCCAAACATCGTTCAATCATGTCTCTCATTTACAGTTCACCTTGGGATTTCGAGCCCTTCCCCCATGCAACCCAGACCTTTGTAAATGGCCTCACCGGTTTTCTTCCTTCAAGGATTCTTTGTAACCTCAGAGTTAAAGATTCACCCGATCAAATATAAGTTGGCATTCCTCCCCATCCCGGGAACTTTGGAGTTCACATTAAAAACCTTAAGTCCTGCGTTCACGCAGGACCCACGGTGCCTCAGTTTCGTTAACTGGGTAAGTGGCCTCGCTCTACTTCATCGTACCTCATTGGGGAAGGAGATCTTGACATTCTGCTCCGGTTTCCTCTCGGCATCTTTGGTTTTGATCCTCTGTTTACCAGGTAAATGACAGTAGAACAGCAACACTCTCAATGTGCCCTGAGTACAGGAACTTTCTAGCACAGGCCGGAAGTTACGTCAGAAATACTCTGCTCGTCCGAAAGACCACGCGCGCTCTCGCGTTTAACTTCCAGTGTTACGTCTGATTCTGTCCCCTCTAAGAAAATGTTAGTCGAGTTCACAAACTAGTGACGTTTCATTACCGGCTCCCGTTTGGAAATGAACGCCTTTCATTTATGTGTATTTATAAGTATATGCGAGCATATTCGTTTCAAAGTTCAATTGTAGGGCCAAAACTACTTTCAATTAAAAAAGCGCTCTTTACAAACCTACGCGCGCTCTCGTGCATGCGCGTTTCTTTTTTTGCGCAAAACGCAAGCAAATTGCCTTGAGGAGAGAGGAACTGAGTGCGAGGTCTTTTTAAGGCCCAGAGTTCATAATCGCACATTTACACTTAACGTTTATTAAAATATGATTTCAATTAAAAATGTTATGTAAAAGACGTATAAGACAAATAACTTAAATGCATAAAACGCGTGAGAGCATGTGGGCAATCATTAAGAAGGGCGTTAGGGAAGATAAATGGCAGTTAGAGAGGAGTATTGCAGGTAAGACAAAAGATGATGCAAAGTGATTTTTCCAGTATTTTAGTGTAAAAACAGTCAAGGAGGGGATGAGGCACATCAGGTACAGTAAAATTAAAAATCAGGAATAGTAAATTAGAATACACAGTGAAATAACAAATGTCATAAACTTGCATTTTTCTGATGTATTCACATGTGAGGAAGTAACCCGCCCAGAATTAACAAGGCCTACCAAGCAGGTGCTGAGTGATTTGGAAATAGTAGAGGTTGAAGTCAAGCAAATCATTAGGACCAGATAACATTTATCCTTGAGAGCTTAAGGGGATTAATGAGTGCTTACATGTATACAGTAAACTCTTGACGCATTGTGCACTAGGGAAATATCTAATTTAATAAACAGGGTGATTGGGAAGATCCAAGTAACTGTAGGCCAGTAAGCTTAATGTGCATCACAGGTAAATTAATGGACAGAATTATTAAGGAAAGAGTGAGCAACACATGGCAAGAACATGAGTTTTACTGAACAGTCAGCATGGGTTCAGACGGGGAGGCTATATGCTGGAATTGTATGAGGAAGCGACAAAAGCATACAATCAGATAGGCGAACATGATAGTATTAATCTTCATTTTCAGAAAGCTTTTGATAAGGTCCCACATGAGAGGTTGAATAACAAAGTCAAAGAAGTGGGAGTTCAGGGCGTTGTGTGTGTGCAGATGAGTGCAAAAGTGTCTAAAACACAAGAGTGCGAGGAACCTTGTCAGAACTGGGTCATGCTCTGAGTAGTATCCCTCCATTTAGTTAAGGTATTATGTTTCCTGCAACAGTAAAGCCAGAGAATTAAAAGTAAATCACAAAAACAATCCTTTGTGTCGAGCTGCTTCTTTTAAGTAGCAATGGGGTGGTTATTGAACTGTAGATTTAGGTGGCCCTGCCCCCAGGGCTTGACATAAAGACACATGAAAATCATTTTAAGGACAAGGCACCAGAAAACAAAAAGTAGTCATACTAGAAATACACAATTATCAATAAACAAAGTAATGTTAACCAAATCATATAATAAAAAAGGAAACATACATTAATAATTGTCATGCTACAGCCAGATTGTGTTCCCTGGCTTCTGTTTATTTTCCTTTTCTGTGTTTTCTATGTTTATTTTTAAGTATTATGTTTCATATGTCTATTGTAATTAGGCATTTTTGTTAAATTTTCCATGTTTATTTACGATTTTGTTTTTCTGTATTTTGTATGGTTCTCCTATTTTGCTTGTACTTTGTGGGTGGAACTCCAGGAGGAAGGGCCACCCTGATGTCACTAATCGTAAAAAAGGCAGTCATTACGCAGCTAAATGATCACTTGAATACATATTCTGTTTTTGACAAGTTTCAGTCAGGTTTTAAAACAATCACAGTACACAAACTACACTTGTTAAAGTAGTAAATGACTTGTGGGTAAATGCAAACAGAGGCCATTTATCTGTTCTCATCCTTTTAGATCTTAGTGCCGCATTTGATACCATTGATCACAACTTTCTTATAAATTGCCTTAGTCAGTGGGTGAACCTCTTTGTCAGTGCCTTAAATTGGTTTGAGTCTTACAGGTAGAAAATTCTTTGTTAGTTGTGGTAATTACAGTGGTGTGAAAAACTATTTGCCCCCTTCCTGATTTCTTATTCTTTTGCATGTTTGTCACACAAAATGTTTCTGATCATCAAACACATTTAACCATTAGTCAAATATAACACAAGTAAACACAAAATGCAGTTTTTAAATGATGGTGTTTATTATTTAGGGAGAAAAAAAATCCAAACCTACATGGCCCTGTGTGAAAAAGTAATTGCCCCCTCGTTAAAAAATAACCTAACTGTGGTGTATCACACCTGAGTTCAATTTCCGTAGCCACCCCCAGGCCTGATTACTGCCACACCTGTTTCAATCAAGAAATCACTTAAATAGGAGCTGCCTGACACAGAGAAGTAGACCAAAAGCACCTCAAAAGCTAGACATCATGCCAAGATCCAAAGAAATTCAGGAACAAATGAGAACAGAAGTAATTGAGATCTATCAGTCTGGTAAAGGTTATAAAGCCATTTCTAAAGCTTTGGGACTCCAGCGAACCACAGTGAGAGCCATTATCCACAAATGGCAAAAACATGGAACAGTGGTGAACCTTCCCAGGAGTGGCCGGCCGACCAAAATTACCCCAAGATCGCAGAGACGACTCATCCGAGAGGTCACAAAAGACCCCAGGACAGCGTCTAAAGAACTGCAGGCCTCACTTGCCTCAATTAAGGTCAGTGTTCACGACTCCACCATAAGAAAGAGACTGGGCAAAAACGGCCTGCATGGCAGATTTCCAAGACGCAAACCACTGTTAAGCAAAAAGAACATTAGGGCTCGTCTCAATTTTGCTAAGAAACATCTCAATGATTGCCAAGACTTTTGGGAAAATACCTTGTGGACTGATGAGTCAAAAGTTGAACTTTTTGGAAGGCAAATGTCCCGTTACATCTGGCGTAAAAGGAACACAGCATTTCAGAAAAAGAACATCATACCAACAGTAAAATATGGTGGTGGTAGTGTGATGGTCTGGGGTTGTTTTGCTGCTTCAGGACCTGGAAGGCTTGCTGTGATAGATGGAACCATGAATTCTACTGTCTACCAAAAAATCCTGAAGAAGAATGTCCGGCCATCTGTTCATCAACTCAAGCTGAAGCGATCTTGGGTGCTGCAACAGGACAATGACCCAAAACACACCAGCAAATCCACCTCTGAATGGCTGAAGAAAAACAAAATGAAGACTTTGGAGTGGCCTAGTCAAAGTCCTGACCTGAATCCAATTGAGATGCTATGGCATGACCTTAAAAAGGCGGTTCATGCTAGAAAACCCTCAAATAAAGCTGAATTACAACAATTTTGCAAAGATGAGTGGGCCAAAATTCCTCCAGAGCGCTGTAATAGACTCATTGCAAGTTATCGCAAACGCTTGATTGCAGTTATTGCTGCTAAGGGTGGCCCAACCAGTTATTAGGTTCAGGGGGCAATTACTTTTTCACACAGGGCCATGTAGGTTTGGATTTTTTTTTTCTCCCTAAATAATAAAAACCACCATTTACAAACTGCATTTTGTGTTTACTTGTGTTATATTTGACTAATGGTTAAATGTGTTTGATGATCAGAAACATTTTGTGTGACAAACATGCAAAAGAATAAGAAATCAGGAAGGGGGCAAATAGTTTTTCACACCACTGTATACTTCAGAGATGCATGATATTCTATATGATGTTCCACAAAGCTCTATCCTGGGTCCACTGCTCTTTTTGATTTACATGCTTCCATTAGGTCAGATTATCTCAAGGCATAATGTGAGCTACCACAGCTATGCTGATGAATACCAACTGTATTTATAAATAGTGCCCAATGACCTCGACTCTCTTGATTCACTGACCCAATGTCTTACTTGTGTTTCTGAATGGACGAGTAGTAGTTTTCTCACACTAAATAAGGAGAAAGCAGAAATCTTAGTGATTGACAAAAATGGATATAATAAGGGTATTAGAAATAAACTTGATCTTTAGGCTTAAAAGTCAAGATAGAGGTAAAGAATTGAAGGGTAATTAAGGGTAATTATTGTCTGTGACCTAAATTATAAACTAGGACAGCATTTTTTTCACTTCAGAAATATAGCAAAAATGAGATCCCTTATAACTTTGCAGATGCTGAAAAATTAGTTCACGCTTTTGTTTTCAGTCAGATAGATTACTGTAACGCACTCCTCTTAGGACTACTAGACATCAATCGATTGCAACTAATGCAGAATGCAGCTGCTAGAATCTTAACTAGGAAAAGAAAATCTGAGCACATCTCTTCAGTTTTGATGTCACTACACTGGTTTACCTGTGCCATTTAGAATTGACTTTAAAATACTGCTTATGGTTTACAAAGCCTTTAATAATCTCGCTCAATCCTGTATTTCGGAATGCCTCTCACCTTACACTCCAAATCGTACACTTAAATCTTCAAATGAATGTCTGCTTAGAATTCCAAGTGCTAAACTTAAAAGAAGTGGAATAGTTTACCAACAGAAATTCACCAGGCTAATACCGTAGAGCAGTTTAAAAAACTGCTGAAAACCCATTATTTTAACTTGGCTTTTTCATAGCTTCATTTTAGTGTAACCCTGATATTGTGTATATGCATTTAATTATCATTTTTATCATGGATCCACAATCCATGCTAACCCCTACTTTCTTTGGTGTTGTTTTTCCGGTTTTCTGTGGTGGCAATCTATGCCACCACCACCTGATCAAAGCTCAGTGCAGTCCCTACATTGATGGATTGAAGGCCAGATGTCCACATGGTCATCATCATCTATTTCTTCCACGTAAAGCCTGTAAACCATGAGGACTAATTTAGATCATTTATGTTAGGTAGATTGCCTCATGGCCTCGGGACCCCTGCAGATTATTTTTTTTCTCTAGTCCTTTGGAGTTTTTTTTTTTTTTTCTTTTCTGTCCTCCTGGCCATCGGACCCTACTTTATTCTGTGTTACTTAGTATTGCCTAATCTTATTTTTATATTTTTTATTCCTTCATCTTGCAAAGCACTTTGAGCTTGGGGAATTTGTATGAAAACGTGCTATATAAATAAATGTTGCTGTTATTTAGTGGTTTATTTAGTGTTCATTGAGTGCAAATGTTTGTATGTATTGGATTTCTGGTTTATTTGATTTATTTATTTTTCTTGGTTTTTGATCTTTGGCTCATGTATTGGGAGTTGTTCACCTTTGAGTGGCTTTTTAGACTAACACTTTTAGCGTTTTTTCCATTATGATTTTATAGTTGTTTTTAAGTAAATTATTGCATTTATAAGGGTTATTTTGGGCCTTGTTCTACCCTAGCCAGAGCCTTTAACGGTTCCTCTCCTTAGAAAGGCATTTTTATGTATTTGCGCTACTTTTTTTTATAATAAAGGTGTTTGGAACTTTGAAAGCCAGGGTCCCTTTTAGTCCTGTGTAGGCCCAAGCCAGCCTCTGGAGTCTGAGGTCAGGCTACCTGGGGTAGGACTTGTTTGTGAATTATTTGAAGGTCTTTATCCTTTTCACTATAGAGGTGTATTCAATTTCATAACAAATAATACTAAAATAATATTCAAACTACAACAAAAAAAAAAAATAGAAAACACACTTAACTCAGGAATAAAATCCTGTCTGATCTGTAACAGTGGGGCATTTACCAGTTAACATTATCAAACATCAAAGTAAGACCTAACTATAAACAAGTGGCAACTTGCATATTCTACTAACACACACCAACTCAAACTAAAACAAACTTTGCAAAGTTGTTCATTGGTAGCCAGATGCCACACATCACACACTCAATTGTTCTTTCTGTCAAATTTGTGCTGAGCACTGCTTATCTCTCCTACTTGCATCACATTCCTCTGCTTTGAGCAAAACATTAGACACCATTGAGGTGGTAGGGAAACACTTAAAGAGCAATGTCATCTCAGTAATGCAAACTAAATGCAGCAAAATTGTCTGGGCATAATTACAATCTATGTAATAAATGGAATCGTGTAAGCAGTGTGAACAAACAGTATCAGAATGGCTTAGTTAGTGTGAAAGGCAGACTTAATTATCTTCACCTAACAGGTATGTAACAATGGTCCTCTACTCTGAAGACATTCAATAGTCAACACCTAATGAATATCTTTGTTTTAAAGCAGGACATGCATCAGACAATGACTATGAAATGGGTGGATGTAGGCCAGAGGGTCAGTTGCCCTCTTGCTAGACATTCAGTGGCACTCAAAAACCTCTTTCAAAAGAGAAGGAGATTGAAAAAAATGCAGAAATCTAAATTTCCTTTTTTCTGTTTAAGAATAGACACTTAATTCATTTGCTAAGTCTGAGCTAAGATCCTCCTGCAGTTTTACTGTTAGTCAACAGGTATTCAGTGATCCTTCCGAATTTCAACTGAGTGTTACCAGCTTCACTGGAAGATTAGTTGACATGTCTACAAACTTTGACAAATGAAGATGCACCCAGAAATACCTTCACCTTCAAGTTACATTATTGTGCCTACTCTGGTGGGAACACTCAGGCATCTATGAGAAGGCTTTGACATGTGCCTGGAAGCGAAGCCTAATGCAATCTTTTGAAGTTACACCTTCAGTTAAAAACTAAGTGTATGTCAATTTAAATGTCTCTTTTATGGCTGGACACTCACTCTGTAAAATTTCTCTGAACTATGTAGGGGATCTCTTCTCTAGGCCTAAGATCAGCTCTTACAAGCTCTGGGTCAGTGTGAGTGACTGAACACAAACATGAGAAGAAGTCTTATATCAAGAGGGGGATATCAGTGTTTAAACTTCTGGGAAGACACCTATCATGTCAGCTGGGCCCCTGTAAAAGGCACAGAGTTAAAGAGAGCACAACAAGTTTGGCAACATGCTGAATTATGAACTTCTTTTTTACTTTTAGTTTCATTTTGAAGTTGTTCATTTTGTTGTTCTCTCACTGCCATTTTGTCTTTCATTTTGTTCTCCTACTGCCACCATGTGACAACCAGAAATTACTTTTAGAAGTTCTTTGCTATTCACTCTGTGTGAAAATATATGTATTATATATATATAAAAAGCTAAAAGGGATACTTTCAAATATAGCTTTGAACTCTTATGTGCCAAACCAAATTCAACAGTGCAGTTCCATTAGGTATGTCAGAAAGTAGGTGAATAAATGGACAGCAGCTAGTAATCCATTCATTTTGGAAATCCTTTTTCCCAATAAAGGTTTGTAGAGAGCCAGGGCCTATTATTTTCATTGATACTGATGTACTAGTCCTCTTTGGATGCCATAGTAAATCTCACCTCAGAATGGTGTCTTACACTGTAGTGGCATAATCCCTAGTTATGTGTGCTTTTGAAAAGTATTTTTTGTGTATAGTGTGTGACCACCAGGGAGCGTTACAGCACCCCAAACACCCAACACAATGGTATGGACACAAGTTGCAGTGTGCTTTATATGTGTAACCCTTTTAAAACCTTGTACAAAGAACTGCTGTCTCTTTTCTTTACTCCTCTGATCCTTCAGGTAAGCTATATCTTCTTCCACCCAACTCTGGCTTACCGTTCCTGAGCAGGCTGCTCCTTTTATATAAAACCTGGGAGACCTTCCGGTGTCCTGAGTCTGTGGTTTGGGAGTACTTCTGTTTATGTCTGAAGCCCGACAAAGTATGGCTGACAAATCCCCTCAGCTCACCCTGGCAGCACCAATGGAACTCAGCAGGGCTGATCCAAAGAACTACAATTCCCAAAATGCCCTGAAGTCCTCCTTAGTGGTATTGAAACCTAGGGTCCTGCCACCTAGTATGCTGGGGAAGACAATGCCCTGAATAAATTGTCTTCCCCTGTCCTTTCATGATATTCACATCCCTACTGGGTAAAGATACCAATTCCCCTCCAGCTGGGATGCCAGTCTCAGTGTGACGTCTGTCACAAGTGTAGTTTTGACTAGAATCTTTCCCTTTGTTAAAACAATTTTCCAGTAGCTGTGTTTAATGATAAGCTAGAAAGCAGCAAACAGAAGAATGAATGTTTCTCTTTTGCATTTAGGTCCTAATATTATTACCTATTATTTGACTGACTCCTTTATGTAAGGCAGTGCACTGCCAATGGCTCCTGTTCTGCCAGAGTCCCCTGAAGGGGTGGCTGGACGCCCCTTGACACACCACAAATAGGATTTCCCACTGTCTTTTTTTTTTTTTGGTAATGCAGTCCAAAGTAGAATCCAAACTCAGTTTTAAGTATAAATACCAGCAGGAGTCTGTTTGTATAATATTTGACTATGTCCACAAGAGGGCGCAATATCCATGCCATACCATTTTCGAAACCTGCTTAATCTTGAGCAGGGTCACAGTATCACCTTCTTAAAATGTGCTTGTATTTGGCCAGTTCGTACTATCTGCTGAGTTAGGTCCCTTTATATTCATATATACAGTACTTGGCAAAAGGGTTAGGCATCTCAAGAAAATTTTAAAGCTAAGTTACCTGGTAGCAGGAAATATAACATTGTGACAAATGCAAGAAAATGAAAATTACTAAGAATGGCTGTTGTGCTGTTAAAACTGGAGCAATCTGACACAGAGTTGAATAGTTTTCCAAGTAGTGATATATGAATTCTTTCAAGGATCTTGCTGGATTTACTAGAACTCTTCTTTTGGCTTTGGCTGTCTTTTGCTCCATTTCCCTGTCTAAGTGATCTCATGCAGCTTCAGTTTTGGTGAGGTCAGAGCACTGAGGTGGTCGATCTAAAACTGTTTGTGTTTCATCTACAGACTGTCACTGCAAGTAGGCCTTGAATTGGGTATGCAGTCAATCTGTGGTCATGTCTGAAGCTGAAACATTTTTTTCATGAAGTCGTTTCCCAAGTGGTACAACATGATGAATAAATTCCTGTTTTGATTTCTTAGCAGTTATCATTTCATCCTTTTTGGCCAGATCTCCTACATAGCACCACCAGATTATACCAGTCACAGAAGGACAAGAACAGGCATAAATATACCTGTACCTTTTGCTAACTCTTCTTCTGACTTACTGGTTTCTTTGAGAAACAAACTTTTCTAATTTGGACTGAATGGACCATAACATTTTCAGCCTTTGTTTGTCACTCCATGCGTTATGGTTTTTACATACTGAAATCTCTTTAGCTTGCTGCATGTTTCTCAACAATGCTGCAACATGCCTTACAAGACTGCTTCACGTAAGAATGATTTGCACAGTCATGACATGTACTTCAGTACAAGATGACTCTGAGCAAGTAACTTTACTTGATTTCGTCCTGTTGCTTAAGGAAGTGACCTTCAAGTACTGTTCATCCCATCAAGACAGATGTTTGGGTTTTCCTCCAGAATTTCTTTATACATTGCCATGTTCATTTTGCCATCTGTCGTCACAGATCTAACAGAGCCTCAGAAAGAGAAGCTTTTCTAAAGTATGATGTGGTCACTACATGCAAACCTCCAGGAGAAAGAGAGCCATGCTGAGGTGCGTATATGTTCATTCTAAAACGAATTCCATCTCCTTGTATCTCTTTTGTGAATAAACCAGCTATAGCAGGCATATTTATGTACTTTTTAACACTCCTGTTGCTGTATTGCTTCCTCCATCAATTAATATTCTAATATGTATCAGTAAATACAGTTGACACAGGCTTTTATTATACAAACTACAAGAAATATGAGAATACAACAAAAGTATATTGCATGTGCTTTCAAAGGAACTGTCCGGAAATTAGATAAGTAAACTTTGAATGCGAAAGACATTAGACTCTGATGTAAATGACCTGTTTTTAAACTTAATTCTGGATATTAGCAATTCCTGAAGTGGAGACACATAAGTGCTACTACTCTCTGTTTAAGTATGATTTTTTAATAGTGTGGTGAGTTTTGAACTCATAGATATACTTACATCAGATCGGAGAGTGGGGGTAGGAGTATTGGGGGGTTGGCAGAGTGTACTTGCCCACTTCAAGCCCTGGGTATTTGTATTGCTTTATGAATGATCCAGACATTTTAAAGTCATGATTTGGGCATTTCCAGTGGTCAATATGCATATCACAAGAATATGTTAACAAAATCTGACAAACAAGAGAGATCATTCAGTCCATCAAGCTTGTTTGTTTAGCTAATAGCTAAGCTGCCCAACATCGTATCCTGACACTTCTTAAGAGGTTGTCATGGTTTCTGCTTCAACTACATGTCTTGGTAGTTTGTTCCAGATTCTCACATCTCTTTGCGTAAAGAAGTTCTGTTTGGCTTCAGTCCTAAATGCACTTCCTCTTACTTTCCACTCATGTCCTTAACGTCGTGATTCACTTCTGAATTCTGCTGGATCAACTTTATCAAAGCCTTTGAAGATTTTGAATACCTGATTAGGTCCCCATGCAGTCTTCTCTACTTGAGACTAAACAAGTTGAATTGTCTAGAGTCTGTCAGAGCAGGACCTGTCCTTAAGTCCTGGGATACATCTGGTTACTCTCCTGTGCACAACTTCAGGTATACTGCTGTGTCTTTTTTTTGTAATGTGATGACCAGAACTGCACACAATACTCCAGATGTGGACTCACAAGTGCATTATGTAGTCCAAGCATAATGTCCCTCAATTTATATTCAAAAGTTTTTAAAATTTAACGTAAAAGGTGAAAAACAATTACTTACACATCAATCCATCGATTATCTGAACCTGTTTGATGCCGAATGGAGAGAATTCCGTTAGCAATATGTGCAGACAGTGAACAATTGTGGATGGGCACATTAACATTACAAAGACACACACCATTGTCATTAAAAAGCTAAGACTTTTCACATCAACATTATAAAGTGCTCTCTGTCATTGAATAGAAAAGCAATGTATTGTTTTTTTTTAATATTAAACATCTAATGTGTTTTCTTGGCATGGAGATGTCATCAGTGCTGCCCAGCTGGCTTCTTGCCAGTCCTCCAGTATCTTTCTGTTATCCTTGTGCCCTCAGAATATATTCCGAGGCGTCACCACACCCTGGCAGCAGCTCTTTATTCACACTGGCATCTAGAGGGGTACTCTGTTTTCCAGTATGAATCTTTGCTGCTGTGAATGCTTTGCTGCAGTTTGGCTTTCTTGCCATTCAGCTCCACTACCCTTTCTGCTTTTGGCTTCCTCTGAGTGGTTGAAGAAGCAGCTTTTTGTGGAGGCCACAGATTTTTGGAGAAAAATTATTGGTATTTATCTACAGTGGTGTGGTTTGGCATGGTGTGGCTTGAGGTGGCATGTAGTCTGTTATCCTAATATAACAATGTGCAACTGATGATTTTTCTTATTATACCTCAGAATCACAGAATTTCTAGTAGTGTGTGGAATATCCCATAGAAATTAGGAGGTTTTGTTACCACATAGTGTTTTCTGAATATTGAAATCTTACTCTGGTGCTATGGAACTTACAGTTAATCAGCTGTAGGGAATTCTGTCAGTCAGGATATGCAAATCGTTAGTAGACGAATCATGTCATACACAGGTAGGCACTCTACAAGCAAAAGCCATGGCACTGTGCATTTCTCGCCATGAAGAGAAACACATACACACTTAGGTGTTATGTGTGAAAAACCTTTGAAGCTCTGCTTTAATTCTTTCCTGCTGCTGAGCGCTGACTCTGCTTAAACTGTGTGCTAATCGAGGCCTCCTGTCGACCCCTGTGCCTTCCAACAGACTGCTGGGGGCTGAAATCCTCTCTGTCACTCTGCCACAGATTTATCGCAGTAGTGGACTTATCTTCATATAAACAGAACATCTTTAAATTAATTTGGCCACTTTGCCATGGTCACCCAATTGCTGTTTTAGTAGAATATCTGCTTTATCTGGCTTCAGTTGCTTAAAATTTACGTTTTTGGCAAGCGTCCTCTTCCCTAATGGATTTAGAGATTTTGTTTGTGTAGAAATTGCAAAGTGATGTTTGCTGGAAATAACTGGGTGGGCAAGTCATAAACTGTTTTTAAATTCTAACACTTATTGTGGAAAGGATGTGGGTTTGGGGGGATAACATTGAGTTTAGATTAACTGCACTCATTCACAGTCGATGTAAGGTTTAGGGAGGTCCCCTTGGAGGTTAGTGTCTCTAACAATTGACAATTAATAGGTAGCATAAACCAAGTAGAAACATAATTTGGATGGGTCCCTGAAAGACTCCACATAGCTTCACCCAAGGACCACATCAGTTACATATACAGTATATTTGGATTCTTTTTTTGAAAATAAGATAATATCTGACAAACATCATTAAACAGAGTCTAAAACAATCTATTTTGATAAAAATATTTGATTTCAAGTATGTTTATAATTCTTTTTGACAATGAGAACAGGTTGGGTGGCACCTTACTGCCCATAATGGACGAAATGCCAGTGTTTGCTTATGTGGCAGTTAATTACGTACAGTAGTTTAACTACAGGCTATATTTTGTGATTATTCATCCATCCATCTTCCAACCCGCTGAATCCGAACACAGGGTCACGGGGGTCTGCTGGAGCCAATCCCAGCCAACACAGGGCACAAGGCAGGAACCAATCCCGGGCAGGGTGCCAACCCACCGCAGGACACACACAAACACACCCACACACCAAGCACACACTAGGGCCAATTTAAAATCGCCAATCCAGCTAACCTGCATGCCTTTGGACTGTGGGAGGAAACTGGAGCGCCCGGAGGAAACCCACGCAGAACGGGGAGAACATGCAAACTCCACACAGGGAGGACCCTGGAAGCGAACCCAGGTCCCCAGGTCTCCCAACTGCGAGGCAGCAGCGCTACCCACTGAGCCACCGTGCCGCCCCTTTGTGATTATTGGCAGACAAAAAAAAAAACTGTAAACTTTAGGACAAAATTGTTTGGTAACACAGGAGCTGGACCTGAATATTTCTTCTCTTTTTTTAAGAAACACGTTTCATTCTTGTTAATTATTGAATAAAAGATGTTGATAGAAATGAGGTGCAAGCCAAGACGAAAGAAAAAGACTACTATATTTACTGATTTCACAAGGGAGCTGAAGGTTACAAGTTTAATGAAAAATGAAATCTTTATGCATTATTTGTCAAATAGGGTTAGTGTTATTTGGCATTAGCACCTGACGAGAACTGGATGGACTGTCAAATAAACGTTAGGAATGTTATAAAGTCATATGACACTGTACTCTTGTTATTCATCCCATTATTTCATATACATTGCTGTTTATTGATTACAACTTCTTGAGATTAAAATATTTGACATTGCTGCCAAGACACGCAATATGATATGGTTAATATATGTCATAAAATGTAAATAATAATGAATTTTTTACGGTGCTCAGCTGTTAAAAGTAAAACCCGCCATGACTGTAGCTGCTGATGACATTATATTACAAGTCATGCCTCGATGAGTTTTGACGTTTCAAATGTGTCCATTGTATAACCAGCCGGTGTAATTTGTGCAGCCCCTGGACAATCGCAGGGTACAATCGCTCTCTCACACACACAGACATACTGTGTGCATGCAGTACACGGGGATCCCATTTCTAGGTGAAATATGACTGTCACGCTTTAGAATTGGGGTTGAGAAAACGGGAGCATGGTTTTCACCTCTTGATGCAGCAGTTTCCAATCTCCACGACCTGGATTCGAATGTCAGTCCACTGTCTGTGCGGAGGTTACAGGAGTTCCTCAGGTGCACATACGCTTAACGTGTACTCTACACGATGTGAGTTCATTGTTGAGCGACTGTAAACTGTATGATTTAATGTGGAGACACATGTGTATTGCACCCCACAATGACCATCGTCCTGTTTAGGACTCGCCGGTACCCACTCTGGCTTCAACTAACTTAGTTGAGTGTGTGGTCGCTCGTATCACGTGTGATTGTTTTCAGCTCTTCACGGTAAATCTCAAGTTCAGCACACGCCTCATCTTCACACACCACCGCTGGCCACGCCCCCTTATTTTGGAGTCACCTGAAAGCTACACCGCAGAAGTCCCACAGGCAACAGACACAGCCGCACGCGTGGCTAACATATGGTAAGACTTCAGCATATCGCTGGAATGACAAGGTGGACACATCGTTTCTAATTTCGTGAAATGTTTTTAGTATATCTATTCCTTTTTTTTCTACCTTGCTTGCGCTCCGTGTCCAAGATACACGTTGTTTTTTAATCCAACTCTGGGATGAAAAAGTTGATCAACTTGTTTTTTTTATCGAGGTTGACATTTTAGGATTGAGGAGTTGCCCAAAGTCTCAGCAGCCAGCCCTTGGCGCTGCTCTTTGATTGTCCGTGCCATCGGGTTATCAGCACTTTGCATTCCCTGCCGTTTTTCTGGCGGCTTCTCTTCTAAGTGCCTCACGAATGACCCTATGGGACATGAAGACCCGCTCGGACTCAAAGGATGAAGAACTTTACTCGTTGTCTTTCGAAGCCCAGGAGCTGCGCGAGTACCAGGATCTTCTCGCCGCTCTCAAACAGAAGGATGAAGAGCTGGTTTTAGCGGCCGGGTTGGGCAACGCTCTGCTATCAGAGAACAGCCAGCTGAGGTGCGAGAAGGAGCGGCTGCAGGAGGAACACGCCGAGCGTCTGGAGGTGAGACGGGGCAGCTGGGGGACGAGGGAACACATGAAAGCCGTGTGTTCATATGGGAGGACACATTTCTGGGTTGATTAGGTGGGTATGCTGTCTGATAGGTGGGCTAGTCGTCACCGTCCGCCACGGACACCTTTAAGACAAACTGGGCAAAAGCAGTTGCTACCTAAACCCGACAGTTTCAACAGAGGCACCTTACATGGCTCGGGCGAACTGGCACTACTTGGCATTGTACAGTCTGTGAAGGGTAAGAGTGGAACAAAGGAGCACATTACCTGGGTCCATGGGAGATCAGGGAGGACTCAAAATTAAAATTAGACTGCCAAAGGGTGGGTGCCCTATCAGGGTATTGTTGTGACTGAGGCGATTTACAGGTGGCTTCGTAAACCAGTTGAGTCTGTCTGGTTGGAGGAGATTCTAGAAAAGTTCACAGTGTTTTGGCTCGATTGAATGTAAACTTGGGTGTTAACAGGTTAAACTTGGGCAGGCAACATGTGCCACATTTTAAGGTAACTCTGAACTGTTTGGATATTAAAGGATTTTGAAAATGGATGGAAAATGTGAATCAACTAAAGAAAGAATGGAAGCCAACACCTTGTAGATGGTGTTCTAAATTGAATCACACAGCAATGAATCATATTTTGAGAACATGTTACCTGCAGTAAAAACATATCCTGCTCTGACTGTAGTGAAGGTCTTTTATGCTGCTTAGGATCTCTTGTTCCTATGGCACCTGATCTTATAGTACAGCACTTCATGCATTTAGTAGTGCTCTTTGTTTTAGTAAATATATAAATAGTACAATAAAGACAAATAACTTGTCAATAAAATCTTCCACCCCCTCTTTGTGGTGCACACTAAACCACAGCACATCCTGTTTGGAGATAATAAGCGCAGCGTCAATGACAGCAACAAACTCAAGGACACATACAGAGTTTAGTCCAAGCAGAGGATTGTTATACACAAACAGTATACTGATGTGATTGTGATCCTGCAGGCTCATGTGGAGTGGTCTGATTTTGTAGTGTTGACTTTATTACTTCCATTATAAGTGCACATTTTTTTTTGCAAAGTTGCCCAGGGATATAGAATATGAGAGAAGCTGTGCTATTCACACAGTGCTGCACAGTACATCTGCTTTTTAGAAAAGATTCAAAGTGCCATGAGTGGCATGTTGCTGCAGTGGGTATGGTGTCACTGTCTCACAGCACTATAGTGGCCAGAATATGGAATTTACAGGGTTCTCCTTATGTCTGTAAATGCTTCTTCCTTCTGCTTTGCATTTTTCTCCTGTATCCCTAAGATGTGCACATAACTAGTAATGCTAATCCAATGAGAGTGAATTGTGCGTATGAGTGACCCGTAGTGGAGTTGATTTATAGCTTTCACCTCAAGCCGCTGGGGCAGGTGCTGATGTCCTATGACCCTGAAATAGACAAGACCAGATTGAACACACTGATGAATAAGAAATCTATTGAAATTCAAAGAATTGGGGGGAAAAAAACAAAAAAGTGTGTGCTTTAAATGTAAGTATAAGGGGTTTATCCTTTGCGTTAGTTTTACCAGTGGAACATCCTCCACCTCCTCACTATAGACTATTTCCTGTTTACTAATTTATCAAACTTTAATTACTTTTTTTGGTGTTGTTGCGAAATGGTCCTTCATATAGATGATGTGTTTTTTCCATTAGAGTCTAAAATGTTTGCCTAGTCTTTTATGTGAGAGAACCACCCTCAAAAACACAGAGACATATTGTATATGAATTAAAATAAACTATACTTCATGTAGAGGGTAGCACGTAGTTGAGCACTCCCTAATCACAGCTCCATGGATGTCAGTCTGATTTTTGGCCTGGCCATGGACTTTGTGAAGATGTCTACTTGGGTTTTCCTCACTTCGTTTAACTGGCAACTCTGAACTAGCGCAATGCTGGTATGTGCATTTGCCCTGTGATGGACTGGCATCGTTTCCAAGACAGCATCTTGCACTGTGTCTGATGATACTTGAATAGACATTGGCTCATCTCAGCCCTATGGTGGAAAACTGGTCTCACAGAGTGGCTAGAAATTGTATGTAGAATTCATTTAATAGAAACTGTGGCAGTCACTGGCATAACAGCGAGTACTAACACCCTTTCCTACAAGTCTGATTAGCAAAATCAAACAGTGCCTTTGTGTTACATATAGAAGACATATCTTGCAGTAAAGGAGAGAATTAAAACTGAGTTCCATTATAAACAATGCTGCACATCCTCTCCCTGACACACTCACACTGAGTACTTTGAGCTAACAAATAATTTAGCAGAAGTGTGTTTGGAATCGATACTGGGCCTCTTTTGTACTAAAAGCAAAATGACTAACTGGGACTGTGAAAGCCAAGTCAGATGTTTTCATTCTTTTTCATTTTCTTCCTTTTTAGACATTCTGGTGTGTGGTCAGACCGTAGTCTGATCTATCTATCTATCTATCTATCTATCTATCTATCTATCTATCTATCTATCTATCTATCTATCTATCTATCTATCTATCTATCTATCTATCTATCTATCTATCTAAAATGCATACCATTAGAAAATTATTATTAGTTGAAAAGAAGAACTTGGAGCATATTCACTCTAATGAATTCCATTTCTGTTTTAGAATGGTAGTGCTTGAAATCTTTCAGTTAAGTCCTGCACCCATCAGTGAAAACATCCATCCATCCAGTATCCAACCCGCTATATCCTAACTATAGGGTCATGAAGGTCTGCTGGAGTCAATCCCAGCCAACACAGGGCACAAGGCAGGAAACAAACCCTATGCAGGGCGCCAGCCCTCCGCAGGGCACACACACCCACACCCACACACCAAGCACACACTAGGGACAATTTAGAATCGCCAATGCACCTAACCTGCATGTCTTTTGACTGTGGGAGGAAACCGGAGCACCCGGAGGAAATCCACGCAGACACAGGGAGAACATGCAAACTCTACGCAGGGAGGACCCGGGAAGCGAACCCAGGTCTCCTAACTGCGAGGCAGCAGCGCTCAGTGAAAACATAACATTTTCAAACCTGCTTAATCCAGTTCATAATGGCCAGATCCCAGTGCCTATCCAAGCACAAGGCAGAAGCCATTGCAGGTACCAGTCATGAACATACTGTACCCATAACAGGCCAACTTCGAAACATCAGGTAACTTAATATGTGTGTCTCTAGGATGGGGGAGAAAGATCTACATTCTTAGAAATTAAGGTGCTTGAGTGGATCTTCTGAGTGATGACATAGGGGAACAATTTTTGGTTGCCTAAACGACCCATCCACGTGAAGGTCCAGAAAGAACCTTTATTTATTTAGATCCATAACAGGCTTCATGCAGTAAATAACCATGAACAGATGGGAGCAGACTTGTCAAATACCAATATGTCATGATTTTAAAAGGACTCTTACTGCATGTATCCAGTAACACAGACTAAATCCAGGTTTTCTGAATCTGTTAGTGTCCTACAGCCCACCATACATTCAAGATTTTTTTTTTCTAGATATTAGGACGTTTTTCAAAGCACAAAGAACCAACTTTCCATGCAAAGAACCTGGTCAAGCAATGGAGATGTGAGGAATGATACAACATTGTAAAGAACTATATAATGATTTAAAGAACAATTATTTTTAAGAGTGTAGAAGGAATAGCCATGCTGACATAGGGAGAACATGCAAACTCCACACAGAGAGGGACGGGGTGTAGGACTTAAACTAAGGATGTTGAATCTGTTAGACAGCAGTGGTAAACTCTGTACCTCCATACTGACCACACTTCACTTATCCATCCATCTTTCTAGCCCACTGTGCCACTCACCCAGACACCTTAAAAATGATCGAGTGGGGACATTCTACACCAATTATGGCTGAGTAAAAATATTTCTACTAAGACTTGTATAACTGGTTTGTTCAGATGAGGATAAGTTAAATGAAACTTTACTAAAGCTGAGGACTGTAAAAACAGGGTGTAAATTAAAATTCTTGTTCTTTTATATAGACTGTTGAATCTATGCAGGGGGCGTGTTTTTTGTTGACTTGTAATATAGCGTCTTTAAGGATTTCTAATTCCCACTTCAAGTAACTTACTTATGGAATAATTTGTTGACTTTTAAAACAGGCTGAGCTTTGGCTGAAACCTATTTTCTACTATCAAATTTTCTGAAAGTTTTTTGCCTTTTATAAAGTATATTTTAAATTCAGAGAAAAAAATTCAAAGATCTGAGAAAGGACAGAAACGAGGTCAGTTCGGTTAACTTGGGCCTGTGCTCGAGACACGGGGTCACACAAACCAAGTGTGACATTTAAGTGTTCGACGGCTCACAACAAGGGTGTTGCTTTTCAGTAATTGGTTTGCCATTGAAGGCCTTTCAGCTATGATTAATGTTTCTGCAGTGGCTTTAGCTGCACACCGGGTGTCATTACCTCATTACTGGGACATCAAGCAAGGACGCATGATAGTAAGCACGTAAATCCCATGTTGCTCTCTAATTTTTCATTAAAGTGAATGTATTCTCCTTTTATAACTGCGTTGCAAAGCTTTTGACAAGTTTCTTCCAACTTTTTTACATATAATTTAAACAGTTATGAGTAGAGATTTGGGGGAGAGGGAAGGTAAGAAGTAATTTATGAGTGGTATTAAACTTTAATCCGATTCTCCTGTAATCCCTGGCAGACAAGCTCAGACACGCTAGTCTCCTGTCTAATGGCTGGACACTTTATTTAATCTTTTATAGTATGCTCGATGCTGGTGAATTTGTAATTTGATATTTTGTTAAAGTGTTACCACAGGGGCCTTGGGTTCATGTGTCAACCTGAATAGGAGTGGGTATGCACTTAGTGTGAGATTAACTCTTGTCTTTGTAGAATGGCCACACATCCTCCACGTAATGTCTATTCAGCTCACAGGTCTTGTGTGTTGGACAAAGTCCTATTGGTGAGACTGTTCTTTAGACAAAGACCTCTTAAATTGTAAGCTGTGATTTGCTGACACAGAACCTTAAAAAAAAGGTCCAAACATTGTATGTTGTGTTTCATGAAAAGAAATCCTGAGAATAACAAAGAAAGTGAATGAGTCTACAGTAGATGTGGACTATATGTCTCTGCTATGAATTTTTAAAAGATTTTTCGAACCCTATCTGCTCTTGATTTATTTTGTACTTGTTTATTGGTTGATTCTCTTTCATATATTATTTGCGCTAGGTGCAGTACTACAGTTCTTAAACTTTACCAAAGTTAAAGCGACATGTAGTGTTGAGAAAGTAGGTAGCAGTAGGAGCACACATTCAGCCTCTGGTCATTATCAGTGTGGAGTTTGCATTTGCTCTATGTCTCTGGGTGGATATTTTTTATAGTTTCCTCCCATATCCCCAAAGACATGCTGGTTAGATTGACTGGCGATTCTAAGATTGACCCCATGTTAGTGTGGCTGCGTGAACGGACTCTATGATGGGATGATGCTATATTCACAGTTGGTTCTTGCTTTGAACCTGATCCTGCCTGTGGCCCTGAATTGGATTCAAAGGGTTTTTAGAATTTTGCATTTTCAGATTGTATTCTTTCATCACTATAAACTACAAAATTTAGGCAGATTTTATAGACCCTCTTCTAGAAATATCATTTTATCCAGTTTTTAAACTTGCTTTCTTCACTAATTATTGATGGGAGAAGGATCCTGGCAGTGCTGAGCCCAAGACAGGACCTATAACTAGATTGGACCCAATTCCATTACAGGGTATCCTCACGTCTGCACTCCCTGTCATTTATGCCAGGCTAGTTTGGAGGTGACATTTTATGTGACATGCTTATCTTTGAGATGTGCCTGGAGAACACTCAAGGGTATATGAATGTAATAAACAAACTCCACACAGTGTGAATGGACTGAAAATTGAATACAGGTCCTTGGAGCTGTGAGACAGCAGCGCTGACCAGTAAGCTACTGTGCTGTATTTCTGTGAAGCAGAGAATAATAATATTAAGAATAGGATTGGTGGGATAGTCTCCAGCCACCCCACCACCCACCCTGGGAAAAGCAGTTTATTAAAATGGACGGATGGGTAATAATAGTAATCATTGTTTTGTGGAACTATCTCTGATGGGTATACGCCTTAGTCTGCAAAATGAAATTTTCACTCCTTTAGGAGGTCTGGCATCAATGGGTGCTCTGTATCTGTTTGAGAAAATCTGGGCTGAGAGGAAATGAGTCCTTCTGCCAATCTTTGTTTAATATAAATATCCTATGAGAGTGAGGGAGTAAGCTGTGATACGCATAGAATATCAAGTGTAAGATATGAAACTTCCCGGCAAATGTGTACTGTGCTGCGGGAATCACAATCTACTGAAAATATTTATTTTATTGATGTCAGATATCTGTATTATACAAATACATATACACTTGTGTGTTTGTGTTTGTGCATACGGTGCATAGGCAAATACATGTAAGACAGGATTGACAAGGTTTGTTGGACTCAATGGCCTCTTCTAATGTTCTTGTAACAATGCCACTCCTTACGTCTGCCCATGATCCTAAACAAACTGGCACATCTGTTTTCCTTTTAGCACTTTCATTTTATTTCTAAGCTTGTAGGCTAATAATGGTCATACAACTGGGCAAAGATGATAATACAAAAATAATAAACACTGGAATTCTTGCTAGCCTTTATTCAGCAACATTCAGTTTACTAGGTGAAACAGCATTCCTTCCAAACACCTTTAAAAAAAAATACATATGCATGCAGCCTGCTTTAGGAAAAAAATGATTGTAAAACAAACACCTACAAGGGTGTTAAAGTATCTGTTTACGGTACGTGGACACTATATAGACACATTTACCTTTTATCTTCTTTAAGCAAAGGCTTGGCTGCCTATAATTTTGCTTCCATTCCTGTCAAAAAATAAAACTTTTTTAGTCATAGGCTGGATCTAAATGAATCATGCCCACCATGAAGGCCAGGCGCTATCTGTTAGTCATGTACACGAAGAGCATTGGTGTCTGGTATTTTTCCTTTGTTTTGATCATATTGTGTATGTGCCACTAGTGGCACACCGTAATATAACCAGGACAGCAGCGGAGAAGTCATATGACCTTTTATCACATTCAGCTTTTTCCTAAAAATATCTGATTAAGATTAAATTGCTTGGTTTATGTGACCTGCTAGAATCGTTTTAACTGAAAACGTCAAAGGAAATATTTAATGGGATTTTCCTTCCTGATGATGGTCCATCCACCATCGTGTTTCTTGTATCATTCAAGCTTGCATATGAACGTTTTCCATTTGTCTGGAGTTCCCCTAACTGAGGTTTAAAAAGTTACAAAAAAGAAGTCTTGATTAAGGCTGCTGAATAAATTATATGCCTTCACACAAGTTGGGCCAAACTTTCTTTTTTGTTTCATACTTTCATCTTCAGTGCAGGTGTTCTTTTTAAATACAGGCACTAAACATAAAATGAATTATTTGAAATAGCAAATCAAAATGTTTGCATGAAATTGTGCCTTATGTCAATTCTAAGATCTGAGTGAATGAACAGAGCACACCACTCCAACTCCTATTCAGGATGAACTTGCTCCTCAAGCCTTCAGTAGGAATCTAAAGAGTTTATCCCTTATGATTTCTCTATCTTCTCAAAAGACAGAAAGAAAGAAAGTGTTTCTCTCTCTCTCTCTATCTTGTCTTGTTGATCATCTTAGCCTTTCTCTTTTTTTCTGCAGGAGCTGCAGCAGGATAAACATGCTTTGCGATTTGAGCTGGAGCGCAGACAAGCAGAATGGGAGAGCCAAGTGTGTGAGCTAGAGAGGGATGCTGCAGACCTGAAGCAGCAGGTGGAGAGGCTGACGCACAGACTGCATGAAGCAGAGCGGGACAAAAGGGAGGCAGTGCAAGAAAAGATGGCGCAAAGCCACAAGTTTCAGGAGCAGATTTGTGAGGTACAAGCCTGAATAAATGTAGTGTCTGTGGAAGAGCCTCAGAGCATGTCTTACCTCTTTGTAAAATCCCTTATCATTATACTCACTGGTCCTTACTTTTGTTTTTGACAGAAAACTAACTTGGTTTTCTTTCTTTCTTTCTTTCTTTCTTTTCTTTCTTTCTTTCTTTCTTTGTTAATCAATCAATGTTTTGTGACAGAATTTATACAGTAAAACAGATAAATAGAAAATGCAGTTTAAGATGGTGTCCAACTCTGGTCCTAGAGGGCTACTGTAGCAGCAACAACGTTTATTTCTATTGCACATATTCATACAAGTGATGAACCTCAAAGTGATAGAGCTGCAGGTTTTCATTCAAACCCTGTTCTTAATTTGTGACTAGTTTTTGCTGCTAATTAACTTTGTTTTCCTTCATTTTAATTGACTTGTTCTTTTTAAGATTCAATCCTCTGAATTGCTTCATTTTTTCCTTAAATGGTACCCAAACAGCAATGAGATGTGAAGAGAACCAACAGATGACCAGCTAAGTCAGGGCCTCAGACTTCAACCAGTTTGACTCCAACCAGTTTCTTAATTAGAAGCCAACTATTGTTGTTAATTTAACCTGTTATTTAATTCCATGGCTTGTTGGTGCTCTTTTTCTGCCGCAGCAGACATTTCCAAAACTGTGGGGGGTTTTTTTCTATGAAGACTGTCAAAATGTTTTGTGGACCTTAGCAGATCATCATGACTGAGATCAGGGGTCGTCAGTCATAGTTCTGGAGGGCCACAGTGGCTACAGGTTTTCATTCCAGCCAGTTTCCTAATTAGAACTCAGTCCTTGCTGATAATGACACTTGGGATTTAACTCTATGACTTGTTAGCACTTTCATTCATCAAAGACAAATGTTAATTACAATGTAGATCAGAGGTCCTCAATTACAGTCCTGGAGGTCTGCAGTGGCTGCAGATTTTCATTTCAACCAATTTCATAATTAAAACCAATTTATTTACTACCTAAGCAATTTGTTTTTTTTGGGCTTAATTTTAGTTATCTTGCCTGTTACAATTCAGAACATTTAATTGCTTATTTAATTTTTAGCAGCTTCATTTAAGTTTTAATTGTTGCCTGTTTTCTTAACTAGGCATTAGTTCATAATGAAATGCAGATTACCTAATAAACCAGCAGCTTTCCAGTTAACGTGCTTCCTTCTAAATCTGTGCATGTGCACCATAAAGTATCAGTGTTAAAAAATTGTTTAGAAATAAATGAGAGGGGAATTCGAAGGAGCATTAAGTTTAAATCTGTTTTGGTCCACAAAACATATGGATAATGTTCTCAGAGAAGGAATCTCAACAGTGCAATTGAAATTTCACTTGGATGAATGAAAGCACTAACAAGCCAAATAGTTAAATACCAAGTTTTACTATCAGCAAATTAGGAAAATTAGTTGAAGGGAAAACCAGCAGCCACTGTGGCCCTCCAGGACCTTCACCTTTTGTTAGTTTCAGATATTGTATGATTAGCTGGTCATGTGTTGGCTAATTTTTATATCTCATTATTGTTTGGCTGGTAATTAAAGAAAAAAGAAACAATTAAGTGTCTTGAGTCTTAAATAGCAAGTCAATTAAAATTAAAGCAAAATAAGTTAATTAGAGTGGTCACTAGTTAAGAAGCTGGTTAGAATGAAAACTTGCCACCACAGAAGCATTCCAGGACACCCCAGATGTCATGCTTTCCTTATTTTACTCCACCTAAAATCATTTGCTATGAGAAAGGTTGACTGTATATATCATATACACAGTATGCTGTGCGACTCAGGGTCACATTAAGCCAGCATGCTGGAACCTCCAGCCATACCCTTCCTGGCTAGAAAGCTAAACGCTGTGACATTTTACTGTGAAGCTGATCAAGCAGCACTTCTGGCTCGCACGGACAATGTAACCAAGCTAGCACTGCTCCTCCCCAACTTGACTGCGTTGTAAATACAGCACAGGTGGCTCTGCCCTTCCTTAAGTCGCCTGCCCTTGAGATCAGTGCCAGCTGCACCTTCATTGTTAGCTTTTGTTTTCCAGCTATTGCAAATTGCAAATGCCTGCTGATATCTTTCTGAATCAAAACAATCTCCAATTTCCCATTAAATTATGTGTTTAGTTAGAATTTTTATTAATCTCTCCAAGTGGAAATGATTTTGTTTATGTATATTAATAATGATAAACAGGATCACAGTCAGGCAAGTAATGGTTTCAAAGTGGAAATTTTCAAGCTCAGACATGCTTTAATGCTCAGTGATCTTTCTGACTATTGTCCCCTCTCAAAGCTAGAGGATTGTTTTCAGAGAAGAGAGAACCGTGAAATGGATTCAAAGTTTAAATGCACAAAAACAGAAACGGTAATGTAGCATGATGACCCATACATAAGATTTTAAAATAAATTCTAACAGTGGACATGGTTAATCAAGCATAACAGGACTTGATTAATCTGTACATAGTGAATGTCAAATTGAATGCTATTCCAAAGTGATTTACGTCATTTTCTACAGGGACATGTATTTTTGCTACAGGTGTACAGCTTGGCTCAGGATCTTGCACTGAAATGATGCTAGGAATTAAAAGTGGCTCTAGATCACATTGTCTTAATTCTTCAAGGACACAGTTTCTCCAATGCCCTAAACAGCCAAAATGGCCTTCTGAGTGTTCTAGAACTGCTAGAACAGAGAGGAGTCGGTTACATAAACAGCATACATAAAACCTTTCAACACAGAACACAGTGTGACAGAACACAAAACTCCAAAGTTCAACAAAAATCCCGGGGAATTCCCACATGGAGGCCTCGTACTACCTGATCAGAGTTGTCACTGACCAGAGTGTGGCCACACATCATAATAATTCGGGCTGACATGCCTATTGTAGACATTTAGGGTTTGTAGGGGGCTGCTGCCAAGAGCTCATTTAAGTGATTTTTGTTACGTACTTCAAAGATACTGAATGGTCTCCCAGGGGGACAAATTTAGCTTGCACTCCCCTGCTCCCTGCCCCTGAAGACAGTAGCTGTTTTGTCTGAGTCCATAAAACCATTTTTTTTCCCAGATATATTCCAAAACAAATATAATGACCTGTGCTTACCATGTGAAATGCAGTGTGCAAGATTGCTCAATAGTATAAAAGTAAAGAAACAATGCAGAAAGACATACTGGAGGCGGAAAATAACAAATATTTATTGTATTCATCATTGTTTTAGCAATGGAAAATGCAGAGAACTGAGTACATATTTAATTAGAAGGAGTATCCAAAGTAATAGTAAACATGAAACAATTTTCTAATCTTATAGTATAGCATACTGTATATGAAGTAGAGAGTAGTAACTTAAACTGAACGCTACTTCAGTAGAAATAATACAAAAGCAAACAGCTTTGATTCACCTATACTTAAGATGAATAATTTACTTAGGAAAAAAAAGTTTGAATTGTATAAATAATTGATTTAAAAGTCAGTAACAAAACAAATGTTTTATAAAAAAAAAAATATGATATACAAACAGAAAGCAGAACTAAGCCATCAAATTAGACAGGAGTGCCATAGGCTGTAGCACTGCATCTGAGGTACATAAAATGGTTGAAAAACTACAAGGGAAGTTGAGGAGAAGTGTTGGAAACCTATGAGTTGGCTTAATAGGGTACAGAGATAGATATGGGAATATTGAAAACATGTGCAATGTTTTCTGTTCAATTAAATAGACAAACAACTGAAGACAAACAGTAGAAGACTGACTGACATGCTGTGGCAGAAGAAGAGTGAGCCCACTCCCATGGTCACCAGTCTCTTACCTATAAAATGCTTGCAAATATAAAATGCTTGGCATCAGTGATTTTTAAAACAGTGCAAACTGCCCTTCTGCTTTTGTACACAGTGTTGCAGATTAAGAAAATCCATTCTTACTGTTGTTGTTAAGGTCAACATGCTTCTGTAAGGCTTGACTGCTGAAACCATTTTGTTCACGCAAAACATAAATTTAGTTTGAGCTGAGTTCTGATACAAAATGATTAGCCCATCTCGTAAATGTTTACTTGTTTGTTATTCATGCACAACCTACTTTATAACTGATTCACAATTCATTGTTTTTAATAGTATAACCAAAATATACTACATTATAAAGTGACAACAGTCCAGAAATCCTTGGTCCAAACCAGCTGAAATCATTTGTACCCAGTAAAGAAAAGAGACTGTGAAGTTACTTAACACTTGCAGTGCAGTGTTAGTGCAAAACAAATAATGAAATTCTGGATATTCCTATTTCTTGTTTGTGTGAATGCTGTAAAAGGCCAAATAAATACACGCTTAGACTTAAACTCGTATGTTTCAATGGGACATGTGGCCCCACATTTCAAATGAGAAATATTAACTGCCAGAGGCTGTATCCTGAAAGATTGAGTAATATGATTTCTATCATTTAAAGAGCTCGAATTTCACAATTGCCAAATTAAGTTAACAATTCAGGAAGGAGGAAAAGAATGCTGTGCACTTTTAGCATTGTCTCCATTCAAAAAAGCAAGGACTCCTAAAGATGGGTGTTTGCCTGAAATTGAATTTTGCTAATAAAGTTTGGGTCTTGTTATAAAAAGCTGACAAGAAGTACTAACTAGATGATTAACCAATCAATCAGTCGGAATTTTACAGTATATAGCATATTCCTTGGGGAACATTATCATGAAGTACTGAACAGAACACTTGACGTAGCTTAAGAGGGACATACAGTGCATCCGGAAAGTATTCACAGCGCATCCCTTTTTCCACATTTTGTTATGTTACAGCCTTATTCTAAAATGGATTAAATTCATTTTTTCCTCACAATTCTAAACACAACACCCCATAATGACAACGTGAAAAAAGTTTACTTGAGATTTTTGCAAATTTATTAAAAATAAAAAAATTGAGAAAGCACATGTACGTAAGTATTCACAGCCTTTGCCATGAAGCTCAAAATTGAGCTCAGGTGCATCCTGTTTCCCCTGATCATCCTTGAGATGTTTCTGCAGCTTCATTGGAGTCCACCTGTGGTAAATTCAGTTGATTGGACATGATCTAGAAAGGCACACACCTGTCTATATAAGGTCCCACAGTTGACAGTTCATGTCAGAGCACAAACCAAGCATTAAGTCAAAGGAATTGTCTGTAGACCTGTCTCGAGGCACAAATCTGGGGAATGTTACAGAAAAATTTCTGCTGCTTTGAAGGTCCCAAAGAGCACAGTGGCCTCCATCATCCGTAAGTGGAAGAAGTTCAAAACCACCAGGACTCTTCCTAGAGCTGGCCGGCCATCTAAACTGAGCGATTGTGGGAGAAGGGCCTTAGTCAGAGAGGTGACCAAGAACCCGATGGTCACTCTGTCAGAGCTCCAGAGGTCCTCTGTGGAGAGAGGAGAACCTTCCAGAAGGACAACCATCTCTGCAGCAATCCACCAATCAGGCCTGTATGGTAGAGTGGCCAGACGTTGGTTTTACTCCTGTCTGGAGTTTGCCAAAAGGCACCTGAAGGACTTTCAGACCATGAGAAAGAAAATTCTCTGGTCTGATGAGACAAAGATTGAACTCTTTGGTGTGAATGCCAGGCATCACGTTTGGAGGAAACCAGGAACCGCTCATCACCAGGCCAATACCATCCCTACAGTGAAGCATGGTGGTGGCAGCATCATGCTGTGGGGATGTTTTTCAGCGGCAGGAACTGGGAGACTAGTCAGGATAAAGGGAAAGATGACTGCAGCAATGTACAGAGACACGCTGGATGAAAACCTGCTCCAGAGCGCTCTTGACCTCAGACTGGGGCGACGGTTCATCTTTCAGCAGGACAACGACCCTAAGCACACAGCCAAGATATCAAAGGAGTGGCTTCAGGTCAACTCTGTGAATGTCCTTGAGTGGCCCAGCCAGAGCCCAGACTTGAATCCGATTGAACATCTCTGGAGAGATCTTAAAATGGCTGTGCACTGACACTTCCCATCCAACCTGATGGAGCTTGAGAGGTGCTGCAAAGAGGAATGGGCGAAACTGGCCAAGGATAAATGTGCCAAGCTTGTGGCATCATATTCAAAAAGACTTGAGGCTGTAATTTCTGCCAAAGGTGCATCAACAAAGTATTGAGCAAAGGCTGTGAATACTTATGTACATGTGATTTCTCAGTTTTTTTATTTTTAATAAATTTGCAAAAACCTCAACTAAACTTTTTCATGTTGTCATTATGGGGTGTTCTGTGCAGAATTTTGAGGAAAAAAAATGAATTTAATCCATTTTGGAATAAGGCTGTAACATAACAAAATGTGGAAAAAGTGATGCGCTGTGAATACTTTCCGGATGCACTGTACATTGCTGTACATATTAGCAGATACTAAAATAAAGTGAACTTACATTGCATTCAGAAAGGCTAGGACATGATAGAAAGATGAATAATACAGTATGTTAGTTCTTCAACAGTTGTTATCATTTGAATGTAATATCTTGGATTAGATTGTATCACACAGAACAACGCCATTATATTTTCCTGACAGTAAAATTAGCCAATGTTAATATTTCACTTTTCTGACTGAGAGCAATTTAAGATTGGACAGAGTTATGTACAGTGTACATAAGGTAAGGCATGGTCAGTAAAGTCATCTGAACTGTACAATGCAGAGGTGGAAGGTATGATAAAAGGAGAAGATATAATCTTATAAATCAATGTCAATGTCAAAATGCAAAGGTGCAGATTTTTACAGTGAACCTGGAAAGTTGAGGCTGAAGGAGGTTTGCGCACTGACTTTGCAAGAAGACCACGTCTCCCAAAGTACAGCCCTAAAACTGAATGAGCTGTATTGAGGCGAATGTAATACAATGTTGGAACTGAGATAATCTGCACGACACCATTTTTGTTACACTTTTAAGTCTTGAACTATCAATGCAAATGATAGGAAATGAATACATAAAAAGGGCCAGAAACTGTCAGGAGTTTCTGGGTGGATGCAGACAGATAGAGAGGAAGCTCATTGTATTTGGCGTTTGATGGCCTGGTGTGGCACAGCAGGTCATGTTGGAAAAACAAAGTCAGCTTTCCGTATCTACAGTTGTCTGGTATTTGGAAAAAAAAATGTCTTTATTTGAAGTTCCATGAGTGTGTTGTATGCCACTGAATTCCTGTAAGAATTAGCCAAATGGATTTAGTTATGGAGACTGCTGGAATGTTGCCCAGGGTCAAAGTGTAAGTGGGGGGGGTGAACAGGTTATGAATGCCATAATACAAAGTTTATGTGTAATTTCTAACATCATTCTAGCCTGGCTTTGTAGAGAGAAGGAAGGTGTGAAGCTGAGCGTTGTCTTCTCCTTCTAACCTCTCAGAAATGTTAGTAAACTTGAAAGGGCAGTCCTGAATCGTACAGGAAAAACATGTTTGCCAGAAGATAGCTGCTAATCTCAGCATATAACAAGCAGGAAGTGGCTGCTTGGTTGGGCTGCGTGGAAAATCCTCCTCAATTCTGGTGTACTTTACACTGCTTGGAGGGAGCCGGAGAGAAAGACGGCGACAGTGAGAGAGGGAAGCTAAGGCGGTCCTGTCTGACTCGGCCAATCTGCCAGCCTGTCTCCGTACACCACAGAGGCAGAAAAGCCGAGAAGTGTTAAGCTAGAAGAAAGTCTGAGGTATGTATAAGGGAGACGGAGGCTTGAGTTGTGTAAGAATAATCAGTCACGGGGTGCAGGGTTTATTTCTTAATACCTCTGTCTGCTATCCACTGAGATAAGCACACTTGTCAGAGTTTATTTCTTTATAGCTACTGATTTTGTAAGTAATGACATAGCACTAAGTGCAGGTTACTTACAAGCAATTTGGCCAGGTAACAGCTCAGGCAAAACAGAAAGTGATTGTAATAAGGCATAAAGGCAGATGCAAGTGTGTTTTTGAATGTTTTTAATTCTTGGTACAAAGGAGAATTATCTCAACAGTGGACAGCCCAGTGGTGCAGCCTCAAAGCTTCAGGAGACTGGGCTTTCTGTGTACAGTTCATGCAGTTTGTTTGTGTGGCTTGTATGTCATCTAATGTATAATGTATTAGGCTAGGATGCTCAAAATGGGGTAAATGTGCTTTGTGTGCAGGCTTGATATCCAGTGGACTGGCTGGTTACTGCTTTGTGCTCAGTGCTCCTAGGATGGAGTCTGAACTAGATGAAGTGGGCTCATAAACTGGAAGGACGGAAGTCGCATTAGGCTTAAAGTACCATAGCAGTAGTAGGGGAAAAGCTTGTGGGATCATCATTTACCTTTGTAAGGTCTCAAGCGGTATTGGAGGATTGGAGGTTTATGTAAAAATGAAAGTGGACCAGTTCTGGTTTTATTACATATATCTATTGTGACGTTACAAATATCACATTTAGTATATAATGTGTTCAGAATTACCGATTAGTAATTGATGTTTTTGCTAGATAGTCTGATGTGATCAGATGTATAAATCGTATTGTGACATTACTGACTGAAAAGCTGCACAAAGTGTATATACTGTAGATACTGACAAGGTGCGCAGGCGTAAGCCAATCACTACATCACATTCTTATTGTATCTGAAAACTTATTTTGTACCCGCTTTCTGAAAGCAAATCACAAAACTTTCTTTTTTGAAAGTCTCCCCAAAATGAAGGCCTCTAGTTCCTAATAACAAAATTCTATAACTGTGTACTTTACATTTGGGTAATGCTCTGCTATGTGTGGTATGTTTGTAAAACGATCAGAATGTGTGGGGGGAATTCAACTCTTATACCACGCTAAAATGAACAGTTCAGGATACAAGAAAGGCTCCTGTTGTTGTGGAGGAGGTTCGGCATTTCTAAATACATAAAAGAGCGTTACAGGTTTAAAGCAGGAGCACTTTTGATTTCTGCTGTCTGGAATTGGAAGAGTTTGGGTCCACCAGGAGCAATGAATCTGGGCTGAGGACTATCTTTTTCTTTCACAGCTTTGTTTCCTCGTTTATAGTATGAAAATCACAATGCTTTGAAAAGGTTTTGGGGGGTAAATAAATTTGAGTTAAGGTGGAGAAGAAGCTGAGTTAACCACTTTGATTTAATACGCAGAACTGTTTCCAGTGAACAAGTAGTGAAAGCCTTGCAGACCAGTCATAGCAGAAAAGAGCAAACGTGTTTCTTCGAGTGTAAGGCATGAAGGCAGCTATCTCTGTTTTGTGTTTGTTTGGGCTCCATGACCTTCAACAAAAAATTCTCCAGTTTGGACATAAAGCCAACTGTGTGATAATTGCTGTCCCAAGCAACTATAAGTCCTCCTCCATCTTTTTCTCATTCCCTTCCCCCCAGTTTTTCTGAACCATCCCTCTCTTCTCTCTCTCAGGTCAGTGTAGTGTAGCAAGGCAGAAACTGACCCACCAGCTGTGACAGGGTTTAGACCACTTAGAATATTGCCGTCTGACCATGTAAGGATGCACTCGGCGTCATCTGTGTTAGTCTGGTCAGTCAATCCATTTTTACTGAAGGCTCAGAGATTAATGGCCTTGGAACAAAGGGAGACCCCCTATGGTGCATTGTGTGCAGATGAGTCCTTCCATTGTGTGCCAATAATGCTTCACCTACAAGGGGCCTTCAGAGACTTAGGGCAGTGAACTGTGGCTGCCATCCAGGTCCGCCAACTCCATGCGGTTGTCTTATGATATGAAGATGCCATGCTGTGTCTGAAGCTGTCATTGTCATCTGATTATGAAGTACAAAATGTTACAGGCATGCTAAGTCAAGGGAACCTGTGTCAACTGAAGGATAGATCATTAATGTTATTATATAGCACCTTTCAGTGTTGGCCATATTTCAAAACTATTTTCATGTGAAGCACAGAGTACTTTTAACAAAATATATAATTAATAATAATAATAATAATAATGGGCGGCATGATGGCGCGGTGGGTAGCGCTGCTGCCTCGCAGTTAGGAGACCCAGGTTCGCTTCCCGGGTCCTCCCTGCGTGGAGTTTGCATGTTCTCCCCGTGTCTGCGTGGGTTTCCTCCGGGCACTCCGGTTTCCTCCCACAGTCCAAAGACATGCTGGTTAGGTGGATTGGCGATTCTAAATTGGCCCTAGTGTGTGCTTGGTGTGTGGGTGTGTTTGTGTGTGTCCTGCGGTGGGTTGGCACCCTGCCCAGGATTGTTCCCTGCCTTGTGCCCTGTGTTGGCTGGGATTGGCTCCAGCAGACCCCCGTGACCCTGTGTTCGGATTCAGCGGGTTGGAAAATGGATGGATGGATGGATGGATAATAATAATACATTTTATTTATACAAGGCGCCTTTCAAGGAACTCAAGGACACCGAACAAACAAACAATAAATAAATAAATAATTAATTAAATAAAAGACACAATTATAAAAACTTAAAACATCAGAAAATCTAGAAATTAAAACCAAACAAAACCATTATAATCAGGAGGAAAAAGAAAAAGCCATTTTAAACAGATGCGTTTTAAGTTTACATTTGAAGGATGAATATGATTTGATATTTCGGAGATCCGCAGGCAATGAATTCCAGAGCTTGGGAGCAGAACGGCTGAAAGCTCTGCTCCCCATGGTGGTTAGACGGGCGGGAGGGACAGTCAGATGGGTGGAGGAAGAGGATCTAAGGTTACGGGATGGAATGGCAACATGAAGAAGGTCAGACAGATATGGAGGGGCGAGGTTATGGATGGCCTTAAATGTTAATAGTAGAATCTTAAAATCAATACGAAACTTGATCGGGAGCCAATGAAGCTGCTGCAAGGCCGGAGTAATATGGTGAATAGATGGGATTTGAGTGATGATACGTGCTGCAGAATTCTGGACTAACTGAAGCTTATGAAGAGATTTATTAGGGAGACCAAAGAGGAGTGAATTGCAGTAGTCCAGCCGAGAAGTGACAAGACTATGAACAAGAATGGCAGTAGTATGAGGAGTGAGGGAGGGGCGAATGCAATTAATATTACGTAGGTGGAAGTAAGCAGACCGGGTGATGTTATTAATGTGACATTGGAAAGATAGAGTACTGTCGAGGATGACACCCAGACTCTTGACCTGAGATGATGGGGAAACAGCAGAGTTATCAATAATAAGAGAAAGATTATTGGTTTTGGATAATGATGATTTTGAACCAATGAGGAGAACCTCCGTTTTGTCACTGTTTAATTTAAGAAAATTCGAAGAAAACCAGGATTTAATTTCAGCAATGCAGTCAATAAGCGAGGGTGGTGGAAAAGAGGAGGTGGGATTACCAGCAAGGTAGAGCTGGGTGTCATCAGCATAACAGTGAAAATTAATGTTATATTTACGAAAAATATTGCCAAGGGGAAGAAGGTAAATAATAAAAAGAAGAGGCCCCAGGACAGAGCCCTGGGGCACACCAGAAGTAACAGCGGTGGGTTGGGATGTGAAGGTTTTAAGCTGTATGAACTGTATGAATTATGCCATTTTTATCTAGTGGTAGTTTTTAACCAGTGACTTTATTATTTTTCCAGTTCCAGTTTTTTACCCATTAGATTGAGCTACCTGCCAGGAACTCCGATTAGTCAGTCATTACAGTATGTAGTCCCTTTAATGTTGAAAAAAAATCACAAAGAGCTTTACAGCATATTAACAGGCATACACTGCATAAGACAAAGCAAAACATAACACTGCACTGGCAAGTTAGGAGGCTTCTTAAGGTCTTGTAGTGTGGCAGCGGTAGGATTATGATAAGCTCATTTTCAGGACCACCACACAGTAAAGTCAGCTGATGTTATGTTACTCTGTCATGGGCCCTTGAAAATAGGGGACAAATTCAAATGTGTTAATAACCACAGCAAAATTTTAAATCCATACTGCTGTCCGCCTTGAATAGATTTTCATATATCTCTATATATTTTGGATTGATCTAATAAAACTGTTTACTGTTGCTTTTCTTGTTAGGGGATTAAGGCATCTTATGTTGCCTCTGTAATCCTCGAAGTCAGCACATGTGCCTCATGATGGGTGCATCGCAATGACAAGCAACAGTAACAACACAGAGGCCATAAACAAGAAGGGTCAGAGTCACCTCTATTTCCTGAGGAGATTTAAGTTGTTTGTTACATGCAGGCCACTCTTCCATGTTTTCTTCCAGTCTGTAGTGGCCAAATTATTTTTCAAAGCTGTAGTGTGCTGGGAAAAAAAGCATTAGTGCAGGTGGTGCCAACATTGTAAATAAACTGATTAAAAAGGTTAGTTCAGTCTTATGAGTCAGGCTGGTCTCACTGGACACAGTGGTGAAACAGAGGTCACTCAGCAAACTGCTTACTATCCTGGACATTGACGCTCACCCCCTTTGACCGAACAGAGGAGCAAATTTTTTTTGTGATCAAATTTTTATTAACAAAGTATAAATTATAAAGAATTGCAACAGCTCACAGAAAGGTATATTATAATATACCAATAAAATCCCCCCCCCCACCCCTGGTTTTATGTGAACAAAGATAGTCGTGGAGTGGAAGGCACAATGAAAAAAAAAGAATAACTAAATAAATAATTAAATAACCTAAGTAAATCTAGGTATGCAGTTTCCCTCTATATGAGTTAGGACAAATTGTGAGGCTGACTTCCAGTTTAAAATACAGGTGCTAGATGAACCATTCATAATTTTTGCAGATAATTCAAGTAAAATAAGATTAAAAAAGGAGGTTTTCCACAAATCAATTGATAATAAACTACAATAGGTGATTTCCAGCACGAGGCTAAGGCTAGTTTTGCAGCAATTGTGCCTAGAGAGAATAACCTTTGCTGGAAAGAAGAAAGAGAGACAGCAGAAAAGTCCAGAAGAAGAAATAATTGAGGCAATAAAGGAATTTTATAAGAAAGAATAGATGAGAGAAAGTTTGACCTCCAGGCCCCAAAGAACCACCAACTGTGGGACACTGCTAGAACATGTGTAAAAAAAAAAAAAAACCTAAGGTCTTATAGTACAAAGGATGAGCACATTTAGCAACAGTCTGAGACAACTGTGTTGCTCCAAGGAGACCTATATAAGGTCGTTTCTACCCTCAGCCATAAGGAATTGCTCCTCGGCCATGGTGGTCTCATTAGCTGTGTGCTGAATGGTCCTGAGCTGGTCTATCTTAGTAGACATTAGTGCTCTGGGTAATATACTGTTACAATGACTGACATCCTATACTGTAAAATTATGAGTACAATGTGTAAAATACTAATCAATATACACTTAGTAAATGCCCACACTTTATCAATCTACTATTAGATCATTCAAGTTTTATGTGTATTTGTTCCTTGTTAGCATATTTAAGATTATTATAATTCCTGTTATATATCTTATATATAATTCGCCAGTCTAGTCACTCACTCACTCACTCATGTCTGTCCGAAGCCAAATGTGCAGTTGCCTTCTGCGCAGCTGCCCAAAAAACCTTACGAGACCGACATCGCGGCAGGCAGCGGATTTATGGCCGCGAAAATTCAAAGAGAAAGGCGACTTCGATTAAAGCTCTAGAGGCCTGAACGGCGATTTCGACTACAGCTCCAGGCCTAATTACGCATTCATTCAATACACCTATATCAGGTTTGTGGTGCTTATACTTACTACTATTGCACTCGTGCCCGTTTCATCTTACGTTGTCGAAATGGGCTCTTTGTCTAGTATATATATATATATAATATATATATACAGTGGAACCTCGAGATACGATCACCTCTGTATACGAGAAATTCAAAATATGAGGAAAGTATGAGCGAAAAATTCAGATCTAAATGCGAGCATTGGCTCGCGTAACGAGCCACGAGCCAGGCTGTGGGTATAGTTCGCGGCTTAGCGAGGGGGCGTGGTAGCAGTTGCGAGCCGCGATCTGCGGTGTCTGCGTTTCTCACTTAAGTGCACAGGTGGGAAACTGCCCACATCCATGATTGTTCCTGTGGCTGATGGGCTGCAGCTGCCATGTCCTCCCCGCATATATAGAGAAGCACGAGCCGGTTAAGGGGGAGAAGAAGTAAAAGAAATGAGAGGAGAGACAACGGAGGTTGCGGCAGGCAGGCAGGCGGGCGTAGGAAGTCGGTGCGGGAGAGCAAGCGAGTGCAGGCTCGCGTGTAGCTGAACAGGCGAGCCAAACAGCTGAAGCAGGACGGTGTAGAGAAGGTCAGCTTGCATTAAGAGTGTCTCGCCTGTTGCAGAGCCCGCAGGTGAGACGCTAACAGAGAAGAAGCACCGGGGATTGTCATCTGTTTTTTAAAGACTGCATCCTTTTGACGTTTTAACCTCGTGTTAAAGGATTGTTATTCTTGTGTATTTTAAACCTCCACTTCACAACTGTTTTAAGGATTATTTATTTAAAGATTTATTGAATGCTCTACTGCACTTTGGACACCTGTTTTGATTCTTTTAATAATCAGTTATATTATTTACCAGTGTTATTTATTAAAGGTAGACTACAGTATATATAATTTATCAGTGTTATTTGTTAGGAAAATTGATTTTTATGTTAATATATTTGGGGTGCAGAACGGATTAACTGGATTTCCATTATTTTCAATGGGGAAGTTTGTTCTAGATACGAGAAATTCGCTATACAAGCTCAGTGCTGGAACGAATTAAACTTGTATCTAGAGGTTCCACTGTATATATATTTGTACATTTTATCTCTGCAGCTGTAACCCAGTAATTTTCTTTGGTATTGATAAAGAACTCCTATCTATCTATCTATCTATCTATCTATCTATCTATCTATCTATCTATCTATCTATCTATCTATCTATCTATCTATCTATCTATCTATCTATCTATCTATCTATGTGATCTTACTGCTTCCTGTATGCAAGACAGATAACTGTTTACATCTAAAATGTCAATCCTCAGAGTAATTACAAAATTAAGTGATCTGTCCATTCGAGAAAGGATGATGTACAGATGTTTTAACACAGGCAGTGTAGTAGCACAGAACTGTCATTCCTGCCTCACACCACCAGCATCTGCATTGAGGTCGCATATTTTATTATATTTACAGTACATATTGATTGATATCAGTCAGTATGCAATGGAAATGAGTAACACTTGCCAATTACCAAAAATGTAGTCCTTCTTGTGCTGTGAAGTAAATTACATACATCCCCTTTTTCCATGGTACACCTGTACAGTGTCGTACGTATGGAAATGTAAAAACTGTGAGTGACTGTTACACTTTTCAGATAATATTGTCTACTTTTTAAAAGAATAGACACAGTAATTCACATCAACATTTAATACTTTCAATAACGGCATTTGGAGACAATTTTTGAGGTGAAAAGTATACACTGGAGGAAACCATGTCCCTGGTGCTGAGAAAGACAAGTAGTGAGGAGAAGCACACAGCCGGTCTCCTTTTAAAATGGCTGAATCGCTCAAAAAAGTTTTGCTTTTTTGCCCTATTCCTTCCTAAAATAACACAGATGTGCTGCTTGGCAATGTGTCTGAAATTTCAAGACACTGATCAATACTCAATAACTTGGCTTGAAAAATTGACATATTTGGCATGTTTAAGGCTTTAGTTTTCAAGTCTGAACCCTTGGCTTCTTCAGTGTCCTTCATGTGTAATGTCAGCCTTTCAGTGTGTTCTCCTGAGATGGTGTATTTGATGCATTATGGGAAGGCACTAACTCACTACTCTGAGTTCTGGGAGTTGACTAACATGTTGATCAGATTCTGCTGATGTTCAAGTCAGAAACAATCAAAGGTATAACATTTTAACAATGCCAGCCTAGAATCTGGGGAGACTATACTTTAATGCAAATATATCTTAAATGCAGAAATAGCTAAACAGGAAAACTAATTGGACAGCATGCAAAAGTAAAGGCATTATTTAGCAACAGATTATGAATGTGGTAGTAATTAAAAACTGTGGCCACTTGAGCCATCGAGGGAGAGACAGAACATGTACTGATACAGCGCATTGCCACACACACCACATGGCACCTCAGTAACCTACTAGCTCCAATGCAATGGAGCAGTGTGAGGTTTTTGTTTTTTTTTCACAGTGGCTGGAGAGCCAATCCTGCCACCAACCCCCAAGATTTCCCTGAAAGTTGGAGGACCTGCTTGCAGGGCTGGAGTCAGGCTAGTGTTGTACCCAGGAGGGAGCAATAGCAGGTTAACGGCCTTGCTCAAGGAGGGAGGCTTTTCACCCTTACAAAATATGACCGACACAATGGAAAACAGATATTTTTCTAAGCTACAGGCTGTCCATTTTTCACTGACTGCAGTAGCTATATACATTTCACAATAGTGAATCTAATTTTGCAATGAATGTCTGATGTACATTTTCTACATAAGTGTTCAGTAAATCTGACTGATCCATCAGAAATATTCTGAAAAGCTTGTTTCTGTGAAAGTGTGGGTGAAACAAACACATCCAGCAGGAAGAAGGCATATTGAAGCAGGATGTCAGTTTACGGAAACCATATAATAAATAATAGCATATTAATAATTAACTGGTAAGATCATCTGCGGTATGTGGTGACACCACTGTTGCTTTGGAAGATGATAATGTTGTGACACTGCCAGTAGTCTCTTTTATTTCTTTGTAAGGAACATTTGGTAGTAATGACAATTTTTACACAGTTGGATAACAGTGAATGATGATGGAATTAGATTGTGTAATGGGTAGATTGTCTGAGACTGGGACAAAAACAGTGTCATGTAAATATATTGATATTTAGAGACTGGCTTGTCTCCATACTGTATGGAATAAAACATTGACTGAAGCCGAGTTGTTCACCATGGTCAAGAGTCCAGGCCACATAATGCTCTCACTAGTGGTCTGTTAGAGTTATCATGAACAACAATGAAAATTCAGGCCTTCATACAGACATGCAGTGTCTGAAGTGTTTTTAACAGTGTGGATGAAAGGGTTGTGATGTGTTCTTTTAAGTAGTTATAACATTAGCCATTAACACCAGAAGGAAATTACCTGAATAAGTGAACTTCATAAGTAAGAATGAGCTGCTGTACCCACTAAAATCCAGGTTGGTCTTATCTACAACATGGCTTTAGATGGCTTATAGTTAGCTATACTATCTTGTCAGGGTAAGGAGAGCACAAGCATATGAAATAAAATTGTATCACTTAATTTTGATGACATTTGTGACACTCAATACAGTTTTTTGGGTTCTATTATAATAAAGGCACAACAAATTTGGAATTTGCAAACAAAACTAGGACCAATCAGAGAAAAAAGACTTCTTCACATCCGTTTCTGAAAAGGCACAAGACTTTGATGTCACAGCATATGTGGCCCCTTATTCTATAAATGGTTACCGTGTCATAAATAGGAAATATGAATCACAAGTTGGCCTTTGAAGTAGTCGTATTTGTGTATGTGGTTTTCCAGAAGAAGAAGCAGTATGCCAACGAAGTACTCATTGAGGCATGTTTAAGAGAAATTGCACCACCATTGCCTTGTCATGCATTTGTGACTGTTCTAAGTGACGCTCTTCCCCTACACAGGCAATGCAGAATGAGAAGATGCTCAACAACGAGTTACTTGTCCTCAGAGAGCAGTTCAGAGAGAAGGCCTTCGCACTGCAAGAGGAGGAGGGTCTTGTACATTCACTAAAAAAGGAGGTAACTGATGTTTCTTTGTATGTGTTTATTTTTTTATCTTCTGCATTTAGAGTTTGGATGTTTTTCCTAGGTTTACCATTACTGCTTAGCACATCCTCTGATAACATCAGCTGTAAAGTTTATGTTTATTTATGGAATTTTTCACTCGTTAAACCCTTTTTCTTTGAGTAAAAATGTAGGTTATACTCCAGTCATTTGTTGCTCAAAATTAGGTGCAGTGCGTACAATGCTGTTTTCTAAAATACACAGCTTAAAATGGCATCCTATTGGACATATAAAATGAATGATTTTCTCAAAACTCTCAATTATACTTCGGCAGTAAGCAACACTCATTTTCTTCTCTTTTCTCCCAAGTCACATAATGTGACAGAAGTAAATAACCTTTTGAGTGGTTCAGGCTGTTTTAGGGACCTTGTATTATTTAGATCACCATGTAACTAACTACTGCCTTCACTCTTCCATGTATGAACCTCTAGAAGAATGACGACTGCAGCTAACAGGGTGTATATCTGTAACACATCTGAAGGCCAAGCAGACTTCATTTGTGCTTTAACTGACTAGGCCTTGGATTGTACCCTGTTCATGAAGTTATTGGTCAGTTTGAACAGAACATACTAAGAGAAGATATAATTATTGTGCTTAGGAGAAAGATGAATCGACATCAGGCTGAAATACCACATGAGGTTGTTTTAATTCAAGTGAACTGTAAGGGTTTGAGATGAATGTGATTAGAATGAGTAACAACTACAGCTCAGAAGAAAAAATGGTGATGGATGGAAATGCGAATATAAAGGGTGGCAAGTGAAGGTGAGTGTAGTGTTATGTTCATGATTCAGTTCAATTGAATAGACATAATGTTTGTCACAAAATAGGCATATACAGTAACACATATAAAGCAGTACAAAAGTGTAAAAACATAGCCTATGCATACATATTATGAAAGCAGGGTGAATTATCATTAAATTTGAGATACTTACCAGGTACATTACTAGGCTGGCCTACTCCTGCACTTTATGATTAACACAGATACACACACGTTCACATAGAGGCCCTATTCAGACAAAGTCTCAGGTGATGACAATTACAAGTCACCCTGCAATATTCCACATAGGACCACCTTCACATAAATGCATACCAAATGCCTGTCACTCTTAGCACTAAGAAACGTACGGTTTTCCTTGAGAGACACAAACACTGAATCACTTTAGTTATACGGCTACTTTCTAACCAACAGTGTCTTATTTCAACTGTACTTGTTCTAAATGTCAAGATATCACCTCTCAGCCTTGATAAATCCCATAAATGCCAAAAAGGGACTCTGCTCTGTTGGGCCCTTAAGCAAGGCCCTTAACCTGCAATTGCTGAGCGCTTTGAGTAATGAGAAAAGCGCTATATAAATGCAAAAAATTATTATTATTATTATTGATAACCTTGCCGGCAAGAAAACAGTAATCTTCCTACACTAGGGCGCCCTATGATTTACTTAAGATATAAATAGAATAGAAGTATATACAGTAGATACAAAAAGTATAGAAGTACAAAAGCAACATTTCTTTTAGTACTATTACACTTTAATAAATGTCATAAGTATATCAAAATAAAACCGAAAGAAAAATCTGGACATAATTTTAAAAAAGCTTACTGAAAATCAGCATTGTCAAGTGTGAATGTTGTCCTGGATGGCATTTTGATTTAGAATCGGTGTAATTCATTGGTTGAATTCTCCTATGTCCACATGAAATGGTCATGCGTGTCTCGATCTCTGACGTTACTTTCTATGTCATTACTGCCTTCTGTCGCTGCTCTTTTAGATAGATAGATAGTCACTTGGACAAGCCATATCTTTCTATTATATACGGAAATCCTGTGTCGAGACATTCTCAGAGATAATTTCAAGAGATTTTGAAAAGTCCTTCCTGCCCTCCTCTCAAACATTTACAACCACGCACAAGGTACAATCATTTGTCATTCGTGTGTGTTGTCAGACACAGTTCATGTGCTCTCAGCTCCTATAAATTTTTACATTTAACACATTTAAATTCATTTATGAAAAGTACTCAACATCCTTTAAAGATGCTTTTCTGAACAGTACTTTTAGACATTCAGTCTACTCGTTTCCTTCGATGTAGTCCACATTTTAATCATAGTTAAGAGTTGAAGACAAAGTAGAACGTCGTAAAGAGGTTCAAAGACATTGGTGAGACACACATGCAGAGCAGGTTAGAGATTAGGAAAGTACAAAAATTCAAAAGTTTAAAAAAACTGATAGTAAAGATCGCATTAGTGCTAACAAACGGAAATTATTACTCGTTAAAATAACGGAACAGCGAAAAGAGATCGAATATATGGACATAGGTGATATGACAGAAGTATATAGATTTTGTTCGGCTTTAAACTTTAAGTCGGAGACTTGTAGATCGTCTAATTCATGTTGCTATCAGGGAAAAGTAGTGCTTCTTCCCAATGAAGAGTCATATCCGCAAGAATTAAAAGATTTGTTGTTTGGTGAAAGTGAAATCCACATACACAAGCGGCTGAGACGTGAAGTGGCTGGCGCGTAGTGCAGGCAGGGGGTTGGTGAGCGAAGCGAGCAGGGGGAGAAGCTCCCTAGTTTATGTTAAAACACACGAGGGATTCCGGGAAATGTGACATTACACACATTTGGTTGAAAAGCTGAGACCGAAGGGGCACTGTTATTTAGAGGGAGGCTTATTAGGCTCTGAGGACATTTTGGCTTGTTTTTCTGACCTTGTGTATTGGGCTCAGATAATTATGCTTCCCGACTTTTAGTACCGACCAAGGCACACTGTAGACAATTCTTTAATTTGGCCAAGGTGGTTTAATTTCCTTTTTAATTTCTACACAAAATCCTTAGTCCTTTGCAAGGAGTTCCACTTTTCTTCACAAAAATCAATAAGAAAAAATCCAGTCAGTAAACCGTGATCACACATTTTATAATTTCATTAGCCAGAACAGCTTTATTTCCTAATAAAAGAATTACCAATCTGACAGGGAGCATATATATGGCAAAGAGTGTGAGGGCCAAAACAGACCCTTGATGGACTCCACAGGTCACAGTAGCACAGGAAAAAGAAAACCTACCAATATTTACAGAAAAAGCTCTATTATTAACACAGGATTTAAACCTGGCAAAGGCAGTACTCTGAATGCCTACCAGATGCTCCAGACGATTTACCAAGATGGTAAGTCAGTTGTATCAAAAGCAGCACTAAGGTCTAGCTGGGTCAGAGATGCAGTCCCAGTATCATCTTCCAACAACAAATCATTAGTCTGTCTTAACAAAGCGGATTCTGTCCTGTGGAGTGCTCTGTAACGCAATTGAAAATTTTCAAGGAGCTGATGTTTGTTTTTGGAAAGTCATGAGCTGTAAATGCACAGCCTTCTCTGTGATTTTAGTTTAAGAAAAGGGAAGCTTAGAGATCGGGTGAAAACTTTTAAGATCTGATTGATCAAGATTAGTTTTTTTTAAGAATGGGCTGGACAACAGCAGTTTTGCGGCTGGTTGGCACAGTACCTGACACTAAACAACAATTTACTATTGATAAAATGCTTGGACCAATGACGTTCCATGCCTTTTTTACAAAGACCAGAAGGCATAATATCCAAATCCTGTGGTTTCTATTGCTAAAAGCAGGGTGGGCCTTCTTGGCCTGTGTGAGGCTACTTATTTTGTGTATTAACCTGTATACAACAAGTTCTTTTATAAACGATTAATTGACATTGAATTTTTAAAACTGCATTTTCATAGAAAAAAATAGTTACTTGCTGTTTATATTTGCTTTAAGTTAATCTCGGCATTAATGTGAATGATTAAATATCGAAGTCCAGGGTTAGCGTAAGCCTTTTACCCAGTGCTGCCAGGATAGATTCCTGAGTTTTGTGACTGTAGAGCATTGGATTAGGCAGGTTTAGGAAATTATTGGAAGACTGAATGGACTTGTAATATGAATAATGATTACCCTATGGTCAATATTAACAATGTTTGTGAGTAACCTTATACTTCCTTAAATATTTACTCAGTTTCAATATCCATTAGCACAATTACCAAAAACTAAATTGATGATAGCAAGCCTGCTAAAGCTACTAGCAGTTTCAGTGGTTACCTGTTGGACTATTAGGAGGCTGACATGAAATAATCCTACACAATCTCTTGGTAGTGACATACAGAGCAACTGACACTTGGACACAATTTTACTGCCCTCATAAGAACAATGAGATATGTATTTTTTTTTTTTTTACACAGGTACTGATGTTGTCAGAGCAGAAATGTACCTTGGAACATCAAATGAAAAAAGTCTGTGAGGAGAATTCATATCTGCAGGCCAGTTTAAGCTCCTTACACAAGCAGATTACAGAGCTGGAAGAAGGAAATCAGGAACACATGCAGCAGGTGAGAAAAAGACCCAAGAATCAAAATCTGAACACATTCTTTTCTGTCTTACCATAGGGCATAGAACAAACTTAAAATCAGTTTCCTGGACAAAAAAAGGAAAAAAAAAACTGTATTTGTGTAATTTTTGTAGGAGGAAATATTTTTGCCTGTATTAAATTATGGATAAATTGTTTTGTTCTTTTGTATGGAAGCCAAGAGAGGATGTGTGATATCATTCATTTTTTAAAATTTTCTCAAAATAAAAGAATATTTTTAGAGATCTCGATAAAATAACACTTCGTTTTCTTGAGGTAATTGAAAAATGTCCTCGTAATCTTGAGAAAATGAAATGTTTCCCAAAGATAAATATAGGGTATTAGAACAATGTAGATGACAACAGGCCATTCAGCCCAACAAAGCACACCAGTCCTAAACACTTCATTATTTTAAAATAGCATCAAGTCTATATAGCTTAATGAGACCTTATGTGTTAAGTACAATCACGTTTAAACCCAGAATGTATCCTGAAATGAACATGCAGAAGACTAAAGAAGGAAACCGAATTAAAATTAGCACGTAAACAGCTATGATAAACTCACACTCTTTGGCATTGGTGTAAACTGATGTATCATTGGCTTCTCATGCCATATCACCTGGATGCAAGTGCACTTCATTAACAATAAACCTGAAGTTCTCCCATCTTACTTCATCAGTGCTGTCAGTGAGTACGGCGTTTGCTCAAAAATAATGGGATTGTCTCTCGATACTGAAAATGTGCCTATGTTGGCCGTTGCAGTTTGGCACAAAGCAATGCAAAGCAGACGTGTAACAAATCATCCAGCATGATTACACTGGTAGCAGAAATGCATAATGCAAATAGGCTTGCGTTTGTGCACATATCACATGAGTTCTCCTCAGTTGCTATCATTGTTGTTATCTGTTGGCAAGCTCGCCTGGAGTAAAGGCTAAGTTGCATCTCGAGAAAATGATTCTGTTATCTTGAGAAAACAATAAAAAAAATGATGTTACACTTTCTGTACAAAATTATATTATCTCAAGAAAAAAAATGTATTGTACGTCCTCTTTCGCTTCCGTACTTTTGTATACATTCCCTAATTTATTTTCTTTATCTGCTGTGGGACTGCAAGTGGATACTGATATGCAGATCAAATCTGGGAGCAGTACACTTGCACTTCTATCATTGGACTCTGGGCCGAGATATCTCCGCTATGGAGTTGGTCTCACTGTTTCTGTAGACTTTCACCAGATAATCGTGGCTCAGACCTGCTCTCAGATAGACTGATAACATCACCTCCTGTGAGGTGTTATTGTGTACTGTTAGAGTGTGCTACACAAACAAGACTTGTACAACAGACAGGCCGAAAGGAAAAGTGTTAAGAAAATGTGCTCTATTATTCCTTTTTTCCTACTGCTGGTGCACATGAGCCTTGTAAAAATCTGAATAGAAAATCCTCAACTTTGCAAGGCCAGCTTGATAGTACTGTAAATAGAGCTGCCATCGATTGAAAAGCAAACCTTAAAGTAATATCTTTGGCTGTATCGCATGCAGTTACGTGAGTGCCAGAACGCACTGGCAGAATCCCGGAATATAAACCAGGAGCTGCAGGCACAGCTGGATGAGCTAAGAGAAGAGGCCTCATTCCATCTGGTCACCCAGAGTGACACGTCTCTACAGTCCGAGATCAAGCTGAGTCTGGAGAGTGAAAATGCATCCTGGACACAGGAGGTAGAGCAGGTATGACTTGTACATGTTTGCTACTGGTCCTCCGCCTTATTATCTGTAATTGCATAACACAACAGTAACTGGAAAAATGTATCCCTGAAAATAGGAAGTAACACTTTCGTAGGTTTACAGACCAGTGTATTGTATGTGCTTGAACTAAAATGAATTAACTGGATCTTGGCTTGGATTGCCTTGCCTAATTTTCTTATTCAATCAACTATTATATAACATCTTTTCCTGCAATCACCAAACTAATGCACTGTTAGTTTCAGTTACGGCAGCCAATTTCAGTGATACAATCACATGTAACCCCTCTCATGGAGTTAGCCTGCTGTAGAAAAAAGAGCTGCACTGTTAAATGTCCAGTTGTTCTTAGGAACATAATAAAATCTTCTCTGGCTTTACTGGCACGACAGCTTTTTGCTCTCTTTGAGCAGAGAATGATCTAAATTCATATCCCAGGTGGCCAGTGGAAGTGACTTGTGGAGGGTTGGATTGTTTACCTGCTGTACCAGTGAGTCTGCGCTAACATTCACTATTCATTGAATCTGTGATACTGATACCAAATATGTAGGTGTAGTTAGAGGTAATCAGCTTCACTGAAGCAACCGTGGCACAGACATTGTACTCCTAAACAAGAACAGTAAGAGTCCAGAGCTAAACAGGTATCCTGCCTAAATACTTTAACATGCACCTTGAATTTAAGCAAAGGATGAGTTATGGAGGAAATGACATTTTCAAGTAGCCACATAAAAAGCTTGTTAAAGTATCTTTAGAGGCTCACATGCTTCACACTTTTCATCCTCTATATTACCTTCCACCCAGGCATCCTATTTCCCATGGTGTTGCCAGCAAGACCACAGCATATTATTCAAAGTATTTACCTGTTTTTCCCTTAAGAGTAAATATACCAGAGATAACTGTATGCCAATTCCCCAACACTCATCCTTTTACTTTTTGTCCCATCTATATCAGATTCCTGAAAACTGGCCTTGCATGGGTACTTGCCCTGCCACCTCCCACCTCCTTGACAACACCGTCTGTTACAGATTTTTTTCATTTGTTACTGCTAGATCTCTTAGCATGTCTTCTGTAAATCTTATGCTGACTATGCCCTGGGCATTCTGCCTGTATTTCGAAATAAACTAGCTGTGTAAGCCCGAGCTGTAAAAAGCCTGGGGTCCTAGAAATTATTGAAATAGTCAGAAAAAAACTGAAATGTAGAGATATCAGGTAATTGAATGGAACTACTCTGGGCATCTCTCTCTTAGGAGGATTTGTTTTGCCGACGTGCTCGCCTGTGTATTAGCGGTGGGAGGAAAAGTAAAAGGGGTACCGTTTTGCTGATGTTAGTGACTAAGCGACTTTGTCTTTCTTCTGAGGTTTCGTGTTGCTGGCCTCGCTTGTATTATTAGCGGCTAAGTGAGTTTTCTGTTTCCTCGCAGGTGGAGCCCTTACCCCAACTCCACCTCTCGCATCCGGGCCAGACAGACACACACACTTTCACGCGTAGACGTTTATGTATAAGATAAGCAAAGGGTAATACATCTATCCAGTATAAAATCCCTTTAATCCTTTATTTTTGTAGGGACCAGAGCCTTTCCTAGCAGCATTAGACACAAAGCAGGAACCATCACAGATGAAGCACAAATATAATACATAAAAGTTGTAATAACCGATAATCAGACAGCATGATGAGTTGAGGTACCACCCTGGTGAACCCCATTTAATAAAGTTCCTAAGAAATGGAAAGTGAACAGAAAAACAAAGTCAACAGCATCTAGTGCTGGGAGGAACACTGGTTCATACCGAAAACCGCTTTTTATTTTTGTTATGATATGGATTTTTCTTATACCGCAATACTGTTGTTTAAATAGCGTAAACAATGTTCAGAATGTGGTGCAGCGGGAAACTGTTTAAGGGGGGCCCTTTTTCACTGCTACACCGCTAAACATGCATGCAACAGAGTACATGCGTTAGTGGAGGTATTGAGCGGTGAAAATAGATAATAATAATTTTTAAAATTAAAAAAAATTATGAATTAAAATAGATAGAGAACATTCCGAAACTGAAGCAGAAGAACTTTTGTCGAAAAAAGGAGCCGTGTCTGTTGTCTGGAGATTTTGGTTTTAAAAGGTCGGATGTGGACCAAACAACTATTTACTGCAAATGGTGTCGAGCTAAAGTTGTCGCCGGAGGCGGTAACACAAGCAATTTGCTGCACCACCTTAGCCGCAAACATGCTTTGGAGTGCCATGAATGTATGGAACTAAGATTGGCACCCTCCACGTCCTCGGGTAAAATTGAAACAGCTAGACGACACTCAAGTCAGACGTCACTTGTAGACGCATTTGCTAGAGCACTGCCTACGACAAAAAAAGCAAGCGGTGGATCAAGATAACCAACGCCGTTACAATCCATATAGCTAACGTGTCAGTGGACAGAGATTGATAACATTAACAGAAAGCGTAGTTGGTTTACAAAAAATATTTACTATTTATTCCTTTTCTAAGACATGTTCAGTGCAATACAACTTTTAAGTCTAAATGCCTCTTTGGATGGTTGAAAATATGTTGTCAAAATTATAATTTAAATTGTTTGCAAAAGTTGTTCAATAAAAAGGTTCTATATTTTGACTGCAACTGTCATGCAGTGTGATTCCTTCTCTTTAGTGCCACCCTCTTGAAAACTATCACATTATGGGTCCATGCTAACCTGTATTAATACTTGTGTGCACATTAAAATGTTTTTTTGTACAATGTACAATTCTCATGACAGTGGAATAGGTTATTCTTAGCCAGTCTACTGCAGTAATTGCAGTGGAAAATGTGGTTAACTTCCAGTCATGCATAGGAAAAAAAATACAGTCGAATACTGTGAAACCGGTATAATTTTGAAAAATACCGTGATATAGAATTTGGGTCATACCGCCCAGCACTAACAGCATCTGCCTTGAAAGAAAAGGTCCGGGTTATTTCAGGTTGCTTCTTAGCAGGAATTCAGACTCCGTAAGTTAACACTGAACGTGTACTTCCGGTGGCTGTACTGTTTATAATGAGGGATCCTGATGGGACTTCCGGGAGTAGAGAGGAAGTGAGGTCGACTGACAACCCACTGCAATGCAGTGGAAAAGGAGAATGTGTTAGCAGCAGCAGCGCCCCCTCTCAACTCCCAGTGGTATTGTTAACCTTGTGAGAGCCCTGAAGACGTAAGTGTACATGCTTGACTGAATGTAACTAAACTGAAAATGTTGTCAGTGATTTGTAAAAGGCTGAGGAACTATAAAACAAGGATAAAAAATTGTATGTATTAGTGTTCAGTACATATGCATGTTTTATTGAGCTTATAGATCACGTTATAATTTGTACAGCACAGTACAGTTAAAAATTCAATCAATGCAGTATTGAAGAAATTCATATTTAAAATTCAAAAAGCATAAAATCATAATCAACAATCAATATCCTTACCTTGCCAGTTTACAGAGCTACAGTATTTGAAAAGAAAGTCTATTATGAGATATTACAAAATGCATCAGATGACAAACAGATACATGGCAGACATCTGGAAAAGTTTTTATATTGGACGAGTATTAACAAATTCTTGCCAGATCCAGATTCTAAATAAGCTTTGCCCTGTTTCTCATAAGGAAAATCTGTTTTTTTGTAGTTTTAGACAATATAGGATATCATTTTCTTTTGTTTAATAAAGGGTGTGTTAGGAATCTTCCAGCTGACAACGATAAGTCAATGCATGAGGAATTTGGTCTAGAAGATCACAATAGAGTTTTCATTGAAAAAAGGCTACTTATGGAATGAAGTCCAACTAAGTTTTACATTTGTTGCCTACATCAGGTTACAAGACAGATCGAAACAGTGAACATGCAGCTCTTACCTCTAGTGGGGGGTGAAGACACGGACATTTCAGCAGAATCGGGCACTTCTGACAGCCTCCACTTAGCACTAGAGCATCTCTATGAACTTGTGGAAAAACTTGTCAAAGGCCACTCCTTGCAGGTAAGACATTTTGCCAATAAAAGCAGTACCACAGGGAAGCTAAGTGGACCCTGACCATTAGCACAATTTTCTGGAGAATCCCTTTTCCTGTAGCCATCCTCAATAGGTGAGGTTTCCTCTTGTCGCTGTCCGTGCTTTTGATAGTTCTCTGTGGTTGTGCTAATTCTGCCAAGGTCACTTCCCTTGTCTCCGGCTGCCAGGTGGTGACATTCACAGTTCCTTCACATGTGCCAGTTTGTATTAATTAGAATAATATTTACAGCATGCAAAATCTTTTCTGATTCTTTCTCTCTTCTGGAGGTTTCTGGGCAGCATGGTGGCGCAGTGGGTAGCGCTGCTGCCTCGCAGTTGGGAGATCTGGGGACCTGGGTTCGCTTCCCGGGTCCTCCCTGCGTGGAGTTTGCATGTTCTCCCCGTGTCTGCGTGGGTTTCCTCCGGGCGCTCCGGTTTCCTCCCACAGTCCAAAGACATGCAGGTTAGGTGGATTGGCAATTCTGAATTGGCACTAGTGTGTGCTTGGTGCGTGGGTGTGTGTCCTGCGGTGGGTTGGCACCCTGCCCAGGATTGGTTCCTGCCTTGTGCCCTGTGTTAGCTGGGATTGGCTCCAGCAGACCCCCGTGACCCTGTGTTCGGATGCAGTGGGTTGGAAAATGGATGGATGTAGGTTTCTTTTGTGTTGACTTTTTTCAATAAAAGAAATCTGTCTTTCATTTCTAGACTCCATAGGTACTGGCTTTAATTCATTTCCAAACATGCCTTTATTTGCCTTTGAGGTGTAAGATTCCCGTCTTTGGATCCATTTTAAACAATGCCGGTAGCTGTCTTTCCTCTAGTCCACTGTAAGTCTAGACACCTACATATGCGTTAATGTGAAACATGATGTTCTGCCAGCGAACTGGCTGGTAAACTTTTGAACAAAAACCAGGAGATGCACATAGAAAACAAAAGAAAACAAGAAAAGGTATAAAGCGAAACAAGACCAAAGTCCAAAACGAGAGACAGTAATCATGGATCGAGAGAACAAGAGGGACGAATCTGAAAGTACATGTGAGAAAAGAGCACAAAGATAAACTCTGAATACTTCAGAAATTTGGTATCCCCAGATGGGATAAGGATTTGCACTCATAGCTGTCCTCTTATCCTGTCGTGTCGATTATGCATGGGTCCCGACCTCTAAGGCCACGCCACCTAGGAATGCTGGAAGCAGACCTAACGACGGAAAATACACTGGGTGCCTTTGACGACCCAAAATCGTACCAAATCATGACGTGAGGAGTTTGGAAATGGCCAGCATCGGTGCTGGGCGGGCAGCATCTAAGAGTAGAGTCACATTTGTTGCACAGTAGACATATAAAATATTCACAAGTATTAAGATTGTTTCTGAATGTATTTGTTATGATAATGGAAGATTTTGTGTTTAATTGGGATTTTTTGCCTTTAATCATCATAAGAAAAACCCTGACATCAAAATATTTTCCCTGGGGAATTTATTTATGGATTGCAAATGTATTTTATAACACGCTGGACTATGCTGGGTACCCCTTTAAATATACAGTAAGAGGGTCCTTTTAAATGACATTTTAATACAAAAACAAGATATTCCTTACAGGCTCCATTGATAGAAATCAAGAGTTTAGAACCTTGCGCAGCAAGTCCCTGCTAGTTTTGAACTCCTGAATACTGCAGTGTTGCCCAAATTATTCAAGTTTTTAGTCCTTGCCACATGCTTAACTGAATTGGGGTCTGGCCTTTCTTACACCGTACCCATGAATGATGCTTTTGAATTACCTTTCAGCACATTTGCTTTGAATGTTCCCTTCTCCCCATAAGGTGGTATCTGTTTGGAGCTACGCCAGCCTCAAATGTTGTGAACAGTCTTCACTGCACACAGATGGACTCCAGTGGCACACTAGTGTGGTGTCTCAGCATTTGGTGGTACTAACATCTGTTTTGACGTGTCACAGCTGAGGGGCTAAGCACAGAATTATTTTTGTTTTCCATTATTAATTCATTTATGCTGTACTTCCTCCATCCTTCTATGGTGTTATATGATGAGCTGATTTCCAAAAACAAAATATACTAACTAGAAATCTACCGTTCGATAGTGTGACATTTCTGCTTAGCCTTTTGGATGATGGGCTGAGTATCAGTCAAGAGTGTGGTGTAAGTCGAGTAGTTTAGAATCTGGCAGCTTGTAGGATGTTTCTCTCTCTCTTTTATCTTGAGCGTCCTCTCATTGTGATATAAGTTGTCTATTTTTATTTAGTAATATACATTATGTACTCCCAGAGCTTATCTATTGAATTTTTGCAAGTTCAATAGTTTGATTATGAAAAGCTTTCCTGTTCTTATAGAAGTTGTATTCAAAAGAATAATTTATTGTACAAGTTGCCAGTGTGCCTTAACTGGACCCTGCTAAGCTGACATACTGGCCGTCTCACCTCACTTCACTACTGTTTCTGAGAAATAAAGAAGGCCTTTCAAGGGTGATTTTCTTTCTGTTACCCTATACTCTCTGACATACAATCCCTGACCATTGTCCTCTCTTCTAAAATCTAAAGTGTTACAGTATCTGTGTGACATTGGATCTCCGTGAGACGGCTGCCACTGTGGTAGACAGAGACCTTTCTTAGGTTAAAAAGAAAACCAGCAGCAGACAGGATTCTTCTTGTGTCTCTTTACTGAAGTGGGCCTGTAGGTTTCAGTAATTTAGTGTTTCCTTGCTGAGGCCCTACCATGACTCTGCACATAAATCACTTCCAGAACATACCACTATATATCTCCCATGCTTGCTTTGTATTGTATTTGGTTTCTGAAGCAGGCAGTTGGTTAATCTATCAGAAAATTTGTGCTTATTTTTTGCTATGTTTTTATTTGACTTTCTCCATGTTGTTGACATTTGCCACAAGTTTTAAATTGATATGCACAGATTAAACCTCACAAAACAGTAGATATGTACAACATACATGCAAACCAAGTACTCACGTGGGATACAGTTTCAAGTTGTACAATTATATTACTGTACTGTACTGTATAAGTATATTACTGAGAAATGTCAGAACAGGTACATCTAGATAGATAGATAGATAGATAGATACTTTATTAATCCCAATGGGAAATTCACAGAAAAACTTATTTACTCCCAAGCCTTTAACATTGTTAACAAGCCTCTTTCTCCATAAATTCATTATGCAGGATGAAGCAGAGGTGAAAACTCCAGAATATGAAAGACTGCTACAACAGGCCATCAGAGACCGGGATGAAGCAATTACAAAGTAAGTATAACAATCACCAAGAGAAGATATATTTGTGTCAGTGTCTACCAGAGGGCACACATTAATACAAGGGCTGGGGCTGTAGGGAGAAGGGGACTTTGGATGTCTGGGTTGTGAGTTTGGCTGAGTGATCGACTTCAAAGCACAGATGCAATGTGTAGAATATTTTTTGTAGGAACTGGTTTGAACTCAAATTGTTTTCTGGTTGAATTGAACATTATTAGAAGCTTCATTATTTAACAACTTATTTCATCACAGAAATAAAGGTATGTACATTTTCTGCGCAAATTAATTTTTCATCTTTCATTTTATAACTGTAAGACTTTCAAACCCGATTTATCATTTCAGTTAGTACAGTATGTAATTCCCCAGTTTATTTATCATATTTTCTAACAAAGGCAACAAGACACACAGAGAAAGGGACGTAAGGGCCGGCAAACAGGTGAAGAAAGGTACCTACACTGGACAATAGAGAGCCACTGCTGCGAATAACAGGCTTATACCTGGCAGTAAAATAAAGTCATATTTGCCTAGGTTGTACCACAAGTTTACATTTAAAGTCACTAACGTTTCAATAGAAGAGATCCAAGTTGTAATGTCCAGGAATAGAACATACTGATGCAAGCATGTTTCGTTGTTTGACGTCACCAGCATTCAGAATGATTCACCATTAAGGTACTGGTACAGAGTGGATCATTTCTGTTGATAAGTCAGTCAAGATAATGTAACGTATCTCCCTGGGCAGTGACGTGGGTAAATTCAGCCCACATTTCAATGTCTGGATAACACATTTTAGTTTTAATTGTCCAGCCCCACCTCCTGCTTTTTCCACTCTCCCTGATGGAAGAGGTACCAGTTTCCCAGCAGCCCCCAACCCTACCATACTGAAGTTGCAATAGCATTCTAGATCCTGCATCTGGAGAACCAAACAAGTTTATTTTAGGTTTTTGCAGCACTTTATCCCACTGCTGACACCAATGTAGTGCCGGCACTGAATGCCAGAATCTACTGCTTAACAGATTTAGTATCCTGCATTTGAATGACATACCTGCTTACCATCTGTGCACATGTTTTGTTCCAGGCGCTCCAGTCTTACGCACACATCTCAAAAATGGGCCTACTGGGTCAACTGAAGGTTTTAAATTACCCCCATAGGCACGTGCATGATTGAATCGATGCCTTGTCCAAGACTGGTATCTGCACTGCACCTGTGTCCCACTATGTCTCTGACATGGATTATAAATGAGTTTGATAATGTTATGTCATGATAAATTTCATGGTGAGTTAAAAATGAAAAAAAAAAAATGAATATGTATTTTAACATCAGAATATAAAAAATAAATATTGCAAAAAAAAAATCCTTGTGCAGAAGTAGACAGAGAACATATAAAATAAGTAAAATAAATACAAATATGAGTGATATAGATAACTTCTGGGGGCAGCACGGTGGCACAGTGGTAGCGTCGCAGTTAGGAGACCCAGGTTCGCTTCCCAGGTCCTCCCTGCGTGGAGTTTGCATGTTCTCCCCGTGTCTGCGTGGGTTTCCTCTGGGTGCTCCGGTTTCCTCCCACAGTCCAAAGACATGCATTGGTACGTTAGGTGCATTGGTGATCCTAAATTGTCCCTAGTGTGTGTGTGTGCCCTGCAGTGGGCTGGCACCCTGGCCGGGGTTTGTTTCCTGCCTTGCCCCGTGTTGGCTGGGATTGGCTCCAGCAGACCCCCATGACCCTGTGTTAGGATATAGCGGGTTGGATAATGACTGACTGACTGACTGACTAGATAACTTCTAATACAAAAGTGAATATATTAAAATATATACAGTACTTCTTTATATGAAGCCTTGATAATTAGACTGATAAATGTACATTAATGATTTACACAAGGAAGAGGATTAGGGACTGTTGTGACCAGTAGGGGGTGTTGCAGAACCTCAAACCTCAGACACCACAACACAAATACAAGTCCCATGTTCAAATAAGTGATTTATTAACAATACCTTCACAATGATTTCTCCCATAAACACAATTCATCTTTTATTTCTCTTTTTCCCCTCCTCCACACCTCCAGGAGGGCTTTGACTTCCTTCCACCCAACTCCAACTTGCCTGGATGTGGCAGAGCAGCTCCTTTTATCTTGAACTTCCAGTGCCAGGGCACAGCCTGATGGAAGTACTTCCATGTCAATCAGAAGTCACAAAAACCTAGGAGCATAGCTCCTAGCAGCATCCCCTGGTTTGCACCCGGGGAACCCAACAGGGCTGCTCTATGGCACTACAACTCCCAGCATTCCCTGTGGGTGTCCATTAGTGTACCTGATTCCAGGGTTGCTGCCACCTAGCAGTTTGGGGGAGCATGTAGCTTGAACAGTTCAGCTCTCCTCTGTACTTCATGCTGGAAGCTGTCCTCCCAGCCGGGTAATGTTCCTCCATCTAATACTGCAAGGATGCCAATGTACTCACTCTTCAGATGGCATACTTTGCCCAGATCCTTGTGTAGGCAGGGAACTTCCTGCCTCTTTTCATGTCTATTTGCCATCTGGGCCTATCAGCCTGGTACGGGAAGGGAATCTGCCCTGCCTGCCATCTATTACACCGAGTATAAATATAGTTATATATAATGATTGCTATGAAGATATATCCTTATTTTATTTAGTAACTTCACAAGTGTCCTTGTAGAAACATCTGGCTGTGTGACCACTGAACACATAATTGGGTGATGGTCTGACGAGTAGAGGTTGATGTTTAGGGGTACAGCACTTGAAATGGGCATGAGAGAAACAGGATTAAGATGGCAGAAGAAAGAGTCTGCACAGCACTGCTGTCAAGCTGCATGCTGACAAGGATTAGTGCATATCACCAACTCAAAAATGCAGCAATAACAAAACAAATAATATAAAATAATAATATATCCATGACCCTCACCAGTAGAAGCAGTTGAAAAAATGAGATTAGAATATGTAATGCTCCTTTGAAAAATCTGACATGCATTTGATTTTACTGCCTTAAAATGAATTACTCACTGTTCAGTAATATGTGCTTACATTCTTCACTCGGGCTGTGGTGAGAAGTTAAGCAAAATGACACCTTTTATTGGCTAACTACAAAGACCACAATATGCAGGCTTAGAGATAACACGGGCCCCTTCTTCAGATGTACTCTTTCTAGTTAGCCAATAAAAGGTGTCATTTTGCTTAACTTCTCACCACATCCATAATGTCTAACATGGTAGATTTCACTAGGGGTAGAAAGTTTGGAATTACTAAATATAAAAATTCAGATTAATACTTAACAGTTCAGGTGTATCTGAAAAGTCTCACTTTGTGTGACAGTTGTGTGCCTTTGTAATTCTTTAGGAAGGTGGCTATGGAATCTGAATTGTTCAGGTGCAAGAACGACATGATGCTGCTGAATAACCAGTTGCTGGAGGCTGTACAACGTAAACTCGAACTGTCCCAGGAACTGGAAGCCTGGCAGGTAAGGACACAGCAGTTTCAGCTCAGATCAAACATGCACTCTGTTTCATTGTAATTAAGGGTGGAGTGACTTTAATGGAGGAGAAAACGTAAGCTGAATGCTCTCTCTATGGGTCTGTGATATACGGACGGGTTATGTGGTTACTCAACTTTCACAGACAACAGTCTCATACATTTTGCATGGATACAAAATATACTCCATGCAACTGATAAGGTTACGGCAACAGCATAAAGTAAATTAAATGTCTGCTGCTCTTGACTTGCCTGAAGATGCACTGCCTTCATTTTTATGATAAAAGTAAAATGCCCTTCCTAGCTACATATACAGTACAGTATGTGTTTTAGATGAGTCTGCCTTAAGATGAGAGCTCATTCTATTTTATGTTTCTTTCTTTCTTTTCTTGGTGACTGAAACCTTCATTAGGGGACTATAATATAATATAGAATATAATTTTCAGTTAAACCCATTGTGTTGCCCAATAGTGCAGTTGGGATATGAATCAGACCTCAGTTTAGTTGATTGGTGAAATTTGCCGATGCGTCTTTCACAGTGAACATGCTGTATTTGCTGGTGACCTTGTTTGCAGAATATTTTTCAGTAAATTCACCAGCTTAGACAAACTCCCCCCTTACCGTGCCCCATGAAGCTTTGCAAGGCAAATACAACATCACAGAGCTATAGCATGCATACTTTGAGATCGTTGCCAATCAGCTTCAGGCATTTCAGGCATGCGGGTACATTAGCTGACTTTAATGAGAATATTAGGAGTACTGCCACTGGATATAGAATACTGACCCCAGTGGCTAGCAGGGCAAGGCTGATTTGCACGTATAATTAGCCATGTGCTGGAGTTACCATGTAAAACAAGCTTAAAGAAGCCTAAAGGAAGACCCGTTACCCTGTCAAATTATAGTAATAATGAAAGGTTTATTATTCTTTATGAGGAGTTTCTATCTTATCATGGAAGAAAAAAGTGCAAAGTATCTGCACAGACAAAGAGCAATCAAAAGAGATGTTCTAGCTGTGTCTGGAGCCGCAAATTCAAACAATGGAAAGAGCCATTCCCACACTGTCATTTGTCACACAGCTAATGTGTGTCCCAAGATTGGAACTTTGTAAATATATACAGTATTTATTTATTGCTAGATTGTGGCCATTTGTTTTATTTTGTTTGTGGTTATCAGTCCATTTGCACCTTGTTGTTTTTGTTGCACAGTGTGGTTAGCGCTGCTGCCTCAGCGCTCATATCATATTTTTGGCTATAATCGGTCCAGCATAGTTTGCAGATGCTTCCCTAACCCTCAGACACCATTATAAGGCACTCAAAACTAGTTCAATTCCACCTTCCCCTTTGACTTCAGTGTATTTCTCAGAATTCTGTGAAGTTCCTCAACACTTCCATGATTTTACTGAACTCATAGAACAGCAAACTTCACAGTGTTCACTCATCACCAGTCAAGTGTGAGAAAAAAAATGACAGAGAAATACTTAATTAATATTTGTGTGAGCATCTCCTTAAGGTTTTGGTCTCTCGATAGTTGCTTTTGTTTATTATCTGTATCTTGTGTGGTACCCATTCACATGTTCCTTTGCAGTTGAAACTTAAGTTGTTCAATTAAAATGGAATGGCAATGAGTTAACTTTTTTTTTTCTTTTCTTTGACAGGAGGACATTCAGATCATCATCAACCAGCAGCTAAAGCAGCAACAACAAAATGACAAAAAAAGACAAAACAATGGCACAAGCACTAGCTTACTGGGCTTCCTGCAGAAACCTGGCAGCCACTCTACTGAGAAGAATTTCTTCTCACGTTTTAGGACTTGAGGGGGGCCACAAGAACCCAAGGACTTAAGTGAAATGGGCCCAATTTTCAGTAAGGCTTGTTTTGAAGTCAGAGGATGAGCATTTCCAGTTTATGAGGAAGAAGTGTGTCCAAGGCCTGGAAATGGGATGATGATCACTGTGCAAGAACAACAAGCTAGGTACTTTGGAAGAACTGCAGACCTTCATGGAGCTATGGGATACAACAGAAAGAGACTGAGGTTGGTTATGGAAGTACCCCGTGTTTATCATCACTTGCAAGACTGGATGATGGAGCATTTGAACAAAGTAGAACTTGCATTAATTTGAATGTGACTCAAAAAAATGGTACCTATGGTTCAAGAATATATACCAACCATTAGAAGATAAATGTGGATATCTTTAAGTGCTGTTAGATAAATTGTCCCCATAAGTCATGGATTCATGGTTAGCACATGGCAGGGCTTCAGCTGTTTTATTAGTGCATACGGGGTTGGACTCCATGACTTAGCTGGATGAGATCTGACAGATTAATCCCCAGTCTGCATATCTTCTGGTGTGAATCTGTACAGATTTAAGAAAGTGCTTGGCAAGGCAGTGGGCGAAGGATGTGGCAACAGATCATCAGGATGACATCCACAGATGAAAATGTTTAAAGAACTTATGAAGTGTGACATGAGGATGGCTGATCTGCCACTTCACACTTTAAACACAAAACTGTTAACGGTGTCCAGGCATCTGTGCTGCACATGACAGAGGCCTCTCATGAAGTGCAAGCTGATGTTTGTGGTTGTTGTAAACTTTTTTTTTTTACTGTGGAAATCACACTAAATCTGGAATTATATTTACTTTCCTTAGAACTGTTATTTATTTTTTTATTGTGAGCGGACAGGACATGTTTGTAAAGGGGATAAGGATGGCTTGTTTATATACTGTGCTTAGCCTGATGTTCCCTTTTATTTAAGATTTATTTATTGTAACAATGCATTGCACATATTCCTTGAAGGAGTTTAATTTGAATTTAAAGTGCCTATAGTAGGATACATTTATGTAAACTGGGGTAAGTACACAGGAAAAGTGACAAAGGTGGGTAGCAGCGTATTCTACCACGACTGGATGTCCTGGCACCACTTTCGACAGGCTGCCCTCGTTCCACGCAACTGATGTTGTCTGGCAAATGCCTATTTAGATAGATAGATAGATAGACAGATACTTTATTAATCCCAATGGGACATTCACATTCTCCAGCAGCAGCATACTGATACAATAAATAATATTAAATTAAAGAATGATAATAATGCAGGTGAAAAACAGACAATAACTATGTATAATGTTAAATGTTAACGTTTAACCCCCCCCCGGGTGGAATTGAAGAGTCGCATAGTTTGGGGGAGGAACGATCTCCTCAATCTGTCAGTGGAAATTTAGTTTATTTGTAAGTATAATTGTAAGTATAATTATAACAAAACAACATGTGTTAAGGCTACAGTGTATTAGTAGGGGAAATAAGATTAAATCTTTAATATACTGCAAAATATCATCAGTTTTTTTTTTTTCAAGTCTACTTTCTCTATTAGAGGGTCATAGGCAGTGCAGCGTATCCCAAAATTTTATACCTTCATTTTCTGAATCTTCTTATTCTGATAACTGGGTGGGAGCTCAATATGGGGGACATGGACAGACAGTGACTTAGTTCAGGGCCATTTAAAGTCAGCAGTCACCCTAACTTGGTGGTCTTTGAGAGGTGACAGGAAACAGCAGAAAACAAGGACCCAACGGTTTGAACCCACGACAGCAGAGTTAAGACCCACACCACTGATATAAAAATAACACGCAGAAGTCAGCATCAATTTACAATTTAAATGTCATCTTTCAATTTAACATGTATGATTACCTGGCTGATGTCTTTATGCAAGGCGACTTACATTTCTTTTGGTTTTCCAATCGGAGCACAGGCAGGTTAAGTGACTTGTTCAGGGTCACACAGTGTCAGTAGCAGGATTTAAAGTCTAAAGCCTTACCCACTATGCAACACTGCCTGCCAACATGCAGCAGACGTTTCAAAAACATTTTAAGAAGCCTCATTAGATTTACCAGAATAGCACAGCACATTAGCGTTCACCAAACAGATGCTAAATCTTCATATTTTAGTGGCGATTACTGACAAATCGCTGCCCAGCGACTCCTTAAGAAGGTACTTAATGTGAAGTGTTGCTACAAGAAGACTCCATGTCAGATGTTTTCTACTGTGTGCCTATTATATGTAATTGAAAACAAATACTTTTTGTACATTCGTGACATCTGTCCATCACTGGTCAGGGCTGCAGGGATTCAAAGGGAGTGCGTGCAGCTTAGTTCAAGTTGCCAGGCCATTAATTCAATTCAGTTTCTTGTGTACAGCACTTTTCATCGAGTGCAAGAGCAGAGCCTTGTGACAAGTCCTCAGGTAAAATGAAAATACAAATTACTGATTACATAAGGAGAGCACAGGACTGTCTGCAGTGCATTGTAGTATTTATTTGTATTAAGCTTCACACTCCATATTTGTTTCCCAGAAATGCTGATGTTGGTGTCCCAATATGAAATTTGGCCTAAGATGGCAATGTAGTCTCAAACAGCAAATGCTGGTGACAAATGAATTTATGTACTTGTGATCTTTAAGGATTACGAAGAGTCAAGTAGATTTTGCGAATGTGCAGGTACAGCAGAACACCACAAGTAGTTCTTGAATTACTGCTCACCCACTTCATTTACAAAGCTTTCTTAAAACGCTCGTTTATAAAATGACATTAAGCAAATATACATAATGTATTGCATGCCATCTCAAAACTCTTCAGAAACATCTGGGACATGTGAAAAGGACGCTGAATCACTGAAGCAGGGAAACAAGAATCGCTGTCTACATTATCTTATGTGACACTTTATCCACATATACTGTACATTTTGCACTCTCTCGTGACTTAATGCTGCTTGACACCCGAGTTTCCATTTTAACAGCTGAGTGGATGTGAGACAGGGGAATTTAAGGGAATCAAAAGTCAATCAAGCAGGTTTAATATTTGTTTGGATTATTAACTTATTTGGCTGCAGCCTTTATCCAAGGCGATGTACAACATTTAAGACACAATTGGAGCACTGGCAGATGAAGTGACCTGCTCATGGTTGCACAGTGCATGCCACTAGTGGGATTTGAACACATAACCTCAGGGTTTGAAGTCCAAAGCCTGAACCAGTATGCCATAGTGCCTGGATGGGCAACTATGACTGAACTTCAAGGACATGTTTAGTTGTAAATAGTGTGACAAAGGTGCTATATCAGCGCCGGACCTGACACAGCTTGACACCAGAGGCACACTTATAAAAATAAACTTTTAGTTTCTTAACCTGGGGGCCACGTCTTCCCCGTGTCGCACAGGCACAACACAGTCCCACAAGCTCAAACGGCACAACACAAAATAAATTCTTCTTCTTTCTTCTTTCCTCCACTCCTCTCTGGCAACTTTGTCTCCCTCCTCCCAACCCTGGCTCCCACAGTAACGACTGCTGGCTCCTTTTATAACACCCCCAAAAGCGCTCCAGGAGCTCGTTGACCTACTTCTGGCAGCACTTCCGGGTGTGGCAGAAAACCTGCCCAAGAGGGCTCAGCAGTTGTTGCAGCACTCCCTGGCAGCACCCTTGGCTCCCAACAGGGCTGTAACCAACTCCAACTCCCGTGAAGCCCTGCAGGAGTCTGAGGCACCGCTGCAACCCAGGGGGGCTGCCATCCTGCGACCCAGGAGAGGTGTTATGCAGCCCATGTCTGTTCCCCTGGACCATATACAGAAGGGGCATCCACCACAATAGTTTCATGGATGTTGAAATTGAACAAGCCACAGTAGACACACTAAAATAGCACTTCTAATGTTTCAAACCATTACAAATAAACAAACATTTGTGTGGTTATATTTCATAGTATGCGGTCATCCTGTGCCTGAGGGGACCATGCCGTTAACAATACGAAGAAGAAGGCCAAAAGTATATAAAAGCAGCATGTTTAAAAACAAATTAACATGGAGAGGGATGAACAAAAGGAAACGGGGTAAAGAAGCAAACCAAGGACCCCACAGTGTAAATGTATTCTGAATGTACAGTGCATCCGGAAAGTATTCACAGCACATCACTTTTTTCACATTTTGTTATGTTACAGCCTTATTCCAAAATGGATTAAATTCATTTTTTCCCTCAGAATTCTACACACAACACCCCATAATGACAACGTGAAAAAAGTTTACTTGAGATTTTTGCAAATTTATTAAAAATAAAAAAATCGAGAAAGCACACATACGTAAGTATTCACAGCCTTTGCCATGAAGCTCGAAATTGAGCTCAGGTGCATCCTGTTTCCCCTGATCATCCTTGAGATGTTTCTGCAGCCTAATTGGAGTCCACCTGTGGTAAATTCAGTTGATTGGACATGATTTGGAAAGGCACACACCTGTCTATATAAGGTCCCACAGTTGACAGTTCATGTCAGAGCACAAACCAAGCATGAAGTCAAAGGAATTGTCTGTAGACCTCCGAGACAGGATTGTCTCGAGGCACAAATCTGGGGAAGGTTACAGAAAAAATTTCTGCTGCTTTGAAGGTCCCAATGAGCACAGTGGCCTCCATCATCCGTAAGTGGAAGCAGTTCGAAACCACCAGGACTCTTCCTAGAGCTGGCCGGCCATCTAAACTGAGCAATCGGGGGAGAAGGGCCTTAGTCAGGGAGGTGACCAAGAACCAGATGGTCACTCTGTCAGAGCTCCAGAGGTCCTCTGTGGAGAGAGGAGAACCTTCCAAAAGGACAACCATCTCTGCAGCAATCCACCAATCAGGCCTGTATGGTAGAGTGGCCAGAAGGAAGCCACTCCTTAGTAAAAGGCACATGGCAGCCCGCCTGGAGTTTGCCAAAAGGTTCCTGAAGGACTCTCAGACCATGAGAAAGAAAATTCTCTGGTCTGATGAGACACAGATTGAACTCTTTGGTGTGAATGCCAGGCATCACGTTTGGTGGTGGCAGCATCATGCTGTGGGGATGTTTTTCAGTGGCAGGGACTGGGAGACTAGTCAGGATAAAGGGAAAGATGACTGCAGCAATGTACAGAGACATCCTGGATGAAAACCTGCTCCAGAGCGCTCTTGACCTCAGACTGGGGCGACAGTTCATCTTTCAGCAGGACAACGACCCTAAGCACACAGCCAAGATATCAAAGAAGTAGCTTCAGGACAACTCTGTGAATGTCCTCGAGTGGCCCAGCCAGAGCCCAGACTTGAATCCGATTGAACATCTCTGGAGAGATCTTAAAATGACTGTGCACCGACGCTTCCCATCCAGCCTGATGGAGCTTGAGAGGTGCTGCAAAGAGGAATGGCCGAAACTGGCCAAGGATAGGTGTGCCAAGCTTGTGGCATCATATTCAAAAAGACTTGAGGCTGTAATTGCTGCCAACGGTGCATCGACAAAGTATTGAGCAAAGGCTGTGAATACTTATGTACATGTGATTTCTCAGTTTTTTTATTTTTAATAAATTTGGAAAAACCTCAAGTAAACTTTTTCATGTTGTCATTATGGGGTGTTGTGTGCAGAATTCTGAGGAAAAAAATGAATTTAATCCATTTTGGAATGAGGCTGTAACATAACAAAATGTGGAAAAAGTGATGTGCTGTGAATACTTTCTGGATGCACTGTATGTCTGCCTGTTAGGATGCTGTGCCCACCTCAAAGTGCCATGCCAGTCAATTCTGAATGAGCTAGGAAGTTCGGGAAACTATTTATGTATCATAAACAACTTTTCCAAATTTCATTCTGACATTCAACTGCTCTCCTAACCTGATAAAATTTTCCACATTTCTTTGCCCAAATACTCCTAACATTTTGTACTTTTAAAGTGAAAGATAAAATACTGTATTCCTCTTTGTAAACATTAACATGTTAAATTATTCATGGAGCTATATGCTGTAGCAGCAATGTCTCCCATGTAGACAGGTGAATTGTACGCAGTATCATAATGAAGGAATATTTCTTGCAGCAACTTCTATTTCTCACCAAGTAGCCCAAATGACACAAAAAATACCACCCATTAGTTAAGCATTTAAGGGCCTCAAATCACGCATGTGTGACAGATTAAATGCGTACCATGCAATTTGCTTTTAAATGTGCAACTGACATCAAACCAAACTGACCTTTGTACCGATACCAAATGGTCAATGCGTTCCGAATCGCTGGATTACTGTGATCACGACTGCATGTTGTGGAGAAGTGAGCAGCGAAGAGGAACAGACACTTGACTCCCTCTTCATAGTAACAGTATCGAGTCAGATTGACTAATGGTTTAAACACAAACAGGACACGAGGGGTGAGAAATCGGTCAAAGGGTACCTTCAAAACTGGATTATAAATACAAGCAACCTTGGACGTATATCAGAAAAAAATACGACTTTGATGAGGCATACCTGACAACTAGTGACAGTCAGACATCTCTTTGTTTCAAACACTTTACTGTATTTTGTTCAGTTTATCTTAGATATCGCTAGTGTGTGCACTCTTTTTCAAAATTGCAATCACGGTCCTACTCAAACATTTCTATCATTATTCTGATCTGGTATTGAGTTAAATGAAATCACAAATGTTAAGGATTATATTAATAATGAAATAACTGCACTTAATGCCTAAATATTGCATTTTAGTGCATTCAGCAGTACATTATGCTAAAATATTCTCCAAGTACTCCTTACTTGCACTCCAGAAAATTGATGAATTAAACTTTTAAGCAAAAACCTACCTGGCAGGTTTCCTACTACTGCACAACGCTGTATTCATATCCGTGCCTTATTCGTTCATGTCAGGCGGCGTCACTTCACTGCACACACAGGGACTTTCATCCCTGCCTCAAATCTGATCCCATGACCACCTGAAAATAATGTAAAATCAGCTTACATTTCAATTTTCATTATATTTAAATCTGTAATGGACCAGTACTCAGTGCTGGCAGGACACGCTCTGGCACCCCGTGACCCAACACTGCATTAAGTGGCTCTGAAAATGTTATTTGGTTTTCTTAAATGAATAGAATGCAACAAACTTAAACATTTTAAGATACAGCTGGTGCCATCAGAAGATAAAGACAAAGCCTAAAAAAAAAAACAACATTTATGTTAGGTTGAATGCCCAGAGGGGGCTGGGTGGTCTTCTGGACTGGAACCCCTACAGATTTTTAATTTTTTGTGTGTCCACCCTGGCCATCTAACTGCCATTTAGAGGCTTAAAAAAACAATTCTATATTTAAGAATCCGACTTTGCTCATTTATGATATCTTATCTTATGTAAGCATGCATTATTTATTTATTTTGTATACTATTTACTCATCATTCTTATCTAATTTTAAATTTGTATTTCTTTTGACATCTTGTTAAGCACTTTGAGCTACATACTACGTATGAAAATGTGCTACAGAAATAAATTCTGTTCAGGATATAACAGAGAGCATACACAGTAAAAGTAATGACAATCAATTCTGAATTTATTAGAATATTAATTTATTCCTAGTTTAAAAGGACTTTGTGATGACTTGCATGTAACTTTGTACAGAAATCAGAAAGAGAAACAAAAAAGACCTTCTTAGCACTGGAAATAATTAAAGTAAATAATTTTGACCCCAGTAGCTGAATCCTCTTGCAGTTGAAGGTCTGCCGCAGTTACTAGGTACAATCCAGTTAGATGTTTTAAGATGATGTCATATTACGCAACTTCGAGTCACAGGGGACGTCAGACTTGCCAACTGCAGTTGCTGTTCTCGTTGGTGGACCATGGCTGAGAATCGCTGCCCATGTCACATTTACTAACCAAGTGCCCATCATTCAGCGCAGACGTGCTTGTCTCTTTTCATGATGTACAATAATGCACTGCCTGCAGAGGCTGGCGCTGTACCAAAAGTTAACAGGTATGGCAATCTCAGGCCTTTTTTTTTTTTTTTTTTAAAAAGTTTTCCCCATTCTGTCATGGCACTGAAAACAGGAGACATCAGACAGACGAGCATCCCTTCTGTTTGTCAGGTTCAAAACCCCCGTGCTCCTTATTCCTCATTGCTGCATCACACTGCAGTGAACTTCCGGATGCACAAAAAGTCCACCACTACGACTAAAGACAAAATCATACTCGTTTGATTTTATCAGAGTGAGCCGCTGGGTATGTCAGACTACATGACTGCCCGCCAGCTCCCTAGGTTTATGTAAACGAAGGCTGAAAATTTACCAGAAAAGCCACCTAATGTGACATGGTCTTCACACGTCCTTCTTTAACACTAGAATTACCAGAGTCTACGAAATAAACTCGTAGATCCGGCCCACCTTAAAACCGTTCTCACCTCTCTTTTGTCTTCTAAATGTGCCGATTAACACGAGCAGCAAGCAGCCAACTATTCCATCCCCCACCGCCGCAGAATGTTCACTAAGTTTTCCCAGCTCATGCCTTGTTTGATTATCTGGGAGTGACTGAAGTGCCAGAGTTTTAGAATGGAAATAATAGATCACTATTTGGAACACACGCATTTCATGTGTGTTCCTTTTCTACAGTAATCTGTGTAAACCCATTTTTAAAACAGAAACATTTTTCATATTTTAGTAGTAAATGACAAAAATGTAGGCATAAACCACACAGTGTATGAAGCCTGAAGTCCAAAGATCAAATAAACACTTTCACAAAAGGTTCAAGGATGATACAACAGCTTCCGTGGCGTAGCGGTAAGATTTACTGTCTTGTAATCAAGAGTCCCTGGTTCGATGCCCACTCACTCCTATATATGCCGTTTTCAGTAGTGAGCTGCTCTTTTTGTTAATATTATACAGTACACACATACATTTGGTTTGCGTCTGTAACACACGGTGTGCATTTATAGGACTTGTAAAAGTTACCGTTTTTTTTTACTTTTATTCTCTCTAAATCACAATCACGATACATACTGAGGGATCTGACGCTGTTATTTTTTATTTGAAACGGAATAACTGGAGATGTGAGTGGTGTTTTGAGACAATGGAGCTGGACATTCTCTCATCTGGAGGGATAAAAGCTGACACGCAAATGCTGGCGAATCTGCCTTCTTCGTATCTCACCGTCACTTGATTTTTTTTTATTCAGTTTTATTGAGTGTTCCTGCTCATGCTGAATTAGTGTGCACCTTATGGTGTATGATGTCAAAAAAACAAAAAAAACACAGACGTAGGTATATATGATATTTGGAATTATTCGTTTTATGAACTGTATAGTACATTTTGGAAAACTTTGTGGCACGGATGCAACATTATTCATATTATTCATATTCATTCGCATAACATCTTGCAGTTTGTAATCAGTGACTGCGTGTTTTTTTTTCCCCGATCTTGCCAGTCCCCACATGTTGCTGTATGCTGTTTCTTTTGTACTCCAGGACATGCAGAGGATAGAATAGTACAGAGCAGTAACTTCAGCGCTATATGCAATCATCAGATACAAATGTTAACTGTTCACACACATGCAAGGATAGTCTTTCCTACATTTACAACGTGTGTACCTGTTACAATGTACACGCTTCTCTCTATGCTGTGGTTCCTATTACACACCTGAAAGAAAGAGACAATATATGTGAAAACATCATCACACTAATGCAATATTATTTGAAAACGAACAGCGTCAGATCGGGTGTGGATTTATGTTGGCGCTATTACTGAAAGAAAAAAAGATTGACATGTGCGTTGATCCTGCAGCACTGAATAAGCTCACGCGCTCTAACATCCCCAGTATGTATCGTGATTTAGAGAGAATAAAAGTAAAAAAAAACGGTAACTTTTACAAGTCCTATAAATACACACCGTGTGTTACAGACATAAACCAAATGTATGTGTGTACTGTATAATATTAATAAAAAGTGCAGCTCACTACTGAAAACGGCAAATATAGGAGTGAGTGGGGATTGAACCGGTGACTCTTGATTACAAGTCAGCAAATCTTACTGCTACGCCACAGAAGCTGTTGTAGCACCCTTGAACCTTTTGTGAAAGTGTTTATTTGATCTTTGGACTTCAGGCTTCATACACTGTGTGGTTTATGCCTACGTTTTGTCATTTACTACTAAAATATGAAAAATGTTTCTGTTTTAAAAATGGGTTTACACAGATTACTGTAGAAAAGGAACACACATGAAATGCGTGTGTTCCAAATAGCGATCTATTATTTCCACTCTAAAACTCTGGCACTTCAGTCACTCCCAGATAATCAAACAAGGCATGAGCTGGGAAAACTTAGTGAACGTTCTACGGTGGTGGGGGATGGAATTGCCGGCTGCTTGCTGCTCGTGTTAATCGGCACATTTAGAAGACAAAAGAGAGCTGAGAATGGTTTTAAGGTGGGCCGGATCTACAAGTTTTTTCGTAGACTCTGGTAATTCTAGTGTTAAGCTGCTGGTTGAACATTTTAAATATGGCCATTCAGTTCAATTTCTGTGGAAAATGAAAATAAATTAAATACACAGCTGCATATGGACATTATGGACTCCTGTAGACTGTGCTTCAATTATCATTTTGTTTGGTGACCAAACCTTACAAAGGTTTACCTTCTTTTTTGCCTTGCACATCTTTAGTTAGACTTTATGGACTGCATAGGAATGTGCGTATAGAATTTATAAAGTCATGAGGCTTGTCAGCATGAACCCAATGACTGGCACCTTCGATATACTGGATATCAGAGTAAGGAAACAACTGCTGTATCTCTGGGAAATCTTCAGAGCTGTATGAAAAATACAAGAGGAGAGAATTCAGCTAAGAAAAAAAAAAACAGATGTACAAAGATGACATAAAAATACAGATGATGGGAGATATACTAAAGGCAGAATGGGTGTAATTATGGAAAAAGGCAAATGAGAATGAATTATTTTTAAGCGCCTTTCCCATTTATAGTGCATCCAGAAATATTAAGGTGCATCTGACTGGCTTTGCATGGTAAAATGAACAATAAAAAGTAATACACTATACTGAGTACATACTTAAAATACTGTTAAATATAAACACCAGAAAAGAAGAAGATTTAAACCTTGACAAATTTATCAGGCTTATTCAGAGAGTCACAAATGTCCTGGCTAGCCATACCAAATATAAGGTGAATTCCCTCCTCCTAGAAAGAGAGTTGGACCAGAATAGGATGTGTCAAATTCTGGGAATCCCAAGAGGTTGTCAAGATTTTTGGTGATGGCGTCCAAATTCACTCTCCAGATATAAAGTCCATTCTCTTCAATAAGATTAGTGAGGAGAAACTGCCTAACTGAATGGTCCTATGGAAGAAACAGAACACTCTAATGTATTAGTTAAGAATGCACACAAAAAAAACTCAAAAGAAAAACACAAGCCACCCAACATGGAGCTTTTCACATTTAATTTGGCTGCAGATATTTTATATGCTTTCAAAATACATAGTTAGGACTTAAAGGTCACCAACTGAATGTTTATGATCAATACTATCGCTAACAAATCTTGTGTACACACCAAACATCCATCCATCCATTCCTTAACTCCACTTTTGTATGCCATCAGTCATAAGATATAGTTGTGCTTGACAGTTTGTGAACCCTTTAGAATTTTCTGTATTTCTGCATAAATATGACCTAAAACATTATCAGATTTTCACTCAAGTCCTAAAAATAGATAAAGAGAAACCAGTTAAACAAATGAGACAAAAATATTATACTTGGTCATTTATTTATTGAGGAAAATGATGGAATATTACATACTTGTGAGTGGCAAAAGTATGTGAACCTCTAGGATTAGCAGTTAGTTTGAAGGTGAAATTAGTCAGGTGTTTTCAATCAATGGGATGACAATCGGGTGTGAGTGGGCACCCTGTGTTATTTAAAGAACAGGGATCTATCAAAGTCTGCTCTTCGCAACACATGTTTGTGGAGGTGTATCATGGCATGAACACAGGAGATTTCTGAGGACCTCAGAAAAACAGTTGTTGATGCTCATCAGGCTGGAAAAGGTTACAAAACCATCTCTAAAGAGTTTGGACTCCACCAATCCACAGTCAGACAGATTTTGTACAAATGGAGGAAATTCAAGACCATTGTTAACCTCCCCAGGAGTGGTCGACCAACAAAGATCACTCTAAGAGCAAGGCGTGTAATAGTCGGCGAGGTCACAAAGGACCCCAGGGTAACTTCTAAGCAACTGAAGGCATCTCTCACATTGGCTAATGTTCATGTTCATGAGTCCACCATCAGGAGAACACTGAACAACAATGGTGTGCATGGCAGGGTTGCAAGGAAAAAGCCACTGCTCTCCAAAAAAAAACATTGCTGCTTGTCTGCAGTTTGCTAAAGATCACGTGGACAAACCAGAAGGCTATTGGAAGAATGTTTTGTGGACGGATGACACCAAAATACAAATTTTTGGTTTAAATGAAAAGCGTTATGTTTGGAGAAAGGAAAACACTGCATTCCAGCATAAGAACCTTATCCCATCTGTGAAACATAGTAGTATCATGGTTTGGGCCTGTTTTGCTGCATCTGGGCCAGGACGGCTTACCTTCATTGATGGAACAATGAATTCTGAATTATATCAGAGAATTCTAAAGGAAAATGTCAGGACATCTGTCCATGAACTGAATCTCAAGAGAAGGTGGGTCATGCAGCAAGACAACAACCCTAAGCACACAAGTCGTTCTATCAAAGAATGGCTAAAGAAGAATAAAGTTAATGTTTTGGAATGGCCAAGTCAAAGTCCTGACCTTAATCCAGTCGAAATGCTGTGGAAGGACCTGAAGTGAACAGTTAATGTGAGGAAACCCACCAACATCCCAGAGCTGAAGCTGTTCTGTACGGAGGAATGGGCTTAAATTCCTCCAAGCCGGTGTGCAGGACTGATCAACAGTTACTGGAAACGTTTAGTTGCAGTTATTGCTGCAAAGGGGGGGGTCACACCAGATACTGAAAGCAAAGATTCACATACTTTTGCCACTCACAAATATGAAATATTTGATCATTTCCCTAAATAAATAAATGACCAAGTATAATATTTTTGTCTCATTTGTTTAACTGGTTTCTCTTTATCTACTTTTAGGACTTCAGTGAAAATCTGATGATGTTTTAGGTCATATTTATGCAGAAATATAGAAAATTCTAAAGGGTTCACAAACTTTCAAGCACAACTGTAAGAGCCTACCCTGAATGAGATACAACTCCACAACTGGAAACACTCATGAACAAAGCCACACTCATACTTGACCAATCAGGAGGCACCAATGAATCACACACATGACTTTGGATGAAGCAAGTGTACCTCACATGGGTACTAGGAGGCCATGGGCTGGCACTTAAGAAACAGAAAAGAGACTAGAATAAAATTAAATTTAAAAAGAATCATTGGAAAAAGGGAATTTGCCTCCTTCAAGACACTTGTTTTTTTTTTTTTAACCAGCTGCCTTTCCTAATGTTTTAATGTAGCTGGCACTTGAGTAACTGAACATCATGAATTTTAAATAAGTCATCTAATACAAACCTTCACAAAAGACTTTAGTTGGTCCTCTGCCTGCCTCTTGGCTGTCGACCGAGGGATGTTACTGTCCGTCTTCACTGCTTTCATGGCAGTAATGTAGGTAGGAAAATTGGTCTGGGTGAATGTTTTGCTGGGACTAATATCCACTACTACCAGCCTCTCCACCAAATCTGGCTGTAAGAAACAGAGTTGTTTGACATGCTATTTAAGTATATATGTAAGACCAGGGGTCCTCAATCACGGTCCTGGAGGGCCACAGTGGCTGCAGGTTTTCCTTCCACCTAATTTCCTAATTAGAAGACAGTCCTTGCTGACAATGAAACTCGGGACTTAAATATTTGGCTTGTTAGTGCTTTCATTCTTCTAAGTGAAATTCCAATTGCACTGTTGAGTTTCCTTCTCTGAGAACATTAGCCATGTGTTTTGTGGACCAAAACAGATTTAAACTTAATACTCCTTCCAATTTCCCTTTCATTTTTTTTTTTTAAACAGTGATTCTTCATGGTGCACATGCACAGGTGTAAAAGGAAGCATATTAGCTGGAGAGCTGCTGGTTTATTGGTTATCTGCATTTCATTATGAAACAATGTCTGGTTAAAAAAACAGGCAACAATTAAAACTTAAATGCAGCTGCTAAAAACTAAAATAGGCAATTAAAGGTTCAGAATTGTGACAGGTAAGATAACTAAAATTAAGCCCAATTACTTTAGTAGTAAATAAATGGAATTTTAATTAAAAAATTGTTTGAAGTGAAAACCTGCAGCCACTGTGGACCTCCAGGACTGTAATTGAGGACCTCTGATCTACAATTTAACTAACATTTTACTCTGATTAATGAAAGTGCTAACAAATCATATAGTTAAATCCCAAGTTTTATTATCAGCAAGGACTGAGTTCTAATTATGAGAGAGAGAGAAAATGGCTATAAAGTGCTTATGAAAATATTTCCCCCTTGGAAGTTTTCACATTTTATCGTTATATAACATTGTGTTACAGTGGATTTTATATCTCTGTGAAGTGGTCTACATTAATTACAAATAAGCGATGTATTAGTTTATGTTTTATAAGAATTCACCATCTTTAGCATGAGCCACCAACATCATGAGTGGTGCAACCAATTGGTTTTAGAAGTCATATGATTAGTTCAATGGACACCACCTGTGTGGGGGTTTCAGTTGATTGCACTATAAATGCACCTTATCTGGAAAATCTCACTTGTGATAAGTCAATATGGTGGCCTAACCTACAAAATGAAGACAAAGCAGCACTGTGAAAAGGTGAGTGAATAGCACAGGTCAGGGGATGGAGACAAAAAAAATATCCAAGTCACTGACTATCCCCTGGAGTCCAGTGAAATTAATCATTAAGAAATGGAGAGAGTGTGGCACAGCCGTACATCTAGCTAAAGCAGGCCGTGAACAAAAACTGAGCGATTGTGAGGGAGGCCACAGAAAACCTGTTAAGACCTCTGAAGGAGTTACAAGTTACGGTATTAAGATTGGAGAGACTTTATTGACAACAAGTGTTGCCCAGAGTGCTTCATCGGTTGCAGTTATACGGGTGAGTGACAAAAGAGAAGGCCAAATACTTGACGTCTTGGCTAGAAATTGCCAGAGTGCACGTTAGACTGGAAAAAGTCTGCTGGAAAAACAGCTTTTTTCAACAAAATTGAGCTTGTTGGCTATCGGACCAAAGGTCACATTACACTGCACATTATCAAAAACGCACCATTCCCACCGTGAAGTATGGTTGTCATAACATAAGGCTGTGAAGATGCTTCTCTGAAGCAGGCCCTGTAAATGTTGCAAGGGAAAATGAATGCAGCAAAATACAGGGAAATCCTACAGGAAAACATGATGCAGTCCGCAAGAAAACTGCATCTTGAGAGAAGATTTGTTTTCCAGCAAGACAACAACCCCAAGAATAATGCACAAACTACACAGTAATGACATTACACACCTGTGGTCTCCAGCCCCAACTTCCTGGACTGCACGTCCCTGCTGATTAAGTGAGGAGAGAGCTGAGAAAACTCTGCAAAAACAAGGCTTCAGGGCCGGATGGAATCAGTCCCAGGGCACTGAAAACGTGCCAGCCAGCTCTGCGGGGTCCTTCAGCACCTGTTCTGCCTTTCCCTGAATTTGCAGAAGGTTCCCTTGCTGTGGAAAACATCCTGTGTGGTTCCAGTGCCAAAGAAAGGACATTCCAGTGATCCCAAGGACTTCAGACCAGTGGCTCTTACTTCACACATCATGAAGACCTTTGAAAGGCTGATCCTAAAACAGCTATGACCCATATTTTCAGAACATCTGTATCTTCTGCAGCTTACCCATCAGACACATATAGGTATGGAGAATGCTCTCATCGACGTGCGCCAGTAAGCCTACTCTCACTTGGACAAAGCCTGTACCACAGTGAGGATCATGTTGTTTGGCTTTTCCAGTGCTTTTAACACCATTATGCCTCTTTGACTGGGTGAAAAGCTCAAGGCTTTAAATCTTGATGCCCCCACAATCTCCTGGATCATGGACTACCTGACCAACAAACAGCAGTTTGTGGGGCTGAGGGACTGTGTATTAGGAATAGTGATGTGTAATACTGGAGCACCTCAGAGAACTGTCCCATCTCCCTTCCTGTTCACCCTCTACACAACAGACTTCCAGCACAATATCAGTGCTTGCCATCTACAGAAGTTTTCAGATTACTTGTCCATCAATAGGCTGCAATAATAATGGAGATGAGTCAGAGTACAGGAAAGTTGTGGAGGACTTTGTCAACAACTTGCAGCTCAATATCAAGACAAAAGAGCTGGTGGTGGACTTTCTACATGCCAAGAAGCCTCTGAGACCAGTCACCATTCAGGGGGAAGGATGTGAAGGTGGTGTAGAGCTACAGGTACCTGGGGGTTCACATAAATGAAAAACTGGACATTTTTGACAACATAGTGGCAGTGTACAAGCAGTGCCAGAGCAGACTGCACTTGCTAAGAAGACTCAGGTTTTTCTGATGAATGCAACAAGCTGCTGAAAATGTTCTACCAGTCCATAGTAGCCTGTGTGGTATTCTATGCTGTAGTCTCCTGGGCAAGCAACCAGAGTACAAAAGCACAATGGGTAAATAAACATATCAAGAAAGCCTGCTCCATCACAGGGCAAACCCTGGACACACTGGAAGCTGTCATAGAAAAGAGGATGATGGCAAAATTAGATGCATTATGAAAAATCCCCTCCATCCCCTCTAGGAGGCACTCTCTTGGAGCACTTTTAGCTACAGGCTTATTCAATCATGGTGTGCGGAGAAAGCACCTCTTGGGGTCTTTTCTGCCCACTGCTATCAGGCATTTCAATGCTCCCTCCCAATGTACCCATTAAGTTCTTTTTGAAATATTTGCACAACCTCCTTTAATTTAATTATTGATTAATTGGCTGCAATATTTGTCCTACGAGTCTTTATCCCTGTTTTTTGTATTTCTGCAGCTGTATGCATGACTGTCCCCATGGGATTAATAAAGTATAACAATGTTAATGTCTTAAATTGGCTTAACCTAATTGAACATTTCTGCCTAGACAGGAACAAGTCTGTTCACTCCCAAATCCCCATACAACATCAGAGAACCCGAGCAGTTTTGCATGTAAGAATGGAGAAAAACTGTAGAGCTCAGATGTGTGAAGCTGACAGAGACCTGTGCACACCGACTAATGGCTGTCAGAGCTAGCAAAGGTGCATCTACCAAGTACTGACTTGAAGGGGGTAATAATTGTATGCAATCAATTGTTTTGGGCTTCATATGTGTAAGTAATTTAGATGACTTTGCAGAGATCTGTTTTCACTTTGACATTAGAATTGTTTACTTTTTCATGGCAAAACATGTTGTGGGACAAAATGAAGATAAAGATCAATGTCATAAATGCCAAATTAAATCCACTGTAATACAATTTTGTATAATAATAAGATTTAAAAAAAACAAAAACTTGAGGGTGAATAATTTTTATAGGCACCGTACAGCAATATAGACAGGTATATTATGCCCTTCTTATCTGTCTATAAATAAATCTTTATTTGTCCCAAATGAAAATTTTATAGAAACTCAGTCAAACACATGCAAGAATTACAAAAAAAATAAGAAAAATGGCGACTGTGTTCACATTTCCTAATGTTTTAATTTTTGTTTCAAAACTCCTAGAGTTACCCACCATTGGCTCCCTTGAAAAAGTCAAAAGGTCAAATGTACTTACAAATTATATTACCAAACATAATTCCTTTTAAACTTGTAGAACTTACTACATTAACTTCTTCTATTATTGAAAAGGTTCTGTGTATACAATATTCTTTGTTTTCTTTCTGGTGCAAAGAATCCTAAGTTGAAAGAAATAACTCTGGAGACAATAGGACTTAAGGCCAGGACAAAAATAGTGAGGAAGAAGCTAAGCTTGATTAAAAAAAAGAATTGTAAATGTAATGAGCACTTTTAACGGATTAAAAGCACATGTTCTAACCATCACAAGCTCCTTAGCGATTTAAGGTGTTAGACTTCCATTGCAGTATTAGTCACTCTGACCCAGAACCACCCCACAGCCCCCTCTGGTGGCATACAGCTAAAAGTTACATGTCAAAACCTGATTTATGGTGAGAAGTACCTGTGTGCCAAATTACAAGTCTGTGGGTTTAAAAAAAAAAAAAAAAAAAAAAAAAAAAAAAACACTTCATAAAGAACCAACACCCAAATAAATTGCATTTTATAGACAAACAGATTACATGTTCACCCAATGATGTAAAAAATACATTCTGTCAAACGCCTGTCCCAACTCATCTAAGAGAGAGAGAGAGAGTCCTTAACCAAGTAAACTACAGGTGCTGGTCATAAAATTAGAATATCATGACAAAGTTGATTTATTTCAGTAATTCCATTCAAAAAGTGAAACTTGTATATTAGATTCATTCATTACACACAGACTGATGTATTTCAAATGTTTATTTCTTTTAATGTTGATGATTATAACTGACAACTAATGAAAGTCCCAAATTCAGTATCTCGGAAAATTAGAATATCAATTAAGACCAATGCAAAAAAAGGATTTTTAGAAATGTTGGCCAACTGAAAGGTATGAACATGAAAAGTATGAGCATGTACAGCACTCAATATTTAGTTGGGGCTCCTTTGGCCTGGATTACTGCAGCAATGCGGCGTGGCATGGAGTCGATCAGTCTGTGGCACTGCTCGGGTGTTGTGAGAGCCCATATTGCTCTGATAGTGGCCTTCAGCTCTTCTGAATTGTTGGGTCTGGCGTATTGCATCTTCCTTTTCACAATACCCCATAGATTTTCTATGGGGTTAAGGTCAGGCGAGTTTGCTGGCCAATCAAGAACAGGGATACCATGGTCCTTAAACCAGCTACTGGTAGCTTTGGCACTGTGTGCAGGTGCCAGGTCCTGTTGGAAAATGAAATCTGCATCTCCATAAAGTTCGTCAGCAGCAGGAAGCATGAAGTGCTCTAAAGCTTCCTGGTAGACGGCTGCGTTGACCTTGGACCTCGGAAAACACAATGGACCAACACTTGCAGATGACATGGCACCCCAAACCATCACTGACTGTGGAAACTTTACACTGGACCTCACGCAACGTGGATTCTGTGCCTCTCCTCTCTTCCTCCAGACTCTGGGACCTTGATTTCCAAAGGAAATGCAAAATTTACTTTCATCAGAGAATATAACTTTGGCCCACTCAGCAGCAGTCCAGTCCTTTTTGTCTTTAGCCCAGGCGAGACGCTTCTGACGCTGTCTCTTGTTCAAGAGTGGCTTGACACAAGGAATGCGACAGCTGAAACCCATGTCTAGCATACGTCTGTGCGTGGTGGTTCTTTCCAGCTGCAGTCCACTCTTTGTGAATCTCCCCCACATTTTTGATTGGGTTTTGTTTCATAATCCTCTCCAGGGTGTGGTTATCCCTATTGCTTGTACACTTTTTTCTACCACATCTTGTCCTTCCCTTCGCCTCTCTATTAATGTGCTTGGACACAGAGCTCTGTGAACAGCCAGCCTCTTTAGCAATGACCTTTTGTGTCTTGCCCTCCTTGTGCAAGGTGTCAATGGTCGTCTTTTGGACAACTGTCAAGTCAGCAGTCTTCCCCATGATTGTGTAGCCTACAGAACTAGACTGAGAGACCATTTAAAGGCTTTTGCAGGTGTTTTGAGTTAATCAGATGATTAGAGTGTGGCACCAGGTGTCTTCAATATTGAACCTTTTCACAATATTCTAATTTTCCGAGATACTGAATTTGGGACTTTCATTAGTTGTCAGTTATAATCATCAACATTAAAAGAAATAAACATTTGATTAAACATCAGTCTGTGTGTAATGAATGAATCTAATATACAAGTTTCACTTTTTGAATGGAATTACTGAAATAAATCAACTTTGTCATGATATTCTAATTTTATGACCAGCAAATGTATAGTTCTTGGGATCTGTGATCACTGAAGACAGACAATATATAAAATAAACATTTTTTTTTGTTACCTGGAGCAATGCAGTTGTCATGGCCACCTTGCCACCCATACTGTGTCCAATGAGAACGCACTTCTGTATGTGCAGCTGACTCATCAGTTTTTGAAGATCACTGCACATGGCTTCATAAGTCATGACAGAACTGTGTGCACTGTTACCATGATTACGAGCATCAATTGTCAGCACCTGCCTGGACAAGTAAATATTAGCATCCAAAAATAGAAGTTTTTATTAAAAAATATATATATATGGGTAAAAATGATGTACATGGAGTATGCCATAACCTTATTTTAAATAATTTACACACACCAATGGCAACTTGTTATCAGCTTCCACAATGCAAGTAATTACATGAATTACAGATTATATTATTGATGTTTAATGAGTGGAACTGATTAACAATACTTTGAATTCTGGAAAACTGTAAACCAACACTGTTACTTCTCAAAGAGCCTGCATTAGTGAATGTCTCTTGGAGACCAAAAAAAGTCTTCTTGATAGTATTGGAACTGGCATCATTACCTAAAGAAGACTATCAATTTTGGAGAATGAACTTTTATTCATCAATTTTCAAATCCATTTATTTTAGTGTACAAGGCAGGGAGCACCCTGAAGAGGGCACTACTTTCTCAGACTGGATCCAAAGTTTGTTCAGCTCAAATGCGTAAATACCTTCATCAGGTGACAAATTTGAAAAAAAGTGAAACACGCATGTACACGCCGTTAGTGAAAACCACTCTTAAATACATGTCAGACATGCACTTGTTCACTGTATGCCTTGGAGGAAGTAATACTGATAAGCATTTTGTATTAGTTACTTCAATCTATGGAAAATGATCTCAACATATAGCTGACGTGATGGGAAAATCATCAATGGACTTATGTGGCCAGATGAGCCGTTATTCTGTCTTGTTGGATTTACAGTCTGACAGAATTATGAAATAACTGTCTCATTTTGTACATTAATTTTTATGTTTTGATTAGTGCAGTCCTAGGGCACCACTGTGACTGTGGGTTTTTTTACTCCAACCAGTTTCACAATCCGCGCGTCATTCTTTCTTTTAATCGATGTCATTGTTTAGTAAGCTGTCCTTTTCCATTTTATTATCCTAACAAATTCTGAAATATTTGTATTTAAGCCAAGTGCATATGTTTCCTTTGGCATTTTCGCTTTGATTCACTCTTTTCTATAGATTTTTGCACCCTTAATTATATCTAAATGTTGACAACACTAAATGATAAGGAAAACAACTACTTCAGTGACATACTCACTTGTCTGCTCACTTTTACGAAACAGTTCTTAGTGAGGAGGGGTGAAAAATGGCAGTGAAGTTAAGTTCCCCATTTAACATTCATTGTTGTGTGAATCTGTGCCTGCACGGCTCATTGTGTTAAACGAAGGCGCCTACAACTGAGTCACAGCTCCAAAAAGAAACCGCTTTAGTACAAATATGTTTATTTCATTAAATGAACTTTCCCAGGACGCACCCACCCTCCATGATATTTCATCCCTCCAAGTATCGGAGGGAACAGAAAGTGATTGCCATTCTTGGATTTGCGATTCTTTTGAGAATCGCGGGCTTGCTGGTAAAAGTAAAAATGAAACTGGTTGAAATAAAAACCTGCAGTCATTTAGGTCCCCGAGGGTTGAAGTTGAAAAATTAAGGCTTTGTCTGAAGTCTTGGAGGGTCTCCTTCCTGCTCTTTGGGATGTTTTGGTTGCTTTTTTGTGAAAGTTGTGGGCCAGTCTATCAGATGTCACTATATATTACAAGGTTTTACAAATGTGTTAAAAATTATAAATTGAGCTTGCTAATACATGCATGATTTTCTGATGCTTCCCTGGGAAACAGTAGACACAGCTTTACAGGGATTATGTTACAACTGCTCTCTAACCTACTTTCATGGTACTCATTTTCTGTGGTACCCCTTTTTATTGAATGCAACACATTAATTAACCTAGACTGCAACTTTGTAACAAATTGGGACTGCAAAAATCCTACCAATATTGACACAGAAGATCAGCAGTCTAAAATGCCTGTTTGGACGCACCTTTCGACCAGTTTGCTGCACCAGCTTCTTCCCTATAGACTGGAAATTGGATTTGCAGCCAAACAAGCCATGTAAGAAAACCAGGGGGGTTCCTGTACTCCTGCCATCAAACACATCATATGAGAGGCTCACAGGGCTGAAAGGGAAAAACGAAGGCTTCATTAAAGAATCAAGAAAAATCCAAAACTCTCTTTAAGAATATTAAAAGATGACGAAGCCATTCCTAAGGTACAAGTGGATAACAGGATGTTCACTGTTACGACAAGCCTAGGCTGATAATAATAAACTGAAAAAAACCGCGATGCCCTTAACTAGGGCGACCATATTTTATTGTCACGGTTCCAGAAGGGGACACAACTTCTCAATCCAGGGAGTGTGCTAAAACTGAAGTTCTCCACAGAGTATCGTGCGCCTTGTAAAAACGCACATGACATCGAAGTCCCAGTTCCTCCTTCGAGTTTCGGCGGTCTATAAACGGTACAAGTGGTATGTTTTATTCAATTTCTGCATGCATACAAACAGGGCTCGGTCACCCTACTTTAACCCCAAATGATAACTAAGAATTTTCATTTCGCAATGCAACGTGCAAAGAAAAAATGTGTTTCTAAATTTTGCCAATTCTGCAACTGTGTTTTCAGATACCAGCGTTAGTTAAACAAATGTCATGTAAATTGTTTGAGACAAGGACAATGTTGTCACGCAAACTGTCCGAAAAACAGCGCTTGACATAAACCATAAGGTATACTACAAGCTACAACGATTCGGCAACTACCAAATACGTAGATAATATATACAGTTTCTAAATGAGTACAAATACTCAAGATTATTCACAGTAATAAGTTAGCAATGACCACCTGGCTCCAGTCGTGTGCCTGCGGATCCCAATCTCTGAGACAGGAAATAACTTGTATGGAGTTCTTCTGAGGGGCAGCCAACGACAGCCATACCAAAAGGCCAGTCGCATAATGTCTACAGTAAAAAAAGAACTTTTTAATTATGTTCACGAAAAACAAACGTTGCCAGTCATTGCAAAATGCACTTCATCCAAAGACAAGTCGCGGGGTGATGACGTCACTAACACGCTGCGCGACACATAGGCTGGGCCTGACAGCGAGTGTTCAGACGCCTCTCGATCCTATTGGACAACCGCGTGAAAGTCAGCGCCAGCAAAACAAACCAGTCTGCGAGAGCAGCTAGGGATAAGCTGGCAACTGGTCAGGGTTTACGAAGAAAAAATATTTTAAAATCTAGATGGAAAACGATGGTGCAAGTAGTAAACAGAGGGCACATTTTAAAAATCTCAGGTAAAAGACATGGCATGCATGTTCAAAATGAAGAATTTAAAACAAATGTACAGCCCAATTTACAGCCGCACACATTTACAGCCTTGGTTACAGCGTAAAATGTATTTTTTTCTGAGGGGATAGGTAACATTTACTAGACGTGATTTGCATCAATGTAAATGTCTTGATTTTAGTTAAATCTATGAACAACTCCACTGGTCACAAATGAGTATTATAACTTAGGAACAGTTTCATTAATTGTTATTTAGAAATTAACAATGACACTATATTTAAAATAGCTGTGTTAACTAGTTGTAATTCCAGCAATAGTAATTTACGCCTTATCAATTTATCACAAAACTCCAGCGCCATTGGTTTAGACTTCGAATCATGACCCGTTGTTTGGAGACGTCAAGTCTTCTGTAGCCCAAAGGCATTACATTTTCGTAAGTGTCGGTGTGTGCGCGACAATAAACTGGGGTCCCAGAGAGGGCTGGTCCTGCCTTGCGCGTGAAGCTGTGGCGACATACTCAGTTTTAGATGGAGCGGACTCAGAAGGCGATATTTATAAGCAAAAGTGTAGTTTTGTAATTACAGTACCTTGTGTGTTTTGTCATTGGGTGCTGAGAAGGGGATATCAGTTTACCACTAGAGAGCGCCAGCGTTGCATTACACACTCTTTCAGGTAGCATCATCAGAATCACATTTATGTGCGCATACAAGAAATTTGGCTCTTTTTATGACTCTCCAAGTGGTTACATGATAGACATACACACATACTGATCGGTAAATACCTGAGATGAATACTTAAGACATATAATGTAAACAAATGCATGCATAATGCAAGGCAGTGCAAGAAATACTGATATAAATACTGAATTACGTATTAGCAATATACTAAGAATATTGCAAGATATGGGTGTATGTGTACAGACAAAGCAAGGACAACAGAATTAACCATTTGTAAGCTTGATTGCCTGTGGAAAGAAACTGTTCTAATATCTACTTGTTTTAGTGTAGTTTAGTCTATATTAACACTTGGCAGATGGGAGAACTTCAAAGATGTTGTGGCCTGGAGATGTGAACTGCCAGTGATGATATTCCCTGTCATCTTTATGACTCTGGAATATTACAGTTCCTGTAAAGTGGGAAGAATTGTGCCAATGATCTTTTTGGCAGACCTGAATATTTGTTGTAGTCTGTTCTTGTTGTTTAGTTGCTGATCTAAACCGCACTGTAACGGATGATCTTAGAACAGACTCAGTGATTGTTGTGTAGAACTGAGTCAGCAGTTATGTGGTAGAATAGACTCCCTCAACTGTCACAGGAAGTACATCTGCTGCTGTGCCTTTTTTGTGATGGAATCTATGTTGGTCGTCCCTGTCAAGTCAAATAATCTCAGATATGTGGAGATTTCCATAACTGACACAGTACTGTAAAGTATGGGGAGGGTAGGTAATATTGGGAGGCCACTTCTGAAGTCCACTGTCATCTGCACATTTTTGAGTGTGTTTAGCTCCAGACTGTTCTGACCACACCAAAGGGCCAACTGCTCAACCTCCCATTGGTATGCAGAGTTTTTGCCATTTCTGACGAGTCTATTGATGGCTGCGCTATTCACATATTTGAAGAGTTCGAAAGAGGGGTCCTTAGAGGTGCAGTCATTAGTGTAGAAGGAAGAGGGCAGTGGGTAGAGCACACATTCCTGTGGGATGCCAGTGCTGATTGTACAGGAGCTAGAGGCAATTTTTCCCTCCAGTTTCCAATTTGTCAGGAAATTAGTAATCTACTGACAGGTGGAGGCAGGAACAGAAAACCGAGTGAGTTTAAAGTGGAAGATTTCAGGGATGATTGTGTTAAATGCTGAGCTGAAGTCCATTAACAGAATCCTTAATAGGTTCCTGCATTATGAAGATGTTGCAGGATGTATTGCAGACCCATATTGACTGCATCATCCAATGACCTGTTTGCTCGGTAGGCAAACTGAAGGTGGTTCAACAGGGGAACTGTGATGTCCTTAAAGTTAAAACCATATTATGACCAGAAAAAGAAATTAAATATATAAGAAGTGCTTTGAGAATAATGAACATTTCAGTCTTATGACTGTTGTTTATTTTTTGATAAAAGCTCTGTGTAAACAAGCCAGGTAAGGAACAATGGCTGTATGAGCCAAGTTCTCTATTAACGATTTTATGTTCAGTTAATTTGAAAATATGTTAAATTTATTTTGTAGTTCAAGATTAGTTTATATATTAAGAATAGGGCTAGATAATTATTCAGTTCTAATGGGGGGTTACTTTAAGAAGGGGTGCTGGTTAGAGGGAGTTACAAGAACTAGGAAGTTATTGTAAGTTTTTATGTGGATTGATATAGCCGTAGAAACACACAGTTTTCTTACCGTGTCTGTCTTGAGTTTCATTTGACTGTGGAAATATATAATGTGGAAAATAAACATTTGTTTTTATAAAACAATGGATTGGATTAATGTGAAACGCCATGGACTGGACACGCATAAGTTCCTGCTGTAGCCGCAAGTTGTTTCGCACCTACAGTGGCCAACCTCTCCACATACAATGGTGATGCTAACAAACTGGGCCAGGCTAGATCTTCTTTAGGCCACCAAGTTAGGGTATTTGTCTGTTCAGATGGCAACATGCCTCTTACGTGTGAATGTCAGGATTCTGTTTCAGAAAGGGAATTGATGACCCATTGCAATTACACATGAAGCATGTCTCAAAATGAATTTATGGATTATGATGTAATTTACAGTAATAATGTGCTCCATCCAGTCCATTCTGATGGCTTTGTTAGCTCGGTTGATGATAATTAATCATATAAAAATGAAATGCAAAGAGCAGCCACTACAGAATATTCATCAAAGCAAGAAAGGAAGGAAATCCATCAGCAGTTCCTTCATGATTCTACAACCACATATAAGTAGTCACCCTGTCATCAGATTTTGAACATCACACTGCTGTGACTGGATTGACCAATAGCTAGGATGAGAGTGCAGATAAAAATAAGGTGACAAAACCATTGCAACAAGAGTTCTGAGTATCACCAAAACCAAATTATTCATCATGGACCTTAACATACATATAGTCATGCCCTGGTCAATGAAGCAATAGGGGAAACGGCTAACTGCTGCAGATACTTTGGCTAGTAGATCTCAGATAATCTGAGTTTAAAACACAGCATTGAAGGTGTTAGGAAAAAGGCAGATTGATGGACTTGAAATCGTACTGCTACTCTACAGAACATGTGGAGGCATCAGAGTGAGGCATTGTGACACACCATATATGGGAGAAATGCTACCATAGCGTTATGGAGTTGCCGATTCTTAGGATTTTACTTATCATCGGTTATCTCCCAAAACTTTGCCATAATAAAGCCTGTGACATTTTATAGGAATTCAGCCCCTCTGGGCTCAAATGTTTCTTTCCAATGTGGTCTGAAAGTCTATAGAATGAAAACCCACTCAAGTAGGTTTCAAAAAACAGTTTCTGTCCTCAATAAACAGTTGTCATTTATGGTTACGGCAGTTTTATTTTGTGAGTGCTATCCAGTAACATCAGATATGTGGCACACTGGTGTACACTGCTGAATGTTTCTTCTGTTTTTTTTTTTTTCTACTCTGTGCGGTGTAGCATATCATAAAACACAGTTTCCCATTTTATTTACTGTATTTCCCATTTGCTTAAGAAAATGTCAAATGACAAAAGGCACAAATAATCATAATTCAAAATTATAATAATTTGAAGTATGTTACAAAGGTAAAAATGCAGATACAGCAAGAATCTAATTTATCGCTAAGTAAAATAGCAAAGTATGGATATTTACTAAATGTAAAGTAATTAGAATTGCACATACTTATAAGTTACAGTTTTACAGTACAGGATGTTTGTCATTGTCACAGTATATTTATTACCCATAGCACCATTGTCTATTAAGATGTCTGCTTGACCAGCTTAGTACCATTCCGCTCCCAGGCAACAAGATAACCTTGACTGATGGGTGACTCATTATAGAGCCTGATGGTTGAGTGTAGAAATGGCCTTATATAGAAATCCTTGGAGCAACACAGTTGTCTCAGACTGTTACTAAATGTGCTCCACTGTTTGGCCAAGCTTCTTACAGGGGGTGAGCATCATTGTCCAGCATAGTAAGCAGTTTGCTGAGTGACTTCTGTTTTACCACTTCATTCAATTGGACCAGCCTGGCTTACAGATTGAACTAACCTTTTTAAATTAAATTATTTAGTGTGATTAGAATCACCTACAGTAATGTTCTTTTCCCAGCACACTAGCATATAGATAAATGCACTGACCACTACATATATAGAAAACATGTAAGAGTGGCCAGCATGCAACAAAAAACATCAACCTCCTCAGGAAACAGTGACAAGTCTTGACGCTTCTTGAATACAGCCTCTGTGTTGGTACTCCACTCAAGCCTGTCATTCACATGGACCCCAAGGTATTTATATGTCCTCACCGCCTCCCTTGACCATTAATGGGAGCAGAGTGTGTTTGAAACTCCTGAAGTCTATGATATTCTCCTTTGTCTTACTGATGTTAAGCCACAGGTGGTCCAATTTGTGCCATTCAGTAAAGTAGATTACTAGAGAGCTGTATTCATTCCCCTTACCCAACAATGGTTGTGTCATCGAAACATTTCTGCAGATGACATAATCCTGCATTGTATCTAAAATCTGAGGTGACACAGTAAACAGGAAGGGAGCCAATACAGTTCCCTGCGGAAGCCCTGTGCTAGTCATGACCACATGAATACCATTTTAAAAATGTCAAAACTCCAGGGCCAAATTTTAAGAGCCAGTGTAGCCTAGTGGAAAAGATGTTGGGCTAGAGAATACAGGACTAATGTTTTAGTCCCCACCTCAGACTCTCTGTAAATAATACACACTTTATATATAAACAATTGTACTGCAGCATTGTAACTAAAATTTGTTCGGAGGGTGTTCATTACATAAACTGTATATACTGCTCAAAAAATTAAAGGAACACTTTTTAATCAGAGTATAGCATCAAGTCAATCAAACTTCTGGGATATTGATCTGGCCAGTTAAGTAGCAGAGAGGGTTGTTAATCAGTTTCAGCTGCTTTAGTGTTAATGAAATTAACAACAGGTGCACTTGGGGCAATAATGAGACGCCCCCCAAAACAGGAATAATTTAACAGGTGGAGGCAACTGACATTTTTCCCTCCTCATCTTTTCTGACTGTTTTTTCTCTAGTTTTTTATTTGGCTACGGTCAGTGTCACTATTGGTAGCATGAGGCGATACCTGGACCCTGCAGAGGTTGCACAGGTAGTCCAACTTCTCCAGAACGGCACATCAATATGTGCCATTGCCAGAAGGTTTGCTGTGTCTCCCAGCACAGTCTGAAGGGCATGGAGGAGATTCCAGGAGACAGGCAGTTACTCTAGGAGAGCTGGACATGGCCGTAGAAGTTCCTTAACCCATCAGCAGGACTGGTATCTGCTCCTTTGGGCAAGGAGGAACAGGATGAGTACTGCCAGAACCCTACAAAATGACCTCCAACAGTCCACTGGTGTGAATGTCTCTGACCAATCTATCAGACTTCATGAGGGTGGCCTGAGGGCCCGATGTCCTCTAGTGGGCCCTGTGCTCACTGCCTGGCACTGTGGCACTTGATTGGCATTTGCCATAGAATACCAGAATTGGCAGGTTCAACACTGGCGCCCTGTGCTTTTCACAGACAAGAGCAGGATTCACCCTGAGCACATGTGACAGATGAGAAAGGGTCTGGAGAAGCCATGAAGAACATTATGCTGTCTGTAACATCATTCAGCATGGCTGGTTTGGTGGTGGGTCAGTGATGGTCTGGGGAGGCATATCCATGGAGGGAAGCACAGACCACTACAGGCTAGACAATGACACCTTGACTGCCATTAGGTATCAGGATGAAATTCTTGGACCCATTGTCAAACCCTATGCTGGTGCAGTGGGTCCTGGGTTCCTCCTGGTGCATGACAATGCCCGGCCTCATGTGGCGAGAGAATGCAGGCAGTTCCTGGAGAATGAAGGAACTGATACCATTGATTGACCCCCATGCTCACCTGACCTAAATTCAACAGAACACCTCTAGGACATTATGTTTCTGTCCATCTGACACTGCCAGGTTGCACCTCAGACTGTCCATGAGCTCAGTGATGCCCTGGTCCAGATCTGGGAGGAGATCCCCCAGGACACCATCCGTCGTCTCATTAGGAGCATGCCCTGATGTTGTCAGGCATGCATATAAGCACGTGGGGGCCATACAAACTACTGAGTACGATTTTGAGTTGCTGCAATGAAATTTCTGCAAAACTAGCCTGCCGCATCATTTTTTCACTTTGATTTTCTGGGTGTCTTTGAATTCAGCCTTCTGTAGGTTGATAATTTTTATTTCCATCCAACGATGTGGCATTTTTTTGTTCCTAACACATTACCCAGTCAATATCAGTATAGATATCCAGCATTTTTTCCCCCATTGAGATCTGATGTGTTTTCAAAGTGTTCCTTTAATTTTTTTGAATAGTTAGTTTTATATATATATATATGGGGCGGAATGGTGGCTCTGAGGCTAAGGATCTGCGCTGGTATCCTGAAGGTTGCCAGTTCGAATCCCCGTCACTGCCAAAAGAGATCCTACTCTGCTGGGCCCTTGAGCAAGACCCTTAACCTGTAATTGCTCCAGGGGCACTGTACAATGTCTGACCCTGCGCTCTAACCCCAAGGGGTATGCGAAAACTAACAAATTTCTAATACGAGAAATCGTATAAGACGAAATAAAAAGAACAAAAAAAAAAAAGTATATATATATATATTATTTGGTTTCTAAAGTTTTGCTTTGGCATCCGGTGACAGTCAGTTTTCTTAATAGGAAAACATAATTCACAGTCAATGGGTTAGAAACACTCTTTAATGTACACTATAATACATTTACAGTAAGTAGATGGTTTATTATTTGGGCTGAAATGGTAAATGGCTCAGGCACACAGTTTTGGAAAGACATTTTTACGGATTAGCTGCCAGAAGAATTAATTCCCCAAAGGATGACTGAATGTCACAACCAGCACTAAACCCAGATGGACTGCAAGAGTAAGGCAAGCCATGGCTACTGATAAGCAGCAAGGCAAGGCAGTGATTGATTTATACTGAGTGGCCATTTCAGGTTACAACAGCTCTTGGCTTTCTTACTACCAATCTCTCTTTGTATTAGAAGCAAAAGCGTGTACTTGGCTAACATCTTTAAGCAACAATACTAGTTTTGTCCCCCATTTCTGTTCTCAAATCTATAGATTCAGAAAAGGTTTACATTATCTTTCTTATGTTAAATGCCTGCCACAGATGTAAAATGTAATAGCACTTAAAATGATAAAAAATGATGTTGTCTGTAAAGAGTGCTTGAAGAAAGACTGCTGCCTTATTTCTCATAAAGTGCCATACAGTACTGTACCATTTTCTAAGCCTGCTTACTAGTGAGCAGGGCCACGTTGCGTCATTTATGAAGCAGTTCTTCAACTGATACTTCCTTATTAAGTCATGTCAACTGCATCTGTTTTTTATGTTTTGTTGTCTGCTTCTAAATAATTGCATAGCTAGCTAAAACTAAAAAATATCACCACATAGCCATCAACACAGCATAATAGAAGCATGTGGGCAGTTAGGGAAAGTAGGCAAATTATTGTTAAAATTATTTTGAAACTGGGAAATAGTGAGTATTTCTACTTCTGCAAAAAAAAACATAAATAAAATAAGACACTTTCTGTGAAGAAGCCTTTCACCAAGATGAAATTCACAACTAATAATAATATCAAGTCAGGAAGTGGCAAAGCAGTTGTAGCTAAAAAGCTTTGGCAAAACTTTGTGCCAGACAGCATTTTAGCATTTTTGAGACAATATAACTTTGACTTTAGACTTCTCATACATATGTCATGTCCTACTAAAGAGATAAAAGGAGAATGCTCCACGGGGGCAAGGTCATCAGTGAAGTCCCTCAGGTGTCTGTCTAGGGACCTTACTTTTTCTGATTTATATTAATGATGTAGAATAGGTGTAGTTAGTAAACTTATGGAATTCAAAGATGATACTAAAATTAGAGGAACGGCTGGCAGCAAGAACAATTCAAGAAAACGTTAACAAGCTTCAGGACTGGGTGTGCACTTGGAAAATGCAGTTTAACATAGAAAAGTGCAAATGCTACATACAGTGAGGAACATAAGTATTTGAACACCCTGCGATTTTGCAAGTTCTCCCACTTAGAAATCATGGAGGGGTCTGAAATTCACATTGTAGGTGCATTCCCACTGTGAGAGATAGAATGTAAAAAAAAAATTCAGGAAATCACATGGTATGATTTGTACAGAATTTATGTGTATTGCACTGCTGCACATACAGTAAGTATTTGAACATCTGGCAATCAGCAAGAATTCTGGCTCTCAAAGACCTGTTACTCTGCCTTTAAGAAGTCCACCTCTACTCCACTTAGTAATCTTAATTAGTAGCACCTGTCTGAGCTCTTTAAAGACACCTGTCCACCCCACAGTCAGTCAGACTCCAACTACTACCATGGGCAAGACCACAGAGCTGTCAAAAGACACCAGAGACAAAATTGTGGACCTCCACAAGGCTGGAAAGGGCTATGGGGCTATTGCCAAGCAGCTTAGTGAAAATAGATCAACTGTTGGAGCAATTGTCAGAAAATGGAAGAGGCTAAAGACGACTGTCAGTCTCCCTCAGACTGGGGCTCCATGCAAGATCTCACCTCATGGGGTATCACAGATGATAAGAAAGGTGAGGAATCAGCCCAGAACTGCACGGGAGGAGCTGGTCAATGACATGAAGAGAGCTGGGACCACAGTTTCAAAGGTCACTGTCGGTAGAACACTATGCCGTCACGGTTTCAAATCACGCATTGCACGGAAGGTTCCCCTTCTCAAGTCATCACATGTCCAGGCCCGTCTGAAGTTTGCCAATGACCATCTGGATGATCCAGAGGAGGCATGGGAGAAAGTCATGTGGTCATATGAGACCAAAATAGAACGTTTTGGTCTAAACTTCACTCGCCGTGTTTGGAGGAAAAAGAAGGAATAGTTGCATCCCAAGAACACCATCCCTACTGTGAAGCATGGCGGTGGAAACATCATGCTTTGGGGGTGCTTTTCTGCGAAGGGGACAGGACGACTGCACTGTATTAAGGAGAGGATGAATGGGGCCATGTATTGTGAGATTTTGAGCAACAACCTCCTTCCCTCAGTCAGAGCGCTGAAGATGGGTCGTGGCTGGGTCTTCCAACATGACAATGACCCGAAGCACACAGCCAGGATAACCAAGGAGTGGCTCCGTAAGAAGCATATCAAAGTTCTGGAGTGGCCTAGCCAGTCTCCAGACCTAAATCCAATCGAAAATCTTTGGAGGGAGCTGAAACTCCGTGTTGCTCAGCGCCAGCCCCGGAACTTGACAGATCTAGAGGAGATCTGTGTGGAGGAGTGGGCCAAAATTCCTGTTGCAGTGTGCGCAAACCTGGTCAAGAACTACAGGAAACGTTTGACCTCTGTAATTGCAAACAAAGGCTTCTGTACCAAATATTAACACTGATTTTCTCAGGTGTTCAAATACTTATGTGCAGCAGTGCAATACAAATAAATTCTGTACAAATCATACAATGTGATTTCCTGAATTTTTTTTTTACATTCTGTCTCTCACAGTGGGAATGCATCTACAATGTGAATTTCAGACCCCTCCATGATTTCTAAGTCGGAGAACTTGCAGAATCGCAGGGTGTTCAAATACTTATGTTCCTCACTGTATAGGCAAAAGGAATGTCATATTATAAATGCAAGATGGGAGACACTGTCTTACAGGAAGCAACATCTGAAAAAGGTTTAAGGTTATGTTGACACAACATTTTCATCATTTAAGCAATGCATAGACTATGATGTTTGCTGATGACATTGTAATCTGTAGCTAGAGTAGGGAGCATGTTGAGGAGACCCTGGAGAGGTGGAGATATGCTCTAGAGAGGAGAGGAATTGAGGTCAGTAAGAACAAGACAGAATACATGTGTGTGAATGAGAGGGAAGTCAGAGGAATGGTGAGGATGCAGGGAGTAGAGTTGTTGAAGGTGGATGAGTTTAAATACTTGGGATCAACAGTAGAGTAACAAGGATTGTGGAAGAAAGGTGAAAAAGAGAGTACAGGCAGGGAGGAATGGGTGGAGAAGAGTCTCTGGAGTGATTTGTGACAGACGGGTATCAGTAAGAGTGAAAGGGAAGGTCTACAGGACAGTAGTGAGACCAGCTATGTTACATGGGTTGGAGATGGTGGCACTGACCAGAAAGCAGGAGACAGAGCTGGAGGTGGCAGAGTTAAAGATGTTAAGATTTGCACTGGGTGTGACAAGGATGGATAGGAGTAGAAATGAGTACATTGGAAGGTCAGCTCAAGTTGGATGATTGGGAGACAAAGTCAGAGAGGCGAGATTGCATTGGTTTGGACATGTGCAGAGGAGAGATGCTGGGTATATTGGGAAAAGGATGTTAACGATAGAGCTGCCAGGGAAAAGGAAAAGAGGAAGGCCTAAGAGAAGATTTATGGATGTGGTGAGAAAGGACATGCAGGTGGTGGGTGTAACAGAGCGAGATGCAGAAGACAGGATGATATGGAAGAAGATGATCTGCGGTGGCAACCCCTAACAGGAGCAGCCGAAAGAAGAAGAAGAAGCAATGCATAGTAGCTATTAGAAATACAAATAATATGTTAGGTTGTATCATAAAAGCTGCTGAATACACAGTGCCCTCCATAATATTTGGGACAAAGACACATTTTTCCCTGATTTAACCCCTGCTCCAGAGTTTAAAATTACAAATCAAACAATTCAGATGCTTTTAAGTGCACTTTGCAGACTTTAATTTAAGGGCGTTTGCACACATTTTGGTCACACCATGTAGAAATGACAACACTTTTTATAAATAGTCCCCCAATTTCAGGGCACCATCATTTTTGGAACAATTGGCACTACAGATGTTTATGATTACTTGGGTTTGTTTCATTGCTTCATTGGTTCAGTGCAGCCGTAAGATACCTAGGCTTGTTTCTACCTGCAGACTGCCTTTAACTACCTTTGTAGCTCTTTAATCATGTCTGAGGAATTGTTTGATTTGTAATTTTAAACTGTAGAGCAGAAGGGTAAATCAAGGAAAAATGTGTCTTTGTCCTAAACATTATGGAGGGCACTGTAAATCAAGGGACATTATATTCAGATTAAATAATGCATTAATGAGACTTACAAGAAAGACATAGCAGCACTTGAAGCTGTGCAGAAGAGAGCATCTCAGGACTTAAGGATATACCATACTCTGACAGACTCAGAGAATTAAACCTGTTTAGTCTTGAGCAGAAGAGACTGTCGGAGACCTAATACATATCTTCACAATCCTCAAAGGTATTGATAAAGTAGATCTAGCAGAATACTTTATACTTAACAGTGAATCACATATTTGAGGACACCAATGGAAATTAAGGGGACGTGCACTTGGGACTAAAGCCAGGAAATACTTCTTTATGAAAAGAGTTGTAGGATTCAAAACAAGCTACCGAGACATGTAGATGAAGCAGAAACCTTGAGCACATTTAAGAAGTATCTGTGTTAGATACTGGGACAGCTTATTAGCTAAAAAAATAAGCCTGATGAACTGAATGGCCAGTTCTCATTTCTTAAAGGTCAGCAGAGTGGTTAGAGATGGTGCCACACAGCTTCAGAATCCAGGATTCTGATTTGTGGGTTTTGCACATCCTTTCTGTCTCTGCATGGGTTTTCCAAGGCTGCTTCATTTTCTTTCCATATGCCACATTGTGCACATTGGCTTGAGTATATCTGCATTGAGTGAGCATAGGTGTGAGAATGAGTGTGCCTTTTGATGAATAGTCCTCTCTAGGATTACTTTCCACCTTACACCTGATGCTTCTGGCTCTGGCCTCATGAAACTCGATTTTAGAATAATTATGATTAGAAAATGAATAAATTAAAGAGTGCACATTTAACTAAAACATACACTCAGAACAGACTAATACAAGATCCTTTAGTAAGAAATAAGGGACATGATCTGTAAAAAAATGGTCAGTCAGTCATTTTTCAACCTGCTATATCCTAACACAGGGTCCTGGGGGTCCGCTGGAACCAATCCCAGCCAACACAGGGTGCAAGGCAGGAACAAATCCCAGACAGGGTGCCAGCCCACCACAGGGCACACACACACCAAGCACAATTTAGGATTGTCAATGCACCTAACCTGCATGTCTTTGGACTATGGTAGGAAACCGGAGGAAACCAACGCAGACACGGGGAGAACATGCAAACTCCACGCAGGGAAGACCTTACTGTGAGGCAGCAGCACTACCACTGTGCCACTGTGCTGCCCTGTAAAAAAAACATAACTTTGTTATTTGACTTCTTAAAAAAAAAAGAAAAAACTAGAAAAACCTTTTTTGTGTTGTTGTTGGCTTTCACAAACAAACTGCTGCTATTAGCATGTGATTTCCCTATTTGTGATTAAGGGGTCTAATTATTGTTTACATCATTTGGGCTGAGAGCGAGACCCGGTGTGTTTTGAGCAACACTTGTGTGCTGACAATCAAGTTTCTGGTGACTCTACATATTCGATTTTCCAAGTCACATAGTATACTCCTACAGTGGTCCAAGGTCTGCCTTCAGTTACAAAAACTGGTAATGGTAAGGTGTGATATTAACAAATAACCAGTTCTTACACGGTTTTCTTAAGGTAATCATTTCTGTGTTGGTGTAACTGAATATTTGACTCAGAGTTTATGTGTGCAATTAATATGCTTAATTTTTTTTTGTTCCTTATTTCGCCTTATACAATTTCTTGTATTAGGAATTTGTTAATTTTTGCATACCCCTTGGGGTCAGACATATTTACAGTGCCTCTGGAGCAATTACAGGTTAAGGGTCTTGCTCAAGGGCCCAGCAGAGTAGGATCTCTTTTGGCAGTGACGGGGATTCGAACCGGCAACCTTCTGGATACCAGCGCAGATCCTTAGCCTCAGAGCCACTTGTTAATTGCAGTTCTTAATTGCACTGTCTGAATTTTGGTACTACCTTCACTTTAGATATTGGCATATTTGACTTCTGAGTCCCTGCCAATTGTTGGCCAAGAAAATTATATTGTACACAGACTGCAGCATTTCATGGTTCTGGGAGATATATTCTGTCATGGTTATTTGCTGACAAAATTAATGTAGTTATTACTATGCACTGCACATTAGATAAGGATCTGCTTGCAATGTATACTGTGTGTACCTCTCCTAGCTCTTACACTTCTTCAGCTCCTCTTCAACAGATATAAAAACATTTTTAAATATTTTGAAATATTCCCATGAGATAATTAATAGATGCAGACTACAAACCCTTAACACCCTAGTTTATTGGTAGCACTTCGGAATAGCGTCTACTAACTACATGAAGTAGCAGGTTACTGACATATAACACGGCCCTAACAAATGTTTGTTTAATATAGCAGTGAGTGGCTAATTGATGCATTTCTGCAAACCCCTAATGCATCTTTTATAAAGTCTTACCTAAATTAACATTTATCTAGAATAAATATTAAGATTATGCTTTCAAATTTTAAAATGAAACAACATTAAAATACACAAGTTATCCTAAATTGGGGCACAGCTACCTCACAGCTCCAGATCCCTGGGTTCAGATCCTAGCCAGGTCATGGTCTCTGTGGATTCTGCATACTCGTCTGTGACTGTGTGGATTTTTCTCCTTGTGCTCAGGTTTTCTTCCTTCACCCTAAAGACAAGTGTGTTTACTTAATGGGTGACCCTGAATTCAGGTGGCATGTGAGTGTGATGTACTGAAGCCTTTTTAAGGGTTGGTTTCTGCCTTGTACAAAGTAATGCTAGGATACACTCTGATCACTTGCAAACCTGAAATTAGATTAAGTGGTCTTAAATATAGCAGATTAATTGTTTTACATATATAGCCAGGTTTTAGCTTTAGTTTCTTTAGACGTTTTGTGGGTTTTGGGTTGCCAAACCTTTTGTCCAAACCACAGATTGCAGGGAGGCATGCTACAGCTAGAAAGAGAGAAATTGACTCTGTGTTTTCCTAGAAAGTAAGTTCTTCAACACTGATGTTATGTGAATTTTTAAAATATTTTGTATATTTTATGTTTATTGTTTGTCATGGGGGGGTGGCGCAGTGGTAGTGCTGCTGCCTCGCAGTTAGGAGACCCGGGTTCGCTTCCCGGGTCCTCCCTGCATGGAGTTTGCATGTTCTGCGTGGGTTTCCTCTGGGTGCTCCTGTTTCCTGCCACAGTCCAAAGACATGCATGTTTAGGTGCATTGGCATTCCTAAATTGTGCTGGGTGTTTGTGTGCCCTGCCCAGGATATGTTCCTGCCTTGTGCCCTGTGCTGGCTGGGATTGGCTCCAGCAGACCCCCGTGACCCAGTAGTTAGGATATAGTAGGTTGGATAATGACTGACTGACTGTTTGTCATGGGGGAGTAATAACCAAGTACTTGTTATTGGTGAGGCACTACTGAATTAACTGTACTTCAGATATTTACTATTCATCAATCAATTTATGAATCTGCTTAATTCAATTCATGGTTGTGAAATACCAGAGCACAATGAGGCACGATGCAAGAAAAGCGGGTGGGAGTTTGAAAGGATAGTCTGTTACCTGATAAAATTTTTATGATGTATGACCATGTTAAGTGTACACATGCAGTGACCACTACCATTGTCTGGTTCAGTTTATTTTTAGATAATGCCCTTCCCTTTGGACAGGCTCAGACCACTGTGCATATTTATGAATAAAATATACAGTTAAAGAGAAAACATGAAATTCAGATTCATATAACAATATACATTTATAGGTCATTCCATGTCAATTCAAACAATTTTCTAGAAATCCCAGACACTTCGGTCTCTAAGAATTCTGAAAAAATACCAGGTGTACCCATGTTATCCAGGAGACACCCTGTGAAATTATTTTAATGTAAGATCAATACTTTCCAAGATACAGCCAATTGGGTGAGGGGAGAGGGTGTCAAATTTGACATATCTCAAGAACTAAATCACTTCACAGTCTCAAATTTTGCATACTGGTACCTTTATAGGTTGAGGTTGGCAGCATGCACTGATACGGTGCGTTCTGCGTCACCACACGGTGAACCATTTCAGGATCCTAAATTAGGATAAAAGTGCAGCCATGCAGTGGGTTACACCTCATCACAACACTAGTTTAAATGGAATGGAACAGTGTGAGTTTTTTTTACAGTGGCTGGAGTGCCAATCCTGCCACCAACCCCCAAGTTTTCCCTGCAAGTTGGAGGACCTGCTTGCAGGGCTGGATCCAGGTTAATGTCATACCCAGGACGGAGCAATTGCAGGTTAAGGGCCTTGCTCAAGGGCTCAACAGAGTGGTATCACGTCTGGCACTTATAGTACGTAACAAAATCAAAATGTTTGGTCCAGATGACACAACACGGCAAGAGCAGACCTTCAAAAATGGAAAAAAATATTTTGTGTCTTTGGCTTTGCCATGTTTAAGGTTTCAGAAAGCATACTTCTAACTGATACAGCCTGCTGGAATTTTTTCCATGTTTAGAAACCTACACAAGGCTTTTCAAATGGCTATAAACAAATAAGATATGGCATCAGGGTTTGACCAGCAGACCTTTCAAATGTGAAAAAATCATTTTGGGTCTAATTTTAAGATGACCTTAATGAACCTTTTAAAAATTATTTTTCCTGTATGCTACATGGTCCTTTTTTCTCAAAAAAGTCTTACTTTTCGTATGTGAATCTTTCTTTTTTATTTTCCTTTCTAAACATGGGTTAAATTCACCATTTCTCAGTAATGATAATCATCAAGTTTTTCATCACTATCTTGGGTATAGCATTACTGGAAAAAAATAAATCACCAAAGGCACATTAAGCACAACAGATGCTTGATTTGTATTTAGATACAACACTAGTTATAATATTTTGGTTAACTTCTTGTTATTGCAGCAGCAGGAATATGACCCATTTCATTTCTGTTTCAACTGAAGTGCAGAGTGTAGGGCATCTTTGTCTATGAGATTAAGTTGGTACTGCCTCCCACTGACCATTGTAGGTGCACTAAGCAGTGCATTGACACACTGTAATGGCACCCAACAAATATTGTCTCTAGGTGGCCAATGGAAAGACTGTATAGGATAGTTTGGATGCATGAAACATATCGGGATGTCTGATTCCACTTCACTCTTGTCACGAATCACGCCAATCCAACATTTTTCATCATACATGCACCCAGCATAGCCTGCAGTAGGACATTGGTCTAATGTGAGGGATGCATTTGACCCATCAGGAATGTGATTGTGAGAGGGCAGGATCTCAGCTGCTGCTTCAGTGGTGAATATTTGGACAGTCAGTTGGCTGTCTTCACGAGACTCCTGGCTGACTTTCAGCCATCTTTTGTAGTTTGGTTTTCTCAAGTACAAGGTACTCTTTTGGCCACGGAGAATCACATTCTCTATTCAGCAACATGAGATAGAACATCATCATTTGATATGAAAACAAATTTGACATTTTTTATAACTTACTGATTGAAAACTCAATGATTACCATTATTGACACATGGCACATTCACCCTTATGTTTAGGATGGGAAATACACATGAAAGATTTGCATAAGAAAAGAATGGACGATGTAGAAGAAATGAAAAATATTGTAAAAATTATCTGAATATTCCCACATGCTGTTAGGGTGCTCTGAAAATGACATCCAAAATGATTTTTTGGATTTGAGAGGTCTGCTGTTTAAACCCTGATACAGTTACTTTTCTGTTTATTGCTTTTTCAGAAAGCCTATATAGTTATCTGAATAAGGGAAAAATATCAAAAGTCTGTGTTTTTTTAGGAATAAACATAGCTAAGCCAAAAACTAAAATTAAATTTTGGTCAATTTCAAGGTAGTGCTTTGATCATGCTGGGTTATCTGGACCAAATATTTTAATTTTGTCACATACTTTATCAATTAATGTACTAGCATGCAAAGTCTGAGCCTGCTCGGTGGTTTAGTTCTTGTGCTATGGACTTTTAATGAAAACATGAGGCCGGATAAAATCAACACCCCCTCCCCTTGGTAAACTGGCTGTATCTCGGAAAGTATTGATCTTATATCAAAAAAATATTTACAGGGTTTCTCCTGACTAACATGGGCACAACTGGTAATTTTTCCAGAAGTTTTTGAGTCCGAAGTGTGTGGGCCTTTGGTTGATTTGACATTGAATGACCATTATGCATGTGGACATTTATTTGGATATATATGGACATTCCTATGATTTTTTAAATTTTCTTCAGTCATTGATTTACTAAAATACTCCTAAATGTGCTAATGTAAGTAAATGGCGGTGAAGCATAAAATAAATAAAACTGAGATTAGGCCAGTAAGCAACAGAAGAGTGGTTGCTTTTAGCTTCAAATGCTGAGAACTGTGGGGCATCTTCTATACTGCCAAGCTGATTATTTTATCATTGTCTTAGAAAGTACCATATGACCCTTTTGAATACTGAAGTGACACTCTGTGTGCTTTGAAATTTAAAGAAAATATAATGGAAAGCAAAGGCAAAGGAACTACAATTGGTCTGGTGTCCCTCTAAAGGAGACAATATTGTACTTATCCTGGATGATATGTGAAATGCTCATGGTGTTCCTTACCAAACTCAAGCTAATTTGAAGGGCCGTGGCTTTGCAAACCAGTTACTGTACAGTATATTTAAAATGAAGACGAAGTTGTTGCTATCTAGTTTTGTGATATTTAGAAGTAAATTATATAATACTGCCCTAATTCTCAAATTTAACATTGCCCTGCAGGCTGAAAGGCCTGCAGAAATTTCTTCTTCTTCTTTTGGCTGCTCCCGTTAGGGGTTGCCACAGCTGATCATCTTCTTCCATATCTTTCTGTCCTCTGCATCTTGTTCTGTAACACTCCTGCAGAAGCTAAAATTGTAAAATCAGGCATCTTATATAAATAACTCCAAATAAGCTCTACATCTTGGTTAAGTAAATAAATTGTAATTTTGTAAAAACCTTGTATTTGAAAGGTTCTGTCACAACTTTAGTGATTGGTTGTGGCAGTTATTTTCAGGTTAATTTTTTACCTAGATGGGTCATCATGTGCGTGACACGCTGTGTTGTTTTACAGCTTTCTAGGTCTCATTAAAAGTTGTTTCCATGTTTGTCCAGAGGGCAAAAGGTGAAAAAGTTGTCATCCATAAAGCTTTGTTTTTCTCCCTGAATTAGCACCTTGCAATTTCATGGTCTTTTTTTAGCGTTTGAAAGGCTTCATTTTTCTGATCATAAACTTTATACCACAGTGCTGCTATTCATTCTGAAATTAATATTTACAAATTCCTTTGATAGTAACCATCTGCATAACTGGATTTCAGTATAGTCACACCCTCAATTGCAGAATATTGTTGTGAGTAACTCCTTAATGGATTAGAAGTCTTGTCCAAGGCAAAGCAACTGTAAAATAATTAGGGTAGATGTTGTTGTGTGCTGCTAACTGCTGACCTGCATGATATGCTTTGATCTATTATTTAGAAGTATGACATAAAACATTTGAATACATTAAAGTTCCTAAAGTTAACTGGAATTTCAGTGACACCTTTTAGCAAAAACTATTTAAAGCAGCTGGTGTAAAGTGTACATATATACATCATCTTCACTGTTTTTGCCTCTTGCTGGAGTTTTTTTTTTGCACATGTTATGTTTTAATATGCTACTTTGGATTCTGTACCACATAATGTCAGTTAATAACAGATAAATAATACTAGTTTTGTACTTCATGCAAATGAGCAGAGGTTCTCTTAATCAGTTATTGGGTAGCACTGGTTGCTGTTTTCTTTTTCAATTACCATGTCAACCAGAGGCCAGTTCTTGTCTTTAATCAATCATTCCTTTATTTGATTACTTGCAGTTTATATATTCGTAATCTATATTTGATTTTATTTTCTAAAATGTAATAAAGATGTATAACTAGGGGCCATGCACAAAGTGTGGTCCCTGTTGTTTCTTTATTTTAACTGCTTTCTTTTTTCCTTTTGGTAATTTAAAAGGTTTTATCCTATTACTCGTTCAAAGGTATTCACTTTAAATACCCCAGTTATTTAGAGCTAGCAGCAGTCTGTTGAAATTGTAAAAATAATTTTGTTCACTTTAACATTTTTTTCCTGTACACGCTGGAGGTTGTGTAGATGCTTCTACACACTGACACAAATTTGAACACTGATCTGTAGTCTTCAATTACTCATTCTGTACTAACAAAACAGTGCTCATTGAAAGACACAAAGGTAGTGTGTTTGACCCAGGAGATGTATGATCTGCAAAAGAAGTTTGCTTTATGTAAAACACTCTTTTTATCTGTCCTTTACTTAGAAAATATGTGCCATTTTATTGTATTAATCAGGCAAAAAGTAATGTGCTTTTATTTTAAAAATTTATTTAAGAAAAGAACATACACTGCAGTGTCAGAGTTGGGGTTTTCAAGGGATAAACCCCAGTTAAGCTCCACAAAACAAAAGATTTAAAATTTTAAAGTATAATAAGCGACAGCACTATTGCCGATGTTTCCTCTTTTGAAGGTCCTCTATGAAATTACAGCCGACTTTCGGTAAGCACTAACATTTTATTCTAATTGCCTGGAAGTGGCGAAGGTGGCAGTTACCTGAAGATGATATCATCAGTTACTGTTGACTGCCTTTTCTTCCATGCTGGAAAAAGGAACAGAGATCTTGTTATTGACAGTGTTCTTTTTCTCTGCCTGCTCCCCTGCCAGGCTCGAGTGTGTGACATCAGGCTGAAACATAATAAACCACACTACATGAAAAATAAACAAGCCTACGTAGGGGACTGCCCTGGTAAAACTGCCTGAGTGACTAACAGCAGGTTGCTGCAGGTTGCACTTTGTTGGCAGAGGCATACGTGTAAGACTGGCTGTATTGCTGGACTCATTATTTCCTTCTTAATCATTTCTCAATTAATTATGTTACTTTTACATTAAGGAAATTACTCATCACAACCCATTGAATTATAACTCACCCGTATTTATTACTCTCATTTTCTATGATAGCTTTCACTGTGAACAATGCAAAGTAAGACTGATTATTGAAAAGAGGTACATAAAACACAGGGAACTATCAATCATTACATTTTAATCAAAGTGAAATAATATAACTATTTTATTAAAATATTGTATAGCCATAATCTATACAATTGATGGAAAATGAAAAAAGTGAAACAATCCTGCAACAAAAAAGGAATAATGAAAGATGTTACTGTACAATGAAATTGTTATGTTTGCCTGGAATTAATATTAATTCCGCTATATTAGAGTTAGAAGGAAGTGATACCTATATGGTAAGCTGAATCAAAACAATACCTCTGTATAGTATATAACATCATCTAAAACATTTGTTAATCATGTACAAACAAATATTAAGAGTAAGCATTAAGAAAACACAATCAAGCTACTGAAATGGTTTCAGTCTTTGTGGCTTTCTGTCTTGGGCAGAATACTTTACAGATTAATCTGCTACATGGCTACTTTATACAGTCATATGAAAAAGTTTGGGAACCCCTGTCAGCCTGCATAATAATTTACTCTACTTTTAACAAAAAAGATAACAGTGGTATGTCTTTAATTTCCTAGGAACATCTGAGTACTGGGGTGTTTTCCAAACAAAGATTTTTAGTGAAGCAGTATTTAGTTGTATGAAATTAAATCAAATGTGAAAAAGTGTCTGCAAAAATGTGGGTCCCCTTGTAATTTTGCTGATTTGAATGCATGTAACTGCTCAATACTGATTACTTCCATCCATCCATCCATTTTCCAAACCACTGAATCCGAACACAGGGTCACGGGGGTCTGCTGGAGCCAATCCCAGCCAACACAGGGCACAAGGCAGGAACCAATCCCGGGCAGGGTGCCAACCCACCGCAGGACACACACAAACACACCCACACACCAAGCACACACTAGGGCCAATTTAGAATTGCCAATCCACCTAACCTGCATGTCTTTGGACTGTGGGAGGAAACCGGAGCACCCGGAGGAAACCCACGCAGACACGGGGAGAACATGCAAACTCCACGCAGGCAAGCGAACCCAGGTCCCCAGATCTCCCAACTGCAAGGCAGCAGCGCTACCCACTGCGCCACCGTGCCGCCCTACTGATTACTTGCAACACCAAATTGGTTGGATTAGCTCGTTGAGCCTTGAACTTTATAGACAGGTGTGTCCAATCATGAGAAAAAGTATTTAAGGTGGTCAATTGCAAGTTGTGCTTCCCTTTGACTCTCCTCTGAAGAGTGACAGCATGACAGCATCCTCAAAGCAACTCTCAAAGATTGTTCAGTATCATGACTTAGGGGAAGGTTACAAAAAGCTATCTCAGAGGTTTAAACTGTCAGTTTCAACTGTAAGGAATGTAATCAGGAAATGGAAGGCCACAAGCACAGTTGCTGTTAAACCCAGGTCTGGTAGGACAAGAAAACTACAGGAGGGGCACATGCGCAGGATTGTGAGATTCGTTACAGACAACCCACAGATCACCTCCAAAGACCTGCAAGAACATCTTGCTGCAGATGGTGTATCTGTACATCGTTCTACAATTTAGCGCAATTTGCACAAAGAACATCTGTATGGCAGGGTGATGAGAAAGAAGCCCTTTCTGCACTCGCGTCACAAACAGAGTCACTTGTTGTATGCAAATGCTCATTTTGACAAGCCAGATTCATTTTGGAATGTAGTGCTTTGGACTGATGAGACAAAAATTGAGTTATTTGGTCATAACATAAAGCACTTTGCATGGCAGAAGAAGAACACCGCATTCCAAGAAAAACACCTGCTACCTACTGTCAGATTTGGTGGAGGTTCCGTCATGCTGTGGGGCTGTGTGGCTAGTTCAAGGACTGGGCCCTTTTTAAGGTCGAGGATCAGATGAATTCAACCCAATATCAACAAATTCTTCAGGATAATGTTCAAGCATCAGTCACAAAGTTGAAGTTACACAGGGGTTGGATATTCCAACAAGACAATGACCCAAAACACAGTTCGAAATCTACTAAGGCATTCATGCAGTGGGAGAAATACAATGTTCTGGAATGGCCGTCACAGTCCCCTGACTTGAATATCATCGAAAATCTATGGGATGATTTCAAGCAGGCTGTCCATGCTCGGCAGCCATCAAATTTAACTGAACTGGAGAGATTTCATATGGAAGAATGGTCAAAAATACCTTCATCCAGAATCCAGACACTCATCAAAGGCTATAGAAGGCGTCTAGAGGCTGTGATATTTGCAAAAGGAGGCTCAACTAAGTATTGATGTAATATGTCTGTTGGGGTGCCCAAATTTATGCACCTGTCTAATTTTGTTATGATGTATATTGCATATTTTCTGTTAATCCAATAAACTTAATGTCACTGCTGAAATACTACTGTTTCCATAAAGCATGTCATATATTAAAAGGAAGTTTCTACTTTGACAGCTCAGACAATGATAAACAAAAATCCAAAGAATTAAGAAGGGTTCCCAAACTTTTTCATATGACTGTAAGTACAAGGCCATAGTTTTGAATCCCACAACAGATGCTGCTTGAACATGTTACATTGATGTGAGAGATGGACAACACTTTACTAAGAACAGAGAATTTAATCAATGGAGTTTTTTAATAAGTGATCTGTTGTCTCAATTTGGAGTGTTTAAGTACTTAGGACTCAGGTTTAATATGGAGTCTTGGGAGGAATTTTGAGTGCACAGTATGTATAATCAGGTTACTTATCTTATGTGCTTTATGGTAAAATTGAAAAATGTTTGCTTCTAGGTGTACTTTGTTAACAGTATATCAAGTTTTATTTTAAATACCTGTCTGAAATACAGATGTGTGACTCTTTTTACCTCTGTAAAAATGTATGGTGAGGCAACTAGAATGGAGCTAAAGAATCCGATTGTGATAGAGGCTGAAGCAGTTAAAGTCTCAACTTCACCTCAAAGTTCTTTGAGAAAAGGAAATCTACAAAAATTCTCAGGAACGTAACGAAATTTATATAAAAACAAATAAATAAATCTTTGCTATTGCAATTATGTACAAATGTGTAAGGGGAAACACTGGAGACATTTGGTAGATTACTGGTAATTTTTGTCAATAGCGTAAATCAGGTTAAACTAAGCTCAGTTAATTTTGGCTTTGTCATAGGTATTTGCCACTGCAACTCATGTCAAGTGGACACACACTCTACCTGGCTGATGCTGCTTGATATGTTTATAAAGTATTCAGATCACTTGTTGAACCAAGATTTGTATTTTGGTACTTGGCTCACTGTATTAATTGTTTTGTCTTTCAGTATACCCACACATTTTCCGACAGAGATGTGATGTTTTGTATTTAGTTTTAGAAGAAACAGCAATAAATGGCATTGAACACTAGATGGTGAGCCTTGAAGGACACATCGCCTGTGAGAGTGTCCAGCCTGCTTTGTTTACTGGACTGGCTGCTGTACTTTCCACATTCTATATATTCAGTCTTCAGTACCAAAAAGAAGTGGCCTGCCCAGTAGAGTTATGTTTACACTCTGTGTTCTTTCTCTTTTGTTTTTGTCACCAATATTAACAGGTCTGTTCAGCTGGTCTTTAATAATTAAATGAATTTATTTAGTAATCACTTGGAAAGAGTGCACTCTTTATTGTCTTTCAGGCCAACAAGAGCAGTCAAACTGTCCTTTTTCTTTAGTTTTCAGGCACATTGTGGGTATAAACCCAGAGAGGGGATCTAAGGCTGGTGGGGGAAAAGTGCTTTCCAAGGAGACAGGAAAAAAATCTCTCGTAAGAAGACAACAATGGACAACCATCAGGCTGCGAGTATTTCATTTAGTTTTGGTAATGAACAGTCCCATTGATTAAATAGTTTCAGTTTAAGTTCTTTTGCCTAAATGATCTGCTTTTAGATGAGCCTATATTCTTTCAGACCTGAGTACAAATATATGTTTTCCAAATGCTTTGAAGACTATAAAGTAATAGATTTGTATGTGATACACATCTGAAGCTATGTTACTTTTAAAATTAATGTGGTTTGATAAGGCAATAATTTAATGTTCGCTTAAGGATGCAAGTGGCTTATTTTGCCAGGGTTGATAAACTGAAGCTTATCATCATAATGGTTTGATCACTGTTGAAACTGTTGTTATATAGCCATAATTTCAATATACTGTCATTCCTGTCCTTTTAGTATACAGTACATCCCAGGAAAGGTAATGGAAAACAATAATGAACTGCTAACTGTTACCAGTAGCAGCATAAAAATATTGTTCTCCTGTTTTATGTAAAAACCATATAAAACCATAAATCTTAGCAACAGTAAGTGCTGTTAATTGTACAGTAACTTATCAGAAGCACTGGTGCCAATTCTGCACTGTTTTTTACAGGAAGGTTCATGGAGGCATTTCAGGACCACTCTTCCAGTTGTCCCCCAATAAAGGATAGAAAATGCCTCAGGCCAAGGTGGATGACAATTTATGTGACCTCATTAAAAGGAAAACAATTCTGCCTTACAGGTATCTGTAGGCATCCCAAATTGAAAAATAATAACAGTTCAGAAGGGCCAGCAAAAGGGTCGTCTAAGACACATTTGTTTTACTATTAAATAATTGACAAAGAATGCCTGACCTCAAAGAAATTAAGAGTCCAAACTGTTGGTTTTCACACGGCACCCCAAAAGGTCGCATCATATCGTTTTAGCAAAAGTTTTGTATGTCAGGGAACTATGTAAAGGACTAGTGTGCAATAATTTGCTGTTCCACTAAGATATGTAGCATGGAAATAGAGTGGATTGTGCTTTTCAAGTGTCAGTATGTCTCAGAACTATGGACTGTGTTTTTGAGATATTTTACAGTGGACGAGTCCTCATGAAAGAACTGAAAATTTCACAGAAAACGAATTTAAGTTCTCTAAATGAATTTTAGATCAAGGTAAATGTGAGATTATCTCAAAATATATTTAAATATCTTAAAACATGCAGAGGTTATTTGAGACATCTGAAAATGTATTTGAGCTATCTTTATATTAAGGATCTTACTGCGACCTAGAGTATTTTAAAGTCATTAGCAGATGTCTGAAAATCTAAACTGCATTTTAAAAGAGGTCATCATTAATGTTATTTTGTATTTCACTTGCTTTACACCCCAAAACCGAGCTGAGAAGGGTCTAGCTACACCTTGCGCACCCCGATTAGTTCCCCAGGAGTTAAGTTTTGGGACCTGCTTAATTGCATTGTGCTCCCATTATTATTTGCACAAGGTTTACTTTTCGTTTCGGCTCTGTCCTCGCCAAGATTTGAATCGCAGCCAGTTTCCGCGTCACTTTATCTTAAGGATGAATCACTACACCATAAAAACGCTAATCGGGATTAAGGGCCACTGAAACTCTTACCAAAAGCAATAAAAAAGAAAATATGTATATCATGGCATGACTAATGTGAGAAGCGCAGTGAAGTAAACGAGGGACTTTCTGAGACTATGATCAACCCCGCTTCCGTAGAGCGAACATCGCGGTCATCACTGAAGGAAATAAACAAAGTTGTTCTGTAAGGTCCTCTGCAGACAACGGGAAAATGAAAACCAATGGTCTCGAAGGCACGCATAAGGAGCGGTTACTAAGCAACAGCTCACCCCCTCTCCCGCCCCTCCTCTCAGCAGCGGCAGTATCGGTCACCTGACCTGCCAGTTTCGCTCCGTGGCGTCACATAGCACAGACAGAGCTGTACATTCAGTATGGAAGTGCATTTTTCAAAAAGGAATCATAACGGGACTGTTTGTCCTGGTACGAGGTTTGAACTGTTAAACTGCCAACTGACAATTTGTTTGAAAATCAGACCGGTCATTACGGTGTGCAGAATGTTCTTATCTCTAGCTCAACTTAACGCGCACTGCATATAAAACATCCACCCTTCAAAACCCGTCATTTAGATTGAGGTCTTGAGGAGCTGCAGGCCCGGCCTTAGGCATAGGCGAAGTAGGCGACTGCCTAGGGCCCCAGCGTCCGGGGGGCCCCGGATCGACACCTTGGTCTAATTTTCACGCATTTCACAGAGCTTCCAGGGGGGCTCCGCCCCCCCTCAGGGGGCCCCTGGACCCCCCTTTCGCCTAGGGCCCCATAATACCTAAGACCGGGCCTGGGAGCTGGTGCTTGTCCTAGCAACACTGGATGTAAAACTGAAACCAACCCCAGATGTCGTGCCAGACCTTTGTAGAATGTACAGTACATGGCTATTCTGTCACAGTGTTGGGCTCAATTAAGTTTGAGAGTAAAGATTAAAACGTGCATCGTTTGGTTATAAGAAGAAAAAACATGTACACCCGGAGAACATGCAAACTATTCCAATTTGGAGTTATATCCTTGTGGCATTTGGGGTAAATCAAGGATCTACCCTGGATGGAGTGCCAGCCTATCACATGGCACCATATTCATTTCTTATGTCGATTTCTGAAAATACAGTGTATCACTAACACTTATAAATTTAATTTATTGATAAAAAAACATTTTTACTTTACTGAAAAGTGCACTCTTTGGGGGGGGCTTTAACTAAATTTCAAAGTGAAACATAGCCTGTGTTCATCCCCTGTACAAATGGGAAATCTTTGTAAAATTTGTAACAGGTAGGCTCAACAGTGCTGAATTTTCCTATCAGATAAACACACTTTCAGCTTTATATGTTAGATAAAGTCTTTCTTTCTTTGGGATAGCATATAAATAAGCAGTTTGCAGACAAACGCCATAGCTCTATCAAAATCAAGTGACTCTGCCTTTTTCTCAATGCTAATCTTAACTGGAAGTGTTTTGCCATTGGCCTCTCACCAAAAGGGCAGTGTGCCTCAGAATGTAAACAGCCTGATAAGCCGCTTTGGCTTACTATAAAGTTAACTGAAGAGCTCATGTAATTCAGGGCTCTCATTGCACTTGCATAGCTGTTCTGCCCTTTGCTCAGAGTGAGTTACTGATTACCTGATATGTCTGTACTGTTTACTATTCCAAAAGCCATTCCCCCCCCTACTTCAGGCTGTGTTGATCACATGTAATGTTTAATGTGCATTTATTTTGAAATTTTGGCAGAACTGTGTCAGAGTGAGGTACTTGAAAAAACGGTCTGATGAGGTGCTGGTTGAGTGAAACCTGTCCAAGATAGATAGATAGAAACATTACTAATCCCAAAGGAAATGTCAGGGTTACAGCTGTTCTAACAATGTTTAGATGGGGACGTAATCATCATTCCACATTCAAAAGGCTACAAGTGCCCTACAATGAACTGTAGATACACCCAGGACTCCTTCTTGCATTACACGCCTTTATCACAGAATAGGTTTCATGCTCCCGTTGACCCTACACTAAAAAAAAACAAGTTTAAGTTTTGAAGACTGGTATGTGAAAGAAATCAACTTGTTTCAAGCCTGAAATAAGAAAACACTTCAACCGCTTAAACAAGCAGCTTAATCACCAAAAGCTTGAAAACTTGCTTGGGGTGAAATATAGTAGTGACAAATGGGTCAAAACTTTATGTTCAGTATTATTGCTTTATAAAATCAAACAGTGTTGAGTGCTAGGAGAAACCCTTTATGGAATCATAGTTTAAAAGCACAATACAGTTAGCCAAGCTTCTTTTAGTTGCATATTGTTCTTTATATTAGTTCAATGTTTTATTAGCTCTTTGAACTAAATACTAGCAAATCTTTATTTGTGTTTGTAGTTTTAGGAAGAGCTATAGATGGGAATATACAACAACATATAAGGAGGGCTAAGTGTTGGCTATGTGCCTGATTGTGCCCTGTGATAGACTTGACTAATATGGTCCATTGATGATGAGATACAATACATTCTCTGCAAGCCTATACTGGAGAAACTCATTTCCAAAATTGGGTGGATGGCTGTAAGGCAACAATAAATAAAAAGACAGTAAGAATAATGCAGTCATTCCAGCAAGAAATGTACCGTATATGCAATATGCAGTAAAGATAAAAGGTAAATGTATCTAATTAAAAGTATTGCTGGATTCTGGACTTTTTATAATTAGAGCATAAATATAGTGTGGCATTTGGTATAGAACACTATTCCTTATAAGACATTTGATGTTTCACATTTAACAGACCAGTTTTAGATGGATACAGAACCAAAGATCAGCAGTGCTTACACAACAGGCCTTTGACATATGATAGTATTAGGATTCATTAACAGCAACTTAAGACATATTACAATCAGTCCATCAAGTGGATGGCACTGTCAGTCAGTCATTGTCCAATCCACAATATCCTAACACAGGGTCATGGGGGTCTGCTGGATCACCAATCCACCTAACCTGCATGTCTTTGGACTGTGGGAGGAAACCCACGGGGAGAACATGCAAACTCCATGCAGGGAGTACCCGGGAAGCGAACCCAGGTCTCCTTACTGTGAGGCAGCAACGCTACCACTACGCCACCGTGCTGTGAATGGCACTGTGCCAAGTAGATCAGAACTGTCTTAGGGAGAATCTGTGTGCGTGCGTGTGTGTGTGTGTGTATAGAGTTTGCATGTTCTCTTCATGTCTTCCTATTTTTTTCTTAGGGTACTTTGCTTTTCCTTCAAAAGGTTAGTTGGCTAATCCTCAAGTTAATGCATGTGCCTTGCAACATACCTTGTGTTCAATAATGCTGACGTGAGCTCTAATCCTGTGAACCTGAATTGGATTAAGTAGATCTGCTAATAGATAGAGTGAGTTCGTCAAGCTTGTACAGTTAGCTGTTAGCTAAATTAACATATATAGTGCCGTGTATTCTGTTCCACTATTGTGTATAATTACTGAAAGATGTTTAGCCACAAATACTGGATGGAAATCAGCTTGCTGTTTCTTATTGTCCAATAGCTTTCATAACAAAGTGTACCTCATGTCTGTCAATCAATTGATCTTTGTACAGCACCTTTCAATTTGTTCAGTATCACATTACATTTTACAATACAATTAATGTTGCATTTTGTAGAAATGTAAACATTGGATTTTAAGATCTGTCAGGGTCTGATGACAAGATGTATAAGCTAGTCTTTTGAAATATGATAAGATGCCTAAGGGTAATGTGTTTGTCAGTAAATCAGTTTATATGGTTGATACATTTTAAGTCATGAGACAATGATTATCCTATTTTTGGTGCTTATCACAATTGCATGTTGTGCCTTCTCATTTTTGTGTTGTTCTAAAGTTGTTGTTTCACTTCTCTTATAGATAAAATGTTTCTTCTTTTATACTCTCAGTTCAACTTTTGCTGCAATTGTAATTTATGTGTTCTTTGTAAAGACTTTAGAGACCGTGTGCTCTATGAAATTTAAATACAATTGTTTTTACCACTGTGACATCCTCATAATCTTGGTTTACTTCTTAACTTTTAAAAGAGTAATGTGTTCTGTTACTGACTTTGAATAAAACTCTTAGATTATTTATTTAACTCAGTTGGTATCGACACAACTGTGCTTCTTTCTATAAATGGATATTGCTAATATAGAATACTTATGTCTTATATAAGACTGCTTTAAGTTTTAGATAGTGACTGGCATTGTGAGGTTTAATAAAACCTACTTGACCAATCACATTTATGACTGCTTCTAGTGAACATAACATGTTCTATTTACAAGCTGTCTCAATGTCGAGCAGCAGCTCTAACTGAAAAGGGTAATGAAATTCATGACAGCCTACTAGTACTTACAGTGAGCTGAGTAAGAATGCTAGACTTAGTATCCTTGTACAGGTGGGCGGTAATGAGTCTGCCATGACTATTAAGCCAAAACTGCCTGTAACCCACTCCACTGAGTTACTTTGTAATCTGATACTGCTGACCTTTTCCCTCAGCTCTGCTTCCAGCCCCATGTGTCAGGAATGCTGACCGTCTACAGTCTGCAGGACTAAAAAGTCAAAGAGTTACCCTTATGAGTGAGAGATTGCATCCAGTATAAAAACAACACAAATAACCTTTGAAATAAGCCCATCGTCATAAAGTAATCTTTGTTGTTGGAAATAAATTAGGGAAGTATGATAGTTTCCTCTCACCGTTCAAGTCATGCTAGTTGTGGGTGTCTGCATGAATGTCTCATCAAATCGAGGACTTATATGTGCTTTATGCTTAGTGCTGCTAAGGTTCCTTTTGGCCAGAGCACAGGGTCAGCCATTGTACAGCACCCCTGGAGCAATTACAGGTTAAGGTTCTTGCTCAAGGGCCCAGCAGAGTAGGATCTCTTTTTGGCAGTGACGGGGATTCGAACCGGCAACCTTTGGGATACCAGCGCAGATCCTTAGCCTCATAGTTACCACTCTGCCCCTTTTCCTAGCCACCCTGCATTTGAAATGCAGGTCAGAAAATTAAAGGACTTGAAATGTCTTTTTGTAGAAATATAGGCTGATATGGAAAAATCCTCTAAGGAACTGCTATAGATAAGGCTGAGGGTCAAAGGGATAGACTTTAAGCATCACAAAATTCAGGATAATTAGAAACCGTGGAAAGAATAATAGATCTGTTTAGAGTAAGATATTTCTACAGAAGCGACATCTCAGTAACACCTCTAAGAAAAAAATAGTACCAACAGGTAAATGTACTAATTTGAAATATACCAAACTAAAATGAGAAAAGCCAAAAGTCACCTGGACAGGAATATTCTACATAATACATTTACCAGGCCTAAAAGCATTCTGATGGCAAGAGGGTATTCAATGGAGGAATTAGCTCTGGTTGAGATGCTGGTTACTTTCTTAATTGAAGTATGGGGGTGTTTCAGCTTCAGATCACTGATTCATATGAAAACATAGTAGCCTCAGATAGCAATGATAACATAGCATAACATAAAATTCTCATACCCTGTTAATCAGTTTTTGGGTTAAGGGTGGCCATAGTCTATTTCTGTAGCTATGGGCGATTCGCAGGAGCTAACTAACCCTGGGTAGGATGCCAGTCCAATGGAAGGCGCATTCTCACACATGCCCACACTCACTCACAAAATGCCAATTTATAGGTTTACAGGGTCATTATTGTGAAGTATTTAGAGTCATTGATTACTTAAACTGCAAATATTAAGAAATATGGAATCAGAACAGTAGTAAAAACTGGAAAACCCATATAGACACAGGGAAAAGTTCAAACTCCATATGAAAAATGAGTAGTTGTGGGACTGTTAAAAAGGTGGAAACATAATTTAAACAAGTGTGCTGTCTCTGGCTGCTCTGAGTCCCCAAAAGTGTTTATTTGTAGACTATGCTCTCAATTACTGTACAAATACATTTCTGCTGGATCTCCACAGCATGAGTCCATCATTTTAGGTAATGCCGAATGCTCTCATGTACTGAAGTATGTTTTTGATCTTGGCCCTTTAACACTTATTCCTTCTGGACCACTGATAAATACCCCTGTTTGTCAGTCTCCTTTCATAATTATAACCAATTTACACCTAAAGTCCCACATTTTCACTGTTGTGATTTGTATCTTCCGTTATTAATTTGCTATTTTTCTAAACTCATTTATTTTTACAATGGTTTGCAGGGGGAATAGTCTGACCTTGCAGTGTGTGGCACAATTCTTTTAAAACTGACCCAACATTATATAACACATCAATTCTGACTGCCATCTATCACTTTTGACCCGTAGATGAATGTTTGGTCCCAGCCAGTACTTGGATAGGAGACCTTCTAGGAGAAGCTTGGGATCCTGCTGGAAAAGATGTTGGTGAGACCAGCATGGAGTGTTTACCCTGTGGTCTGTATGTGGATCCCAATGTCCCAGTGCAGAGACGGGGACACCATACTGTAAATATGGCGCTATCTATTGGATAAGATGTAAAACTGATGTAAAACCGAGGTCCTGACTCTCTGTGGTCATTAAAGATCCCTGGTCATCTTTTGAAAAGAGTAGGGTGTAGCCTTATGTCCTGGCTAAATTCCCCTCCATGACCTAGTCATTCTGGCCCCCTAATCATCCCCTGTCTCTAGCTGGCTATCTCTCTCTTACCAATTCACCACTAATAGCTCATGTATGGTGAGCATACTGGCTCAGTAATGGCTTCCGTTGCATCATCCAGGTGGGTGCTACACATTGGTGATGGTTGAAGTGGCTCCCCTCTGCAGCCACTTCATAAGCCCTTTGAGAAGCAAGAAAAGCACTATATAAATGTAAAGAATTATTATTATATTCTGTTTTGATACTTAGACATTTAATATTGATGCATTATTCTGTAGTTTATTTTGTATTTTTCTGATCTTGTAATTGAATTTATCATGTTATTTTTCTTTTCATTTTATTATTTGCATTGTGAAGTACCTAGTGTTGGCTTTGAAAATTTCAGTCATTCATTTTCTGAACTTTCTTGTTCCAAAGACATGGGTGTACAGCGTAATGAATTATTTTATGTGTCTTATAAAGTATATGCTTCTGAGTAAAAGTAAGTACAAGAGCCAACAGCAATGCCAAGAGTGAAGCATTAGAAGCACTGCAATAAAGTATTGTTTCCATATTTAGAATTCTAAAGTTTTTCACTTTCTGTCCATCTGCAAGGTCAAGAGAGCCAACCTAGAACAGGATATCAAGGCATAATCACACACATTAAGGTTCAAGGCTAACTTTATTTGTCATTTGAAACAACATCCAGCAGTGCACAGCAGAGCAAAATTGCATCACCCAGCCCAATTATGTGCAAGAATAGACAATGAAAACAAACAAAAATTACAACTAGAATAAGCAAGATTAAGGAACAGAGAAGAAAATCACCACCATATTGCAGACAAAAATTATATTATTAAATTATTATCAGTCACAACATTACACCCACCAGTCTAATATTGTGTAGGCCCCCCTTGTGCCAGCAAAACAGCTTTGACTTATTGAGACATGTACTCCACAAGACCTCTGATGGTGTCCTATGGTTTTTGGCACCAAGACATTAGCTGCAGATCCTTTAAACCCTTTAAGTTGGAAGTTGGGGCCCCCACGGATCAGACTTGTTTATCCAGCACATCCTACAGATGCTCAATCAGATTAAAATCTGGGAATTTAGAAGCCAAGTCAACACTTTGAACTCTTTGTCATGTTCCTTAAATTATTCCGGAACAATTTTGCAGTACGGCAGGATACATTATCCTGCTAAAAGAGATCACCACCATCAGGGAACACCATTGCCATTATGGAGTGTATGTGGTCTGCAACCATCTTTAGGTAGGTGGTACAGTACATGTCAAAGTAACATCCCCATGAATGCCAGGACCCAAGGTTTCCCAGGAGAACATTGCCTAGAGTTTCACACTGCCTCTGCTGGCTTGCCTTCTTCCCTTAGTGCATTCTGATGCCATCTCTTCCCCATTAAACAACACACACTCACCCAGCCTTTCACATGATCTAAATGAAAATGTTATTTATCAGACCAGGCCACTTTCTTCCATGGCTCTGTAGTCCAGTTCTGATGCTCACATGCCCAATGTTGATGCTTTCACAGGTGGACAGGTGTTAACATGAGCACTCTGACTGGTCTGTGGCTACATAGCCCTATACGCAGCAAGCTGTGACGCACTATGTGTCTGACACCTTTCTGTCATGGCCAGCATTAAGGTTTTCATCATTTTGTGCTATAGTAGCTCTTCTGTGGGATCGGACCAGGTGGACTGGTGCATCATTCAGCCTTGGGAGCCCATGACCTTGTTGCCAATTCATCAGTTGTTCTTTCTTTGGACCACTTTTGGTAGGTACTAACCACTGCATAAAAGGAATAATTCACAAGGTCTACCATTTTCAAGATGCTGTGACCCCGTTGTCTAACTATCACAATTTGTCAAAGCTGCTCAAATTCTTATGCTTGCCCATTTTTCCAGTTTCCAACACATCACTTACAAGACCTGAATGTTCACGTGCTGCTTAAAATATCTGACCCCTTGACAGATGCCATTGTAATGAGATAATGTTATTCATCATCTTTCAGTGATTTTAATTTTGTGGTTCATTGGTGTATTTTCCACTGTATTAATGGACTGCTCATTGTTGAAGTGTCTAATAGCTTGTGTGTCAAAACTTTTATGATATCTGGCAGTTCTGCACTGTAAAAGTTAGCACCGCTTGCCAGAGGGCAGAAGGACAAACAATCCATTGTGTGAGTGTGATCTTTAATAATGTCCCTGTTTCTGCAGTGTTTGCTGTAAATTTACAGTAAGGAATGGAGAGATGTCCCAATGATATTCTTAGTCATTCTTCCTACTCTCTGCAGGGATATCTTGTCTGAGGCAATCTACAAACCAGATAGAGATGCAGGTGGTCAGTACACTGCCTTGGCAGAAGGAGATGAGGGTGGGAGGTTGGAGGTTAGCTTTCCTCATGTGCTGCAGGAAGTTCAATTGCTTCTGTCTTCTCTTGACTAGAGAGGATATGTGTAGGGTCCAGGGGAGATCATTTGTTATCTCCATTTCAAGGAACTTTGTGCTCTTGACTGACTCCACAGTTGAGCCAATCAGTCTAATAGCATGTTTTTGGACTGTGGGAAGAAATCCATAGTATTCAGAGAAGATCCCATGTGGACATGGGGCCAATATTCATATTCCACACATACAAAGACAGAGATCTAAAAGACTTCAAACCCATCTCCCGAAGTACAGTATGTCACAGTGCTGCCCTGACAGTAATTAATTTAAAACTGTCATCTGAGAGCTTAAGACTGATGATAGTCATGCCCATCGTTTGTTTTGTGTTTCTTCTGCAATAATCTGCATTCAACCTGAAAATCAATTAGAATGTTTACAGATTGATGGCTGGGTGGCTCAGAGTTTAGTGTTCCAAGGATCTGGTCTTTGTCGGTGGTTAGGTCACTGTCTGTTGGCTTTAAATGTCCTCCATATGTCCTCATTGGTTCTCTCTAATATTCCAGTTTCATCATGTCTCTAAAGACATGTAGGTTAGGTTAATTTGCTTGGCTACTGGTGTCCTTTTCAAGTTTGACTTCCTTTGATCCTGGAGTGAATATGCCCAGAAAATTTATGGATGAATGTTTACTACAGAATTGTTAAAAATGGTTTATTCACCTTGGAAGACTGTCTCAGAAGTGAGCATTATTTCTACTAAGGCCATCAGTAAGCTAGAGTGGCAATTCATTAACTATACAGACCCAGTTTCTGACATTAAACAGTAGGCTCCCCCTTTCAGCTCAGAATGAAAAAAATGAGCTGCTTGTGGGATTTGGTTTCCATAGGAACAGGGTGAGTTCGTATTAACATCCAGCATTCACATTGGCTAAAGACCAAGAGATTTACCTATGGATTGGAGAAATTAGTTTTTTTGTGGAAGCCTTTTAGAAATCACATTCCTTGGAGAATGTCCACAGTGACTTGAGCCTCATCCGGCTTATGTGCCGGACTCACTGTGCGTCAAAGTAATGGATCTTAAATGTTCTGTTCTCCTGAGGACTGCAACTAGGAAAACAAGTTTATGAAGAAAGGAATGATTCTCAAAATGACAATCTGTATAAATCTTAGCAGGACGGTTTCTTTCTCTTTCTGTAATAGCACATGCTTTTTCACTTTAGATAAGACCACTTTTCATTCTCTCCAGAGAGAAAGTACAGTGTTCCCCCACTCAACAGTGACTCTCCATTTGCAATTTGAGTTATCTGCCGTTTGAAAATGTTAAATAAAAGAAAATCCAAAAATTAAAAATTCACAAAATGAAATTAACTATACACCTGCCTGTTGAACTGCATCCAGCATTAATTGTTGTCCACTGTTTTTGACATCACCCATTCCAGTCAGCCTTCCTCTCACTGTAAGTCATGCTGTAGCATCCATGTTGTAAATGTTATCCACATTTGTGATATTGCTATAAATGTAACATTTATTTTGCTTAATACAGTAAAACCTCCCGATGGATTCGATGTCCACACCCACAAAAGTGTAAACCATTTCAAAACTCCGACAATCTACTCATACTTATTCGTGGCCATATACAGTAGAAAAAAAATTCTGAGAGGTCTCTCGCACTGCAGCAATAACAGTTCTGTGATGCCCTTAGATATCTGGATGCTGCTAGTACACTGCACTGAATGGATCAACGTGTGTCTACCTGGCGCCAAGTGGCATGCATAAGTCATTGAACCCAATTCATGATTGCAATTGTTTCCCATGAATGAGGAATTCTCAGTAAGTGTGGGTCATAAGCTAGAAGATGACTGAACCCTAGAAGACGACTGAACTTGACTAAAGAGGAACTAAAAGTTGTAATATGTTTTCTGTAGGTAAACCTGCAGAAGGATCATTACTGAGCCTCGAGGTACAAGAATAGAGGGCAAGTGTATCCACCTGACCCCATCTTCCCCACTTCTGTCCTTGCCCTCAAGATGGTATCCTACCCCATTTTTTTCCATAGGATTAATGCTTCTTCTATATCCATGTATAGTTTCTATATCTGTTGTTTTTTTGGGAATATAACTCCAGCAGATTGACTATATATATAGGTTTCAGTATTATTTGCAGATTTAACTCATGTGCGGAGGGCATCAAATGTATTCACTACGGATTTGGGGGAAACTACTGTACTAAAGCCCTGTTTGCTACAACTCACCACAGTATGGCTGCAGTCTACGACAAAGGCACAGGTGTAAAGCAGACAGGTGGCAGAGCTCTTCTACACACCCTTATATTTAGTGTCATGAAGAAAGTAGAGTTTGCATAAAAGAGTAGCTTAGGAAGCACAGCAATCTCCTGGAACAGTAACTTGATGAGACTGCTGCTTTGTGTGCCAGTGATAACCCTGGTCATCTGGCGTTGCGTGTCCATGTCACTCTGTCTTACATTATTCAGTACTTCTTTGTTAATCTATATTTCTCATCATAAGGATGTGTATTCAGTACACTGCAGGTTGTAAAATTTCATTTGACAAGACCTGAGAGGCTTTTCAGGGCACTCTCACAGCCACATGGACCACAATTTGATTCCTGGCCAGAGTTTACTGATTCTCCCCTGGGCTTTCTTTGGATACTCAGGTGTCCTTCCTCGTGTTGGGTTAAGTGATGACTGTAAATTGGCCTTGTGTGTTGAGATGGACTAGTATGTTATCCAGAACTGCATCTTACCTTGCACCCAAAGTTATAATATGCTCCAATGCAGAAACAGAATAAATGAATCCAGGAAACTGCAGGATAGATGGCTGATTCCAAATGTGCACATGTCTGCATCAGGCTTAATAATAATTCTGTTATTTTAATTCTTGATTAATAAATCAATTTTATCCAAACTTCACAATTAAATACAAAGATATTAGCTTTTCTTTAATTACAATTTATTAAGTAGATAGCTTGTTTGTTTTATTTTGGAAGTATTTAATAAAATAAGCTTTTGTTAAATATATGCTACTATTAACACAGAAATTTAACAAACTGCTAGAATGATTAATGCAAGTATTTGAATTTTGTATTTAAAAAGATCTAACAGAACATTCCCAAACATTTTTAATCCAGTTCAGGAACTTGTCATTTAAGGTACTGCAGATAATAACATGCTCATGTCACACTTGCTCACTTAAGAACACACTCATATACTAACACATCCATAAATATACACATATGCAGTACACACGTGTTCATAAACATGCACACTAGCATATTCTAACATGTATACTGACCATTAACTGTTGAATATAAATTAAAGCACATTATGCTCACACTGCATAATCGACTAGTGGGACCATATCTGGTATACAGTGTGCAATCCTCGTCTCCAGGCTACAAAAAAGACCAGGCAGCACTTGAAGCTAAGCAAAGGAAAGCAACGGAGTCGATCCGAAGACTAAAGGGCATGTCCTAATCTGAGTTAAACCTTTTTAGTCTTGAGCAGAGAAACCCCTGTTGGGACCTAATCCAGTTCTTCCAAATTCTCAAATGCATTGATGAATTTCTTCCTGCAGAGTTCTTTTGACTAAATAGTTATTTACTCAAAAACCAGTAATGGAAATTAGGGGGAAGTGTATTTAAAACTGAAGGGAGAAAGCACTCTTACCTGCAAACAATTGTGGGAATATGAAATAAACTACTGAGTCATGCAGTTAAAGCAGAAAACTTGGCAACTTGTAAAAAGTATCTCAATGAGATTTTTAAATAACTTACCAAATAAGGTTGATGGACTGAATGTCCTCCTCTTGTTTATCAAAGTTTTTTTTAAAATTTTTTATTGATTTTATTGAAATCACACAACATTCCATATAAATACATCCATTTTACAAGAATAGGATTGAAAACAAATCAATTCCCACCCCTGAGAAAGAGAGCATGGCCAGCAGAATAAAACTTAAACCTAGTAAACATAAGCAAATAGATAGAGTAATAAGTGAATATAGATTAAAAAAAATAGGGAGAGAATCTGCCTCCTCAGTTCTTTAAAAGCTTATTCTAAAATGGTATTGATTATCAAAGTTTTTATGTTCTTTTGTTCTTACCATCAAATCCTTCAATTGCACCCACAACATTTTTCTTTGTGAAAGTTAATGTGCTAAGGTATTAGTTCTGATGCTTTTAACTGGTGGTCCCTATGATACTGAATATATTTGTATGCTTTACTGACACTGGATATGCTGTTCTGCATGTCAGGTAAATTATACCTATTGTTTGCTTATGTACTCCACAAAAATGCATTAATTTTTTGAGCTGGCTTTTTCAGTTTTAGGGTTGTACAGAGCTGGTATCTGCCTACGGAGCATCAGCAGGAAAGCAAGAATTGAGACTGAAGGGGAGTTTACATCAGTGCAGGGAACACTCACGGACACACACTTACACCAGGCCAATTCAAAATTGACAGTTACGCACTTACACACATCTCTGGGGTGGGCATAGCATGAAACAGACAGACAGAAAATGACAGTGGAAGGATTTAAATCTAGATGGTTGGAACTGTGAAAAAACATATCTAACCTCCATGCCACTGATTAGCAGCTTCTGAAATGCAAAGTGATCTACACATTGCCTCCATCTGCAAATTATACTGCTAGTCTACACAATGGATTTTGCAGCAGAATGTGTAGATGGGGGCGGCACGGTGGCGCAGTGGTAGCGCTGCTGCCTCGCAGTTAGGAGACCCGGGTTCGCTTCCCGGGTCCACCCTGCGTGGAGTTTGCATGTTCTCCCCGTGTCTGCGTGGGTTTCCTCCGGGCGCTCCGGTTTCCTCCCACAATCCAAAGACATGCAGGTTAGGTGGATTGGTGATTCTAAATTGGCCCTAGTGTGTGCTTGGTGTGTGGGTGTGTTTGTGTGTGTCCTGCGGTGGGTTGGCACCCTGCCCGGGATTGGTTCCCTGCCTTGTGCCCTGTGTTGGTTGGGATTGGCTCCAGCAGACCCCCGTGACCCTGTGTTCGGATTCAGCGGGTTGGAAAATGGATGGATGGATGTGTAGATGGTGTTGCTCAGCACAGCATGCAGAATTAGCAAGGTGGGTGTATGTTTAATAGATATTTTGACATAAAGTAATACATATATAAAAAAGGAACATCTAAAATTTCTAAATTGGCATTTGAAAAACAAAAAACAAGATTGTAATAGAGTTAAGTGTATTTAAGAATACAGATTACAGAAAAAGTTGTTTTATGTATATCACTCGTATATACAGTATGGATATGCTAATGTTTCATTAAGTTTTCAATATCTAAACCTTTGTGTAACCGCATTCCACTTTATGCAAATATCAAAGACATTTCTATAATTAAGTTATATGGATAGATATAAATTGATGGTATGGTGGCACTATGGTTCATGCACCTGCTTGACAGTTCCAGGGACCTGTGCCCTATTTCCAGTCTGTGTTGGGTTTGTGTGCTCTTCCTGTATCTGTGATGGGTTTTCTTCCAATATTCTGATTTCCTCCCACATTCCAAAACATGAGCGCTCAGTTAAATGGCATCTTTCAAAAGAGTGTGATTGTGACTGGCATTTCCATCCAGGGATGCTCCTGTCTTCCGTTCAGTGTTACCAGATGAGCATTGAGTGCCATTATGTTCACGATCAAAACAAAAAAGAAAAATCCTTTGGTTTATAAAAACTGGAGGATAAAGGGTTATTTATGGAAAATTAAGGAAAAAAGTTTATTTTATAAAGTGTGTTTTATTTTGAATTACCAGTAATGAGATAACAAAACAAGGAATTAGCAAAAATCAGGTACTGTTTTTTTTTGTTTTGTTTTTTTTTACAATTTTCATTATTAATAAGACCCATATATGCAAACATTTATTCATAAATACACAGTTTCTTCATGTTTATATATATACATATAACTGGCTAAACAGTGTATTCATTCATAATAGTATAAAAAATGTGACTGGTACCGTTTATGCTCACTATTTAATTTAAGGACAGAGTGAACCATGCATGCATACTGAGACACAAAAAGACAGATAATGATAATGTCTGCTTTTCCCAAGTTTACATTTAAAACACCTCCATTCAACACATATAAATATATTTAGCACATTTTAAGAATGTGCTCTTCTAAACTAAACTTCCACAGTCTTTTGTTGTGAGAGATCAAAGTGATCACAGGCTTGTGGCTATACATTACATTTGTGTGTGAGTCTGGAGAGCCTCCCAGCCTGAGGGTTTATTAATACGCTGGAGAGATACTTAGTGTCATAAACAAAGCTTTATTTACATATCTTAAAAATCTACTTTAATATTATTAACTAAAAAAGTCACATACCAAAAAAGAAAAACCAGAAAAGCCACCATTTTTGCTTCAGACTGCTTATTTTACCAGTGTTTTTTCAATGAAGTGCTTAAGTATTATTTACCTTTCATTTCAGCACAAGCGCTAGTAAACAGTTTACATTAAAAAGGCTAAAGTTCTGTTTCCCAGTTATTACTATAATTCACACGAGTAAACAATGATAATACAAAGGAATAATGGAATGTGTCCACTACAGATTCTAAGCATGTTTGGAGACCAAAATGATGAAAAAAACAAAACAGAGCAGGCCAACTACTTAACAAATACAGTCACACTTCTACTGCCCAGCTCTTGAATATACACACACAGTGTACTTGAAACAAGAAACAGCCCAAAAGCAATGAGCTGTTCCATTGTTCCCTAACTACAACTCCTTACGCCAGTATCTTTTCAGTGCAAGTGAAACTCACAAATCTGTGAATTCAAGTAATGAAGAAGGGGTCCAGTAGAAAGCAAAAAGGTGCATAACAAGAAGTCCTTTATGCTGGAGTCTCTGCCTTGGGTCCATTGATTTCTCCGCCCTCCTTCTAGCAAACGGCAGGTACAATCATTTGATGTGTGTTGTAGCCTCCTGAGGTAACTACACATAATCCTTCTTATCGTAGCCACTGGGTGCGTTGGATCGTGCTGCTGTATAAGCCATTCGGGAGGGCACATATTTCTTCTCCTGAGGAGGACAGGAGCAACAGAGCAATCCTCCTCCAAGAAGCAGAAGAAGAGCCCCAGCCCATCCGATATATAAGGATGCCCCAAGCTCCCGTTTCTGGGCATCGGTTAACAGAGGGTTGTAGAAATCACGGATGATGGTGTTGGCTGACCACGACACTGGGATCAACTGCATGAGACCCGCTAGGATGAAAAGAACGCCTGCTATTATCATGACTTTGGCTTTGGCTCCTTCATCGTCAATGCAGTTGGTGCATTTTGCTCCCACAATAGAAATCAGCACTGCAAGGATGGCCAAGATGATAGAGATAACAGTCAGTGCTCGCGCAGCCTGGAGGTCTTGGGGAAGAGCCAACATGGAGTCGTAGACTTTACATTGCATCTGTCCAGTGCTCTGAACCACACAATTCATCCAGAGGCCTTCCCAAATGACCTGTGAGGTCACAATGTTGCTCCCAATGAAGGCTGTCACTCTCCACATAGGCAGAGCACAGGTGACAATGGCAGCAATCCAGCCAAAAACACACAAGGCCACACCAATAATTTCCAACCCAGCTGAAGACATCTTTCCCTTAAAACAGCACAGGCCTGAAAAGTAGCAGTTTTCCGAGGATATGCTGAGGTGAAACAGGAAAACAGCCAACTTTATAGGCTAGCCAGGTGGAGGGTGGAGTCGTTTTGGGAAGCAGATTGAAGAGGGGAGGGATAAAGGCTATCCTCTTTCAATATGATGCCTGCAAGGGTGTGCCCTTTCCTGCTGTTTCCAAAGAGACGCTATGAATGAATGCACAGGCTTGTTTTAGAGCCTAAGCTCGCCACACTCCAGTGCCCTGACAGGTGTCTAATAATTACTCGCCAGTACCCACAAAACATTAAAAAGGTCTCTCTCTTTCTGCTGCCACGACATACATTTTTAAAATAATCTGATTTAGAATTAAACAAGTGCGGCCATGACAAGTAGAGCTTTTATTCACAAGTTCAAAATCACTTGCGCATATAAGGTAGTGAAAAATATCAACTTAATACAAAAAATAATTTAATTAAAAATACACTATTAGTCTCAAGAAGTTTACAGCATATTCAATGAATTAAAAGTAAGTTATTAAATAAAAGGCAGATGGTCTTTACTGATGATGAGAAATCTTTTCCACTACTGTACAGAAACTAAGCCAGGCTCCCACTGCGCAGCACAAGATAACAGGTCTGTAAATTCCCCTGGAGACAAGTCAAGATGCTGGAGAATAAAGCCAACTTCTGCAGGCTCCTCCTCCTCCTCAGTGGCGGCAGGTGCTGCTGCTGCAGAAGTAACCGGAGCTTCACTCACATCCTTATGGACAGGATTCACCCTTTCAAAGCTCTGTCATTTAATCTCCTGTTCTTGTTGTTAAACATATATTCAAGCAATATTGTAGATCTCTATATATGTAGCTTTGTAACATCAAAGTGTAAGAGACTGAAACTTTAGCCATTCCTTGAATCTTGGGTAGTTTATTGCAGTTTTACTTTTCCGTATAAATAAGACTAATGGATTATGTGTGTGTGCAATTCAGACCCAAAATGGGCAAGAATAAAGCTTTAAACAGCTTTGAAAGATCTCTTTCTGGCTGTAGCTTCCCCACTGGACAGTGATTCTCTCACATCTTCATCATGTATCTTGGCCTATCTCAAGCCTAATTTTTGATAGCTCTCAAAATTCTGCAGATTTTCTTCATTGGAAGAAGATCCCTGCTGATTAAAGTATTCTACATCTCTCACTAACATGCTGTGGTCACATCTTGTAAGGTATCAAAATATGACTCACTGTAAACAATGACCCTCAGGAGCTAAACCATATTAAGAACTAAGATGATCTCCTGCATTAGTTACAATTAGCCAAAGTCAGTCAGCTTATCCAGTGCTCCGTCTTATTTTTTAATTGGAATTTGCTTAATGTTTTCTTTACCAGGGTTTCAGGGAGGATAAAAACTGGAGTAAGGAGGAGACCATGTACTACAGGAAAATGTATGTTTTCTGTTTAGTAAAATGAAGCTCTGTATTTATTTAAGAGAGAGTGCCGGCATGTTGTATGTGAGTCAGACATTTAAGTAAGAATTTCACTGTACTCTGTACACCTGACAATACTAATGCTAATGCTATATGAAAAACACATGAATTAAATACATTTTAAAACATTCAACTAATAACTACCCTTCCAACTTGGAGTCATAGATAGCTGGTCTAGAGGCATGCAGAAGTCACATAGACACACAACCATACACAGTCATACCATCCCAATTTAAATTCCCCAAATTAATAATACACATCTTTAGTATTTGGAAGGAGTCACAAACTTTTTGGAAAAAAGCCATGCAGATACAGGGAGTATACTGACAATGCTTGGGTTGGGAATGGAACTCAGGTCTCTGGAGCTATGAGAGAAGAGTGCTAACCAAGGCATTACTGTGTTAATTGCTAACATGTCCGATAGCCAATTTTTGTATACACTAATGGCCAGTTTGCTTGTCCTTCTGAAGTGAGCAAAACCCTACATATGATAGTTTAGCATGTTCAGACTATTACATACAGTATGTGTGCTTATATGTAAATTAGACATAAAGTGGGCATGAGTAAAATTTTAAACAAATAGAAAGTGATAGACTAGTTGTAGAGTAAGGAGCTTAGGCATGAAACAGAAATAGCAAATCTTTATTTAGGGTAATGGGTATGTAACGAATTGGCCACCATCTAAAAGATCATTCAGCCAATTGCTAGTGATGAAAGGCAATAAAGGAAGGCTAAGACATCTTGTGCAGAGTAATAGGTGAGCTATAGTGAATCTACGAAAACAGCCAAGTGAAACAGTGGTGGCTAAAGAGGCATATCAGACATTGCAGTTTGCTATGTTTTAGCTTGTTACATAACAGAAGTTTACTGTTTCTAGTGAAAAAAGGAGGAAGTGTATCTGTAGTGGTCTAAGGAACACCAACAGAAGAAACTGAAGAGATGGAAACACATCATCAACTCTAATAGACTGCAGTGTGTAATGATTCTCTGTGAAGGCAGGACCAGACTTTGACAAAAACCCTATTATTTTTTGGATCTACAATGTTGGACATGAGCTTGTGATGATGGTGTAGTGGTGTAGGATATGGTTACAGTATACAGTATATGGCACAAACTGAGTCCACTGAAACAAATACATCAACTCTGGGACATCTAAACACTACTGTGCTTCAGGTGCTTCTCTCAATGGCAGCAGTTTATTATAAAGTCATAGTGTATTTCTAGGTACATAATATTAAATTTACTTCAATACACCTTAATAAGATCAACACCCTGTAAAGAATCAGCAGAAGGTGATTAAAGAGTCTTGTGGATTAGAGACTCATCACCAGCAGCTTGTTTGTACCAACCATGGAACACAATGACTGTAACATTGTGCAGTATACCTGCAAAGCATTTGCAACAGATTGCTAAGTCCATGTTCTGGTGAATTGAGGATGTTCTAAGGGTAAATATGAGACTACCTTGCTATTAGGTATGTGTAACTTGGAAGGTGGCCACTCTGTATACATTTCAAATTTGGCATGTTCATTTTTCAGTTTATCTGCCCATTGTCCATCCATTGTTTCCCACCAATACAATCCAAGGTTGTGTTGCTCCAAAACTTGATCTACAGTACTGTGGCAGGACAGTTGCAACCGTAGATGAAATGCCAGTCTATTATATAATAGGGCACAATCACACAAATCTGCACACGCTCATACTGGCCAATTTGGAACCATCAGTTACTGAACATCCTGATCTTTGGGATGTGGGTGGAAAGGCAGACTATCCAGAGAAAACCAAAATGCACAAACAGTCAGAACACACAAAAGCCACAGATGCAATAACTGGGAAAATATTTATTTATCAATTTTCTGAATCTGCCTTGTTTAAGCAAAATCCATTCCAAAATCACTGGGCAAAAAAAAATTGTTTGATTTTGTTTGATTTTGGAGTTTTTATGAACTTCCTGTATGAGTTGGTCTTTATCCAAGTTGTTGGTTTCCTCTCGCATCCTAGGGCCTCATGTGCAGGTTAGGTTAATTGCAGCAGATTGGCACAGTGAGAATGAATGTACAGTAGTGGATATATCTCCTACTTAGAGTTGATTTTTGCTCTGGTCCTAATGCCCCCAGAACATGCTTTGTCTATTTATAATGGAAAATGGATAGGTGAATATACGTTGTAGTTATGTTAAGAACAATTCCATCCATCCATCCCTTTCTAAACAAGGTGGAAAATAGCAGTAATTTTAGTAATGTAGTCAATTAACTTGAACAATTGCCCACATTAATAAAAATTCTCAAATATAATTGTATAGGGTCTATTTGAATCTACTTACCATATTGTGAATATAAATGAGTAACCAAAAAGTTCTATTCGTGGAAGAAATGATCTCAATCCACTAGGGATATAATTTTCATTATAAAATCTAAATGAAGAAATACTCATGTGAGATAAGTGATGAACTTATCTAAAAGTGATGCGACTTAAAAAAATGTAAGCAAGCTATAATGTCTACATGACAGAAAGTTATCATCCTGCTTTTTAAAAAGTGATGGGCTATAGAGACACATTCATGAACACATCTGTAGCCACTCACTGGGCCAGTTTAGTGTCACCTACTGTATTAACCTGATGTGAACGTCTTTGGAAAGTCTGAGGAAACCAGAGTATCTGGAAAACCTACTGAACAATCATTTTTTAATGACATATAATGTGTTGTTTTTGTATGTTTAACAAAAAAAAATGAAATATGTGGACTCATTTATGCTGAAAGAGAAACAGTATAAACCAACACAATGATATTGTTTGATCAATGTATTTATTGAGCAATGTTTCCATTTTTTTGACAGTTAATCAATAGTTAAATTCAGAGATAAGTCATATGTTTAATAAATTCAGCAGTGGAAAAGCATGGAATTTATTATTAGATGGTTTGTACATTACACAGATTCCTCTGATTGTATTCAAGTTACCAATACAAAGAGAGTACTATATATGAGTGTGTATATTATACATATATATATATAATAAACAAACTTCTAAATATGATGAGGAAATAGCAAAATGAATCATGAAATACCTCACATGTTCAATATTTATCAGTCTGTAACAAATGAAAATAAATAAAAAGCTTTGCAAACTAAAGTAAAATTAATACCATTTCTTAAACACAGGCCAATAAAATGGAGTCCAGCAAATACCAAGTAGAACAGGCTATCATTGGATGAAGAAATCTGTGGAAGTATAACACAGAGTCTTGGAGGTAATGAAATCTGGAGAGATCATCAAAAGCTGTACAGCGAATGGGCCTTCTGATGCTCAGGGCATCAATATACTTAAAATGACAGATGGTAGGACATCTTTCTTTTTTCTGTTCAGAATGTCTAATTGAGATTTATAATTCAATGAATTCATCAGTGTGGAGTGTTAAATCATCCCTCAGATTTTGTGCATCTGTATTATTTTAGTGGCATCTGCTTGAATGGTAAAGGCAGCTTTTCAACATTCATCCCAATGAGTTCAAAAGTACCTTAATCTTCTCAGGTCTCATCCATGTGTAACACCTGTGGTAAGAGTCTGGGTTGAAATCATTGGTGCATTTTTCAAAGTTCTCATCACTTGGGATGTAGTTGTCCAAAGCTTCAGCCAACTGCTATTGTTACAGACTACAGAGTGGAGAGGTGATCTGCTTCTTTTTTCATTTACGCATATTCCTTTTGATAATTTTCATTAGATACTGCAGTCTCTGACATATTAAAGGTTTGGGTGTTTCTTGAATGACGTTGGGGGCACGTGCAGCATAGGGAAGCCCCTCCACAAATAAGACATATCGCAGAGATCAATCCAGTGTACAATGAGGCACCAAGTTCCATTTTTGGAGTCTGAGACAGCTTTGAATCATGGAACTCCTGCACAATATCATTAATTGTCCAGGAGACTGTAATCATTACCATAATACCAGAAATAATGAAGATAATACCTGAAACAATCACAATATATGCTTTGATAGCCATGTTTTTATAGCAGTTGGTGCATTTTAAACCAAAAAGGCAGGTAACGATTCCTAGGAAAGTCAAAAAAATGGAAATGACCGTCAGTGCTCTGGCAGCCTGGATTTCTGTTGACATGGTCAGTAAAGACTCATATCTTCTGCAAATTGTGACTCCTGTGCTCTGTTGCTCACATTTCATCCAAAGTCCTTCCCAGACTGTCTGAATGGTTACAGCTGTCTTGTCAACACTTACTCTCCACATGGGTAGCACACAGGTGATAATGCCAGTGAACCATCCAACCACCACCAGCACCACTGCGGCAATTTGCAGTCCAGCAGATGTCATTTCTTGAATTTCGCAGTCCTTTCAGAATTGATGAAAAATATGTTTTGTTTGAGGTTTGTATAAAAATAAATCAGTGATGAAGACCTCTATATAAAGTACAGGACGAGGACAGGATATTGCGTGAACTATGTGGGATGGCAGTAGGAGGAGTCAGGCAACGTGTCTCTTCAAGCTTCTTGGAATTTGACTAACAGTCATAAGACATTTCTTATATTGGCAAATAAAGATTTAGAAATAATGATTTCTATTGTGGACTGTCAAAACATACAGATTAGAGTAAATTGCATCTTGTCAATTTCAGTGTGATCCATTCATCCATCCATCCTTCCATTCACAGTAGATATATCATGGGCATGTTATACTCAATTCACAAGAGTTTTTGCTTTTTGTCATGGAATATCTTTTCAAAATAAACTTACATGAGTAGGAAACTATATTACTCCAGAGAAAAATTCTTTGCCCATAGAAAAAAATGACCTATTCATTCTCTGAACCTCCTCTTTCTATTTCAGGGTTGTGGAAAGAGTAAATTCAGGCAACATCAGGTTCACTGCATAAAGCAATGCTATTTGGGAGGTAAGTCCATCATAGGGCACACTAAGAGACATACTCACATCCTCTAATTTCAAGAAAATTAGCTTTGAATGCACATCCCTGGGCTATGAGTGGACCCCTATATGGAGGAATAAGTGCAAACTTTAGGCAGTGCCTGGGCAGGGAGTTGAATCTGGGAGCTGACAACACTAACCACTATACCATCATGTACACCCTACTTAAAAATATGAAATGTAAAATATAGGCATTAGATTGTTAGATTCAATGTGGAAGTTTAATTCCATTAACAAAAAGAGAAATAGCATAGGTGAGTGAGGCCCTTAAGTGCTAGAAAAGGAAAGGCTTCAAGTGAAGCGAGCTTTTGAAGATATAGTTCATCCATGCCTTTTCCAACTACTTTATCCAGTATAGAGTCACAAGAAGTCTCAGTGTATTCCAGCAGCATTGGGTGCAAGGTAGCAGCTAACTGTCAATAGGACATCCACTCATCAAGGGACCATATTATCACGGTGATGGTCCATGTCGGTGCCACACACCCTGATTGCTTCCAGGAGCCTCTTGAACCCGGAACCATCGATAATGTGCCCAAGGATAAGCTGGGAAAATGAGGGCACACACAGTTAGCATGGGTTTGGTACAAAGTGGTTAAGTGCTTTTATCTTAATAAAAGTGTCCAAAGTGCTATGCTTCCAATTAGTCTGTAAATATGTAATCCAACCGAATGACATGAATTGTAGAGGTTGAAATCAATAAATAATCCAATAAATAAAAGGTTAAAAACCACAGGCAGACTCTTCCTAAAAACAGTCACGAGTCCGAGTGCCTCTTCCTAAAATCTGGTGTCTCCTCAGTTTATCCCATCAGAACCTTGCACATCGAGGAGACACTCACTGACAGTTTCAGTTTTCCATTGATCCCAGGTTTGGGTTCCTACCACCAGTCCCTTGGTGAAAATAAAACTCCCCTTCAAACATCACTCACGTCTTCCTCAGCAAGTCTGTCAGCATCTACACTATACAACAGGGCTGCTCCTACTCCCCTATCTAGCCCTAAGGAGCATCCCTTCTCCAGCTCCATTCTCAAGCGCAGGCCTGACGCTTACTTCCCTGGGGCATACTCCGTACCACCTGCTTCCACTCCTTATATCACAGGCTCCTCAAATTCCTGCCTCTTTCTCATTCCCTAACCTCCGTTCTTGATTTCTTTTCTCTCCTTCTTTTCTTTCTCATCTCCTGATTCTACCATGCTGGCTTCCTTTATAGCCCAGATAGGGTACAGGTGCTATCCTCCTCCTACTCTGAGGTGTGAATGAAGCACTTGACTGAGCCACTTGCATTTGCGCAATCAGCCAAGCACCCCAATTAACCTTGGAGTGGCGTGTGCACACTCACAAGTGCAACCCGCTATATCCTAAATACAGGGTCACGGGGGTCTGCTGGAGCCAATTCCAGCCAACACAGGGCCAAACCTTGGGCAGGGCACACACACCCACACACCAAGCACACACTAGGGACAATTTAGGTTTGCCAATGCACCTAACCTGCATGTCTTTGGACTGTGGGAAGAAACTGGAGCACCTGGAGGAAACCCACACAGACAGGGGGAGAACATGCAAACTCCATGCAGGGAGGAGCTGGGAAGCGAACCCAGGTCACCTAACTGCGAGGCAGCAGCACTACCACTGTGCCACCATGCCACCTGACTCTTGATTATTTATTCAAAATATACAACATGCCACAAACCCTTCTAATCATAGTCTCTCTCATTACAACAGGCCTGTTAGAGTGGGCAGTTAATCTAATATGCACATCTTTAGGGATGTGGGAGGATAACTGAAGAACCCAAAGAAAACCCACATGGGTATTGGGAAAACTGCAGACTGCACACAGGCAGTGCCAAGTCTGAAGTAAGGGCTTGAATTCGTAAGCTGTGATTGCAGTGGCATGGACCAAAGTGTTTAGAAACTAAAATTATGAATAGACACAAAGCACAAAATGAAGATAATTTCTGAATATAGGTTAACTACTTGCTAGGAGAATACTTTTTATTTTTTGAAACAATTGAGAGGAATTTTTAGTGCAAAAACAAGGTTCAGAAAATAAATGGGTGGCAAAGAGTTATGTTAAAAATCCATCCATCCACTTTTAAACCCACTTTACCCAACTACAGAGTTACGGGGTAATATAGAAACAAAGTGGTAAAGTATTAGAAATGTTTAATAATATAATGAATTTACTCGAACATTAACTTACATGAGTTAAAAAAGTGGAAATAAAAAGGAGCAATTTAAGAATCTTGAGCATGAAGAAGTTAACACTTTATTGCGTCAGGGTTTAACTTTTATTTCAAAAGTTGGTGGGACAAGAGATCCTCTAGGTAAAGCAATGAGTTTATTAAAGAGCAATGCTACTTGTGTTTACTGTAGGAGGACAATTTAAACAAGCAATGATGTTTATGGAGCATAGTGTCATCATCCAACTTCTCAAAAAGTACTAGGATATGTCCCTGGTAATAATAATTTCAGTGCATTATATTCTCTCAAAATAAATCTGCAGTGCACACCTTAGATAAGGTTATATACTGTACACTAGGGAGTACACAACATGTCACAGAAAAGTAAATAAACACATAACCTGTACTCTTTAGGGTAATTTGCCATGAGGGGTCACTGGTTGAATTACCCGATCTTACAACCAAAAATTCTGCCTTCTCACTTTCCACAACATTCCCTCCATCACTTTCTGGCCTCTCCTTCCATCTGTCAGTTGAGCCCTTATCAAACCCTTCTCCTAACTCCAAACTTCACAAGATACTGGTTGAACACTTAAGTCTAAATTACTTCTGGTAAAACCCCATGAAATACTGTATGAAATCAGGCACCATATGAAAACCCTGGGGCCGTGGGTAAGTAGCTCCTTAAAGTAGCCTTCAGCGCTTCTCCCCTACTGGGCTCTGAGCACCTTAGAAGCAATATTTCGAACCCCAGATAGGAGTCCAGCTGTACACTACCCTCTGTCAACCTGAGGTCTCTTGGCTTTTTAAGAGGAGTTACACATTGTTCTACAATATACATTCCAGGGCTCCATTAGGTTCCACATTTATGTGATGGTGCCCCCTGCCTTTTATTTACAACACCTGATGTATAGATTGTACCGTGTACAGTTATTGCTTTGCAAAATACTTTGTTAAAGTGCTCAATATGAATAATCACTGCAAAAAACCAATTCTAATTATTTAGAGTGACAATTAGTCAAAAATATATTACCCTATGCTATAATTTTGAACAGGACTTCATAGACTTCACTGATTTCTAAGTCTCATTTCCTTCCCAGTTCGATAGAAGAACTTGTTCATTATGTGATTCACAATATTTACACAACATCCTGCATTTGGGGGAAAAAAAGTCCATCTATAGTATTACTTCCTGTGCAGGGGTGGCTGTCTATTAACAAACCAAATCATTGTCATCTATTGATGACAGGTCTTCACCTACCACTTGCTACTTGTGTTTCCTGTGTATGCCGTACATGAAATATATTCCATGCAGATGCACATTATTTATTACTTTTCTAACTTACAGGTTCCTTCTATCATCAAAAGTGAACATCACATGATTTAGTATAGACTTTAGTTTTATACCTTTCAAGAATGTCTGTAGTTTGTAGAGGTCCAAAATGTCAGAAACTTTCTGATCTCTCTGAGAGCATATCTGTTCCTTCTGTTCCACTTCCATTCAAACCCTGTTTTTTTGTTCAACTAATGCTGCCTCTTTCATGTCCCCTCAGCAGCTGGAGACCTGTCATTGTCACCACTGCTCGTGCTGAAGGCTGATTCCACTTAAGGATACTGTACTATATGTCTTTGCATTGTCGATGGACTCTTTAGAAAGAACGGGACCTCACATTTCCAACCGGACAGTGTCTTCCAAGCTGTACAGTTATATTGTGTGAAGAAGGAAGCGGACTTTAATTTTTGTGACCCATCTGGAGTATGTATAAGATACAGTACAAGCTAGTCCATGAGCAATGTGAATAGCACAGTTAAACATCAGAATTAAGATACAGAATCAAGCGTAAATTAAAGTGATCTAATCTGTCCTACAGCAATGTACCCACCTGTTCATGCAATTATTCATTATAGAGGTTGCAGAGACCAGGGTCTGTATGGGCAGCACAGAGTACAAAGGCAGGAACCTAGTGTGAGCAGGGAGCCAGTTGATCACCGGGCACATTTACACATATGCATAATCACTTATACAAGACCACACAGCTTTGCAATCCAGAAACAAACTGCAAACTTTACAAAGACAATAACCGAGCTGTAAGTCAAATCCTGGGCTCTGGTATTGAAGGAGCAATAACAGTACCCACCAAGTCTGTGAATGAAAAATATTAATATATAGTAGTAGTACTAGTATTTTCATATGTGCTGAGTTCAAAGAAATTTTTACTTATGTGTCTGACCAAGGTGCCTCACATACAAAAATGTAATACACAAAATGTAAAAAGGAAGCTAGATTTCATCTTAGGTAACTGCATCTAAGTAGGATTTCTTGAGACAGAAGGCTCTTGAGTTGAATTTGAACCATGGACTTTACAGCATGAGGCAGCAGCACAAGCCATTGTTACCCTTCCCAGACTGATAAATAGATGTTTGATGTTGTGGGTGCCCACATCTTGGGCATCTTCCATTTCCCAGGACACTAATTGTCGTGTATGAGTATGGATTTGAACAATGAGGACACAAACAACAAGAAATGGTGCCAAATGTGCTCAGTGCTATTTAGTCGCAAATAATCCAAAGTATCTGCAGTGTGTTGGCAGTTCAATTAAATAAGTTCTTCCATTAATAACTAATCCATAAAATCAAGTGTTCTTGTGTGAGTTAAAAACAAATAAATAGATCAAATGAATGTTAAATTCAATTCTACAATAACAGAGTTAAAATTGGCATGTTTGTTTCTTACTGAGCCCCACTGTGTCGTTCTCTCTTTCTTCTGTCTCCCCTGCTCACCCTCTCAGTCTTCGCAGATTCCAGAAAGTGTGGTAATCCATCATAGGCTTTTATCCCAGCCGCCTCAGCCAGTATCTACTGTTAAACCCAAAGCCCAACTCCATCATCCCACTACCCTCAATTAACGTATGTGGAACGACCCTCAAGCTATTGGCTTCAGATACTCAACAACAGTGACCCACCCCTGTAGTGCTGTTCCTGTCACTCCATGTGTGGCCACCAGACCAGCTCACCTTTCCACCACACAGGCTCACATTTGCAATTTTATGCTTTGATCTCTCCAAATCATTTTTATTGATTTCCCCCTTTCTCTTCCTCTAGCCTCCTCTGCTCAGCTCCTTTTATATTTTGTGGGTGTAGGTGCTTTCCTTACTGACATCAATGAGGAATAGCTGAACTGATCACGATTGCATGTGATCTAGCAATTAGCCAGTTTCCCTGTTGAACACTCCGTGGCTGCATGGCTTTCCACCAGCATGCACCCATTCCCACAAATCCTGAGCCACATTGATTTTGTAAAAATCATGCTCCATCATGGACCCTTGACTTGCTGTATCATAAGATGCCAACAGCTTCTTTCCACAGGTTTCTAGAAATTTTTATGGACATAGTGTGGTGAGTTATTATAACCTTTGTACTGAGCACTTCACTCTGATGGTAATGAACAGATTAGTCAGATGTATATTTGGAAGAGCTGCCAGATTATTTACAAAAGTACTGAAATAACTGACCCTAAGTATTTCTAAAATGTGGGCTGAGTTCCTCGGGGGCAGCATTTTTTAACTCACTGTATGCCAAACAAGATGAAACAAGATCCATGTTTTTTAGTCATTGCATGCTGACCAAATTCAATACCAAAAATAATCAATAGTGTGGATAATCCAATAGTAGTTTTGCTCAGAGATTATTTTTAAATGTACTTTAATTTATTTTTACATACTTTGTAATCATGCCATATTGTCTTACTATACGGTATTATTGACCTTGATCTGCTATGTTGCATTCTTTTTTCCAACAAATGTTGACAGTTTTTTAACCGCAGCTCATGTGTGGTATGTATAGCATGCCTAACATTTGATGGTGCATTTTGGTGGAGAAGATGGGCCAAATATTAGGTGGGAGCTGCTTATGGATTATGCAAACACAGTTACATTTGTGTTAGAGAATGACTGATTTACCATTCATCTGCAAAAGGAAAAAAAAAATAAAGGTTATTTATATACTAAGAAGAAAAGAATGTAAGAGACAGAACGTTTCATTTGTGTGTGCTTTCTAATGAAGGCTATACAGGCAAACCGATGTGTCTCTTACCTTCTTTTCTTTTTAACTTGTAAATAATCTTTCAGCTTTTTTCCTTCAGAGTTAAAGTTGTCAGCAGAGCTCCCACATGTTTAAGAAATTTAAGACTATTAAGCCAATGATTTCCAGTTTCTTGAACATTTTAGTTACTCAACATAACATTCTGTCAGTTCAGGTTTTATAGGGCCACTGCCTGTCTTGCTACCAGTGAAGGAAACAGCACTGGACAGGGCACCAGTCCATTGGAAGGCCCACTCACACACACACACACAGCAACAGGGGTAATTTAGAATCACCTGTCAATCTAACCTGCACATCCCTGGGCACGCAGCTGGAAAACTGTAGTACCAGAAGGAAAACCCGCACAGACATTGACAGAATGTACAAACTACACACAGACACTGACCAGACAGGGGGTTTGAACCCTGGATGATGAATTTGTTCATTGATGGCCTTGTGTCTCTTCAGCTTTGAACCTTCAATAGTCTTAAAAAGTTCATGTTCCTTGGTCTTAAAAGAACAATGTAATTCCATTCTTTCTGTTTGTGGATTTTTTTACTGCCAGTTAATGGGGTGGAATACAATGACTGGTTTACTGCAAGTCCCACTAATCTTTTAATTGAAATTGAATACACGGTCCCATTTTCTTTACTTGTGACCATATACAGCTCCTATCTAGGTAGTAACTTTGCTGCTGGCATTCCCCATTTAATTCAGCAATAATTTGTAGAAACGAAGGACTTTGGGGGAAAAAATGGACAGATAATCCCTTTTGTAACTAGAATTATCCTTTGGTTACTACTACAGCGTTCCCTGGGCATCTTCTCCTCAAACAACACTGAAATCCTATGTCAGGTTATTTTATAGTCTGGACGGAGCAAAAGTTACATCAAGGGTTCTCGAGTACACTTGCTCTGGCCTGAGATCAACAGTGGAAATGTTAGTGCCGCAAATATGTAACCCTTTTTTCCAACCCGTTCTGTCCATGGAAGCTGGCGCCCGTAAGATACTCACAAAGCTCACATGTTTGACAGTCAATATTAAGCAGATTGTGCATGTCTAGGGTATGATGGATGGGCCAACTACAAACCAGTGTACCAGGGAAGCATCTGTCCATTGATCCATCTCCCCCCCCCCCACATACACTGGTGCCCATTCCCATAGCACTTCAAGGGCAAACTTCCCATCCAGGTTTTGAGCCCACTCTGGAATACACAGGGCCTCTCCTTTTTTAAGTGCAGTTTTTTCTCTTGCCTGGAGGTTCAATGTTAGACCTTATCTTCCTTTGTGCCATTTTAGACGTGCCCTTATCTGGGCATCTTTTTATCAGTTGGCATCACTTCACATCTGCCCGTTCTCTTCATTTGACAGCCTTTAAGCAGACTGTAGTGTCAAATTAAAAGTCTTAAAGTATTTAGAAAATATTTACTAGGACCCTGAGTTAGTAACTAGTCAGTTTTAGCAAATCAGAAGAACGGAGGGTACTTTGTCAAGGGATGACAGAGTTTTATCAGCACTGTGAGTGTAATTACAACAATTTAAATGTATTAGGAATGTATTCCTTTATAAAACCAACACACAATGAATATAAAGTATGTAGTTTTATCAATCAACTCTAACCCAAATCTAACCTTAACTTGCTCTGAACAGACAGCATATTTAACAAATGCCTAGCTCGTGGGAAGACAGAAAGCAACAGCATTTATATTGGCGACTTTTATAGACTGTTCATAAAAGTGGCAGCAATTGCTGCATTCTTGTCGGCTTTAGACGAATGTGAACAAACAGAAAATAAAAGACTGTTTGCTGAAGCTGCTGTGGCTTGCATTGCTCAATTTCAGTTACACTCCAGTTTAAACCTGTTTATAGACGCAAAAAGTCACAGCAAACATAGACAGTGTAAAATGTCCACCTGGGAATGTGTTTGAATACTGGCTATTTTTTGTTTTACATAAAGTGTGCCAGCTCAGCCAAGCCTTTTTCTGGGTTTATATAAATTGACATTGTGTAATAAGGTCAACCAAGAGGTTTATTTTTTACTTTTGCCAAAACACAGGAATTGTAGATCAACATTAATCTCTTTAATGAAAGCAAGATTAATTACTGTAAAAAATATGTTTTCAGTACTTCAGGGCATCCAAAATAATACTTCATAAGCAAAACTGAAAACCTAAAAGAAAGAAATTTAATAATAAAGATTCCAATAATGTGCTCATGCACCTTAAAAAGACAGGAAGAAGAGTGGGGTGGTGGTAACAATCCATAATGACACAATGGAATCATAACCATGAGTTGAATAATGGAAAAATAGTTCCTCCAACTCCCTGCAGAGATGAGTGCTGGAGGATGATGCACGCAGATGGATTGTGTCACAGGATGACCAGGTCACAAAACTCCTGACACCAGGGCCCCAACTGACTAAGCAGTGACACAGAAGATAAAAAGGGTAAAATGTGCTTCTGTGATAGCAAAATTCTGTCTTTTTAGAATCCTCATTTCTTTATGTTGTTTCTGCACATTTCTGAATGTCTGCTTTGCTTTCTTCAGGAGCATTTGAAGGCTCAGTTGATTCTCTCAAAGTTGTTGTCATTTGACCAAAAGAAGACAGCGCTTGTACTTAAAATAAAAATAAACTTTCATTTGTCAGTGCACACATCAATGAATAAGCATAGATATATAGAGGTTAGGAGCACACAGTGAACAGCGCATTGCCGCACCCACCACACGACAGACCAACTCAGAATCCCAGATTAGGACCCGTGTGCGATGGGTGACACCTCAGCACCACACAAGTTCAAATTGAATGGAACAGTGTGAGGTGTTTGATGGTGGCTGGAGTGCCAATTCTCCCATCAACCCCCAGGTTTTTCTCTGTAGGTTGGAGGGCTTACATGCAGGGCTGGATGCAGATTAGATTAACGTCATACCCAGGACGGAGCAGTTGCAGTTTAAGGGCCTTGTTCAAGGGCCCAAATAAGTAGAGCCACTTTTATTGTTTATGGGATTCGAACCGGCAACCTTCCGACTGCCAGTGCAAATCCCTAGCCTCAGAGCCACCACATAGATAGATGGAAATTTTTTTATCTTTTTACAAAAGCTTAAGAAATAAACCCTTTCAAATACACAAATACAAAGAATTTGAAAAAAAAGACAAAAAAAGAAGAAAATCTCTGATTTACCTAAAGATAAGAGAACAGTCACAGTGAGACGTTATACTGAACAATTCGTTGGCTGAAAAGTACTCAGTGTGTCAGAGAGAGGATGTGCAGAATTGTACATAAAGGCCCTCAGTTTTGTCTAACGTGTCCTACACTTCTGCCTCCAAGAAATTGAAATTGCAACACATAACTGAGCCTACGCTTTTAATTAGTTGATATTACCAGCCCAGCACAACACAGCATAGAAAATCACACTGGCTATCACAGAATTGTAGGAGATGTGAAGAATGTCACTACCCACATTAAAGAAGACTGTTGAGCTCTTCCTTATATACTGTAGTTCCTGTGTTACTATCATTGATGTGGTCCCCCAAGTACTTGTATCAGTGAATCAACTCCACATCCTCAATAGTGACCAGGTGTAGAGGTTCTTTGGTGGGGTGAAAGTCAATAACCAGTTCCTTGGTTTTGCTGATATTAAGTTGCAAACAATTATCTTTGCATGAAGAAACAAGATTCTCTGTCTGACTCCTATACTGTCTTGCCCCCATTATCAATACATCTAATTAGTGCAGAATCATCTGAGAATGTGTGCAACTGACATGACTTGTTATATTTACAGTATGCGAAGTACAGGATGAAGAGAAAAGGATAGTTCCTGTTGTGTCGTGAATTATGAGGTGTTCTTTGGTTTATGTATGCCTAAATTTTAAAACTTATGGCCTTCTTTATTAGAGAGTCATTTATGTGATGATTCATTTTCTATGACTTGTGTAGTTCATGAGAACTCATCCCTCCACTATTGTATCTGCTTAATCTTAAAAATAGGTATAAACAAAAGCCTTAAAAGAAATGACAGATCATAGATAGATAGATAGATAGATAGATAGATAGATAGATAGATAGATAGATAGATAGATAGATAGATAGATAGATAGATAGATCATAGCGCTGTTGGCTCATGGCTCTTGTGATCCGAGCTTTGGCACTTGTCCCATTCACCACTTTCCCTCTGTATTGCTGATTTCTCACTCCAAGGTTTATTATGGTTTGGGTTGGTTGGTTAAGGTTTAAATATGAACAGATGTTTCCTTGCAATGGACTGAATACCCATCCAGTCTTGGTTCCTGCCTTGATTCAAATCTGTCCAGACTGGCTACAGGTCCCCATGACTCAATGTTAAATTAAAATCATCCTTGGCAGCTCAGTACTATGATTCAAAACACCCAGTTTTGATTACCGGTCTGATCACAGTCTACACATTCTATTTCTGTGTGTGGTTTCCTTGAATACTTCACTTTTTATTTTAACATCCTGAAGAGAGTGTGCAAACACCATTTAGGATTGATTACTACTTACCAAATAGGCCATCTCTATTGGATTAAGAGGGTTAATATCCGGGTGACACAGTGACACTGCTGCCTTGCAGCAAGGAGACCAGGGTTCAAAAATAAATATGAATTAAAAAATATTAATATGCCTATTAGAATTATTTCTTTTAACTTATAAAGGGTTCCAATCATGTATCCAGACCATTTTGAAAGGTCTTTATAGAATAAGCAAGAATTAATTTTTTTCAAAAAGGTGTTTTGGTTTGTTCCACTGCAAACCAAAGAAATATGTATCAATGACAACAGATCTTTTTAATTTCAATCCGTTTCAGGAGTAAAAGTTACAATATTTAAATAAAATTCAAGAGTCACAATATATTTGATCATGTCTGTAATTAACATATGCGTAGATATAATCCATTTTTAGAATCAAATTTTCAGGAGAGAATATCAATATATAAATGCATACTGTAAAAAATGGCTTTAATTATGTATCCATTATCTACATTACATTACAATTATGTATGCGTACTAAAAATAGGCAAATGACAACAGGAAAATAATTGTTTTATTTTGAAAATTTTGATATTCTAATAGAAAAGCAGAACAAACAGCAGAAACTTTAAAATGTCACTCAGCTTCTTGGACAAAAGAGTCTATATACTTACATTTAGCACTGACTTTATAAAAATAGCAAAATGAAGTGAAGCTGAGTGGCGGAAAAGGAGGATGCATTTTGCTGCCTGTTGCTGAGTCACAAGGCTGACACCTTTGTTTGTACACTGAGTACCATGAACAATTCAAAACCCAATGGCTACTTACACAAGAAAATCTTTAAAAAATGACTGACCTTCTGTGACATTAGAGTAAGAAAATGAAGGCTGCAAATAAAATATAAATTAAACAGTATAAATGGTTTTCATTTTCTTTAACAAAATGTTATCAGTAAACAGAAACACACTTACAGGCATTTACTAATAGCTCAGGAAACCCATGTATCATTCGTTACAGAATCCTTGCCCATTTTCATAACCTGGTGGCTACTCCTCTGCTGCCCCTGAGCAACTGTCACAGGACTTTGAGAGAGCAGATGAGAAGAGGCCACAGGTGTCTCTTCATGAACCTGCCACAGTCATTCTTGTGGAAGTCAGTGCAAGTCCACTATCAGGCTAAGGCTGTTACCCCAATGCAGATGCCTGGCTGTGAATTAATAACAAAGGCTTCTCCTCAGAAGAAAGGCTGTAGGCTGGAGTCAGAGGAATAAAATGAAAAGTTATCGACTTGCAAGCCAGCTGGTCATTTCAAACATAGTCCTTTTTGTCATAGCCACTTGGAGCTACTGACCTAGGAGCAGAGTAGGTCATTCGGGGTGGAACATACTTGGTTTCCTTGGGTGGACATGAGCAGCAGAGGATGGCACCTCCAAGTAGCAGGAGACATGAAGAGGCCCAGCCAATGTACAAAGATGCACCAATCTCCCTCTTTCTTCCTTCGGGCACAATAGGGTTGTAGAAGTCCCTGATTATTTGGTTAGCAGACCAAGAAACAGGGATTAACTCCATGATGGAGGCAATTATAAATACCACCCCAGCTAGGATCATGACTTTGGCTTTGGCTCCTTCTTCTTCAATGCAGTTGGTGCACTTGGCGCCGACAATGGAAACCAAAATACCCAAGAAGGCCAAAACATTTGTAATGACCATCAAGGCACGGGCAGCTTGTAGGTCTTGAGGGAGAGCCAGCATTGAGTCGTATATCTTGCACTGCATCTGGCCAGTGCTCTGCACCACACATTCCATCCATATGCCTTCCCATGTGATCTGAGCAGTCACTATGCTCATGCCGATGAATGCTGTTACCTTCCACATTGGCAGCACGCAGGAAACAATGCTTGCAATCCACCCAACAACAGAAAGAGCCACTCCAAGTATTTCCAGACCCACAGAAGCCATCTTTTAGGGATTCTGCTTTGTACAAGTGAAAGAAACGTTGCTCGCAGACTGAGTCAAAGCCAGGCTTCTCTGAAGCAGCAGGTTGAGTGTTTGACGGAGGAGGCTGGCTGCTCTATTAATACAGGGGGTATGGGCTGGTGGGGCAGTGACATCACAGGAAGTGGGTGGACATCTCTACTCTTTAGCAAATCCCGATATTATAATATAAAAGTCTGTGAATATCCCAACTGAAAAAATAAATAAACGTGTGGTTCAGGCAGGCTAGAGTTAAAGATTAACATTGGCCTTTTCAACATGAGAGTCTAAAGAGAAAGTAAGATGTGTGCCTATCGGTTTTCGAGGTCATTTCAGAATTTTGTTTTGTTATTCCAGTCACTGTCTGTGGGAGTGGACCTTGACACTTTCTCCCTGGAATGGAAGGAAGGCAGTTAAGCACCTCACTGCTCTTCGATGAAACACTGGCTCAGACAAGATAATGGAAGTGCTCACCGATCCAACCCTTGGCCGCACTGCTGTCTCACGCACACACTCACATTTAGTCATACAGGAAAGTAAACCTGCACACTTCTATTACATGTGGGAGGAAAACCGAAAAAGACAAGGGAAAAATGTGTAATCTACGTACGGGCCGTGCCTATGTACAATAAAGGGTAAAACAAATGGGTGCAATGTAACATTTATGCCCTAATCCACTTACTCCAAAATGCAAAGTTACAGTATCCAGAGCCTATATAGGCAGCATTAGGTGTAAGGCCAAAATTTACCCTGGACAGCATGGCAGCCTATCACAGGGCAAGGTTCTGCACATGTGCCCACACTTGTTTAGATTTTAGATTTACCTGTCATTCATATTGGCACATTTTTGGAGAGTTGGTGGAAGATGTGAGTATCCAAAGGAAGAGATACACATGTATGGGAGAACATTGAAACTCTACATAGGCAGTTCAAAGGTCAGGGATTTTCATTCATTTTCATAGTTAACTACTGTGTCACCACTTCATCATTAATTTACTATTTTCATTGTTAGGTCTAACTTTCTTTATAGCAGTTTTCAATTGATTATCTCTAATAATTAACAAAAGCTGCGTGGGTTTCCTCTGGGGGCTCCGGTTTCCTCCCACAGTCCAAAGACATGCAGGTTAGTGGCATTGGTGATCCTAAATTGTCCCTAGTGTGTGCTTGGTGTATGGGTGTGTGTGCCTTAGTGCAGGATTCCCAGTTCAGTTTCTTCAATTGTGTGTGTTGACTGCAACATGGCTGCTTTAATACTACACTGTGAAGGGTTTCTTATTAAGGTTGCCAGACAAAAAATGATGAAACAGAACAGTGTTGTAACCTGAGAAAACATACAGATCTCCATTAAGATGCTGGAGGGTGGACTATCCAGCCTGAGATTAGTTGGGGCAAGGAAGAGAGGGCAGCTCCGTGTAGAATGGTGAGTGTTTGGGCAGTGAGAAAAGAAAGTGCTTTATATACTTAGGAAATAGACATATTCAGCCCCAGTAAGCTGCTCGGTTTTTTCATGCAAAAATACTTCTTAAAGGCCCTTAAAAAAATCTGATTTTTTCTGAATGGGCAAAATAAAGAAGAAACAACACAATACTGTATCAGGGCAGCCATTGGTACTGAACAATCAGTGAGACATAAAGAGAAGCTATTCTTTCAAACTTGTAAACTTTACACTAAGGCAGCTCCATGACATTTGACTGTACTGGGGTGGAAAATAGTGCTTTTTACAGTTTATTAAATAAGACTGATAATATTTCATTTGTGTAGTGTGTTAATATAGGAATATAGGATTATGTAGGTAATATGAAATTTTTAAGTTGCTAGAACAAAAAGCTAAAGAACTTAAAGTATTTTGGATGAGTAAGCATTTTCCAGGAAGAGAGAGAAAGAGAGGTTGAGGATCAATAGGTTGATGAGATGTATGCAAATAAGCTGATGGATATTGGGAAATATACAAAAACCAATAAACAACCTCAAGCATGTACTTATATAGTGCTATAGCTAGTAGAATGTTCGAGCTTTAAGGTTAAGATAAAATATTGTGTATAGGCTTGTATAATTGTATTAGCTATGCAGTAACAATTGGTATAAAAAACATGATCATTGATAAGTTATCAGTTGTTCAAGTTCAAGCATGATTCAACTATTGGCTTTTTTCTTTAATTCTTATAATAATAATAATACATTTAATTTATATAGCGTCTTTCCCATGCTCAAGGCGCTTCACAGTTTCTCAGAAAGGAATAGCAGGTATATGTAACATTGGATAGAAATGTTTCCTGTTTGCAAATGTTTCTGTGACTAACCACCAAGGAAAGAGTGTAAATGCATTTCAAGTTCTTTAGGTTCCTTGTTTGATAGAGGTTGGGCTCTTTTGTTCTCCTGACACAAAGTTTGCCATATGATTCTCCTGAACATTCTTCAAATCCTCTCTTTCTCAGACTTACCACTTAAAAAGGCTCATCTGGTCTTCTGGCTCTTTCTACCTGCAACACTAACTATTTCATCATGTAGATGTCCTTGGCCTCTTAAGTTTCTTTTTTATTGGTAGACAAGTTAATCCTGAAAATGCCTAAAGAATGTTGCTGAGATTACTAACCTTGTTTTAACATATACAGTACAGTACTCCTGTTTGGAAAACTGAATTGGTCTCAGCAGCATGTAGATTACCCTTATTAAGGATTCAAGAGATAAGTATTGTGGGGTGTGACACAAGGTTAGTAAGATCAGGAATTTAGGCATTTCCAGGATTAACTTGTCCACCAATAAAAAAGAGCCTTTGGAGGCTAAAGTGCTGACTCTGCAGCTGCTCAACATGAACTACCCAGCTTGCAGTAGGCCATTGATTTGAATTGTTCAAGTTGTATGTTTTCATCCATTCCAGCTCCTAGTGTTTGATATGTCTGGTTTCTCCTGCAAATAAACACAGGTTTAGATGAAATGAAGTTTGTTGATATTTTATTGAAACTGCCTTGTGTTTAATGACACTAGCAATCGCAGAATGATTCGATGTTCCTATCTAAGCCAGGTCTTGTAGGATAACAATGACATGTACAGTTATTTCAGTGATGGAAAACTGGGAGCAGACTGTGATTTGTGGCCCAGGAAGTGTGTAGCTTATTATTGCTAAGGTGAAAAGGGGTGAATATTGCAGGGTGTACATGTAAAACAAGGTAATAGCTAAGAATCAGTATAAAGGCATGTCTTCCTGTTTACCAATAAAAAAGAACATAGGAAGCTAGTATAGTGATTTTTTTGGGAACTTTCACGTTAAAGCAGTGACCATATTCCAGTTCCATACTTGCTACTATTGGCAACACACACTTCTTTAACACATCTTTCCTAGCTCTTTAGATAAATGTCTGTCTATACAGCTGATAGAATGTTGTTAGATAATAGTGTTCTCAATCTGGGTGTAACAAATGAGAAATGGGCACTCAATTGACACCACTGAAGAAAACAAGGAAGATGAAAAAGACACCGAAGGTTAAAGAAAGACAAAACTCAACTGACTGTGGACCATGGACTTGTACTTTTGAAGATTCTGATTGGGCCCTTCTTTAATCACTATCATGTTGAGCATGTTCTCCCATCAACCAGAGACATTTTCTAACAGCAGGCAACATGCAATAGTGGTGGCTTAAAAGGAAGACTTCTTTTATTACACTGGGTGACTTCTTGTTAATAACTGATAGTGAAGATGGATCAGCTGTTGTTGTGCCTCAGATTCTGTCTGTCCTGTTCTTAAAGTCTCCCTTTTTGTTAGGGCTGGACTCCCTTCAGTGCAGAAGAATTCTGAGTTAAAATGAAACCCTTGGGTGAAGTGGCCAATGACAGTATTTTTCAAGGTCTGGTCCAAATGCTTTTTATCTTCACCACTGGCATTTATGGGTGTATTTTAGATAAGAGAATCCATTGGTTATTCTAATCTGACACTGTGACCTGACAGTCTCCAACACTCATATGAACTACAGACACAAAGGAACCCACTGAGAAAAATTTAAGCACAATTAAATTTCAGTAGTGTAGAATATCGTTCAGCTCTCTTTAAGTACTGCACTGAACACTTACTCACAATGAGGATAAGCAATGGACTGAAGAAAAGGCAGCGCCAGAAAACCTTTCACTTGTCTTGCCAGTCAAGATCCAAGCTTCCCATCTCCAGATTTAAGTATATATCTGCGCGACAGCAAGGGTGTATTCATAAAACTACAGGCGTGACATTTATAGTATTCTCTCAGATATTCAGATTTATTTATTTTATAGTACCTGTCCATGATTCCTCTTTCGTCTGTCTTTGTTGACAGCTTCTTTGTGTTTTCCTTTGAGAAGCCAGAAAATGATTCTTAGGCAAAGTTCCTGTCCTCTTGTTAACATTAAGCAAACTGCTATCCTCCTCATGGTATATGGCCTTTTATTTTCCAGTCCAAGGGTGTAACTGGAAAAAGTGGTCCTCAAATGTCCCAGTGGATCTTTCTAAGCTCTACTGGACTGTTTGGGATTCCTTTCTTGAGTGTGTCCTATTGCTTGTACTTCTGGTTCCTTGATACAAGGAGAATTGGACAGTCCCTGAGGAATCTGGACTTCTCAATCCCCTTTCAGAGGTCTCATCTGTATCCTCAGGGTTGTCAGTGTGAGGAAATGTAACAAGATGTGACACCCAGGCTATCAGACTCATTCCAAGTATTCTTGCTTTACCCTGTAGAGACGCCAATTAAACTTTGAGGTCATTGGAAAAGCCATAGCCTAGGCGCTCATCTGGAATGAGGGTAACATCAGATCTTGAAATGCAGGGTTTGTTTTCCATCAATTGGGAAAAAGACTCCAGGTATGAGTCAGTGAGATCAATGTATTCAGTGTTTAGACAGATGCAGATGATTGTGAAGAGCTGTGTTTTCCAAGATGTAGTTCTTAGCCATGAGAGGGGAGTGTTGTAAATGAATTAGATCATCTTCTACACTGGATGGTAACATAACCACCTTGTTCAAAGACATGGTCAGCTTCAGTTGTATTTCTTGTCAGGGTAAACAAAAATAAAAATTAGTTTTAGGAAAACCTATTAGCCTGGATGAAAATGCAAAGAGAGTAATGGGCTGATTCAATAGTAGCTAGCTGGATAAGAAGTTTGTGATTGGTCGGTCAGTCAGTCAGTCATTTTCCAACCCGCTATATCCTAACTACAGGGTCACGGGGGTCTGCTGGAGCCAGTCCCAGCCAGCATAGGGCTCAAGGCAGGAACAAATCCCTGGGCAGGTCGCCAGCCCACCGCAGGGCACATGCACACACACACACCAAGCTCACACTAGGGACAATTTTAGGATTGCCAATGCACCTAACCTGCATGTCTTTGGACTGTGGGAGGAAACCAGAGCACCCGTAGGAAACTCACGCAGACATGGGGAGAACATGCAAACTCCACACCGGGAAGCGAACCCAGGTCTCCTTACTGCCACTGTGCTGCCCTTTGTGATTGGTGAGGAGTGTAAAATGTCCTGAATATGTGTAGATGTGACCGAATCAAAAGCCACCAGGCACATGGTAAAGCTTTGTGTTAACCAAACAGAAGGATGGGTGTGAGTGAAACAGGCTGCTAGATGCGTTTAAAAGAAAATCTTGTGAGAGAATAATATACTGCAGAAGAAGAAGTAACTTCACAAATAACAAATGTGGGTCTGGTAAAGCTAAAATGATTTACAAACAAAGATGATGAATGTTATGATTTAGCTATGGTTTCCTCCCTGCCTTTAATTACTTTGACCATTGTTCGTTAATTTTGCTATTTTTTCGTTATTAGATTTTCTATATTTGTTTAGTCTTATATTTTTGCTACTCTCTTTCAATTTCTCTATAATGTCAATGTGTTTTGTTGTTTCTTCCTTCATTTATATGTTAAGCCCAAGGGGGCAGGGCCTCCCGATACTGCACCTGAGGCTGCTTGCCTAGGCCTATTTAGAGACCAGAGATTTCTCTAGCCATTGCTGAGGCAATAGCACCTGCTTGTGCTGTTTGGTCCCCCTTCCTTATTTTATTTGGTATATGGAATTTTGCTTTTATTTTTTGGTTTTGCTTTTTTATTAAGCAGATTTGGTTTGTTAGTTTTAGTCTGTCTTTTATTTGTAGTTTTTTTTTTATTTTGTAACTTTTAGCTTAAGTTACTAATTTGTTTTTTGGACAATTTTAATTTTACTAAAGAAATATTGATTCTTTTCTTTGAGTTAGTGTTATAGTTTCCCTTCCATTGGGAATTATACTGTAGGTCTGGGCCTTTTTTGTCAGTAGAGGCCAAAAACCTGTGTTAGAGTTTCAGGATCAGGCGTACTTTGAGTTTTCAGGCCTGTTTTGTGGTGTCAAGTCTTTCTGAAGTTTTTGGGGCTCAGAATTCATAAAAATGTGAGCAAGTGCTTAAACATGCACTGTCTCACAATAGGCTTTAGGAATCCACCGTTTGAAGCAATCATTGTGACAAAGTGGGAACTAATTGGGCAGCACAGTGCCATTCTAAGGAAAGAAGCTAACTTGGCAGCACTTGGTGAATGGCATCTGCTTTTACAATACAATACAATACAATTTATTTCTGTATAGCCCAAAATCACACAAGAAGTGCCACAATGGGCTTTAACATGCCCTGCCTCTTGACAGCCCCCCAGCCTTGACTCTCTAAGAAGACAAGGAAAAACTCCCAAAAAAAACCCTTGTAGTGAAAAAATGGAAGAAACCTTGGGAAAGGCAGTTCAAAAAGAGACCCCTTTCCACAATTACACTCGACTTACTCAAAGTATCTATAAATTTTGAAGCAGAATTACAATCTAGATGTCGCACTGTCTTTGTTTTAATCTGTGAGTGCGTTGAAAAGGGCAGGACTAAATCAAATGTAATTAAGTAGTGATCGGAAATAACTTCATTTAATGAAGTAATATTTAAAGTTTGAATTTCAACTTTGTATAAGTTATAATTAAATCTAATGTGTGGTTATGATTATGAGTTAGACCTTTGAAAATCTGACAAAATCCTACTGAATTTAACAAATAAGTAAAACATTTGCTAAAAGTGTCAGTTTCCACATCAATGTGTACATTAAAATCCCCCATCAATACTACGTGATCATAATTTATAGCCAAATCAGATAAAAGGATGCTAAATTCAGTCATGAACAATGAATATGGAATGTTGGAATCTGTTTTAATATTTAAAATGAATGCCTCAAAGGATGTAAAGTTGCCTAAATTTGCTTTTGATATTGGTATCAAGATTTTTTAGGTAAGCCATTTCAGAGGGCCACTGAGACACTTCTCTGTATTTATTATTAGAATACTGAGCACAATCCATGAAGATAAGTGTGCAAGAAGTGCATTCGGAACAAAAGATAAGGAAGTGTGAACCAGGAGTTGGGTTAAAACTAGAAAGTTAGAAATACTAATTAACATAGATAAAATTCTATCCAGAAATTGAAATCAAAAATAATCATGTAGAGTCTGTAACCAGAAAACACTAAGGAACCTAACCTCTTGAAAATCTTTTAACAGTTTATACAGAATTTTGGACGATTACTTGTAGTGTGACGCTGATAAATTCTTGTCACTGACCTCACACTAATGACCAGGACCCAAGATGGTGGCACAGATGAAAATAATAAATAATCAAGTTTCATTTTTCAGAGAGTAATAACGTCATATAAAATAATTTATGAAATCACTTAATAAAAAAGTTCTAATGTTGAACAAAAGTTCATAACAAATTATATTAATCTTGCAAATTCATGATAACAAGACTGAGTCAGTTGCAGTGTGTTATTAGCTCAGGGTGATCCTGTGCTGATTTGGTCTTAGTACGTATTTATAAGAACACCACAAGAATTGGAACAAAGTTGCATACTAACTTAGACCATACTGTAAGCAGAACTAACAAACATAAAATTCAGTGGATAATGTTACAAATTGAATTCCACACGCATCAGGCAGTTATGAAATGAAAAAGCACTTATATACCATTAAAAAATATGGAGACCATCTTGAGTAGGGGTTCAATTGAATTTAGTTTTGCTAAGTCTGACTTTATTGTATGGAGTGTTATTTCCTTTTAATAAAATCAATAAAAAATATGGAGACCATATTTTATATTTATATTTGGACTGAAGAATAGCTTCATAATGAATCAAACATATTTACCTCAATGCCATAAAGAGAGAGAGGTTAGGAGCACACACTGATACAGCGCATTGCCGCACTCTCCACATGACAAACCAACACAGGATCCCAGATTAGGACCCGAGTGCCGCCACACAACAGGTGACACCTCAGCACCACACTAGTTCAGATGGAATGGAACCAGTGTGAGGTTTTCTATAGTGGCTGGAGTGCCAATTCTGCCACCAAAACCCAGGTTTTTCCCTGCAGGTTGGAGGGCCTACATGCAGGGCTGGATTCAGATATACCCAGGACGCCATAAATTCCAATGCCATAAAAAAACCCAAAAATAACTTGGAAATATTTATACTACATAATATGCTGCTTCACCACCAGTTCAGAAAATGCTCATTGAATGATACTGTCAGTTTCTTCCATGCTCTGTTCTTTCGGAGTGTTGTGGAGGTATCTTTGTGGGTGTTTCTCTCATATGAGATGTCTCACAATATGCACATTATAATACAGTACAATATATCTATACAATACAATATGTATTATATAGAGTCTTGGCTCTACTGTGAAGTTTCTGTTGTGATGAGACACTCCTTACAAATACTGTCCACCTCTGACAAGGTATTTCATGTACTTTGGTAACTGCTGCATTAATCTGGTTATTAGGGAAAGCTCAGAATATCGTGAATGACAAGTAACAGCTCTTCTGTCTTATATACATCATTGGGAAATGAATTATGGAGAAACAATTATGCTTCAGATATGATTCTACTAACTTGTATCTCTCATTGTCATTACTTTCTGTATAGGGATTTCAGGGCCTTTTCATTCACTTGAAATGAATAATGTTTACAATAATGACAGAAACACTTATTTTGATCTAATGAAGCTTAACAATTACATGTATAGTAATTTTGTATCACATTTACAGGAGGTAGTACTCTTTGCCCTGTGCTCTGTCCCTTTAAATCAAGAGTAATGTGTAGTGACATGTCGTTAATTAAGAGAGGGCTTAATGTTAATTGCTGGTGCACCTCAGTTAACGTGCAATCAGATGTCCAGCTGACCCAACTGAGGAGAAACACAAGGCCAAAATAACAACATTTATTTCTGCAGCACATTTTATACAAATGATGTAGCTCAGAGGTCTTTACAAAATGTCAAATAAGCAATTACATGCAAAGAAAAACAAATTTAAATTAGATGAGCATAATAATGCATAAATAGTATACAAAAAATCAATAATACACACTTACATAAGATAGATATAATTAAGAGAAACAGAGCCCTTAAATATAGATTTTTTTTAAATCTTAAATGACAGTCTGATGATAAGTTGATTTGGCAAGAAGGACATAAAAAAACAAAAACTCAAGATAACCTGAAAAAAAAAATCTCTAGGGGTTCTAGGGTAAAAGTATGCCCAGTCCCCTACTGGGCAGTCTGCCTAACATAAATGTTCTTAAGTATTTTTATTTATTTTTTTTATGGCTTTGTCTTTGAGGATTTGTCACAGTGGGTTTTCTGGCAGGTTGGGATATCGACTTTCATTCCGAAATCACAGGTGGCTACACACAGCACTTTGATCAGGTGGTGGTGGTGCAGAATGTCACCATAGAAGAAAAGGAAAAGAAAACAGAAAAAAGTAAAAACTAATAATGATTGCAGATTCACTGAATGAAAATCCTGTGTATATCTAGTTTATTAACAGTAGAACTAAAATGTAGCCATGACAAAAACTAATTAAAAAAGGGGTTTTTTAGAAGTTCGGTGTTAGCCTGTGTATCCCCTGTGGATTATTTAAATCTGGAGCAGATCTTGTTCCACTTTCCACAGAGACAACACCTGAGAGTCATCTCCTCTAAGCACTTTACTACATACTCTGGTCTTAATACGCTGCTAGTGCTCTACTATCTCAGGTATGCGGCAACTGACCTCATAAGCTTCGGCAATAGGGATATAAAGTAATAAGATGTTTTTATTCACTCCATATTAGGAAAACAATGAGAATTCATGTTCATGTTTGGTAAAGATGTAATGTTTTTGTTAAGGAAGTAAAGAACAATCAGAGGAACAATCTGATAAGAATGGTCAGAAACTACCTTATGTCAAATATCAAACAATAAAGGCACAGACAACTGTTACAGTTTCAAAACTTTGGTCAATAAAGTAAAAAACAAGCAAAACTTGCACACATGTTGTATTCTTAATTTGTAGCCTCATTGATTTATTTTTTCATTCATTTTTAATTTCTTTAAATATTATTATTGTTATTTTATTTTCATAATATTGTGATGATGTCATTTTGGCTCCATTTTGTTTATTGCATGACACTGTTGTTAACAGTTGCTGTAGCCTTTATTCCCACATAACTGGAAGTCATCCATTTTCCTATTTAAGATGGCAGTGCTTTGCTCCAGGTACCCACGCTTTTGGATGAACAGTGAATATCTGTCAAACTTCATAAGAACCAGTTTTTAGTCAACTTTTGAACTTTTCTTTGGCACTTTTGACAATGAGTTTTAGTTAGCCTGTCTGGTTTTGGTCATGATCTATTTTAGATTCCAGTATGTCTTTTGAGTATCCTACTGTTGAACCCCTATTCCTAGTATGGCTTCTGGTTAAAAAAATCTTTAACCTAACATTATAAGTGTGCCCTTTTGGGCAAATGTTTTTTTTCCACCTTGCATAAAATCGGCCTGTTATCCATTCCCTGTCTACACTAAGAATGAAAACAAATTAGTTTTAGAGTCCAAATCTTGAGAGTCATTTACTGCTCACTGTCATCATAAACAACAGTAACATAATGATCACACTTTATTACGGTAAACAATATAGTAGCGGCTGTGCCTGAACATTATGATAAAGGTTTAACAGTCACAAAATAATCACAGCACAGAGAAGTGCAGAATGGCAAAATACCTTTCTTGAGCTGGGAGTTTTGAACAAAGCAGATTTCAGTTCAAATATTTTTGAAAGGTGCACGAAGTAAAAGAGAATCCAAGAGGCATGTATGTATAATGTAAGACTCTGATTTGTGTGTTTTTATTTCTCTTGTTAGGGAGCAAAGACATGTGAAAGCTGAAATGCAATAGTTTGGAGTGGTTGTAAAAACCATGTGTAGTCAGTTCATTAGCTATTTGGCAATCTGCATTGCAGTATAGGCCAAATATTCTTGTTTGTCAAAATCAGGTTTTAAGCTCTTAGTGATGAATTTAGAAAGCATACAATTTCAACATTTTCATTTTTTGGTTTATTATCAAAGCAATATATATATATATCTTAACTGACCAAGTGAATGTCAGGATTCTTATGGAATCGAGCACTCAGAGAGATGCCCTTAAAGACACTGAGTCATTTCTTAGCCCACTGAGCTTTGGTCAAAGTGTAAAAGGCCAAGTACCTTGAAGATTTTCAGTCCTTGAAAAGGAAAAAAGTAATGTACCTTGTACTACTAGCAAGCAACAAAAAGGGGATTCTGTGAACTTTGATGTCTACAATCTACAGCATTTGAGTGTTGGCATTAGCTGTTGGGCAAAATGGTAGATAAGAAAAAATATTTTCAATACATATACACTTTTTAACAGTAAGACTTTTGCTGTTTAGGACAACCAACATAGACAAGCAAGCCTTTTCATGGTAAAGATCTTAAATGAAAAAGGGATTAAAATGCAGCAATCTGAAATTGTTGTGAGGCATGACATGAAGATAACACTATGAAGAAATCTCTTTATTTGTCACAGTGTTGGCATTAAATTTAAATTATTTTAAGTATTTCAATTACCAACAGATATACAGTGGTGTGAAAAACTATTTGCCCCCTTCCTGATTTCTTATTCTTTTGCATGTTTGTCACACAAAATGTTTCTGATCATCAAACACATTTAACCATTAGTCAAATATAGCACAAGTAAACACAAAATGCAGTTTTTAAATGATGGTTTTTATTATTTAGGGAGAAAAAAAATCCAAACCTACATGGCCCTGTGTGAAAAAGTAATTGCCCCCTTGTTAAAAAATAACCTAACTGTGGTGTATCACACCTGAGTTCAATTTCCGTAGCCACCCCCAGGCCTGATTACTGCCACACCTGTTTCAATCAAGAAATCACTTAAATAGGAGCTGCCTGACACAGAGAAGTAGACCAAAAGCACCTCAAAAGCTAGACATCATGCCAAGATCCAAAGAAATTCAGGAACAAATGAGAACAGAAGTAATTGAGATCTATCAGTCTGGTAAAGGTTATAAAGCCATTTCTAAAGCTTTGGGACTCCAGCGAACCACAGTGAGAGCCATTATCCACAAATGGCAAAAACATGGAACAGTGGTGAACCTTCCCAGGAGTGGCCGGCCGACCAAAATTACCCCAAGAGTGCAGAGACGACTCATCCGAGAGGTCACAAAAGACCCCAGGACAACGTCTAAAGAACTGCAGGCCTCACTTGCCTCAATTAAGGTCAGTGTTCACGACTCCACCATAAGAAAGAGACTGGGCAAAAACGGCCTGCATGGCAGATGTCCATGACGCAAACCACTGTTAAGCAAAAAGAACATTAGGGCTCGTCTCAATTTTGCTAAGAAACATCTCAATGATTGCCAAGACTTTTGGGAAAATACCTTGTGGACTGATGAGACAAAAGTTGAACTTTTTGGAAGGCAAATGTCCCGTTACATCTGGCGTAAAAGGAACACAGCATTTCAGAAAAAGAACATCATACCAACAGTAAAATATGGTGGTGGTAGTGTGATGGTCTGGGGTTGTTTTGCTGCTTCAGGACCTGGAAGGCTTGCTGTGATAGATGGAACCATGAATTCTACTGTCTACCAAAAAATCCTGAAGGAGAATGTCCGGCCATCTGTTCGTCAACTCAAGCTGAAGCGATCTTGGGTGCTGCAACAGGACAATGACCCAAAACACACCAGCAAATCCACCTCTGAATGGCTGAAGAAAAACAAAATGAAGACTTTGGAGTGGCCTAGTCAAAGTCCTGACCTGAATCCAATTGAGATGCTATGGCATGACCTTAAAAAGGCGGTTCATGCTGGAAAACCCTCAAATAAAGCTGAATTACAACAATTTTGCAAAGATGAGTGGGCCAAAATTCCTCCAGAGCGCTGTAAAAGACTCATTGCAAGTTATCGCAAACGCTTGATTGCAGTTATTGCTGCTAAGGGTGGCCCAACCAGTTATTAGGTTCAGGGGGCAATTACTTTTTCACACAGGGCAATGTAGGTTTGGATTTTTTTTTCTCCCTATATAATAAAAACCACCATTTACAAACTGCATTTTGTGTTTACTTGTGTTATATTTGACTAATGGTTAAATGTGTTTGATGATCAGAAACATTTTGTGTGACAAACATGCAAAAGAATAAGAAATCAGGAAGGGGGCAAATAGTTTTTCACACCACTGTATGTTCCTGCTTTTTAAATCTGACAGTGAGCAAGGAGATGGCTGGCTGCACAGCATGCTCCTTCATTGAACATATTGAGCAACTGTCAGGATGCCAAAGAACACGAGTCTCTACTGGAATTGCAGCCTCAACATGCAGGATAATATTAGTGTTACATTTTAGTGAAATGGCCTCCACCTTCAAGTGCAACTTCTGGGTTTAAACAGATCTGTTAAAGAAGATCCTTAAACATATTATCATTCAAATTGCCAAACTTAAACATACTAAGCATTCTCAAGAGGTTTGTCAGGAAGAATGCTGAAGTAAAAGTGAAAAAAGTCTTCTGAGAGCATTTGCTGATGATGAATTTGTGAAGGAGGTTCCCACAGGGTGAAATGGGTGCAAAGAGAGGCATCTTCATATTTGCAGCTATCTCTGGAACTGTGCATGACAAAGACGGGCTGAATTTCAATGTTCAGGCACTGAAGGAGAAAACCCATGAGCAGACATTAGTGAGATCTTTGAGGAAAGCAATGATAACAAATGTCTTGATGCTGCCCTTCCAAGCTGTACTTTGGATGGGAGGGTGGTCTGAGAGTTCATTGTGAGTTAGGGACTAATAGAAACTTTAGGCAGAATACATTAGTGCAGGCCTGGACCTTGGTTGTAAGTGCATTGGCACTGGTAACTATGGCACAAAACCACCTGTTGGGTGATATATTCCAGTGTATCTGATGTTGTCCAGAGGTTGATTAATTCTTGGACAGAAAGAATGAAGGACAGTGGAAGACCACAGAGTATAGGTTAGGAGTCTCCCAGACCTGTAGGTGGCACTCTAATCCCCACTGTGGACAAGTGTCCTAGGAAATGTCTGGCCTTTTGATGGGATACTGAAGGAGTTCTATGAGGACGGCCGTAAGAGTTTCCAAGGCTATTCCTGATGCAGGAATTGGTTTATTGGCCTCCCCTAAAGATGTTTCCTGGCTAGGGCTTAAAAGCCCCTTCTAGCCATAAGGCCACTGTGCTTAGAGCCAAGAGGTTTAGTTTTTGCAAGTTCCTGACTGTATGGAGGTTAGGGTTAGGGTCATGTTTGGGGTGACATGTGGACCAATCTCCCTACTTGATAAATATGGCTAGACCTAACAAGCCTTTATGTTTAAAGTGGTTCCTATGAGTTTGTATTTCTAGCTGTATCACCCTATACCCTTCTGTTTATTATTATTATTATTATTATTATTATTATTTTGTGATAAAATTATTCCCCTAGTTTCTTTAGTCTCTCTAGCTTTATTTAGGATTGGAGTCAATTTGGGATTTTTGTTAATCAAAGTCATTGTCACTGACCAGGGTTTTGAAAAATATATGGTTAATTATTGGAATTAAATCTCACATATAACATTGTCTAAACAGAGGAAATCTGTTTAGGTACATCTTCTGTTCCTGTGGATAGCCTACTATTAAATTTGCTTTTAAGGTTTTCATATGATTTTACCATTTGTATGTTATCCAGCTTTTGGTCCTCAAATGACATTTAGATTCTGGATGTAAAGGTTTGATGCAATTGAAATTGGTTTTGCTGGACTGCCCCAAAACATGATTTATTAGTCCATCAGCTATGCTGAAGTTATTGAATAACATGAAATGAATGTTAATGTGACTGATTTGACACTTGGTGCCTCAGCTCTACTGCCAAGATGTTTTCTTGCCCATAGAAAACACACCAGAGAATGCTGGGAGCCTTTCTTGGGCAAGTCAAGGCCCTCACAAGTGGATCTACTGAATCAGCTAGCTGGTTGTGGAACACAAAGGAAGAGTGGAATTGTTAGAACTTCCTGGAGGACTGGTGGTATCCACCTCTATCATGTTCAATAGTGAGTTCTATTGGACAGATTTATTGATGAAAAAAACAAGAGTTCTAACATGGCAGTACCTATAGGAAAATACATGAATTGGCGAAGCTATTAAAATAAACACAAGTTGCTCTACCCATTTCCAAGTGAGCATGGATTTTTCCAATTAAGAGAAATAAAAGATTTCACTTCTTTTTAGACCCAGGTGACCCAGTGTTGTGTTTTGATGTAAGGATATCAAGTGTACTCCATTAGTTATCTTCATTGACTTGAGTGGAGTTAGAAAACAAAGCAACCTGGCTTTCACAAAATAGCACACTGTCTCACTGTCTCTGTGACTACACCAAAAAGTCTCCATACAGATGAAATGAGGATGGACTCTCAAAGTGTAATTACAAATCAATATCCTTCTGTTTTCTAGACCCACTTTTTATGTAACAGGGTCTCTCAAGATTTTTGTGTGAAGAATGTCTGCTGAGAAAGATCTATGTTCCAAACACTGCTTTCTTGGCCGTTTCTAAAATGTATGAGAAAGTACTGTAGTTTCAGGTTTATGTGTGTGTGTTACATCGAACACCTCAAAGGTAACTGCCAAATAACCAATGCATTAAATAACAAAAGAGTTTTGAAACACAAAAGCATGACCTCAGCACCTTAACTGTAGTCTATGCAATCATGCCATTAAGTTTCAAAGCATACAAAACACTGCAGAAAAGGGCTCATTCCAGAAACCCAACATGTAGAGATGATCAGCAATGGGAACGTTCTTGGAAAATGTGAAGTCATCCCATTGAGTGGCTCTCCATTATATATTTAGTGTTCAATTACCTATTCATGTTCTGAATCAACTTATCTCTTTACTAGAACTGAAGTGTATCCAGTGTCAGTCCTCCACTAGGGCATGTTCACGTATGCTGGTTCAATTTAGAATTACAGATTAACCTAACATGCCGATATTTGATTTGTAACTGGAAAGTGGCATGCATGGAGAAAAGCCAAATGGGCATTGGAAGGCCATGCAAACTCGGCACAGGAAGTAACAGGGCAAGCAGTCAAAGTAGTGAGGCAGCAACACCAACCACTGTGCCCCCATGGGTCCCTCACTGAATACAAGCTGAAGTATTTGAAACAAGACGTTTACAAGTATTTAATTACTCATTCATCAGTGAAATATTTTACATTTTCTACAAGAATTAGACTATTGAATTTGAAACATTTCTTTACGGAGTCAGCTTGGCTTTTTCTTAGAAGTTACATAGTATCTTAATGTAAACTGTCCCCAGAAGCTCCAAGTTGCATTCATTAAGCAGTCGGTCGTTGTTCTTGAAATCTGACACGTGACGTAATGTGATCGTGCTTTGTGTTGCTTTCCCAGGCCTCTCACCTCACCTGGCTTTTGTTGCTGTTCACTGCTGCTCTGAATTGCAAATTCAAAAAAGAGACATTTGAGAATTTAACTACAGATCAGCCAGCAAGTGTCAAAGGTGTTTTATTTTGGCATATTTTCAGTTTATCTTCAAATTCAAAAGGTGGTAAATAGAGACAAGCTAGGGACTGTCTTCAGGATTGTCATGCGTCCATTTTTTGAAGCAACCTCACGTCTATTTTCCATCTTTCTTATTGATTCTCCTGTACTGCTCTTGTTTTTGTGCTTCATTCCCCTCGGGAATTCTGTGTAGAGGTCCCTAAAGAGAAAGGTTGCCTTTGCTGTGTTGCTTCATTATACACGCTAATCATGAAACTCTTAACTCCACCCTGGATGTTTCATTGCCTTCAATATGGAGCTTTGATGTGTTTGATCTGGATTTTTGTCCTTTGGTCAACATATACAACTTTCTAATGTCAATGTTTCCAATAAACACATCTAATGTTTTAATGTTTTCTTATATTTAATTGTACTGCACTGTGTTTTGTAGGCACTTTGGTGCTTTGAGAGTAATTTCAATCACATTATCCCCCCGTTTCTGTGGAGACTGCATGCTCTCCCTGTGAGGAGTTTTCTTCAGTACTCTGGTGTTCCTCTCACGTTTCTAAGATTGGTAACTCTAAATTTTGTGTGTGCGTGAATGTGCACGTTTTCAAGGCTTGTTCCTGCCCCGAAAACAATGATGCCGGGATGGGATCACTGTTTGATCCATTACTGTGAAAGGGACTAAATAGGTTTAGCAATGAATGGATGGATTACCCTGAATGTCCTTAGAATTTCTCTTTTGTATTGATTCACATTAAATCATTGATTCCATAGTGTTCTGCTATTTTTGATTTTTAGGGTTTAAATTCAGTTATAATGATGGTATTTGGTTGGAATCCCATACTTGGTTGTTGTCTGTGTTGTCATTCCTGGGTATCCTGATTTTGCTTCCACATTCCAAATGTGAGTTGTTTGATGGTGAATTACACTTGTCAAGGACACCGGTAGAAATTAGGGGGCAGTGCATTTAGGGCTAAAACTATACCAAACTTTTTTATGCAAAGAGTTGTGGGAATCTTGAACAAACTACCAAGCCATGTAGTTGAAGCAAAAACCTTGGCAATCTTTAAGAAGTGTCTGGATGCGATATTGGGACAGCTTAACTATTAGCTAAACAAATGAGCTTGGGCTCTGAATGGTCTCCTCTCGTTTGTCCAATTTATTATGATCATATGTTCTTTGTAAAGGTTAGGTGGATTGGTGATGCTAAATTGGCCCTAGTGTGTTCATGCTGTGATGGACTGGAGTGCTGTCCAGAGATTGTTCCAGCTTTCTGCCTTATGCTTGTGGGGACAGGCTACAGAAACCCAGGATTTTGCTCAGGCCTAGAAAACGGTATGGTATGGTAAGGTACAATTGTAAATTGGACTCACCAAGGCATGTAGTTGAAGCAGAAACCTTGGCAATCTTTAAGAAGTGTCTGGATCTAAACAAATGAGCTTGGGCTCTGAATGGTCTCATTTGTCTGATTTTTTAAGCGAGCCTAGAAAATGGTATGATATGATAAGGTACAATTGTAAATTGGACCCACATCAGTGTGTTCTTGAGTGGACCCCTCAATGGACTGGGACACTATCCAGGACTGGGTCATGCCATTCAATAAGAATAATAATTCTTTGCATTTATATAGCGCTTTTCTCACTACTCAAAGCGCTCAGCAATTGCAGGTTAAGGGCCTTGCTCAAGGCCCCAACAAAGCAGAGTCCCTATTGGCATTTACGGGATTCGAACCGGCAACCTTCTGATTGCCAGTGCAGATCTCTAGCCTCAGAGCCACCACTCTGCCTATTCACTCACGTAGCAGGGATAGGCTCAGGCCCCCTGGGTCTTTGAAGCTAGTTTGTATGGCTTAGGTGACCCAGGTGGTAAAATGTATCTGAACCTGACCTGCTGATGTTGTTCTTGCTTACCTTTTATCCTGTAATGGTATTTTAAACTTGCCAAATACTGATGAGCCTCGCAGTAAGGAGATCTGGGTTCGCTTCCCAGGTCCTCCCTGTGTGGAGTTTGCATGTTCTCCCCCTGTCTATGTGGGTTTCCTCCGGGTGTTCCGGTTTCCTCCCACAGTCCAAAGACATGCAGGTTAGGTGCATTGGCGATCCTAAATTATCCCTAGTGTGTGCTTGGTGTGTTGGTGTGTGTGTGTGTGCCCAGCCCGGGATTTGTTCCTGCCTTGCGCCCTGTGCTTGCTGGGATTGGCTCCAGCAGACCCCCCATGACCCTATGTTAGGATATAGTGGGTTGGACAATGACTGACATGACTGACTGACAAATACTGATGAACTTCTTGTCTCTGAACTTCTTTTAGTGGACACTTCTGTTTACTTTATATTTTTTATCAGTGATTATCTTAGCATTTAATTGTAAAGTTCTTTTCTTTCATCATTGGTGTATTTTTAAGGACTTGTACATTATTTTTGGTTCTCATTTGCATATGGTTAGAGGTATTTAGAGTTTTTCTACCTTGTGCTGAAGATGATATTACTGAGCAGCAGTATTTGCCCCATGAAATATTGTGAAAAAGAAGCAACAAGCTTCCCTCAGTCATTTAATTTATTACTAAAATGTTAATAACAAACCTCAACTTTGTCTTCTTAAGCATTTGTTTTTCAATTTTCAATCATATGCTCAGTATAATTATCTAACTGGCAAGAGACAAAGATTACAGATAAGAGGAGAATGCTCCACGTGGAATGAGGTCATCAGTAAAGTTCCTCAGGGGGTCTCTACTTTTTCTTATTTATATTAATTGTATAGATTCTGGTGTAGTTAGTAAACTTGTGATATTTGCAGATAATACTAAAATTGGAGGCCCTTGAGCAGGGCCCTTAACCTGCAATTGCTCCGTCCTTGGTATGACGTTAATCTGCATCCAGCCCTGCACGTAGGCCCTCCAACCTGCAGGGAAACACCTGGGGGTTGGTGGCAGAATTGGCACTCCAGCCACCATAAAAAACCTCACACTGTTCCATTTCATCTGAACTTGTGTGGTGCTGAGGTGTCACCCGTTGCGTGGCTGCATTCGGGTCTTCATCTGGGATCCTGAGTTGGTTTGTCATGTTGTGGGTGCAGCAATGCGCTGTATCAGTATGTGCTCCTAACCTCTCTCTTTAAAACTACGGAATGAATTTGGGTTCCTTTGTAATAGCCAATGACCTGGCAGTGCAAGTGCCTGCCTGGATTATTAATAAATTCATTCATAAAGATGATTAACTGAAGCACAGTGGCCAATTCATCATTCAGCTGTCTTTCTGACTCCTTAGTTGAGTCTTTTGTGCAGCAATCATAACTTTGAATTACAGTATATTTCAGTGAATGAGACCTGTTAATCCCCACACCTTCAAGTGTTGCTGGAATCCACATTTTTGTGGAGTGCCTTCTGTATTTAATTTATGTGATGTCAGATGAGCAATGAGAATGCTGGATCTGAAACTAGAATCTAATAATAGATCTGATTTTAGCAAGAAGAGACCTCATGCCTATTAGATCAGAATTTACCTTTAGAACATCCAAAAATCAAATTCAAAAAACAAACGAGTGTTCAGAAATTTTAGGTCAGACTCAAAAAGGAGAAACCCAAGAAATTAGTATCAGATTTTAAGTAAAATAATTGCTGCCTTGGCTGTGCACCTCTATTTATTCAGTGAGCTAGGAACTAGAGGGCTTTTTTTTAGCTACTGGAAACTCTGATCCTACACATTGAGACAAAAGAAGCTGACTCAACGTTCAAGTGATGGACTTTGTTTAATTACATGGCTAATTAGGACTGAATGGGACCTAGGTGACAGTGAAGCAATTATTGTTGCATAATGTTATGTGACAGTCTTGGCTAGGGATGGGTCACAAAGGAAGCCTCATAAATAACACCAAGCATGCTTCTAGAGGACAAAGTTTGGTATATAGCAAGAGAGATATTACCATAGCAGACTTTCAACAGTATGCATGGTAAGCTTGAATATATGTGAACAAGAAGACTGCTGAGCTAATAGAGGACGGTAGCCTATTTTGCTTTAGCCTCACATCCACTTGGCAGCTAACAGTACACAAGCTTCTCCTACTGTTGAAATGCACCTCCAAATCAGTGATCAGAGAGTTTGTCAAGAATGAGGAAGTGTCAGCTTGACTCCTATAGAATGTTTCAGCATCTCACTACAGACAAAGAGAACATTCATAACTTTATCTAGGGAATTCTCACAAATGAGGCATTGTCTGGCCTCTGATATGTTTCATTGACTTGAGAAGCTCTTTATCCCGTTTGCATAAAGATGCTCAAGGCTACTGAGATAAGGAAGGATTATTAGATCAATCTCCTGTCTGTGTCATTCAAAGGATCTCCTGAATCTTCTGGCCACTGGCTGGCTGCATTGTTTTCGGCAATTATATGACTTTTCATGAAAATACGGAAAGGCCCTGGCTTTCCTAGCTTTATGTACATTCCTTTTGCTGTGTGATCCACTCTACAATGACTCTATACTCATTCTCATGCTCATTTTGGGTTTGCTTTTATTGGTAAAACCTAAATATTGTCCTCACCCTTTCATGATATGGGATGTTGCCAATGATTCATGTTTTTAATATATCCTATGGTGTGGAAATTATGTTTTTTTTCTCTAGTTGATATGTTTCCTGAGATATAGATTGAAGCAGAAAAATATTACACCTCATTTTTAACAAAGTGAAACAGTATCTTATTTTATAGCTGCCTGGCTAGCTTCACTGATGGCTCTCAGTTTGTCTCACTATTTCTTATCTGGATAAGGTGTCTTCATCATGGCGACAGACAAGTGCAAGTGGTCAAATGTGGGAGTCTCATGAGGTCTAAGCCAAAGTGTGGTCTCTTATTTATTTATAATGCTGTTTGTGGGGTATCTGTCACTTCAATGAAAAGAAGAGCACTTAGAGTTGCAAGAAACTTTACAGAATTTCCTAGTAATAAAATAAAGGAGGCCTAAGAATTTTATTGTGGTAAAAGTACAAGTGGAAGTGAACCATCTTAAAATCAATCAGTGTATTAACCCTAAATAAATCAAGTTGTCGCCCCATACTCTTGGACATTCTCATTGCTACACCCTGAGTAGTCCTGCTATGTGCACTTGGTCTCTGGTTACTTCTTTCACTTGATCCTCTGGAGCTTCTTCAGGCTCACACCTTTCACGATTTTAATATATTCTTGACTATCACTCAGTGCTCAGCCTCTTTTCATGTATCATTTCAAAGATATCCTCAACTGCTAATGTAATTGATTTTTATCCACCATCTTGATGTGTGGCCATGTCTTCTTGCCCTTCCTGTTGGTAGTTCCACTAAAATGAAATTCAGCCTTTAAGAATGTGAACTGCTATTTCCATTGAGGGTTCCATGATGACAAATTCCTTTGTAATACCAGAGTGTGTAGACCAGGATTTGGGAATTCATCATTTTAAAACCAATTACATTACAATGCCGCAAACAGTGATATTTGACATTTATTGCACAGTCAAATTTAGTAGCACACTAAATCACACAGTGAGCCACAGCTTGGACATCAACCAGCGACTTCATGCATTTCAAATAGCTATTTACTTTATAAACATATGACTGGTATGGTAGCACAGTGGTTAGTACTGTTGTTTCTTGGTTCCAGCATCCTATTTGGTCATTGTCCATTTTCCTGCTTCTTGATGGATTTTCCTTCTGTTTTCCCAAAGATGTGTTCACGGCCGGATTTATATGAAAAGAGGCCCTAGGCTATTCTACTTATGAGGCCCTTTCACCTTCCATTTTTAAGTTTGTAAATTACATGAGAGATAATAAAATACATCATTACTGTGATATATATCAATATGTTAAATGAAACATGTTGTGATTGGTACTAACCTGTGTGGAAAATTAACGCGTTGATCTTAACCAATACATTTTTATGTTTGTTTATTAGTCATATGCGTAGAATTTCTCCTTATTTTCGGTTCAGTATTTTAGTGTTCACTGTTTTTAGAATAGTGTAATTTTAATTTTGCTAACAATTTGAATGTAGGCCCCTCTTGATCTTGAGGCCCTAGGCTGAAGCCTAGTTAGCCTATAGGAAAATCCGGCCCTGGATGTGTTGTTAGAGTCCCAAATTGACCCCACTATGAGTGAAACTGTGTGTATGTGTGTGTGTGTGCATGCGTGTGTGTGTGTGTGTGTGTGTGTGTGTGTGTGTGTGTGTGTGTCTGGGCAGTGTGTGGATGTTCATGTGTAAGCCCTAAGGTAGATTGCTCAGGCTGTTACTGCTTTACACCCAGTGCTGCCAGCATACACTCTGGCCGCCTCTGACCCTGAATTAAACCTAGCAGGTTTAAACATGTATTTATGTTTAATTTGTAAACCACTTGTGCAAATGTAACCATGTAGATGGAATATATAGTCACAAAAATGTGTAACTGTGCCTACAGTTTATGTTTATGGATTCTCTTTGTCTTTGAAAGAAATACTAACATAGTTCCTAAGTCTTGGCCTTTAATGACATTTAAAGGAGAGGAGCAGACCAGCTACTAGTCTCTTAATAGTAGAATATCCTATTACTATGCTAAATATGTAAGTGTATGGAAAAATTTTTGGTTCATTTATATTTTGCTTTTTGGGTTAGGAAAGTAAGCTTCTAATTTGTTTTTCTGTTGCCATTTTAGAGATACCCTGCCCATTTTTACATTGTATTTGTGGACTTATAATATATTATTTCCAATGCAGCTTAACCCAGTCCATGGCTGCAGGGCTCACGAGAAGAAAGGCTGTTATTAGAAGCTGTCATAATAAGAAAAAGAGTAACAGGCTCTGGACAGGACGACAGTCCATCACGGGGCCCACTCGCATACAAAAACACATCCCATACTCACAAGTGTTTCCAAAAAAAAAAAGCACCAAACCGTTTATTTGTTTTGATTTTCCTCAGAGAGGAACTGCTAACAAAAAGCTCTATTTATTTTTATTAGTTAATCAATTATGTTTCCAGGAAGAAGGGGAAAGAGGTTTTGACGAACAAAAGGTGACCATTGAGTCCATCAAGGTTTTTTGGTTTTTAAATAGCTAAGATAATAATAATAATAATCAAAAATGTCCCAAAATCTTATCCAGATCATTTTCCTCTTAATTTTCACCAATGATATTGAATTCACCACTATGCTATAGAAATAACTACTATATGTTTGTTCTCATTAGTTCTACATTTTCCCAGCAAGCCCTTGTAAACTATCAAATGGTTAAAAACATCACAGCTAGGCCTCAAAGCAGCCTTATCAGTTTTCTTCTTCAGACACTGGAGTTTCCAATTCTCAATATCTTATATGCAGGAGCAGTTTTAGTTAAAAAATAAAGAACAAACATCCTTGTTTATGGACGGACATATTTAATTAGTTAAGTATATTTATCATGCCATTCCCTACTGGTCATTTTGCAATATTTAATAACAAGAACAGACTGTTTAAAGAAGCACAGAATTATAATCCACCAGGCTTTCAGCAGTTAGTACTAACAAAGCAAACATGTTAATCAGTGTATGAAGACTCAGGAGACGCTTCTGATTGCATACTTATAGACATTCATATCAATAAGGAGGTGGAAAGGAAATGTGTAATGTAAAATCTGAAAACTCATCAGCAGAATTTCGAAAGGCACAAACAACTAGACAAGTGCACTGATGTTGTAATTGTGATTTATTTTTGATGCAGCAGCTGAATCATATCTCTGTCATGTATCCTTGAAAATATTCACATTCTCTGAGTAGCCTACTGTTGGCTTTCTTTATCTAAAGTATCTCACTTCTCCTCTGTCTCTCAACAGCCACCACCCCCATACTGGCTCCAAACCCTGAGGCACATCTGTTGCTGTTTGTTTTAGCACAAATTACTTGCTTTTATTGCTGGGTGGTTTTTTTTTGGAATCTTTATGGCTGGACAGATAGGGTGGGTTAATATTAAATTAACCTTCACCTTGCATGCTTGTTGTGCCCTTGTTCATGTAAAAGTGCCATTATTTAACATTATTTTGTGGCCATTGTGTGGGTGGCCCTGTCCTTATTCCTTAAAGATTTGATGCTGTCTATCATCTGCAAACAGAAGTTGCTTGTAGTCTAGTTCTATATGTTCAAAGGCACAAGAACAATTAACACTTTAGATACAGAAATGGAGTATTATCTATACTGCTCGAGGGAGAAGGACTCGTCATTTAAGATTGATCTGTGTTCATCATGAAGGCATGATACGGTCTATCAGAATAATAGTATGTTCACACATACTCCTTCTTGCTGTAGCTAGTAGTATCTGCAGACTTTACTGACTTAAAGGTCACTTGGGATGGTTTATGTTTAGGCATTTTTGAAGGACAGGAACAACAGAGCAGAGCTCCTCCAGATAATAAAAGGCAAGCAGCAGCCCATCCAAAATATAATGAATTCCCAAATTCCCTTTTCTGATCTTCTTCTAGATCTGGGTCATTGAATTGCATGACAATAGTGTTGGCAGACCAGGAAACAGGGATGATCATCAGGAACCCTGAAATTATGAAGACAATTCCAGCGGTGACAATGATCTTTGGTTTAATTTCAGTGGCCTCCATACAGTTGGTACATTTTGCTCCAACAATGAAAATCAGTATCCCAAAGAAAGCTGTCAAGATGGACATTAGGGTAAGGGCACGTCCTGCTTGAATATCCTGTGGAAGAACTAGTATCTCATCATAAATTTTGCACTGCATCTGCCCTGTGCTCTGAACCACACAGTTCATCCAGAGGCCCTCCCAGATAACCTGTGCTACCACAATGTTCTGGCCAATGAAGGCTGTCACCCTCCACATGGGCAGGCCACAGGCAGTCATAGCGCCTAGCCACCCCATCGCGCACAAGGTCACCCCAAGGATCTCTACTCCTGCAGAATACATTGGCAGCTTCACTGAAGAAACTCAGCTATTTGGTTAGTTTCTTGAAGATGGAAGGCGATGAAATCAATTATTGGATATTGCTCTTGTGTTTGCTTGCAGTAGATCTTCTGAAATAAGGGAAGGAAAAAGAGAAAAGGAGAGAAAGTTAGATGACTATAAGTCTCAACCAACAGAAAGAGCTTATGGGAAGTGGAGCCCTGAACTGCAGCTCAAGTTTATTCTCATGCATTAACATAATCGCCCAAACAGTCTTGCCATAGTTTGGAAATTCAACTAGCATTTGTCTAGGAAAGCACTGAAGTGAGTTAACAACCAGCAATTCAAGTTTATTTTCCAGTATTAACATGATCAAAAGCCTCTATTGGCTGTTTGTCTAGGTTAGTACTGTGACGTTAAATTTGAGATAGTCAGCATAATGTTTGGTTATTAACCCCTTCACTTTCCCTTTTCTTTCTTGAAATCCTCCTGTGGCACCTCACCGTTGTTGAAGTTGAAGACACATTACCCACCACTAGGACACTTCTACAGTGAATCTGGCAACATCAGAGCTCTACAATTTCATGACTGAGAGTGATTTAGACAATGTCCTGCTAAGTTCCTACAAGGTGCTGCTGGGCAGCTATTTGGTCGTGGTGCATACAACTTTGTATTCTTGAAGTAGTGGTGACTGTGGGCTCCTGGAGATTAATTTTCTCCAGGTTTCATATTCCTGGAGTTTTTGTTTTCCTCTCCTTTTTTGCCATTTAGTTATATCCATAGCTGTTGTGAAAACAAATAAGCTACATTACTGACATTTGTAGTAAAAATCTGTAGTAGCTTTTAGAAAGTTTTTAGTAATACTTTATTAATATGAGGTGAAGTCAAGCTAAAGTTAGAAAATGGGATTATTAGAAAATGGAACAAACCTTAGCAAAACTGATAATGTCTTGTGCACCGCTTTCTTCATGTTGACGACCACCCAGATGTTTTTAGTGGTCCAAAAAGGTGGAAATCACACAATGCCAAATCTGGTGAATAAGGTGGATGTGGCAATACCTCAAACTTCAGTTTCTCCAGACAAGCCTTGGTGTGTGGACGGGCATTGTCTTGCAAAAGGGCTCCTTGTGACAGCAGTCCCTGCCGATTGGATCAAATAGCAGGCTTCACCTTGGTCTCCAGCAAGTCAAAGTAACTTGCACTAGTGACTGTAGTACCGCTCGGCATGTAGTGTTCGACAATAACTTGGGTGCACAACAAAACCTTTTATTCTGCTGGAATCCAGGCATTTCCAGGCAGGTGGCACAAGTGTATTTAGAAGGGTGGAGGCTACATTAAGAAATGACATTATCAGTTTTGTTAAGGTTCATTCCATTTTCAAATAAATCCCATTTTCTAACTTTAGCTTGACTTCCCCTTGTAATTAATAATAAATTACTCAATTAATGTATTACTATTCTTATTACCTTAGTAGTACCTTGCTAGTATCTGCTTTTTTCTTTATATATTTGAATGGTAATTGATATTCAAAATTCTTATGTAAAGCACATTGAGCTATACTCAATATATGAAATGTGCTATATATAAAGAAATGTTTTTATTGATATAATATTATTATTGTAATAAGTGAAACATCTAAATGAACATATCTGTCAAACAGGAAAGAAATAAGACAGTTTAGAAATTGGCAACAAGTTTTATCGCTCCTGCCATTTTCTAATCCTGTCCTGTTCTGAGTCCAAGGAAGCTAAGTCCTTGCAGAAGTGAGCCCTGGGCAGGACACCAATGGCCCTCCATGCTCATAATGCTGTCCATACTTATTCATGTTGTTCAAGCTTTGAGTTGGCATCAAACCAATCTGTTTGTTCAATCAGGCGTTAAAACATTAGAACCACAAGCTTGCCATTCCTATTTGCCTGGATTCTCCAAAATAACCAAAAAGTTGACGATAGCTGAAGGTATATAACAAAAGTTGAAGGTCCCTAAGCTTCTACTGTCTACCACACTACCTGTAATTTATGTATACAGTATACATATGGCTCTTTGTTTGAAGGGAAATTTTCTAACATATGGGAAAAATTCTCCTTTAACAAATTTCCAAACATGTCCCCAGGTTCTTATTGAAGAATTTAGTTTAAAGAAACAGCTGGGGTCCATTGTACTAACATCCATCATAATTTAAGCACTTCAATCGTGTCACCTCTTAATCTTCATTTGCTTAAAATTAATTAAGTTTTATTTTGTATAGTGCTATTTAAATTATATAGAATCACACTTTAATACTTACAAGATTATAGTTCAGTATCAAGTTGGAAGAAGCTGGGTGTCTTCAAGAAAACCATATCAATGTAGTGGAATCCTGCACCCTTTCACCAAAGTGGAGAACTGGATTGGGGTGACACTGCAGGTCGAGTTGCATTCACATTTACTTATTTGGCTGATGCCTTTATCCAAGGTGACTTGTAACATTTCCCACACAATAAGTTATATTTCTGTTGTTCCAATTGCAGCACTTGCTCATAGACACACAGTGTCAATAGGAGGATTTAAACCCACAACCTCATGGTTTGACCCCTGAAGTCTTAACCACTGCAAGATACTGCCTGGCGCAGTGTTTCCACTTCATAGTGCTTGTATCGAGATTCAGTTCTGTGCCTTGCTGGCTTCTCTCTTCCACAGGCAACATTTAAAGGTTTTAATGTGAATTCTGTCACAGAACCAGCCTCCAGCAAGAACAGTGTCCTCCTAGATGAGGTTGGACAGAACCACATCAGTATTTGATATGCTTTTTAATCCACTTTACCTGTGTTTAAACCTGGCCAGATTTACTGTACATTGTATAGGCCAAATACAGAGTCCTTAAATTAAAGACAGTAATGAAACAATAAGAGAGAATGTTATTCTGTATAATGTAGTTCAATATAATACTACCAACGCTATGATCAGACTGCTTGATCCTAACCAGTCAGGCTTCAACTGGGGCCATTCCACAGAGACGACTCTAATTAAGATTGTCAACACATTGCGGCTGGCTAGAGCTACCAAGATGTCATCTGTCCTTATCTGGCTAGATCTCTCCTCTGCCTTTGACATTGTCAATCACCAGGGGCCTCATGTATAAACGGTGCGCACGCACAAAAATGTTGCGTACAAACATTTCCATGCTTAAATCACAATGTATAAAACCTAAACTTGGCGTAAAGCCACGCGCATTTCCATGGTAGCTCCAACCCTGGCGTACGCAAGTACTCCATTCGGTTTTGCAGACTGGTGGTACCCAGCGTCAAAGCAGTGCTACTGTTCTAGTGTGGTTTCCCTTTCTTTTTTAGATCCACATCCCTGACGTGGCTTTATCATATACAAAGAAACTAACTGCATATTGTTTATTAGTTTAATGCATCTGATTGTAATTAACCTGTAACAATATAATGGTCCAGGGAATATCCAAAGTATTACAAATACCATAGCTGCTTTAGCATTGTTATTCTCACTGCACCTTCTTTTTCTTCTTTCAGCTGCTCCCGTTAAGGGTTGCCACAGATGATCATCTTTTTCCATATTACTCTTACTGCACCACTCGGAGTATTTATATCACTGTATCTGAGTGGGCAATCACAGATCTACAGCAGCTGATCAGAAAGAGAATTATCAGTGTACAGCACATCAAGCACACACTGCCGCAGCCATGCTGTCTATTGCACTGCTCTCACATGGCAAATGCTTCAAAGCCTTTCCTGTACAGACCTCGTGGTTCAGAAACAGTTTCATCCCAAGAACTATAAACGCAATCAATCAGTCCATCAAGTGCTCCTTGTAGAACTGTTTGTACTTATAAGTACAATTACCTCACTGTACACTTATACTACAGTTATAATATTGCACAACCTGAGCCACTTTATAAAGCACGTATTTACATATGATGACAATATAATTTTTAAGATGAAATGCAGCAAAATATGTTTATTATATTATACAGATAAAACATTATAACTTCATTTAAATATTCTATATTGTTAATAATTAAACATCTGAGGACACGGTGCCGCAGCGCTAGCGTTTACAGATTGTTCCTGTCTCACGCTGTATTCTTGCTGGTGCTGATGTGACACTCGAAGGAAAGATGGATGGAATAATTAAACACGTACTACGAAGATATTTCAATGTTCCTTAAAATTTTTGAAGAATCGGAGTTCTAAGCTTACAGATGGCTTAACATCTATTACAGAGCTGATTGTGTGGCGATTGGATATTTGGAGAAAGAAAAGTAAGGACAGGAATTGGGGGTTAGTATGTTTGAAATAGACAGTACTGGTACAATAAAGTATTTCATCGAAGGTCGCGCATGGTGCAGCAAGCATCTTGCATGAGACATGAACAATCACTGCGCCACCGTGTTCCCATGTTTAATAACATGCTTTAACTCCTATCATCATGAAAATGATATCACGTATACATCTCAGTATTTGAATTATTCAGAGAGCTGTAATATTGTGAATGTAATTCTGTGTCCTGTCGGAGGAAGAGAAAGTCAGTAAGCACGTAGTGATTCACACACATAGAGCACATAGAAAATCAAATACAAAACAAAGCATTTAACGTGCTACTTTAGTTACGATGGGATTTGAGAAACTAGTAAATTAAACAATTTTAAGATGAAGTTTATGATGTTCTACTTTAATGACAAAATAAACTACGTGATTAAAGTGGAAATTTTGAGATTAAAGTTGACATTTTGTGCTTTTTTCCCCACTGTGTGCCTTTTTTTTTCTCTGTACCCTAATAAGCTTTCATATGACACTCAGACGGTGGGCTACGACTTGCCTTTTTACAGCAACTTTGATATGTGACAACTTCTTTTTTATTTCAGGTACTGTGTGACTTTATGAACTTGAGCTTTTGAGTTTCTCCGACAATCCATCACTCGATCAACTTCCTTTTGTTGTTTATCCCACTGTTTAAACCAACAAATAGTAAGTTTTTCCTTGTCTCCACTTGGTATTCTGTGAAATTCTTCTATTTCCCCCCGTGCTTTTGCCATTGCTTTTTCACAGAATGCTGAGCTTAAGGGCTATTTATATTGATTTGTATATTCAAAGAGGCGTAATTCTGGGAGGAGACAGGGCGGGACAGCAGGCGCATGAACGTGCATTACTTTTCACGCTGACTGGGATTTATGTAGCGGAAGAACGTGGAAGTTGGTGTTCATACAGATTTATGCATCTGGATTTTTTTGTGCATACAAACATTTCTGCTTTTGTGCTTACGCCATGTTATAGTGTGAGTTCTATGCACGGCATTATACACGAGGCCCCAGATCCTCCTTGCCACCCTCTCTGACCTTCAAATCACTGGGACTGCCCTCAGGTGGTTTGAATTCTGCCTCTTGGGGAGATCCTACCATGTGTCTTGGTGAGAAGAAATGTCAAGGGTGCACCAGGTGAGCACAGAGCTGCCCCAAAGATTGCCGCTGGGCCCTCTCTTCTTTTCTCTATACACTTCCTCACTAGACCCTATCATCCTGTTCCATGGTTCCTCTTATAAGTGTTATGACAGTGATACTCACCTGTACCTGTTGCTGCCTCCTGAGGACCACATGGTATCAGCTACAATCTCTGCATGTCTCACTAGTGTTTCAACCTGGATGAACGAACACCATTCCCAGCCGAAGCTGGCAAAGACACACATTCTTCTTATACCAGCTTGTCTGTCTATTCAGCACCCCATCTCTGTTCAGCTTGGCTCATTATCACAAACCCTGCCAAGTGTGTGTGCAGTCTTGGGTGTTGATTGACGGCCAGCTGTCCTGCCCTGGACATGTTGCAATGGCCTCTCAGTTTTGCAGATTCACTTTATACAACATCTGCCAAATCAGAACATACCTGACAGAGTATGCAGCATAACTCCTGGGTCAAACTTTAGTTTTATCAGGTCTTTACTACTGCAACTCTCTGCTGGAACGAGTACTGGCATGTGTCACCAAGCTGCTCCAGATGATGCATAATGCAGTGGTACATCTGGTGGTCAACCTGCCAGGGTGAGCACATGTCACTTCTCTTTTTAGAGGAATCATTATCATTCCACACTACATTGCCTCCTTCTAGCAGCATGTCAGTCAGTCAGTCATTGTCCAACCCGCTATATCCTAACACAGGGTGCAAGGCTGGAACAAATCCCTGGACAGGGCGCCAGACCACTGTAGCACACACCAAGCACACACTAGGGACAATTTAGGATCGCCAGTGCACCTAACTGGCATGTCTTTGGACTATGGGAGGAAACCGGAGCACCTGGAGGAAATCCACGCAGACACGGGGAGAACATGCAAACTCCATGCAGGGAGGACCCGGGAAGTGAACCCGGGTCTCCTTACTGCGTGGCAGCAGCACTACCATTGCGCCACCGTGCCGCCCTGTAGCAGCATGTATTAAGTTGAAATCCTTGATGCTTGCCTACAATGGATTCAGCACCTATATATATATATATATATATATATATATATATATATATATATATATATATATATGGAGACTCTTCTGAGGTTTATTCTCCTTCTCGACCACTCATGCCACCTCTGTATGCCCCCAAACCTCAATCCAGATTCTTTTCTGGTGATGCCACCCCTGTGTGACCTCAAATCTTAATCCAGACTCGTTTCATGTTTAGCTCCATACCCACCTCCATTTGAAATTCTGACTCCTTGAAATTCTGAACCTTTTGAAGACTCTCTTGTTTGGTGAATTTCTTTGTAACTGATATTAAGTGTTAGGTTTTTGTAACCAAGGAATACTAACTTGTATTTTGTTCTGAGCTCTTCACTTGGTGATCAATTTTGTTACCTCGTCCTGGATATTTGTTCTCAATCTGTCACCCAGACTGATGTTTGCTCAGTTATGTTGACCTCTTTTGTAAGTGACTTTGGATAGAATTGTCCAGTAAGCAAATACATGTAAATATAAGGTCTGGGGTGTAACAATTCTGCCGTGGGTACAGGAATCAAATTGAGCGGTACACAGTGGCCAAAGACAGAAATATGACCTGAATCAGAACTGTGACCTCAACCTGTCTTCATCCCATGGCACATCATTTAAAAGAGTCCCTGCTTGTGGGCCAGTATGCTTTTTGATTGATGTCACTCTTTTGTCATGAGAAGCACTAAGTACAGTGGTCACCACTGGCCATGTGCCTGCACATGTCTTCAAAACTCCAGGATTTTCCCACTTGAATCTCAACTCTCCATGCCACTGTTTTTGTGTTCTTTTCACAACATCCAGCCTATATGTTAACTTTTCACAGATCAGCTGTTCAGTTTCACAATGGCTAACGGGTTCTGCACCTGCTTCTCCCTGAATACAGAAAGAGTACATACTTATAAAGTATTTTAACAAAGTAGGGTGGCACAACTCCAAAATCCTGGACATGGCAGTTTGCACATTTCTCCCATTTCTCCCTGTACCTGGCTTTCTCCACACCCTGTTTATGCTACTGATGACCTTTAATAGCCTGCCCTGCCCAGGGTTAATCCCTGCCTTGCATCTGATGCTGCCAGCCTCCAAACCTGCAACTCTGAACAAGAATCATCAGGTTTATAAAATGGACAAATTAAGACAATAAATACATCTTCCAAAACTGTGGATTATGGGTAATAACCAAATTATTACATTCCTTACCTGAAAGCACAGATGGAAAACATGAACTCTTTATGACCCTGAAGACAGAGAACAGGATGTCCTGGGCAATGTGGCTGAAGATGCCCAGTGCAGGGCTGGCAAAAATAAAATAAACAGGAGCATAAATTACACATTTTTTGTTTGCTGTGGGTTTTCAAATAATAGAAATAAAAATATAGAAAGAAAGGTAAAAAATGTCAAAACTTTTGAGTCTTTCAGCTGTAATAATCTCCTCATGTCATGAATTAGCATCTGGCATACTGGATTCTTCACACATCTGAAAGCTTCAAATCTCAGCAGTAGTAGTTTGTGAATTGGCAATGCTTCATTAAGCTGCTGTGAGTGAGTGTGCATTTCATTATGGGTCGTGTGGTGGCGCCTGCAGTCACGGTGGTTGTTATTCCAACCCACATTAGAAGCCAGTTCCTTCTGTTAATGAAGCAAGTTATTTAATTCTGTGCCTCATTAGGGCTTTCATCCTGCCTGGCTGGCATTTCTAATATTACAGAGTTGGTTGTACTGAAGATGCCTTTAAGGTGTTCTGTGGACCGAAGCAGATTAGCACTTCTTGCTCCTTCACTTGTTAAAACTTAATTCAGATCTGGGCCAGGGATAATGCGTCCAGTCCAAGCAGCAACAAGCACAAAGCAAGGACCACCTCTGGACGAGGAAGCAGTGCTTTATGCTTTACTTAAGTGCATTACATTTGTAAATGTGCACACTGGGAAGCATGCAGATCATTCGTTTTTTCAACCCACTTTGCCCACCTCCGGCTTTTAGGCAGCTGAAGCCCATCCCTGCAGCTTTGAACACCCCCATGACCCATTTTGAGTCACCTACATGTTTGGTGTCTGGAAGGAAACAGGAATTACTGGAGGAAGACCCCCAAGGACACAGGGATAACATGCAAAGACAGCATTGGCAGGAAACAGACCAGAATTTGAGCACCTGACCAGAAGAAGCACATTTTATCATGACTGAAATATCTCAAAAGACCTATATATTTCAGTCAAGCTGATTTCTCTGGTGTGCTTAGCATCGTGGGAGATTGGTATTCAATCTTTTGTAATGGATCAGCATTGTGCACATTGTTTGCCACCTTCATCATATATTTATCGCTGAAAAGCTAATAAACCCTTTGTGTAGCTTATCTGTGGCTTTATTTGAGCCAAACACTCAAGTGAATCATATCTTTGTAATTCTACTGGCATGTTAGGCCAAGCTCTTGGACCTTGAATGCCCAGTATTGGTGAAAGAGACTAAATATCTTCATTACATAGTCAGCACACGGGAGTATGTGAGCTTTTGATAAGGTGATGAATCTGAACATAAACACTGATTTCCTTTCCTTTGGCTTGAAAGAACTACTGTTGGCATGTGAAGCAAACGCAAAGGCCAAGGTTTGTACCAGTAAATATGAATATACAATTTTGTCAATCTAATTTTTATGAAATGGTGTGAAGAATTCAGCAGCATCAAGTGCAAAGCCAATCGACCAAAGGCTAAACTTATACATCCTGAGCCAATTTACAGTAGCCAACTTGTATAGCTCTGGGATCAAAGGGGAAAGGAGATGAGGAAAAAATGGACATGGACACAAGGAGAACATGCAAAATGTACACCGAGAGAATGCAGGCTGGGCCCTGAATCCAAATGTCTGATGCGGTTAAACATGTTCTGTCAGCAAACTGACAGATAATATTTTGAGCAAAAACTGGCAGATGCACGTAAAAAGCAAAACAAAATTAAAAAACAAAACTAAAGCCCAACACAAGTGACAATAATCGTGGTTGAGAGAACAGGAAGAACAAAACTGGTAGTACACATGAGAAAAAAGCACAAAGATGAACTTTGAATATCTTGGTGATTTGATGTACACAGATCAAATAAGGACAGCACCCATGGCCTCCCATCGATTATGCATGATTCCCGACCACAGAGGCCACGCCCCTAGCAACGCTGGAGGCAGACCTAACGATGGAAAAACATTGGTGGCCTTTAAAGACCCAAACTCATACCAAATCATTACAAAGCTACTGAAAACATATTAAGCCATAATGCAATTCTTTCTTCGTGTATCTCATTCCTGTTGCTATGTTTAGTCTGTGAAAGATGTCTTCAGCTCAAAATCTCCTTGTCTCGTGAATTTAGAAAGATGTCAAATGCTGTCATGTGATTTAAAGGAAAGAGATCACAAATTTGAACCACCCAAATATTAAAAAGTGAAAAACTTGACAACAGAGCAGCTCACATGCACAATTATAAAGACAAACGTCAACTACTGATTTTGACATTTTCTGTGTGACAAACTGGCCACAATGTTCTGCCTGGCCATGGCTAAAGAATGTTGACATATATCACCGATTATTTGTGTCTATTTCGTTTCTATTTTTGATGGCAGCCCATGGGGAGTCCCTACCCCTGAATCTCATGGAAGTTACACGAAAGTAGGGGAGACAACCCAATGCCAAAAGAGAAAAAATGTAATTTTTCAGCTCCTGAGGACATAGCTCTGTACACATTAGGGGACATTAGGGGGGTCCTGCTTCTGACTGCCTTATTGGTTTGGGAATTCAGTCAGCAGTGCACCCCTGCTATTACAGAGCTTGACTAAGGTGGATACAAGGGAGCTGGAATGCAGTTAGAAACATGGACTCTTGTCATATTAGGTGGTTGGAGTAGCACAGCGTTTCTCAACCTTTAAGTATTTGCGACCCGGGTTTTCATAACAGTTTTAATCGCGCCCCCCTAACGTTTTTTTGAAACGAGCACACTAATGCCAATTTGTTCTTTTTTAATTAATGATATATGATGCATATTTTATTATACCTACTTAACTTTTATCAACATTTATTTAACTCTATATTTATTTTTCTAGTATCAGAATGTAGTTTAAGTTAATTTGTTTTGATTTCAATAGATGTATTTGTCATATTTTCGATTCTTGTTTTCTTTTTTTCACATCTTTGCGCCCCCGTTTTTGTTACTTTGAGAACCACTGGAGTAGCATTTGGTATCTGAGCACAGGACATGGGTGACGAAGTCAAGGTAAAATTAAAATGCTCTTGATAATCTGTTTAGGAAAAAGAGAACTTTGGAAAGAACACAAGGTTGCCTGAATTCCAATGAAATTCAACCCGTGTTTACAGTTCACTTCTACGTTCAGATTAAAGTGGTGAAAGCAGAGACTGGGCAGAATTCGACTCCCACTGCTTAGGCTCATTTTCTTTATTTTTTGCTTCCAAGCAAAACAAAGGGACTCACTATCTGCACACTGAGGTAGAGTTGAGGGAGGAGGAGGAGGAGGAGGAGGAGGAGGAGGGAGAGGCAGTGAGCTGCAAGCACTACACCGTAGCCTGGCCAGTGGGGGGCACTGTAAGCTGTCTCAAACTTGTTCAGCTGATTTCTGTGTCTAAAATCTGCTGCGCCAGTAATGGCCACTCCCTGTCACCCTGCTGTTTCTCAGCCCGTGTTGTGGGTGAACGCATTCTCATGCTGAGTTCCAAGTTTGGAGTGAGTGACTTTGCACTCCTTACTGTAAATATAGGACAGTTAGACATTAAAATGGTCACTTGGAGTCAGTTCTTTAACAATTTACAGTTCTAGATTGTGACAGCTACCTGACACTTACGCTCTAAACTGGTGACCTCTGGCTAACTGTCTAATAAAGTGTGTTCAGGTTAGCTCTCTTGCTCAGTGTCTCTTTCCAGGTGATTAATGGTCAGCTGCTTATCACAGTGGCCCCTTTTGGAGGGAATGCTAGTCACCAGTCAAATATTTTGTTCCTCTTTCAGCAAATCCCCTACTCAGCTGCATAAATACAGGGGCTCCTTTCCAGGATATCACTACTCTGCTAATTCAGTGTCCCTGTTCAGTAGAGGAGGTTTATGGATGTGGTGAGAGAGGACATGCAGGTGATGGGTGTAACAGAACAAGATGCAGAGGACAGAAAGATATGGAAGAAGATGATCTGCTGTGGTGACCCCTAATGGGAACAGCCAAAGGAAGCAGGAGAAGTTCAGTAGATCGCTTGCCTGCTATTTAATGCTGTGTCCTTTTTTCCTTAACTCTGGTCAGCTGTCTGGTGTCCAAGTTAGCCCCACAAAATATATTTCATGACAACTGACTTATCATACATGAAATTATGGTTCATGTGCTTTCAATTCCCCCATGAAATTATTTTCTGGCTACACCCTTGCCCTATGTGAACACCACTCAAATCTCTAATATGGCCTCTTTTTTGAAGTGGCCTCTGGTAGCTGCCTAATATGTTGCTTCTCTGTAAGACACCACCGGTCAGCTATTTAGTGTGATGTCCCTTTCCAGGTTATCACTGGTCAGTTATCATATAGATATGGTGTCCCATTCTGGGAGACCACTGGGGAGCTGGATAATATGCCTATTACATTGCTTGCTTCTAAATGACCTGTGGCCACATGCAACATACTGTATCACCCATGCTTTGCTGTGCATAAGGCCTGTCCTTCCGCAGTTCATCTTGTGTGTGCTCAGGCTGTCTCTGGTTGACACCATCGGCAGGTGCCGCACACACACACGCACACAGATCTGTGTGTAGCAACGATACTATGCAAATGAGTTTCTGTTGAGTATCTGCTGATGGCTCCCAGTTAAACAGGTTTCGGTCAACAAAGAAGATGACACTCTGGCTTCCATACAGGTTATGCCAGGATCTCACAAGAAGGCTATGATGATTGTATCCTCCGATTATTCTTGCTAAAAAATTAAGGAATCCCTCACCTCTATTTGGAAGCATTTTTGTGTTGTGTCCATCTTAATTTGTCGATTCTCTCATCAAACTTCCCTTTCAGGGCCCCATAAGTTCTCTCAGCAGTATGCTTTAAAACAAAGGAGCTCCTAGCATACACTGTGACACCCTCATACTCGTGTCTGATGAGAGTGTCACCCCTACACACACACACACACACACACACACACACACACACACACACACACACACACTCGCAGAAGACACATGCAGTTCGCACTCACACTGCCAGCAGGGTTTCACCCTCCACCCGCATTTATGCCACTGACTGTTGGCCTATGGTGTGTTGTAACCATTTTCAGGCTGGGCTTGGACCCAAACATGTGAGCAGCACATACTGTATCACAAGTGTCAAAACAAGCCAGACTGATAGCACCAACGCCTCAGTGGTTTGACGTTTGAAAAAAAAAATCCGTTTGAAGCCAGCCTTGCAGATCTGCTTGCTAAACAGGTGTTTCTTATTGCGAAAGTGGTTCTACTCCATAGGTAGGGGTTATTCAGTTGAAGCCTTCAGCTCCTCCATGGCAGGATATTATTAGTGACTGCTTTTATCTGAGGTGGCACAGTGGTTAGCACCTCATGGATAAAGAGTCCTGGGCTAGAACTCCATGCCCGTGTTGTTGAATGTATGGTGTTTGCACATTCTCACTTGTTTTGTGTGGGCTTTCCTGCGGGTATTTGGTTTTCCCCCTCGTATCCAAAAAAATATGTGTTACGTTGTCTGGCCTTGTGTAGGCTGAGTGCATGAGTGGGTCCTACGTTAGGCTGGTGTACCATGCTGAGACGGATCCTGCCTTGCACTTTTTGGATTGGCGTTGGCCCCTATCACCCTGAATTGGATTAAATTAGTTTGAGACTATTATATAAGTGTCTTGAGCATGGGAAAGGCGCTATATAAATAAAATATTATTATTATTATTATTATTATTATTATTATTATTATATGGCAGTATGTTATACCTGAGAAACAGTGCTGTGTTTGAATGTGAAGACCGTCCTCTGACACCTGTTGGCTTGTCTTTCCACCTGCCTGACAGCCTCATTTCTTCCCTGTCTTTGCTTGTTTGACTTGAATGTCTGTTAGTCCATATGGCTGTCAATATGTCTGCCTCATAATTAGTCATCATTTACGGTATCCATTCTGTTACACACAGTGTACGTATTTACAAACACATGTAGCAGAAAACATAGGTTGAGAATGTGGATAGTGGAATATTTTATGAATAAATCTACATTATTCTTTGATTTGAAACCTATGAATTCTGAAGAGAACTAAAATGCACAATGGCTGAAACAAAAGCTAAGAGAATATTTGAAGAAATAAGACAAAGTGCACAGTACTGACATATGTGGTATTGAAATGATTAGCCTATCATCTCACACTTGAATTAAAAATGTGGTTGCCTACGTCTGTCATGTGTTCATAGTTCAGTGTGAGAAGATGGCCAACATGGGACATGTAGTTTTGACAATGTACATTAAGTGAATCTTCATGTGAGATAATAGTGTCAGGCGATGGGTAGAATGGTTCAGTGTTACTGCTGATCACCTCTTGGTGGTCATCTTGTAGCCTTCGCTTTCAAAACCTACAAAGAAGAAAATCGATGTACTCATCGCATGAGAGAGTCTCGAATGAAAGACAAGGGAGGCGTGAATATACCATGATGTGGGGGCACAAGAAGTTCAGTTGCCACCACTAGTCTAAACAACATGTTATTTACTAGACATTTTCTTGCACTAAAATACAAGCACATGCTGCCATTTAGGTTTAAAACTATTAGTTACAGTACAGGGTATTTTAGTCCTGCCAGGCAATTCACAGTAATTCCAATGGCCTCATTAATTTAGGCAATAGCAGCAAAATGGCTAGAGGCAAACTTACAATTATGCTACATACAGTAGAGGACATTGCTTGGCGATTTTGTAGAAGTTTAGTTTGATTCACTTATTCACAGTTACAAGGAAGTCTTGTTAACACCATACATTTTCAGGACATCTTTGATTTGGGATATGCTGTACTGTTGACATGTTTTGTACCTTCATACAATGTCAAAAGCTCATCATCCAACTCAGGGTTCATCCCAGCAGCACTGGGTACAAGCCTGGATCGGTCTATCACATGCACATTCTCCCATGCACCCACTCTCAAATTCAGAGTCACAAGTTAACTTAATTTGCTTGTCTTTGTGGACGTGGGAAGAAAACTGGAAAACCTAAAGAAAGAAGCTCAAGCAGGCACAGGAGAAGAGTCACACTGCACACAGATCGTGTCTGGCTGCTCCATCTGAACTGAACTGAATTACTAAACTCTTTCCACGTTACTTCAAACAGGAAGCAGCTTTGTATATTTCAGTCTCTTAATATCTAGATATTATCCATACAAAAGGGACACTTTTTTATTTGTGAAAACTGTCAAACTAGTAAAAGATTTCTAAACACCTTGCATAAATCTCTCAGGGTGATCATTTTACAGCTTTGCCCTCATTTACGCTGAGGAGAGTGATAGATTCTCTAGAATCAAAGAAGGTCTTGAATGGGTAGAATACTATTGACAGAATAACATTGACTCCTACTTTTGTTCATACATGACATCTAATTAATAATTAAAGGATGGGACAGCCTGCACATTTGAAAGTGGCTACTGCAGTTGCGCTCAGGGCCGTCTTAATGCATGGGCACACTGGACAGTTGCCTTGGGGGCCCACGAGCAGGGGTGCCCCATGCTAATCTATGTATGTTGTGACTTGCTGAGTGGTTGTGTAGGTAGGGGTCCCAGTGCACAGTTTTGCCCGGGGGCCTATAATGCTGTTAAGATGGCCCTGGTTGTGCTCATTAATAATGGCAGCTGTTGGCACCCCATTCAGGGATGATTGCTGTTTTGTGTCTGGTGCTGCTCCTTGTGACCAAATGTGGCTTAAAAAATGAATGATTAGATGATCGGATGCTTGATTTAAAATAGGCTCCTTTGAGATCCACGGGAATCCACTTTTTCTGGGCAAAAATATCTTGCACAAAGGACAGGCCTTGTAGACTTCGAGTGTCATAAAGGATGGGCAGGCATTGGGGAAAGAGGGTGATTTGTTGCCTGGCTGGAAGGCTGTAATGGAAGGAATGCGGAGATGGAGACACAACCTGGCTGGGATGACTTGCAATCATCATCCCCATGGGAAGAAAATAATAATGGACGGACTGGATGAAATGAGGCACCAGGAGCAGTTCATTCCCCCACACAGAAGGTGGCAGTATTCCTCTCGTCTGATCCCAAATAGAACTCCCACAGTGTTGAATTGGATTTGGGGTGTGGAAGTGCAGTCTTGTTGGGGTCCGCGGATGCCACCAGAGAGAGCTGCCAGGAGAGGACTGCCCTGGATTCCACACAACCCAGAAGTGCTCTGGATAGCCAGTGACACTGGAAGCATTCCCAGATCTGGCTTAAAAGTAGCTTGCTAACTCACCTCTGAGAGTCAAGAGTCGGGAGGCAGCGGGCAAAACTCACCAGGAGGAGAGGTAAGAGAGAAAACAGCATTTAATGTGTGTACTGTTGTATTACTGTTGGAAGAGTTCCGCTTGAGGAGGTGTTGAAGACAAAAAAATCTTCTTATTTGAGCCCGGCGTTGGGTTGGGTGACATTGTATGTGCGGTTTGGGGCTCGCTTGCACCCCCTTGTGGTTACAAGACAAATAGCTAATACATTTTTATTTTATTGCAGTGTTTGAAATACTAAACAGTATGGGAGTAGGATGATTGACAAGTCCCACAATCTGTCACCTGTAGTGGTGGTAGGGGAAGAAGATCAAATCTGTGGGTGAACTTCATCAGGTTAGTGCCCTTGGAGTATTCCATTTATCCATCCATTTTATGAACCTGCTTAGTCCATTAAAAGGCTACAGTGAGCCTGAGTCTATTTCAGTACCAATGGAGAAAAGCAAAAGTGAACCCTGAATGGGACCTCAGTCCTCACTGAGCATACATCCTCACACACACACACCTACACACCCCACTGACCAATTTAGAATCACCAAATAATCTGAAAATAATATCTCTAGGATATGGAAGGAAGCCACTGGACCCTGGCACAGGTCTACGCAGACACAGAGCTGGTGTGTAAGCTCCACATACACAAGGACCACGGATCTCTGGAGCTGCAAGGCAGCAACATTAACCACTGGGCCACTATGAGAGGTCACGTTTCAAATTCAAAAAGTACAAGTTACAATGCTCTACAAAGCAGAAGTTCTGAAATCTACTAGCCAGTTTTACATTATTTATGTGAAACAAAGAGACAATAGTTGACAAATTGGTGTGATAAGAGTACAGGGGTGTGGTGGACAGGAAGACATAGTTATGCCATGACAGCAATCTATGTTTTATTTATGTATCTGAAACTTCTATCCAAAGTGATTCAAAGTCATAGACACATGCTATAATTGGTTCCATAATTCTAAACTTAAACTGCCACCCTGGTAAGAGAAGTAGCTTACACAATAAATCAATGATTGGGTCTGAACTGACAGCCTTGTGACTAGTAGTCCACCTTCTTAAACTTTTGTTACGCTACAGGGCATAGATCCTCGGACACAATGCATTTAGGAATAAGGTACAGTACAAGTTTATCAAGTATAATATTTTATAGTGGTCCAGTGTTTAGTGCTCATACCTCAAATATCCAGGGTCCTGGCTTTGAACCCTTGTGTTGAGTTTGCATGTTCTCCATGTCTATGTGAGTTTTTGTTCTTCTTCCTAAAGACATGCATGTTTGATTAAGTGGTGAGTCTAAACTAGCCCCTTGTCAGTGTGAGTGGGCCTGGTGATGGACTGGCACCCCATCCAGGAGTACCTGCTGCTGCCATGACAGTCCCCAGGCCCTAGATTTGGTGACATTAATAATGGACAAATGAACATATGTTTTAATGTGCTTGATATGGCACAGCTATGGAGTTACAGTTCTGATGAACCTCACTTTGAGGAAAGCTTGATATACTGACTGGTATAAATTTGCCAGGTTTTTATTATTGTACGATGTTACTGTACGTTACAGAAGAAACACATCCATCCACCTCACTGTTTTGTAAATTTATACCTGTGCTATAATTTATCCACTTGATTATTCATGAATCCACAAGACTAAAGCTGAAATTTTCCAGCATATTGGCAAAAAAAACAGGCAACTTTAAATTTGTGTGGTGAGAATGAACTGAGTAAGTGGGCCAGAAAATAGACAAATTGATGAAAACTAAGTGCAGCACCTCTTGGGCTCAGCATCCTGGGTTTAGATCCTGCCTCCATTATCCATTTAAAGTTTGCATGTTCTCCCTGTCTTTGTTTTTTTTTTCCTTACATCCCCATAGGCAGACTCGTCAGGGTGATGGTTAATTCCATATCAGCCCTGGCGTAGTCGTTTTTGAGTGGGCTCTGCAATGACTGGCACCAGGACTTGGATTGATTCTTGTCTTGTGCCCAGTGCTGCCAGGATAGGCTCCAGCCCCCCTCCCCAAAGTGAACCTGAACTGGATTAAGTAGGTTTGAGAATGTTAAGCTATAATAAGTGCAGCAAGTCAACAGGCGCTGATCACCATGGTGACTGGCCACACGCTGATCTCTGGTGGCAGTGAAAGCCAGTCATGTATCTAATGTTTCGATTGTAGGCTCCTGTGGGAACTAATCTCTAAACAAAGACGGAATCTTCCTCACCCAGATTACTTTAAAGCCTACGCCCTTTTGTCCTTAGGTTTTGCCATTATTACTTTGTTCACCTGCTATGCTAGACTAACTCCCCCAGGGAGAAGCGATCAGAAAGCAGAGGACTGAGCAATTTTAAAACAAAACTTCACCTTCCTATTGGCCGAGCTGAATGTTGTTGTTTTTCAAATTCATCCTGAGCGGAAACAGGTCTTTCTTTCTTTCTTTCTTTCTTTCTTTCTTTCTTTCTTTCTTTCTTTCTTTCTTTCTTTCTTTCTTTCTTTCTTTCTTTCTTTCTTTCTTTCTTTCTTTCCTTTTCTATTCCTCTTCTGCTAACTTGGAGACATGGATTATTAATGACTGAATGAGGTCCAGAAATATGTCTGCTTTGAGACCGTACCATCATGATGGAAATTTAAAAGGGTGACAAATCCAGTCATCATCATCCTTAACACAAAATGAAAAGCTTGCAGACAGGCAAAGGGTTGGCTTCTCTTAGGCAGTTAGAGTGCCCTGCCAGAATAAACGCAAGCCTGCTTTCTAGAGTCCAATGTACAGTTGTGCTGAAAATTAGAAACAGCAGTTTAGGAATAAGACACATGGCAGGAGCCATTCATAGGGCACAACGTGCACTCATGTGGGAGTTGAACATCAGGAGAACAAGCAAACTCAACCCAGGCTGGGAAGGTGAGATGACTGCTTTAAGCACTGCGCTGCCTTGCTATTAACCACAGAATTTCAAAAGCTCTAGGAACCCTCCTCTTTATTATATCACATTGGCTTTTTTTAACTGAATCCTTTAGCAAAGACATATTGTTATAATGGCACAATGGCTGCTTTAATTTGTTCTCAGTGAAACTAGAATATTGTTTCGGAAAATCCATCTGCTGTTGGCCCAGAAACTTGCCGCACTGGTTTGTCAGCTGACAGGTGCTTTCCTCCACCCACAAGTAGACTGGAAACCTGAGTGCAGGTTGAATGAAGCTGTGGTGACTACGTGTGACAGAGACATCGACTCCATTGACTTTCTGAAAATGTTTCAGAGTGACACTTTAAACTTACACTCATTCAAGAGTCCAAACGCTCAGCAAACACAAATCCTAAGCTACAAACTGTAAATACCTGACTGGAATGTGTTTCAGTCTTGGAGCCTTTTCATTCCGTGTCTTTAATTTATTTATTCACCTCCTTAACCTGCCCTTAACAGGCTGTGCCTGGCAGCACAGGGCGCAAAACAGAAACCATCTCTAGATGGCATGACGGTCCACTGCAGGGCACCTTGCCACATTAGAGCTAACAGAAGTGGCACTGAAATTCGAAGGGAAACCCACACAGACACAGGATGGACATGCATACTCCACACAGAGAGGGACCGGACTGGGATTTGAATGCAGTCCCCTAGAGCTCTATGGCAGCCGCACTAATCTTTAAGGAAGCCCACTGCTTAATTTGGCTTCTCACATCCCTGCCTTACAGCTACATTTCATTAAAAACAAAATTAGAGAAAATGTTGCTGCTTTCAGCAGTGCTCCTAAACAGCTGACGTGACTTCTGTCTGCTCCAATACTATTATAAAGGCAGTTTGATTTTTCATGACACTGAAACTGTAAACTGGGAGATAACGTAACATTCTGAGATTACTACACAGGGCACAGCCCTGGCCAAGATGCCTGTTCCTCGGGGAGTGTTTGTCTGCATTTCTCTTGCCTGATGTTCTCCTGAGTTGCTTCCTTGTTGACTTCATTATGGGTTTTCCAGCACTGAATGGATAAGACAGTGTTAGTCTGAATCTGATTTGTTTTCAGTTTTTTACAGTGTTATTTTAAGATGTAAAGCATAAAGTGTTGACAACAATAGTCTGTCTGTCCCAGAGTCACTCCTTGGTCTGTCTTCTCTTCACCTAGTGTGTGCAAAATGGTTCCTCAGGTTACTCATTTCAGTCACTTTGTTAGAGCTGGAAGACATTTGCTTGTCTCTTTATTCAGGCTCAGAGGTTTGTGGCGTTTCTAACCCCACGGTGGTCAGTCATTTTTACTGTACGTAAGGAGCTCTGCCAATGACATGCCTGTACTCACAGATATGCAAATGTGTTCACGATAGACCCACCCCTCTGAAGCTTTTTTTTTTCTCTGTTGCACCAGTGAGACATAAAATGGAAGTAGTGGAGCTGCTCTCCTCCTGTGAAGCAAGAACGCAAGGAATGACCCAGACAACGGAAACCAGTTCAGGGTTGACCCGTGCTTGCTGTTTGATCTGGGTTGGGTGCTTTTCTTTTATGAAATTCAAATCAAATATCTAAGCTGGAGCAGGAAAAACAAAGAAAAACTAGAAGCTGCATTATGGAGACCTTAGGTTACAAGAAATGAGCTAACATTCTTTAGGCTTTGCTTGACTTGAATTAATGAGAATGAATATGTACAGTATTTGGCTGATACCTTCAACCTTTTGTGACTTACAGTACGAGATCAGGATGAGGTGTGTTTATTTACAAGACATTTTACAGATGCAGCATAGACAGGTGACTGGTTCAGAGTCACAAAGTGAGTTGTAAATTGGAGCTGAAGTGAAATAAACAGGGCTCCAGGGAGGGTTCTGGACACTCTAAATAACCCTTTGGACCTCCTGAAAGTCTCAAAATCAAAAATGCTGCTTGGGGGGGGGGGGGTTGTTATCATGAAAATAATATTTTTTAATAATATAATGATGTTCTAAATCACCTAGTGTCCAGAAATAGTCTCAAATGTGGAAAATATGAATTCTGAAGAAGGTCATTGTTAGGGGGAGTCTGGCTTGCTCTACCCTCTAAATGATCTGCTTCTGCCCACCGTGCTCCCTCAACTATAGAGCTGCAGTGCTGGTCTGTGGCAGGGTGGCAATAATGGTGATTCAGTCAGTCAGTCAGTCATTGTCCAACCTGCTATATCCTAACACAGGGACATGGGGGTCTGCTGGAGCCAATCCCAGCCAGCACAGGGTGCAAGGCAGGAACAAATCCTGGGCAGGGTGCCAGCCCACCGCTGGATACACACAAACACACTCACACACCAAGCACACACTAGGGACAATTTAAGATCGGCAAAGCACCTAACCTGCATGTCTTTGGACTGAGGGAGGAAACAAGAACACCCGGAGGAAACCCACGCAGACAGGGGGAGAACATGCAAACTCCACGCAGGGAGGACCCGGGAAGCAAACCCGGGTCTCCTTACTGCGAGGCAGTACCGCTACCACTGTGCCACCATGCTGCCCATAATGGTGATTCATTTAGCCTAATTCAGCTTGAAATGAACAAAGGAAAAAAGTTCTCTACTTGTAAATTTTAAAAAATGAAAAAGGAGCAATAAAAATGTCCCAAATCAGGTCAGGTTGGAGAGCATGCACTGGTACAGTGTGTTGCTGCACCCACCACACGATGAAACAGCTCGAGATCCTGGTTGGCAGCCCCCAAGGCAGACTGTCCAGTCTCACCCTCTGGAAATGACCATCTATCTGACTGTAGCCAGGTATTATGTGGGCATCCACTTGGCCTGGTCTAACTGCTTGGGTCCTCAACAATGAGGATGCTGAGAGCCGGGTCACCCTTGGGGAATCATGCCACATGGCCGTAGTGCAGGGACTGACGCTCCCTCACAATGCAGGTAATGTGCCTCATTCAGGACTCCGTGAGCAACCGCTCATTCAATACAAAGCCAAACCAACGGTACCCAAGGATTCTCTGAATACTCCAGTGTTTGTCTCAGGTCACTGGATAGCATTCATGCCTTGCAACCATATAGCAAGACAAGAAGCACCAGGACTCTAAACACTTGGACCTTCATCCTTTTGCAAAGATGTCAGGAGCACCACACACTCCTTTCCCGCAACCTCATGACCCCCCCATGCTCTCATTGACTTCATAGGAAGAGTCACCAGAGATATGAATGTCACTGCCGAGGTAAGTAAACCTCTCGACAAGGTCGACACTCGCTCTGCAGACAGACACACTGCCAATGGCTGTGCCCAAGAGGTCATTAAAGGCCTGGATCTTACTCGCAAATTATGAAATTTTAAATGGAAGCTTAGCTGTTATTGAAGCATCACCATTACAGCAAGTGAGTCAGCAGCTTCTGCTCTACCACATAAAAGTGCAAGTGTATGTGTGTGTAGCACAAAAAATGGATGCTCTGCTTGATGCTGGTCAGAAGTAAGAGGAAATGTAGCTTTCATTTTAAGTAGTCTGTTGGAGCTATGCATATTCTGTAAAGCTAATTGTATATTCTACAGAACCAGAGTAAGACTTCAGCCATCTATGGAAAACTAACAAGGACCCCCCCCCCCATTACCAAAGGGTATTTATTTCACATGCTGGTCTAAACGCTTTAGCTGTTACACCAAACTGTATGCCATAACTAAGACTTTATTCTAGTACAGGCTTGAGTAGGAGTAGAAAAGCTGAATGGGGTCCAGTGTGATTGAGTGTGGGCATGAACCCAAATGGACTGCCATCCTCTCCGGGGCTGTTTCTTGCTATGCTCACTGCTGCTGGGAAAGACTCCGACTTCTTAAGTCCCTTAACTGGAGTAAGCAGGCTTGAAAATGTATGTATGAATAACACTAGACCCATCTTGGGCAGTTTCAGTTCATACTACTGAAGGGAATCATGACTGTGTGTGGCAAATTTTAACCAGTCAATGAAGAGCTCAATCAGTGAATCAGTCAGGCTTTATCAATGGTAGCATCAGCACCTCACAGATCCAGCATCCATGTTTCGAATCCCACATTGTTTACATTCTTCCCACATCTTATCTTTTTACTCAGTGAAGAGGTTTTCCTCCAACATTCCCAAAGATTTGTATGTTGGGTTAATTTGGATTTCTAAACTAGTACGATAAGTAGGTTTGAGTGTAAGCGAACCCTGTGATGGGTCCAGGAGTGTTTCCTGCCTTGCTTCCAGTGGTGCTGGGACATGCTCTGGACCTCCACAAACTGGATTATTCAGGTCGAAGAATGAGACAAGATTATAATTATTCACTCATTCACTCACTCAAGTGATAATCAAGTGCTCAGTCTGCCCATCTTTCATCTTTCTGGTGTCCATCATAGTGTGCAGAGGTGTTCTACATTTACACAGTTCAGTTCATGGACCATGCAGAGAGAACAGGTTGAGGGGCAGCTGGTTACAAAGTCAAATCTGTAGCCAGCAGGAACACATTCAAGAATTATTATATTCATGAGGATCTTCCATGAGGTCACCCTCATTTTTTGCCTTGGGGTGAGCTGCTTTTTGAATTATCTTTATTCCTGCTTTGTATCCAGAGTGCCCTCCTTCACCTTACATAGGAGACGTGAGGTCTGAATTATTCTGCACACTGCCTTATCTTTCTCTACTAATATCATGGGTCATGTGGAGCAAGGTCAGATTGTGTCATACACTGTTTATGCACTAGCTGTCACCTTTGCACTTATAACTTTTACAATCTCATGAATTTTATATTGCTTAACTTGTGCAGTGCCTAGTTGACTTACACCAATGAAGCACTTTCTTTAGTTGTAGGGTTTAATGCTTGCATGGTTCCCTTTGTGATTCGAAATTTGCTTTTAATAGAAGATAAAGACAGATACATGAATGAAGCCTCTAGCACAGTAAATAGCAATGCTGCCTCACATCTTAAAGAACCTGACTTCCCTCCTAATCATTGCTTGACTGGATTTTCTCTCTATTTCTGCACAGGTTTCTCCTGGTTCTCTGTTTTTCTTCTTAATTGCAAATGTGTGCATGTTAGCTGAGTGGGCACATCCAAGTTGGCCCAGTGTGTGTGTGCCTTGTGATAGACTGTTTAGCTGTTAATGCCATCCTGAGTTGACTGTTACCTGTCCACTACAGCAATTCAGACCAGTGCCACTATTCTTCATGCACATAACTTTGCTAAAAATGCACTTCAAATATTCATGATATTGCCTAACTGGCAAGTTTGGTCTGCACCATTGATTATGAGGCTTGATAAATTGTTATGTGGGCAGGGCTGATGAGATCTGAAATAATTAGCAGATGGATATGAAGTCAAAACAGGTCAAAACCAGGAGAGCAAAGAAAAACATCCTTCAAGTTCAAAACAAAGAACAAGAAACAAAGACAAGTACATAAGTGAAAGTTTGATTAAGAAAAAGTTTGCACCTTGGATAGGGAAAGACCTTTTATATCTGTTGCACAGCAATACTCAGGTCACGATCTCCAAGGACATACCCATAACAACCATTGTGTGTTCTAACAATAGTTGTCCAACAGCACAGTGAAATGCGCAATTGCCTGTAACAGAATAACTCCCATCATAACCATTCAATTGTACTAAAGAATTAATGCACTTTCAGCCCATCCTAGCATCATCGGTGGCTCTGAGGCTAAGGACCTGCGTTGGTGTCTGGAAGGTTCCTGATTTAAATCCCATTACTGCCAGAAGGTATCCTTTTCGGTTGCGTTCTTAAGCAAGGCCCTTAACCTGAAAATCGCTCCAGGGGTGGTGTACAATGACTGACCCCATGCTTTGACCCCCAAAGATCATGCAAAAAGACAATTTCCCCTCGGGGATTAATAAAGTCTATCCAATCAAAAAAATCAAATCAATCCAACTATGCATAGCCTTAACAACATTCAGCATGTTTTTGTGCAGATCTGCAGAATCCATCCCACTGCTTACACCATTGTGTGCAGCTTTAGAAATATACTGTACCAGTAACGTCGGACTGCACGATAACATGTAGTAAATATACTTGACTTATAGTTTTCATACTCTTTCTCTGTACGTTTAGCATTCGTTTGCTCAAAGCTATTAAGTGTTCAATCTGGTTTAAGAATGATTTAAGATATGAAGAGGTAGAGGAAGTGACTGCAAAAGTGGTAGGGGTGAAAACGGCACTGCACAGCCGCCCTGCTGCCCACTGCCAAGAGTTGATTCTACAATAAAATAAAATAAAAATAAAAAGAGTAATAAAAATCATCACCCCAAAAGCGGACAGTAGAGGTCACGTAGTATATGTGTACCAAATTTCAGGTCAATTGTTCAAACAGTTTGTAAGCTACAGGTGATTTAAAATCCTGGACAGACAAACGGACAGCCACGGTAACATATTATATAAGAAGATATGTGATCCACCGCTGGTCACACTGGGCTGTCATGAGAGATTTAGACGCTAATGTTCTATACCGTATTCTAAGATTATTAAGGTAAGGAAGCCATACATATCAAGGTAAATTTGTTATGTTCCCTAATCGTAGAGTCGGAGAGTGACAATGTGTTGCATGATTAGCACATACAAGTAGGAATTTCCCTGTACTTTGCATGCGTGACAATGATGACCGTATAAACCCTATAATACAATTTGTAAAGCATCCATTGAAGTGTAGAGTTCATATAGATCATATATCAGCTAGCGTGCTAGCCTGTGAAAAGGTTTATTTTGGACTCATTATATGTCTATTTGTGTGTAATTCGTAATGGAAAAAGGAGACACTGAAAACACATGATTCTCAGAAATTCATTTGTGTATCAAAACTTTATTCTAAAAACAGGAGGCAGTGCCTCTTACATTGTATAAAGTGCCAGACCTTTGTCAACTCCCAATCTGCAATGCTGGGAGTCTAAAAAGAGAAGAGTCAAAGCACAGCCCCCTTTCACCACTTAAACATGGACTTTGGCTCCTAGTTTTTAGTATTTCCCCTACAGTTCTATGCATCAGTGCTCCTGAGGCATAGTCCTCAGAGTGGCAGGTCTGGTTTCCAGGTCTGATGAAAGCAACTGGCATGCAAATAATTAAGTCTTAAAAAAAAGTGAGTCAACATCCGGGAATGAATTTGACCAGGATGAAGAACATTGTACAAATCAGCCTAGAAGGAAAATTCTTCTAGTAAGGATTAGGGCATACAAACCTGCTTCCTGAAGGTGAGACCCTAAACATTTCAGCTCATTCTATAAGTCATTGGTGGTGCATTAAGATGACTGAATGCCATATGCTGCACATGGAACTGCCTCTACCATTTATGCTCAGGCAGAGCCATACTAGCAATTGGCCACCCCCTTGAAAAGAGACCATATCATCCCCCAACATCAGTATGTAATGCTGAAATGAAGCTTATTGGTCATGGAGTTGGGAGAGAATGAACTGAGAGGCATCACTGCAAGTGCATTGTGCAGCTTTAAAATTACATAAAGGAGCATGGCTTTTCAGGGCAGGAGGTCTTGGGAGTGTGAGAGTGACTAAAGAAGCCACCAGGAAGACTTTTCTTCAGTTAGTGGTCACTGGACTCACTGTGTCTATGCTAATCACTCAAGTCTACTTCTGTTCATTTATCTTTACTTTTTATGTCTTTATTGCTACATACCCAGTGAAGTGGCTAAGTTATTAGACTTTAAAACTACAAGGTTTCTGGTTCAATTCCTGCCTCTTATTCAATATGTGACCCAGAACAAGTTGCTAACCGTGCCTGTGCTCCAACTGTAAAAAAATGTATGTTGTATGTAACCATTTGTGCCCTTTGGCTAAAAGTGCACCTCAAATGTACTTTAGATATTCTGATTTTGCAGTCCAGGCAATAATGGCTGTTAAAGGAGATATACTTTAATCTCATGAGGGCTACTATGGCAGATTTCCTATTTCCACAACATTTTCAGGCATTTCTCTTTGGTTCTCATTGTGGCTGTGGATGAAACCATTGACACTAGGGTCACATAATTAAGAAGGGTGTGCCTCATGGCATTCTTTAACTGGACTTTCCTTTGGATTTGCCACTTTGTCATTTATTTTGCTGTATAAACTTTATGGCCGGGCTGATTAGAGCCAAAATGATCACATTTACACTTAGAAAGCCCACCTCCCTTTGCAGTTTTCCCATTTTTCTGTTACGATTACAGCAAACGTATAGTAGTTCGCAGGCTAATGGACCATGTGACTTTTATAGCTCTTCTGTCATCTGTGTGTTTACAGCGATACTTTAGGCGAGGGCCTGTCTCAATGAGACCTTTTACCCTAACAGGTTGTGTTAAATAACATGCAAGCTCTAGCATGTTGCATTTGATCACCGCCCAGTTCCACTTTAGCTGCTCCAAATAGCTGACATAACACAGACATCTCTTCCTTAGTCACATGCCCATGAGATGTAGACAAGTCACTCTGCAGGTAACACAATGTAACATGTTTTCAGGTTAGTGAAACTTGTGACATAAATAGGAAGGAGGATCTGTTTATAACTGCCCTACTGTTCTCTCCTGCATGTGACTCTCACAACAGATTCACGTAGCAGACATTTGTAGAGTAGAACCTCTATTTTTTTTAATTGTAGAGTGTGTCAACCTCAAAAATTTAACAAAACGAATGAGGGTGTAATGAGGGTGGTGTGATGGTTGTACCCTTCATTAGCATCCAATAATGTGACAGCTCCTGTCAACAAAGCCCTGTAAAACAAAGACAGCTCCGGTAATACACTGGTGACACTCTCTTACACAGATAGGAGTGTCACTCACACCCCCCCACACCCCCCCATTCATCCCTCAGGCTGCTGGCCTATTGCAGGTGGGGTTGGATTCCACCTCATAATAATTAAAGAGATTTCAGGCTGGCTTTGGACCACTTTCCAGTGTCAAACCGCTTCTGACAAGCCAGACTGATACTGTACTAGCAACTCTTCAGTGGTTTCACTCCTGAACAAACAAAACAAAAAAACCTTCCGGTAGAAACCGGCTTCTCCAGTCTGCTCGCTGAACAGGTGCTTCCCATGGTAAAAGTGGCTTTACATAATGGGCACGGCCTTATGAAGGAGAGGTTTTCAGCTCCTCACCACCTTCATGGCAAATTATTATCAGTGAGGGCTTTTATTCGAGCTGGAGCACTGGTGGTACCTCATGGATCTAGCATCTTGAGTTCAAATTATAGTATGTGCACTGTCACTTTTGAACTTGACACCCCTGATTTGTTGTTGCATTCATCATCACAAACAAAAGTTGTTTTCCCTTCTCATTAAATATAATGGGAAATAATGGACATTTTTCTGATATTCCTTTTAATACTGTAACATGTCAGGAGAAAAATAATTCCATTTAGTTTAATCCTGTATGTTATGCTTTGTCCACTGGATACCCATGTGTATTACTTTTAACTTAGTAGTCAAATTGTGAAGCTTCTGTTAATGAATGTTTTTGCCAAATGAAAAATATAGTGATGAGAAAATAATTCAATATTGTTACAATGCAACATATACTCTATTCAGTAACTCCATTTGTGAAACACAAATAGACTCAGCATGCCTCAACTTATACAAAACAAACATAAACGGGCACTAACTTCACACCTTTTGCAACCAAGGACCAGAAAGGCACACACTAGAGTGGAGGACACGGACTCCACAAAATCCCTGGAGGTGTCCTATGGGATGTTGGCAGCAGATCCTTTAAGTCCTATAAGGTGCGAGGTAGGGACTCCATGGATTAGACTTGTTTTTCTAGCACATCCCATGGATGCTTGACAGGATTGAGATCTGGGGAATTTGGAGGTTGAGTCATCACCTTGAACTCTTTGCCATGTTTCTCAAACCATTTCTGAACAATTGTTGTAGTGTGATGAGGTGCATTATCCTGTTGAAAGAGACCACTGCCATCAGGGAATACTACTGCTATGAATGGTTGTACAAAGCCTGAAACAAGCTTTAGGTAGGTGGTACGTGTCAAAGTAACATCCACATGAATGCCAGAACCCAAGGCTTCCTTGCAGAACATTGCCCAGAGCATCACACTGCCTTCTATCTTGCATCCTAAACAAAAACACATGCAGCTGACCATCCACATGACCTAAAAGAAAACATGATTCACCAGACCAGGCCACAATTTTCCATTGCTCCATGGTCCAGTTCTGAGAGTCACATGCCCATTGTAGGCAGTTTTGGCAGTGGACAGAGGTCAGCATTGGCACTTTGACCAATCTGTTGCAACTCATTGTGTGTTCTGACACCTTTCTGTCATTGCCAGCATTACGTTTTCAGCAATTTGTGCGACTGGACCATGTGGGCTAGCCTTTGCTTCCTAATCACAGTAATGAGTCTTAGGAAACCATGTCCCTTTGTGGTTGTCCTTCCATAGACCACTTTTGGTAGGTACTAACAACTGCATACTCAGAGCACCCCACAACACCTGCCGTTTTGGCGATGCTCTGACCCAGTCATCTATCCATTACATTTTGACCCTTGCCAAAATCACTCAGATCCTTATGCTTGTCCATTTTTCCTGCTTCCAACTCATCACCTTCAAGAAATTACTGTTCACTCGCTGCCTATTATATCAAACTCCTTGACAGGTACCATTGTAGCGAGATAATCGGTGTTATTCATTACACCGTCTGTGGCCTTAATGTTGTGGTTGATCGGTGTATATATGAATTGTACGCATGAGAAGTGTCCTGGTTCCACTTTTCTCTTTGATCTTGTTGCTTTCCTTACATTTTTTGTGAAGGGATGTTCCAAGTTAAGGCTGCATCAGTGCATGACTCATAAGCGCTACGTGCTTTGCAGACACAGCACAAACAAATTTTGGAGTGGCCTCCTCCAGACTTTCTCATATACTCAGATATGGGGATGGATATTTGAGGAGTAAACTGTAAGACAATGATTATATTTTTATATTATGTACATTAAAGAACCATCAACAACAAATCAAATCAAATTATTAATATTTTGAACAATTATTATAAAAGTAAAGTTAAATAAATTGAACTCTGCAGCTGCATGAATAAAAGGTAAACTACCACCACTACAACCTTCCAGTTAATGGAAATAGCCAAAAAGTTGATAGAAATCTACATTTTGTACTTAATACTTGAATGCAAAATTTGGTTGACCTAACTGAAAGCGTACTCATGTTATACTGTTTACATACACTCACAGACAGACACACAGACATAATTCCAAAGATGGTATTTTCGGACTCGTGGAGGTCTAAAACGTCACAATCTCGACATCAAATCTTTGGACAATTACAATACTTTCTCTATACTTCGTATATAAGAAAGTAAAAACAAGGATATTAATAATAACAATAAAGAATACAAAGGCACGTTAAGTACAAACACACATGTAGTCTTAGAACTTTTAACCTACATTTGAATATATTCAAATCTTTACTTAATTTTAATATGAGAGTTTGAACATTACTTTTCTTTCAGTTTGATGGGGAAGCTAATAGAAATGAGATTATTATTATTATTATTATTATTATCAGACCCACAAACTCTGCTGGGCCTAAACTCAAAATGTTTTCAGTTGTCAGTAAAATCTGACCAGAGCCTGGTCAGGTCAGCATCAATACACTAAGTACAACAATGTCAGTTGTTTAAGATGTGAATCCATGGCTTGCAGTGCCTTTTTGCTAAGGTGTTGTGCTACAAGACATGTGGATGCCAGTTCAACCCATGTTACATGGACCTGAGTGACTCCCTTCACCTGTCAGTGCTCTTACTGTCACAACATGTAGTAGTCATATCTGTAGGTAATATCATATAGAACAATTGAAATTTTAAGAAAGAAGAATTGAGCTGGGCAGTAGGATGTCACAGGGATTAGAATGCTGCCTCACAGCTCCAGTGACCTGGCTTCAAATGATGTTCTCCTTGTGTCCACCTAGTTTTCTCTGGGTGCTCCACATTTTTCAACACATCCTAAAGGGTTTTGTTTTATAGGCCACTACACTGGTCTGATATGGGTGAGTGTGGATGTATTTATGAGTGTGTCCTGTGATGGGCTCTCATTTTGGTTCCTATTTGGCACCCAATGCTGTGGAGATAGACTCCAGCTCCCTGTGACCCAATAACTATATCAGTACAGGTACCCCTCGAGTCTATATACCTGTACTTCTCCCCCTACTTTATTTCTTGTATCCACTGACCACCTCTGTAAAAATCATTAAGGTTACTGATGACACTTCCATTATTGGACTAATTACTTATGGAAACGAAACAACATATGGAAGGAGGTGACTCGTCTTGTGGCTCGGAGTGCCACCAGTAAAATGCTTTTCAATACCACTGAGGCAGTTAAAATGGCAATTAACTTCTGCAAACAACAGTTACAACATCTTCCTCCTAGAAATTAATGATACTACAGTAAATATGGTGAAATCTTTGAAATTCTTGAGCTCAGCTTTCACCGACACTCTCACCTTGGACATTAACACCACTAATAAGCACCTCAGCAGTTGAGTGTACTTTTTTGCGCCAACTATAGAAATTAAATATTTCCTAACCCATCCTAGCACAGTTCTACAAAGCCACAGTTGAAAGTGTGATCACATTCCGAATTGTTGTCTGGTTTGATTCAGCAGCAGTCTACTCCAAAAATAAATAACAGCGTGTTGAAAGGTCTGCAATAATTGGCCATGCTCTTCCTCCTGATGCAGACCTGTCTGCATCTTGTGTGATAAATCATGTCAAAAGGGTCATCACTGACTCATCTCAGGTCATCACTTGTTCCTAAAAGTCCCTTCTGGTAAACACTTTAGGTCAAGTAAAACTCAAAACTAACAGACAGCTAAACCGTTTTTCTTCCCAGAGCCCATAGCCCTTGCAGACTGTCCTCCTGCTTATGTGTGTGTTCTCTCCTATACTGTATGAAGGTGTGAGTGTGTGTGTACAGTACATGCACATGTATGGGTGTCTATGTGCAAACACACTATACACACACATACACTCTCTCACTTGCACATTATTGGCACATCTCCTTTATAACTGCACTACTGTTTATAATATGTGTAGTTTAACGTGTGTTATTTATGTTGTTTGTGATGTTGTGTTGTGCTATAAGCAGCTCCAAATCTACCAATTTAAATTCCTGTACATTTGGTACTGGCTAATAGACGTGACTCTGATTCTGATTTTGATTGGAATGAATTACAACAGAAAATGAATGGAAAGATGTAAAGGCCAGTTGTCAAGTGATAATCAGGAACCAGATCACCTTAAGCAGGTTAAGTGTGTACAGTCATAAAGCCTTGACACTCAAATCACTGGACATGAGTGGAAATTCCTACAGACTGCAGGCTGGCAAATATTGCCTCATTATAAAAAAAGTGACTGAGCTGATGCCGATAATCATAAGGCAGTAAACCTAACATGCAACAAGGATAAAATAATGGAGACAATTATTAAGGAAAATATTGAGTAACAATTCTTATGAGAACAGGCCATTCAGCCCAACAAGCTTGTCCATCCTACTTACTTACTATAGATTATTCAAGATAAGTTCAAGTCGAGATTTGAAGGCCCTAAAGTCCTACTCTGCACCACACTACTTGGTAATTCTTTCCATATGTCTATTGTCCTTTGTGAATCAAACATGCTAACATTTGTTTGAAATCTGCCCTTACCAAGTTTCCAATAATTTCCCCATGTTCTTGTAGAATTTATTTCAAAGTAACAACTAATTCCCTGCCTAGTTTTAAACACTTTGAGTATGTCACCTTCCTGTCCCATTTGCTTAAACTGAAAAGGTTCAACTCCTTGAATGTCTCTCTGTGTCTCAAAACCAGCCCAGCTGCTCTCCTCTGGGCTTTTCCTACCACTTTTATGTCTTTTTTTGTAATATGGAGACCAAAGCTGTACACAGTTCTCCAGGTGAGGCCTCACCAGTGCATTATATAACTGAAGCATAACCTCCTTTAACTTGTTCTCCACACAGCTCCACAAATGTAACACAAGTACATTCAAGGTATTACATGAAGGAAGTAAGAATGTCACACTTGAATACACAATAGGAGGTCTGAAACTTGAAAGCACCTCTTATGAGAAGGATGTAGGAGTCGTAGTGGACATTATCTACATTAAGATAAGGTTCATAATCAATCAAGAAGCCTAATAGGATATTAAGTTAGATAGCACAAAGTGTGGTGTACATGTTAGGGGTGCTTACGCTTAACTTATATAAGTGAGGTCTCACCTGGAATATTGTGTGTAGTTTTGGTCTCCATATTATAAAAACAAATGCAGAGAAGAGCAACTCGGCTGATTTTAGGACTCTGAGGTATGACCTATGAAGAAAGATTAAAGGAGCTCAACAATTTTAGTGTAAGCAACTAGTAGGTGGCATGATTGAAATGTTTAAAGTTATAAAAGGAATTAGTACAGTGAATCTCGGCTGTTTGTTTAAATATTTTTTTTACAAGAACACGGGGGCAATGTCGGAAACTTGTTATGGGAAGATGTTGCAAAGTATTTCTTCAACAGAGAGCCATAGACACATGGAATAAATTATCAAGCATTGTTGGACTTTAAGGATTTTGGAGAACCTGGGCGAACAGGACTGGCAAAATAGTTGGTCTGAATGGCCTGTTCTGCTCAAAATTGTTTGAATGTGAGATTTCCGCAAAGGTGAATGAAAGTTTAGGTAGAGAGAGCGAGAAGGTCGCCATTGGAATCTTTCAGGTGGGTCACAGGTTTAAAAGGGGCAACTGGGGATGACAGATATTCTGGGATGCAGTAGTAATTACAACGTTGACCGTAAGCAGCAGTCTTTCCAAAACAGTTTTCAATTTGACAAGAAGCCAGTACTGACCAGCCGCAGCAGGAGTGATCTAGTCGAGGCTGAACCTGTTAACACATTGTGCTTGAAAACTATAAAAACATATTGCAAAATGAAGGCTGTTTCTTCAACTGTGGGATCTTGAAAAGCTGATTAATTTATTTGTTTCGACAGAAATTGAAGGTTATAAAGTTTATGGTCAGGTTGCTCAAATTCTTTGTTTACACCTCTACATTATTGCAAAATATGACAAAAAGGACCAGTAAAAAGTACAACCATTTAAGTTTAGTTTCTAAATCACTTTACTGGCTTCAATTTAGGGTTGGATATCATTTTATAATTGTCCCTTTGACATATAAAGTCATAAACCGCTTACCCTGCCCTTATGTCACAGATGCTATTAATGCTTCACACCAAACAGTGGTCTCAGGATGCAGGCGTGAAAACAAATTCCCAAAATGCGAGACATAAAAATATTACAGGAGGCCAAGCCTTTAGCTCTGTGTTCCCCAAACTTGGAATGATCTACCTGACAATACTAAAGAGGCGGCATTGCTCTGAATATTTAATTCAAGACTGAAAACTCATTAATTTAGTACAGCTTCTCTTGGCAGAAGCGGTTTGCATGGCCTTTTAATCACTGCAGTGACCTTTTAGATTCACCATTACTGTCTTTCTAATTGTATTTCATTTCTTGATTTGCCTTGGAGACAATGTGATGTCATCAAAGATGGACCCAATGTCAGATATTCCTAATTCAGTATTAGGCGCAGTCCACACTGCTATGTTTTCATTTAAAAACACAGATATTATACTCCGCTTTCATTGTTCATCCACACTACCTTCTGTGTTTTCAACCCCTGAAAATGAATATTTTTCAAAATTCTCTTGAGAGCCGTACACAGCCTCAGTGTTGTAATGAGGAAGGGTGACTCTAATTGCGCTTTGATTTGTTTGTGCTTATTACTAGCCCTTCCCTGATTAGATCCTGCTCATTACAGCGTCTTCATGGAAGACAAACATATTCTAACATAATGGACATAGAGGAGTTGCTTTCCATTGCCCTTTTGTGTTGTTTACATGAATGCATCTAAATTGCGTTTTTCTACAGTTTGAATGCTGCATACACGTGCATACGGCAAATCATTAACTGGTCGCTGCAGTCTTATGATAAATGCTGTGGCTGGTGGGTTTACTGCCCCTTCAAGGATTTTTCCACCTATGTGCGCATTCACAGTGTGGGTGAACATCTACATCATATGCATTTCTGGTCATTTTAGTGAGGTTGGAGATACTTTTGTAAATGATGTGAAAACACTAGTGTTGACAGAGATTGTTTATATTTCAAACATGCCATATTTAAATGAAAATGTAGTAGGGTGGATGTTGCATTAGTTAGGTAATTTATTCCATACTTTCAATAGTGTATAGTGTATTGAAATTATAAATGGAAGTTCACTTTACATGAATAAATTGGATTGCATTTAAAAAAGGGACTAATGCTGCTGTGTTGTGAAACTTAAAACTCAGGGTTGAAGAATGGCTGCAAGTCTGGTCAACAGGGCTATCATTCTGTCAGGACAGCTTACAGCTCACTTACACCATATCCCACCCGAAATACCATCAGGGCATGTGCTTCAAATATCAGTCATTCAATATCTATCTATCTATCTATCTATCTATCTATCTATCTATCTATCTATCTATCTATCTATCTATCTATCTATCTATCTATCTATCTATCTATCTATCTATCTATCTATCTATCTAAATTGTCACACATGTGTGCAGGGGAGACAGTTTAGGGGCTCACATAAATGTGTTTCTCCACCGGACTAGGGTTTAATGCTGTTCTCAAACACTTTCTCCTCTTTTCCTCTGCACACCATCAGAAGAACTGGCCTCCTAGAAACATTACTTCCACTTCCAGTCCTGCCCTCCTCTTTCTGCCTGCCAGATATATAATGGCCATGTTCTTGTTAATTTTCAGTTCTGTTTGGGGCTTTCCGCGGGCTTCCTTGTGTTGCAGCGCTGTCTGTTGGGTTAGTGTTCATGTTAATTTTAAAGGTTTTCTGACGAAACTGATGGCCAGAATCCTGCTGGCTACGCCAGATGTGAACACCAGGGGTCGCTGTTGCCCTGTTGGACCCAACAGACAGATGCTGACACCGGGTAAAAGCACTAAGAAGTATTCTTTTTATTCTTTTTTCCCTCTGTAGTGCCTCCAAAGCACCCTAGCCACTGCAAATACAAATAAATCAAAACAGAAACACAATACTTTTCCTCCTCTCCTCCCAGAAGCTCTCTCACACTCCCTCCCAACTCCGGCTCGCATGCTGGGTTCCCATCTGTCCTTTAAATAGTCTTTGACCAGGAAGTGCTTCTGTCCCTCCGACGACGTGACTGATTGGCACTTCCGGGTCTATGAAAGAACAGGGATTTCCTTCAGTCCGGAAGTACTTCAGGGCTTCTGTCCTTGTGATTACCTCGTACTTCTGGGCTATACCGAAAGAATATGTCCCCAGGTCCTTTGACAGCTCCTCCTGGTGGCACCCACAGCACCCAGCAGGGCTGTGTGTCCAAACTCCATTTCCCATAGTGCCCTGTGGGAATCCGGGGTACCACTGCACTCCAGGGATGCTGCCATCTAGTGTCTTGGGGGAAGCAGTGTTGGCAAGTAGCTGCCTTCCCCCATCCCTCTATTCCAGGGGCGTCCCAGCCGGGTTCAGCTGCTGGCCGTCCATCACAATATATATATATCCATCCATCCATCCATTTTCCAACCCGCTGAATCCGAACACAGGGTCACGGGGGTCTGCTGGAGCCAATCCCAGCCAACACAGGGCACAAGGCAGGGAACCAATCCTGGGCAGGGTTCCAACCCACCGCAGGACACACACAAACACACCAAGCACACACCAAGCACACACTAGGGCCAATTTAGAATCACCAATCCACCTAACCTGCATGTCTTTGGACAGTGGGAGGAAACCGGAGCGCCCGGAGGAAACCCACGCAGACACGGGGAGAACATGCAAACTCCACGCAGGGTGGACCCGGGAAGCGAACCCGGGTCTCCTAACTGCGAAGCAACAGCGCTACCACTGCGCCACCGCGCCGCCTATATATATATCCTCATGTCCAAATTGAATATATTTAATCCTAATCCCCATTTGTATTATTGAATATTTCAATATGGTATGTATTTTAGTGTAAAGCTGGGTGAATTCATCTTAATTTGTATTAACAATGCCTTTGAGAATTTCAAAGACCTCTATTAAGTTCCACTATGGCCTTCTCTCTGAAATCCCAAAGACTAAATAGTCTCGGCTTCCTAAATGTTGTCACAGAAACAACCTGTGCTTTATTCTGGTGACAAAAGGAATTAGGATTAGACTAGTAATTGATGCTGATGAATGCGCTGTGCTGATTTGTCTTGATGGTAGGGATTATGTTTCAATTCATTAAAGCAAGGTGTGCACTTATTCAGAGACTACTTCATTTCAGTTGGTCAATCAATCAAATGACTTGAGCCAGAAGAAAGAACGTAGGATGTTATCCATTTGGATTTTGCGTATTTTCCTTCTGTCTGAGGATGTTTTCCTAACACATCCCAAAAGACATACAGCTTAGGTTGATCAGTGACTCTAAATTGTCTCTGTGTGAGTGAATATGGATGAGTCCTGCGATGGGCTGGCATCCTGTCCATGACTGACATAGGCTCCTGTCCCTATGACTCAGAATTGGGTTACATGGGTCACAGAAAGTTATGAAGAACTGACTGATTCTGACTGCTTATTTATTGAAGCATATATTCAAATCATATTGGAAGTGCAACTTTAATCATTTGTATCACATATTAGGACATTTTTTCTTATGGTGACGCTCACATGTTTTAGTTTCATCAGCTGAAGTTTGATCACATATTTTAAGGGTTTTATATCACATTATTTTCAGTAATGAAAATATTCATATTTCATCACATTTCCAATGATCAGAAAAAAGAGTAAAAGTACATGTATCAGTTGTTAACGGTTATCCACGCCCATATTTATTCTTCAAAAATCATCTGCCTTTAAGGAAGTAATTAATCTGCATTAGATAGTAAAGAATGAAGAATTCTTAAGAAATCACAAATGAAGTTATTTCCATCTAATTTTTCTTCTGGGAACAGGAGCCACCGAAGTACGAGTTCACAAACAGGCACAAATAAGAAAGGATCAAAGACAGCCAGCAGACATCGCTGGAGATCGCACCTCTTTTTTTCCCCTCTGTTGTGCGTGTCTCTTCTCGTCACTTTAGAGATGGACTCCCGACCCTCTTTGGGGTCTTCTCTGGCTGGCATATTGACACGCGGGACCTTTTGCTGCCATTCAAAGTGTGACCGCCGCCATCGCCACCACCACTGAACGGACCGAAGGGCGAGGGGTGACGCCCTCCACCTGCTACTGATTTAGCCGTCTACCCCAAATCCACAGTGGGCTGATCTGACGCAGTTTCTATCCTTTATTTTATTTGGTTTCATACACTTTATTATATGTTTGTCATTCTCTGCCTTGGCGGTTGATTCAGCGCATATTTCTGCGGTGACTTATACTGTACCTATAAATAAATGCTGAAAAATGTGCACGTGCCACTGTGCCCCCTATACAGTGTAGAAAGAAAACTCACTCGGTGTTTATTTGGATGAAATAACCATTTTTAAATTCTCAAGGCCGTTAAATCCATTTCCAATTGTATCGTAGACTAAACGAACGCTTCATTAACCCACCTCTCCGCCATTCAACCGCGTCCCCCAAATTTTCCCGTCCTCGATGTCGCCTTGCTGAAGATCTGCTCGTTGTAATTCTTTACATTTGGTACAAAAATACACTATCGATTAAGAGCTTAGTTGCGGCTATCACGATAGTGACTTGATGGGGCAGGAACGAAGCCCACCAGCCCATTGCAAGACACACTCGCGTTTCCAGTGTCCTTAACTTGCACGTCTTGATGCTACACACCTGGAGAAATGGCAGACACACAGACAAACGCTCGGGCTGTCATTGCAAATGAGCCTGCAGGGGCTGTGATGTTGCAGTGGCAACCACCGTGGCATTACGGAAGACCACGGGATGCTCATGAAAACTTACAAAAAGGACACGTTTGTAGCACTTCCTCTGGGTATTGACGTTTTTGTAGTGCCTTCAGGATTCTGGGATTAGCTCCGCCTACGCAATACTGGAAAAAAAAAACCGATTCTACAAAAAAATTGGATGGAATTGATGGCTTAGTCTGATAAGGATTAGTTTTTGTTAATACAGTCTAATACTTGATGATCGATTATAATAATAATAATAATATTAATAATAATAATAATTATTATTATTATTATTACCATGAATATTTGTTACAGCAGCAGTAATAGTTTCTTGAAAAGCAATTCGCATCATTGGTATAAAAGATTAAGGAAGCCCGCTAATGGTACTGGGCCGGGTTCTGTATTAAACAAATCAACAAAAGAGGCGGATTGTGTAATTACATGTGTGTAATACTGCCCGTCTGCTAAACAGAGGATACCATCAATAGCACCTTAACGGTTAGAGTGGATGTAATTTGTCGTTTTCAAGCCAGCCTTCAAGTGTTTACAGAGTATATGACATTAATGTAAAAGAGGAGACAGAGCTTTTAAGATTAAAGACAGATTACATAAAGTTTATGAAATAAATCTCATTGCAGTTTCCTTATAAACTTAAAAAAGAAACGTTTGCAATAATCTAAGAAAAATTCTGAGTTAGAATTGTTTGACATAGTTTTGTTCTTTTATTAGTTGTCGCAGAAACACATTCTGAACCCACCGATTATTAAAACCTGCCTGGGGTTATGATGCCAAAATAGAAAGAACAGCTCTTATAAACTTTATGAAATATAGCCGAATATTTGGATGGGAAAAACTGGATAAAATGCCACGTCTAGCAAAGCAAAGCTTAAATACAAGACCTGTTCTTAAAACCACAGGCTTTAGTGAAACAAAAAAAGCAACAATGTGACGGTGAAGGGCACGGAAGAGTCTATAATCAATTAAAAGTATGCAATTCGGTGAAGTAGTGATCTATCTATCTATCTATCTATCTATCTATCTATCTATCTATCTATCTATCTATCTATCTATCTATCTATCTATCGTCTGTTTTAGTCTGCTATTTAGTGCCTCTCTATGTGTGTCTCTGCTATATAGGGCCTTTCTCTATCTATACATCTGATATATAGTGCCTCTATCTATCTATCTATCTATCTATCTATCTATCTATCTATCTATCTATCTATCTATCTATCTATCTATCTTGTGCCTTTCTCCATCTACCTGACGCATAACGAAGCCATGTATCCCCCTCCTCTTTGACTGCTAAAGCCCCCTCGGGCCCGCCTCTGCCCTTCATTCAGTCTGGTGCCCCTCACAGCCTTAAACGGCGGGCCAGGGCTCGCAGCTCAACACAGTACGAATCAGACGATGCTCGGCGCACGCCAGCACCACCAGTTACCTTTAACTTCCTGATGAATTCCACTAATGGAGGGGACATCCCGAACAGACGCGCGCACACACACTAAGATGTACAGACCGCTTCATTCAGTGATGCTGACACTCCCACCGTCCTGATGCCGGAAACTACCAAATGGCCCAAATTTATGACAATCCGCTGTCGGATAAACTCCCCGTTAATCTGGCATCAACCAGTCGGTTGCGCTTCGCCTGACGGGGACTGTCAGTTCTTTTGTGGCCATTCCGCCCCGCTTGGCGCTGCTCGACACCTCAGATTCATCAGGTTGACTCCGTTCCCACACTCCTGATCACTCGCATTCTATAGACCGGTCACTGCGATTGTCATTAACGCCCCCGGTGGTCCCGTGCGCTCCTACCTGCTCCTGGACGCGCTACTCCAGCCCAGTGATACGGACTGTGATGCGCGCTGTCTCAGAAAAAGAGTCCCCTGATTGTTCTCGGAGGGGTTTTGTGTTACAGACCGTGTTCTGTTTCACTCTTGGAACAAATCAGTGTATAAAGGCAGAACAGTGCTGCGTGTCTGTCCCTTTGGCCCGTCCCTTAAATCCCAGTAACTGGAGGGCCAGAGAGGAGACATCTGACAGAAGTCCAGAGAGATTCACGGCTCAGTCAGAAAAGAAGACCAGAACCTCATCGGCTTAGCATCCAGGTGAGCTAACTCAGTGTCTCATTTGTCGCCTTGGCTTTTTTTTTAAATTAGCTTTTAAAAGAAATCCTGTAAATGTTGTAGTTCATCTTAATTCGGTGTAATGAGGGTCAACACCTATAGGGTATCACTGCACTCTTAAAAATGCAGGTGCCAAAACGGTTGTTCACAGTGATGCCATCAGGAATTATTTTTGAGTCTTAAAAGAACCATCCACGTGAAGGTTTCAGAAAGAGCCCGTACTGGTTTAGGCCCATAACGGGTATTATAATGAATAAATGATAACACATTTGTGAAATGCCAGTAGGTTGCTGATTTTTAAAGCACTCTTTAGTTGAAGTGGCTTCTCCTACTGTCACATTTGTCACAAATGGGAGGAAGTGAAGATGCTGATGACAATCCAGATCCTAAAGTGTTTTGAGCCCATGCCAGGATGCTTTAGGGAGTATTAATGAACTGATGAGGAAGTGTCAGTGGGGCAGACGTTGTGCATACTTACGTAGGAGACCTTGATGTGGAGCCCATGAAAGCCCCGCTGGGCTTCAGCAGCAGTCAGCCAATGATCTGTCCGGGATGAAGGGATGGAGATTTTGGACGTACAAGGTGGCCCCCTGCAGACTGAATCAGGTGTCTCCCCAATCAGAATGTGAGTGAGCACCCCAGAGATGAACTTTACACTCGAGTGAGCTGTTTATCTGCCTTCCGCTGTGTGTTTGGAAATTGTTCACTATTGAAAGGTGCTATATCACACGAAGACTGTTGAGTTTTAAAGGGGAAGAAGAAATAAAATGACTTGCTGCATGGAAATCATTTTAGTACATTAGTAATAAAACAAATGCTGTTAGAAATCAAAGGACAAATTTGAAATTTAAATATGTAACCTGCCATGTGTTGATTTAGTTGCATGAAATGAAGTTTTTTGGGGCAGGTTTTTGTTGTTTCACATCTAGTTGAGAACAGAAATGCCTTAGGAAGGTGATTGGGTGTCCAGCTGATTTCCTGTAATTTTCTAGTTTTGGATCATTTTAGAGATTTTTTTCCCCAAACAGAGTAATGTTTCGCTTTTAAAACACAGAGAAGGGCACAATACAATGGGCACATTGTGGGGGTACGGCAGCTAGAAATCTAAAAGAAAAGGCAAACTCTTTTGAAAGTGGTGCCAGGGCAGTCAAATGTAATCCACAGGCTGAGGGGGGCATTAGCTGCTGGTTACTGGGGTAGCCCACCAGTGGCTTTCACCAGTAACACCTTCTGGTGTGCTATCTTGAAATCAGCAACAGGATGAAGTGGAGAGCTTTACTTACAAGTAACACCTACTTGTGAACAGCGCACAGGTAAAGCTCGGGGGTCCTACCTACCTGCAGGGAACTTGCTAGTTTCCATACTTGAATAGAAAGAAGATTAGTTATTCAGCTCTTCAAAAAGTACAACTCTCTTGAGGAAATAAATCATGTCTATTATTCCCTGATGTGCTGGGGCTATTTGAAAAAAAAAATAGAATACTCCAAAAGTGTAACATAAAGAGCAGGAGAAAAATACACAAAATAAAAGGCTACGTTTTCTTAATCAGTAAGTCCTTTGTTTCACTTTTTAAAGACATTAACAATGCAGGTGTATTATGGCCAGGATTTATTTTCTCAAGAGTCCATTTTCATTTTTATCTTCTAACAATTCTGAACAGACCTTCTCTGTGTTCAAATACCATGAAATCTATAATAACCTGAGCTTGTCTTTCACTGATTCCAAGAAAACGAGCTGGCAGTTCAGCTGTCCTCTGCTCCCAGAAATCATTCGACAGCTCTCCTTAGCCGCCAGGCAGTTTATTCGTAACACGTCTTTTGTCATGGAGCCCCTTCTTCGATTGCCTGTAATATCACTCTTTCAATATGGCATCAGACCCAGGTTTGTGAGAATTGCTACAATTCTGCGTCTTCAGCTTTCACTTGAAATGGAAAAGGCCGCTTTGGCCCCCATTTAGCCGCTGCTAGTTTTGATGTAAATACTTTTAACAATGGTTTTCTTGATTTTCCTTTAGCACTTACTCCTCATCCAGTTCACTCTTTGTCTTTTTTTTTTGCACTTATTGGGTTTTCCATCTTGGCAGAGGGAAGGGTATACGGTGAAGGTGACTACTCTGGTGGTCACCTGCTGAGAGGTGCTAAATATGCTGTATTGCTCACCCACGTATTGCCTGAAGCCCACTTTTACAAATATTTTAGAAGGTTTCCTTATAATGCATTCCAGATCAGTAAAACGTACAGTACTTGATCTTATTCTTATTCTACCTATAATATGAGTCCGCTTAATTGACTGAAAATGTATTTAGGACTAGGCAGGAATGAAGCATGGATTGGACGACAGTACATGGAGGGGCACACAGCCAACCATTTAAATTAATATTAGAATATTAAAAACATTTAGATAAGCCTAACAAGGCCAGCTAGTCCTATCCACTTGATTCCTCAAGTCGAGATTTGAAGGTCCCTGAAGTCCTAACTGTCTGCCACACTACTCACTAATTGTCTAATTTTACATATTCTTTCAGAAGCTGACAACATAACACAACTGGCATTCTAAACCAGGGATGTCAAACTCCAGTCCTGGAGGGCCGCAGTGGCTGCAGGTTTTCATTCTAACCCTTTTCTTAATTAGTGACCTGTTTTTGCTGCTAATTAACTTCTTTTGAATTCATTTTAATTGAATTATTTTTTAAGATTTGTTTCCCTGAATTTCTTCATCATTCCTCTGAAGTGCTTCATTTGTTTCCTTAAACAGAAATGAAATGTGAGGGGAGTGAGCCAACAGAAGAGCATCTAAGTCAGGACCTCAAACTCCAACCAGTTGCGTACATTTTCAAAATGGTTGATTTTTTTTTTTGTACTTTTCTAAGAGCACTGGTAAAATGTTTAGGGGACCTGAGCAGATCAACATTCCCGAGACCTCCACCCTTTTCATTTTTAGATATTGTATGATGGTCCCAGTTTCAGTTTATTTTGTATCTCATTATTGTTTGGCTGCTACGTAAGGAAAAAAACAATTATTGGGTCTGAGTCTTCAAGAACAAGTCAATTAAAATGAATTCAAAAGAAGTTCATTAGCAACAAAAACAGGTCACTAATCAAGAAAAGGGTTAGAATGAAAACCTGCAGCCACTGCAGCCCTAAAGGACTGGAGTTTGACATCCCTGTAATCTAAACTGTGCCAAATGAGCTTTTCCTTCCAAGCCACTGCATTGCACATTTGGGTATAGGTGGCATTTAGGGTGTGGGGCCGCTCGTTAGTCATAAAGTGCTTAAAAGGGTCAATTTTATTTTCAGATAGACCTACACATCTGGGGCCATACGGTGTCGCAGTGCTAGCGCTGCTGCCTCGCAGTATGGAGACCTGGGTTTGCTTCCCAGGTCCTCCCTGCGTGGAGTTTGCATGTTCTCCCCATGTCTGCGTGGGTTTCCTCCGGGTGCTCCGGTTTCCTCCCACAGTCTAAAGACATGCTGGTTAGGTGCATTGGCGATCCTAAATTGTCCCTAGTGTGTGCTTGGTGTGTGGGTGTGTGTGCCCTGCGGTGGGATGGCACCCAGCCTGGGATTTGGTCCTGCCTTGCGCCCTTTGCTGGCTGGAATTGGCTCCAGCAGACCCTGTGTTAGGATATAGCGGGTTGGACAATGACTGACTGACTGACTGACTAATACACATATTGAAACTTGTCCCATCCACTGCAGCACACACGAGAGCAGTGGTTGAGGGGCCGAGGGGCCCACAGTGACTGCATGGTTGTTGTTCCAGAATTCTTTATTATAGTTGTCTGCTTAAAACCAGAATGAAAACATTAACATGTTAATGGTGTTATCAATCCCAGAACTCCATAAAACTTAGTTTGACTACTGACCTTTTATGTAGCCTATATGTTTGATTATCTCAATAATGGTGGTCTTTTTAAATTGGATTTAATTTAATTTCACGTGAGGCAGGGCCTATTCTTTTTTTTTCTGCCCTAGACCCCATCAAATTCTACTCATGCCACTGTCTGAGAGTGTGCCGGGTTTGCTGGTGCATTGAGCAACTTGTTCCCACATTGGGCAGGGCAAAAGTCCAATGAGATGAAAATGTAGTGTTTTCTATTTGGAGTAATTAATGTCATTTAATAAACTATACTGGTATGTACTTTTAAAATATTGTATCTTCATGACACCCCAGACTTGTATGAATAAGCAGCCAATTCATTCCTCAGCCTAATCAACCCAAAATGTACCGCCAGCTAAAAAAAAAGCAAGGAACAGCACTAACCCAGAGGCAGACATTGCTTTTGTATTGTTTCATATGATAGTTATGTATAGTCTAGCAGTTCACTCCGTACCACCGCTGCTGTCATGTCACGCTTAGCTGGTGCAAGGAATTATAAATGTGTTTTCTTCTCTCAAACAGTGCCCCAGTCTCAGCGCATCCCCGCCATCACCCACGTGGAGTGCAGTAAAAAAAGTGCCCTTAGTCAATAGAGCCAATGGAAAACTTCATCAGAATAACCGACTAATCACGCTTCTGACTATGAGGATTTCTATACCTTACAGTGGGCACAGTGCATTTGAGCCCTGCTACACAATCAAACATCTCCACAGCAATTACCTTCACCCTGCTACAGGCTTATACAATGGGGTTTTTCTCAGGTGTAATGGCTTTGGGATTTCATATGTCCTCTCACAATTAAAGACTCTTTTGTACTGGTAGTCGATTTCAGGCTGGCACACCCTATCTAATGTTACAGGCTCATGAAAGGTTTGAGGCATTTTGAATAATCTCACTTGAAATTGCATGACATGAACATTCCAATAGAGTCTACCTCAAGATATCCACTGTGAGAGATGGCGGCACTAATGATGACTGCAAGCAGATCCTTCTGGACCATTCTACGAGCCTCAGCGCACCAGTGCGGTTCAACAGTGTGAAGAATGAGGTGATAAGCTGTAAGTTTGTTTTTTGTAGGAGTTTAAAGGTAACTAAGATAGCTCTTAGGTGATGCTTTAAGGATCGGTCAATGGGAACAGAGCCTTAAACTTGAATTTTGGATTCAAAGTCAAGTCAAGTTGGGGAGCATGCACTGGTACAGTGTGTTGCCACACCCACTATACGATGAAACAACTCGGGATCCCGGTTTGCAACCCCCTAGGCAATGACCCTCTATCTGCTGCAGCCAGGTGTTACGTGGGCGACCCCTTGGTCTGGTCCAGCCACTCTGGTACGCAACAATGAGGACCTTACGAGCTGGATCACCCTCTGGGAAATGCGCCACATGGCCGTAGTGCCGTAACTGACGCTCCCTCACAATACAGGTGATGTGTCTCATTCGGGACTCCATGAGCAACCGCTCATTCGACACAAAGTCAAACCAACGGTACCCAAGGATTTTCCGGAGAGACACAGTGCCAAAGGAGTCCAGTCTTTGTCTCAGGTCGCTTGATAGCGTCCATGTCTCACAACCATATAGCAAGACAGGAAGCACCAGGACTCTAAAGACTTGGATCTTCGTCCTTTTGCATAGATATTGGGAGCGCCACACACCTCTTTCCAGCGACCTCATGACCCCCCCATGCTCTCCCAATCCATCTACTGACTTCATAGTTTTGGATTGCATTGGGTTAAATGTCTGTGTATAATCATGTAAGGAAGTTATGACATAAGATCTGTAATTATTTATTCAGTTCCCTAGTAATAGTTTTGTTCATTTACTCCTTACCGTAAAAGGTAAATGTCATCCCCTACTAAACCAGAATGCCAGGGTAGGTCCTGTCACATGCTAACAGTTTAGCGGCTGTGCCTGCTGAATTTCATGTCTATCAACGAACAACTAGTCTCACATAGCAACACCTGGACATACAAAGCCACCCTTCCACAGCGAGGACCCTCTTGAGAGCAGTGACAATACAACCTTCAATGATATTTCCACAATTTTCTGCCTATTTTAAAAAAACACTCAGAAACTCCCAACTTGCAAGGAAATTAATAATAATAATTAATTAGATTTAAATAGCAATTTTCTATCTGCTCAAAGTGCTTTACATAGAGAGTGAAGAACCACTTCAGCCACCGCCAGTGTGTAGCATTCACCTGGATGATGTGACAGCAGCCATTCTTGCACCGGTATGCTCACCACCCATAAGCTATTGGGTAGTGAAACAGTGAGTTAGCCAATAAAGGATGTGGGCTGATTAGGGGGCCAGAATGATCAGGTCATGGTGGGCAATTTAGCTAGGACATGTAAAAAGACCCTACTCTTTTCAAAAGATGCTCAGGGATCTTTCATGACCATAGGGAATCAGAACCTCAGTTTTATGTCTCATTTGAAGGACAGCACCATTTTTACAGCATAGTGTCCCCATCACTGCACTGGGGCATTGGGATCCCCACACAGACCACAGGGCAAGCTCCCCCTGATGGTCTAACCAACATCTTTTCCAGAGGCAACCCAAGCTCTCCCTGGATGGTATTCCATCCAAATACTGGCCAAGCCCAAACATGCTTAGCTTCGGGTGGATTACCTCTTCTGAAGGACAGGTGAACAGTGTATGCCCACCATTAGTACTGTAACACAACCAAGTAGCCCACCCAATTCAAAATTTTACATGTGGGGCCTTGTGGGAAGTCCAAGGGGCCTGGGTGGTCACCTAGTTGGCCTTTGCCATAGATTGGTGATAATAATTATTGTTATTATCATCTGTGGTCATGCAAGGAATAACAAGTCATAAAGAATAAATGTTGGGGCACCAGCTCGGCTGTCCCTGTTTAACTCCGTCAGTCCAAATGCAACCAAAAGGCACACTATGGCACAAACAAGGAAACAAAATATTCAGCAATAGGGCTTAAGCAAAACGTTCTCTGAACGTCGGTCAAAGGAATGGAGCTCTGTCCAGTGGGATGCTCGGATCACAGAATGAAACCTCCTTCTAGTGGGCTTGAGATTTATAGGCTGGGGTCTGGAAGTGGCAGCGTCAGTTTCCTTTACTGGGCATCTTCTTGGTACTGTGGAGGGAAAGAAAGAGTACGGGATTAGCACTGGTGCCCCCTCTTGTCCTATGTAGTAGGTACTAGGTACCCAGAAGCTGATCCTCTGACACAAAGGTGTGACACATTTGATTATCTCAGTACACTAACAATATGGAAAAAAGGTAGTTAGCTATAAAGCATTGAGAACTTTCAAGTCCTTTCAATTTTTAATAACTGTGACTTTCAGTGTCATCACAGTAAATTGTATATTTTGTTGGATGTGGCGTTGTCTGTTCATTTTCATTGCATATGGTTCACTTTTTTGGAAGCCAGGTCACACCCTGAATGCCAATGGCTAAAGCACTAGATGAGAACACATCCCTGAGAGGATGGCTGTTTGCTTCAAGCCTATGTACATATCTACACACACAAATGAACAACATAACCGTCCCATCAAAAGAACCTTCCTTACGTGATAGAAAAATTAAAACAAGCACAGAATAATAATCCACATGGATGAGGGGAGAACATGAAAACTCCAGTCAGAAGGCATTTATGCCCCACATTAACCCTAGAATTGTGAGATTTTTATGGCAATACTGTTAACAGATGGGCTGGTTCTATGCACACATCCATTTTCAGACACTTCTCACATTATGGTATCTTAAAGAATTGGAGTCTATGCCGAAGGCACCAGCTCCAGAGGGGGTGCCAGTAACAGGGCAGCATAACTCGCACACACAGGCATCAAGTAACTTAATGTGCACGCGGGCTATGGAGACATCAGGAGATGAATCCACGTCTCCAGAGCTGTGAGCCAGCAGCTTTATCTGTTCTGTCATCATGCTGCCCATAACATTCTTTACCATGTTGCTCAATAAGCCTGTACTAAACAAGCTGACCATTCTCAGTTCTCATAAAATATGATGATACTTTCCACAATCTTTAAATGCTTTGGATGATCAGTGTTTTTACTTTGAGAGAAACTAACCGCATGAAGATGACAAGGTGTGGCTGAGATCACTTCATCATAGAACACCCGCCCGTCGAGTATTTGCAAAGGCATCTGTGGGAACAGCCCAACAACGAGCGACTCTCGCACCACACCTTTCATTGCAGTCAGACTCCTTTGCCTTTTTTGACTAATCCTGCTGAGTTTTTGTTATTGAAGAGTTAGGGGGGCCTGAAATGCGTTATCCTTTATTTAGAAAACGAGCGCAGCTTGGGAGCCACCCAGACACTCCCCAAGTGACTCCAGCAAAGCTGATGGCCTAAAAGAGTTAATAAAGGTGGCAAGAGACTCAAGGATGTCTTACTTAAAACTATAAAGCTTACATTATTGGTGGTGTTCTTTTAGTTGACTACATGAAGCTTTTTTGTATTAATACCCGTGTAAAGACAGAGTGCACAACTCCAGAGTCCTGGGTTCAAATCGCCATTTTGCTCTCTGTATGCGTGGAGTTTGCACGTTCTCACCGTGTCTGTGCAGGGTCTTCTCCTGTGCTTGTTAGGCTGAATGGCAGTCTTAAACTGGCACCCTGTGTGCCGGTTTGGACTGTAACCCCACAAATGGCTAGTTTTTGCCTTGCACCTGATGCTGTCACAATAATTTCCAACCCCCTCGATCCTGACTTGGATGAAGTGGGTCTGCATAGATGGACTTTGTTCACATTTCAAAGGCTCAGTTAACATTTCCAGGAAATCTTTCTCCATATAAAACTAGAAGCTCCATATCATTGTGGTGATAACACAACTACAGACTTTCAAAGATAAAGACATAAATCTGTGGAAGGACTTGTCGGCTTTGGGCCCCCATTGCTGTATACTGGAGCAAGCAGGTTTAAGATACATTTTAAAATTTATTTAGCCTGAAAGGGAACACAGCACCTTGATGACTTACTAACTTTTAATCGATATTCTTTTAGAAAGACTACAAGAATAGGAAGGGAAATTCTACGGTAAGCTGAGATGATTTGCTTGTTTCAGTAAGGTCATTTTGATGTTCTTCTAATTACGGGTGGCAGGGTGGCACCGTGGCTAGCGCTTGTACTACCCCACTTCAGGGACCTGGGTTCAAATCCAGCCTGGATTACTGCCAAGGTGACGTTGGCACATACTGCCGTTGCTCTCTGCACTCTGGTGGCTGCAGATTTTAATTTGCTTGGCGATGGACTGGATGCCTATCCAATGTCAGCTACTACCTGGCTCTTAATACTGCTAAGACAGACTCCCACTGCCTGTGACGCAGTAATGGGTTATTAAAATGTGCTAGTCTTTCCTTCAGTTCAGAGCTGCCATCATTTCAGTATATTCCTTTATTTTTGTATCTTTTGTAACCCTGGGTGGGCTTTAGGTTGTGGAATTCCAGAGTTTTTTTTTTTTGGCCACTGTAGTTTTTATCTTTGCCCACTGACCACCTGACCCTTACTGTAATTGTTTATTTGATTATTTTTTTCTTTGTTTCCACTTACTACCATTTATAAAACACTCTGTATTGGAAGGCACTATATAAATAAATGTTGCTGTTTTTATTGTCAGCTATGATTATTGTTCAAATTTACAGCTCAGTTTACAAAAAGATATTCGTATTTTCATTATAGGCCTTGGTGGTCTCAAGTGCTCATTTTTTTTTAGCATTTCCAGCTCCCTTTGCTTTACATAATGCCACATACAACCTAAAAAAAGAAATGGATGATGAGGTTGAATTGCTGTTGCGGAAGACCACAAATGAGCAGAGTTGGACACATGACACAAACCAACCCTGGACAAGACCAAGGGGCACATCAACCCTAACCTGCACGTCGTTATAAGAGTTTTGATAATGATTAGTTGGAGCTTGCATCATCATACATCTATCCATCCATCTTCTAAACCTGCTTATCCAGAGCTGGGTCATGGCAAAGCCCGAGCCTGTCTCAGCAAGCACTGTGTGCGAGGCAGGAACAATCTATGGATGGAGTGCCAGCCCATCATGGGGTGAACACACACCCACACACTAGTGCCAAGTTATCATTGCCAGTCTACTTAACCTGCAACACCTTTATGGAAGTGTGAGTGTTTTGTTATTAGAGAGTACAGTGGAACCTCGGTTTGTGAGTAACTTGGTTTACGAGTGTTTTGCAAGACGAGCAAAAATTTTTAATAACTTTTCACTTGATAAATGAGCGAGGTCTTGCAGTACGAGTAGTTTGTCTGCTGAGCGTCATGTGATCACACCTGAGCTGATGGTTCTTTTCTCTCTGTCACTGCGGGATTGTGGGCAATCGTCTCCTATTCTCCTTCTGAGTCAGTGTGCCTCACTCATATAGTCAACATCCGTATGAGCGTATAGTGTTTACTACAGCATTAGCATTGTGACTGTGTGCGCTCGTGTGTGTGTGTGTGTGTGTGTGTATGTGTGCTCGCACGCGCTCATGTGTGTGTGTGTGCTGTAACGTGCGAGTCCCCGTCTTCCACCCTAAAACACGAAGCTGAGTCTCAGTACTTTAGCAACACAAGCTTTTTTTGCTTGAAACAGCAACAGTGCGGTTATTTATACACAGACTCAGCAGTCAGGCAGGGCCCTGTAAATTTATAATGTTCCTTGTTCCTTGTATCACCCATTGACGGCAGGCGCTTATAGCATGTCCGCGATCTTTACGGATTCGCTTTTATGGAGAACTGCTACAGCGCTGGGAGACTGCGATTGCTTTGGGATGCTTTTCCGCGTGTCGTCCCGTTGGGTGCAATCCCACAAGAGTTTAGAAACTCACTCACACCAGCCATGATTCTTTTCAAAGGTAAAGTGCAAGTTAATTTGTTTTATGTATTTTTACTTTATATTTTGTATTAATCATTTTTATATGAATAGTTTTGGGTTGTGGAACAAATCATCTGAGTTTCCATTATTTCTTATGGGGAAATTCACTTTGATATACGAGTGCTTTGGACTACAAGCACGTTTCTGGAACGAATTATGCTCGCAAACCGAGATTCCACTGTAGATTATAAGCACACCATAATTAAGCTAGAAATTGTTCACCAGTGACCCATATCTCGTCTAAAATGTACCCAGAGCAAGATTCAAACAGTGAGCGATGCCGTCAAGTGCCTATACATATTGGGAATGCCCTGGGCATTGTGGGTAAAAATATCTGTACATCTCTCGGGTAGCCTTGCATTTCAGATCACTCCTAACACCATAACAGCACTGTTTAGCATAATAACAGATGGGATAAAACTTCCGTTAAGTTGTAATATGCTAAACCACAGTATTTGCACAAAGACTTATTTATTTTGCTCAGTTGGAAGAATCCCAGTCCATCCGCTCCACTTCAGTAGGATAGCCGCGCTCAATGTTAGGTCAAATTACAAATAATCAAACTCTCTGTATGAGGATCTGTTCAAAATGAAAACTTGACAAGAACTCTTTAACGTAGTGCTAAATCAGACATGCTGGGCCTGTGCTCAGCCTCTTCACATTCTTTGTTGTTTTCTCCTTTACAAGAAGCACTTGAGAGGGGGCCCAATGGCCGAGGAGCTCTCTTACACGAATGAATTTTGGATGCTCAGTTTCTTGGATTGTTTTCAAAGAGGACTTTTGTGCTTGCTACATCATTTTAATTTGTTTGAATGAGTTGTGTTTCATTACAATGTCAGTCAGTCAGTCATTGTCCAGCCCGCTATATCCTAACACAGGGTCATGGGGGGTCTGCTGGAGCCAATCCCAGCCAACAAAGGGCGCAAGGCAGGAACAAACCCCGGGCAGGGCGCCAGCCCACCACAGTTATTACAATGTTTTGTTTCCAATTAACAGAAATTAAATTAAAAAAAAAGGACGTTGCTCCTATCTACTGTGTGCTTAGGCCTTTCTTTAGTCTCTCCATAAACTCCGTAATCAGATATTCAATCACAGTTAAGTGACCCGACTTATATTCAGGTGCAATTCGAAGCTACAGCTTGTGCACCCTACACTTCCATGGCTGCCTGTTTTGGGTCTGAAGTTGTATTTCCTCATGAGGGTCTAATGTTCAGTGCTTACACTGTGTTAATGAGTCGCAGATCAATGAAGTCTGCTCGGTGGTGTTTCTCAGATCTTCTCAAAAACATGAAGAGGCATTGTTAGTTGTTCTTTTAAGATGCTGGTAATATTTTAAGGTTTAGCTTTCATGAAAACAAAATATGTTTCTATATTAAATATCTGCATTGCTGGGCAGTTTTCACAATTGAGAGACAGAAACCAGAAGAGCTTGTGAGGGAAACTGCCAAATTTGGCTTGGGTGTGGCCCTGCCCGCCCCTTGTTCTTTAGTGACAGTGTCATGCAGTGTTCCTAATGAACTCGGAATAGAGGGACAGAACGACTATTTTCACCATCACAGAACCTGATCTACTGGTATTGTGACCTCATCACAAGTTTCTGTCTATGAGCTGGCAGGCTCCTCCCATTGTGTATAAAACCTCAATGTGAGCCTTCATTGGGGACACTGGAAGGCACCTATCTGGGACTCAGACCTCTGAAGTCAAAGCAGAAGAAAGCTACCAAAGCCTAGAAAGAATGGCCTCTACTGGACTGCAGATTTTGGGCATTGCCCTTGCTGTGCTTGGCTGGCTGGCTGTCATCGTTGTGTGCGCCCTGCCAATGTGGAGAGTGACAGCTTTTATCGGCAGCAACATTGTGACGGCTCAGCTCATCTGGGAAGGCATCTGGATGAACTGCGTGGTGCAGAGCACGGGGCAGATGCAGTGCAAGGTCTACGACTCTATGCTGGCCCTTTCTCAAGACCTCCAGGCCGCTCGGGCCCTCTCTGTCATCTCAATTGTGGTGGGGCTGCTTGCTATATTGGTGTCTATTGTGGGAGGCAAATGCACCAACTGTGTGGAAGATGAGTCCACCAAAGCAAAGATAAGCATCGTTGCCGGCATTGCCTTCATACTCTCTGGCCTGCTCATCCTTATCCCTGTGTGCTGGACTGCCAACACCGTCATCAGGGACTTCTACAACCCCTTGCTGACAGACGCCCAGAGGAGAGAGCTGGGAGCCTCACTCTACATCGGCTGGGCGGCAGCTGCAGTTCTCATCCTGGGAGGAGGTATGCTTTGCTGCTCCTGTCCGCCTCGGGATGAGAAACCCTACTCTGCCAAATACTCTGCTGCAAGATCTGCTGCTCCAAGCAAAGAGTACGTGTGAAGAGCCGAGGAGTGGACTTTGTGATTAGACTGGTGCCACAAATCATTCCAGGAAGAGAGTGCACGGACTGGTGCTTGCACCCCCTTTGATCGTTTGTTTCCTTTGTCGTGTTATGTTTCACTAGAAGTGATCATGTCCTCCCCCTCCTGAATACCAGAGACTGCGTCTGTTAACTGATCTGAATGGGGAGCGGCTGGCCACTCACATCTGAAGCACACAAACCCATTTGTGGTGTGGTAGGGGGTGGGGGGGGGGGAGTGGGGGGGGGTGATATGGGGTCAATGTTTGAGAAGTCAGAATTTTGGATAGCAAGCTTGTGTTAATACTTGAGACCTGATACTTAATACTTCAATCATTCAAAGTACATTAATATCTGTATTCTAGTAAAATCTTTATATTTTTACTGTGTAAAGCATTCATTTATATTAAATAGTTTTGTTTGCTTACTCTTTTTATACAAACATTGTATTAGTGTGCAAATGCTGATAATCTTTAAAAAAAAATGATAAAAATAAAGCTTAATTTGTACTTTACCTGTCTTTTCATGTCTTCATTGGTACTAAATACTGAAAGTGGTGGAAATGTAACATAACTAACATAACAACTTTGGGGGATTCATGAAGGGGTCACTCCTTCCTTTTTATTCAGTTCTGTTTTAGAAATTCTGGTAAGACAGCACCAACCTGAAATGTCTCCATGGGCTGTGTTTTCATAGAAAAAAAGGCATTTTGATTATTAAATTCTGTCGATCTTAATAAACAAAGGGGCCTTATTATTTTGAAATACTTCTAAGATGAGCTCCTGTCTTGTGTACAAATTAAAATAAGTGAATGAGGCTATTGATGAATAACAACCTTTACTCTAATGAAGAATTATTGAGTCCTCCTTAATTGCATTTGTTTTATTTTATAATAGGAAGAGAAAGGGATTTATTTTCTTTCTTTCTTTCTTTCTTTCTTTCTTTCTTTCTTTCTTTCTTTCTTTCTTTCTTTCTTTCTTATTTAATGGTTCCCAATTTCTTCTCTCTGTTAGCTTACCTAAGTAGTCATTGTGATCCAGCAGGCAGGCAGACATAAGTGAACTCTTATTATTGTGACAGTTGACAACGTTCACGTTGCAAAACAATACTAATGGGAAGGACAGGTAACTGAACAAACTTTCAACTTAGTCGCGAGTCCATTGGAGTGAGGGCAGCAATGCCAGAATATGTCAGGACTTGGTCCTCGGCTCTGTCCCTAGCAGGGTTGCCCACCTTGTGGACTGTGTTTTCCGGGCCCCCTTGGTGCTCTAGACATCCAGACAGGTACGGCCAACAGAACTAAAGGTGTCCGGATTAGGCGGCCGTCTCGAAGCTGAACTGATGGAAGGAGGCCCTTTAAGACATCGCGGCACTATGGAAAGTGTACTTAAACAGCGGTTATGTCTCTTTGTATTTCTACATAGATCGGCATCGTATTATTAGAAATAGCATTACTTAACTGTGAAACACACTTTAATATGGAAGAAAGTTGCCTTTAAATATGTATAGCGTTACGCCCTGTGCTCACACTCTTTCTTAGTTTTGGTGTTTGCGCGTGGTCTCTTTTGTCACGTAGCTGCCCTGCTTTGATTAGCCCGATACTCAGTTAATTCAGGGTAAGAGGTTCTATAGCAATACTCAGCTATCAGCTAAATCACTGCACCAATCATACATCTATCATCGATTAGGTTGATTTCAATTTTTTGTGCACCACCTGTTGTTTCTTTTCTCGATTTCCAGTGTTTTTAATGTGGGGTCCTTGACTAAGAAGATTTACATTTAAAAAGAGGCAGAGACGCGCTCATTTTGTTTAAAATGAAGGAGGCCTGGAGTGTCCCCTCTGCGACAATGGGTGTGCTGGTGACAAATGCCCACGGGACGATTTGAAACTGCGCTAAGGTCAACCGACCGGTTTTTAAAAACTGCCGGAGGCAGCTCGGCGCCCGCGTTCATTGTGCTGGAGCAGAAATCCGTATTTACATATCAACCAGGTAACAGGCGGAGCAGCGTTATAAATTAACAGAGAAAATCGTTATTCCGTGGTTAGCTTGTGTTGGATTGACTAGATTTCGGTCTGCCTTGAAACAAAGTCTGGAGATTAACAAATGCGCATAAAAAAACAAACAAACACGAGGCAATACCCCGGCGGTGATAAACAGGCGCCCCTCCTTATCGTCCCTCCATGTTCAAAAGTGACGTAAGCCCATTTCAGGGCAGCAGCGATCCGGTGTTCACACTCGGCACCATCGGGAGCAATGGTAGGAACCAAATCTGGACGGGACGCCAGTCGACCAAGTCCATTAGAGCGTATACCCAAGTAGCTATTTATTCAAACAGATACACACACGAATTGCAAAAAGAGGGAAACTTCTGACATGGCTAAAGATAGGAGAGCAATCACAGTGAGGCATTATAGGAGCTCTAAAGGTATGGGAACGCATCCTGGACAGAAGGCCAAGCGTAACCTGCCCTGACAGGGATACCGGGTGGAGATGCAGGTATACCTGGGTCGGCCGGGGGTGGGGGCTTTGGGAAGACAATCTCAGGGCATACCTACAGTAAGTCGCCATTATTCAAAGAAGGGCGACCATCTCATCGCAACGCAGAAGGCGCTCTGTATCTTTGTAATTTAATATCTTGTTAAACGTCCAAGGCTGGTGTTACTGAGTAATAAAATGGCAGACCTCAAGCAGGGTTGTCAAAGTCAGATCCCGGAGGGTCGCAGTGACTGCAGGTTTTTTTCCATCAATTTTCGCCATTAATGGCCGGTAAACTGCTGCTATTGATATGTTCATCGTTTTGATGGACTTTTTGACATTCTGAATCGTTAAACAGGGGCCAAATAGTAATACAATGCCAAGTAAGCCAAACGATGACGAGCTAACTCGAAGACCCGCCACTTATTTCGCTCCAGTCAATTTCCTAAAGCTGTTAACGAAACCCATTTGATTCGATGGCTGCTTAATGGCTTCATTCTGACAGTCCATTTTTCTGCGAGCAAAAGTAAAGGCTGAATTGTTTGGAGTTGCTTTCTGACAAGAAACATTCAGACAATCTACAGGCAGCGATTAACAGAACGCATGGAGAGCACAAATAAAATTGATGCGTTCAATATTAGATAGATAAAACTGAAAAGAAGGGAAGAGTTGAGACTCCAGAATGAGGAACCCAGTTGAGCTAATCCGGAGTTTGTTTTTTATTATTAAAAATGTATTTGTATACAATGCTCAAAAATGTAAGAGTGTCTGTTTTGTTTCGGTTTTTTTTTTTGGTGTTTTTGATGACTGTGACAACACAAACTAACCTAACTAGTTAGCCGTGTTTGTGTTTGGTGAGATGACGTTATCTCAGATCTCATACAAATAAGACAACAGTTGATGCAAATTATAAAATGGAAGATCATGCACATTAAACATGAAGACTAACGATTTAAACAGTAACTGTATGAACTAACCTTATCTTAACAATTTTTTATGCAAAAAAAAAAGTCTAAGAAATGCACATTTCTGTAAAGAGAACAGACGGGTGGCTCAGCAGTCAGCGCTGCAGAATGGGTCAGATCCCCGCCAGTGTGGAGTTTGCACGTTCTCTGGGTGTCTTATTCTTTTTTTTTCTCTCCCTCATATCTCAGGGGTCTTAAGCTCATTGGCGGTTCTATGTGGGCCTTGTATTTGCGAGTCAATGCTGCGACAAACTGGCGACCCTTGCACTGTGCATGCTGCACAAAGATGCCTAGACTTCAATTCCTGCGATTCTGAATTGGCTTAAGCAGGTTTTAAAGTAAATGAATGGCCTTTTTGTTTCTTTTCGGGTATCAGTTTCAACACTGGCATTTTAATTATTTCTCTTCGTGCATGATATGTAATGAAACTTTGTAAGTTTTGGGACAAACTCAACAAGAAGCCTTAATTGTTTAAAGTCAAAGATGTCACTGAAGTAGCCACAGGAATTGGTCCCTGACCTCACAACCTCAAACAGGAATAGGTGATATGAAGAATGGTACACTCTTAAAAATAATATGCCACTTTACTGGGTTGTCTGGTTCATTGCTCGACAAATTCATTTAATTCTGGGAAGGGTTCTTTGTATATGAAGATGGCCCTCTGCACTTGAAAAGTTTCCTAATACACCAAAAATCTTTAGTATATAGTAGGCTATCTAGTAGATCAAGAAAACCTGAACCCGGCCTGTTAATGTATGCAGCAAGAGTCCACAAATCCATTGTTATTTCACAAAACAGTTATTGAATCAGTATGGAATCTGTTTCAAATGTAAAAAAGGTTCTTTCTGGTTTGGTTCTTTTGGAAACCAAAAATGGTGCCCCTCTGAGCGCACTCTGAAGAACCACTTTGGCACATTCATAGGGTAGAGGATGTTGAATCGATTAGCAGCTCTGGTCTACTGGGATGATGGATAATGATGGGAAAACTGGGGTGGGTGACCAGATTTTCAAAGCCCCAAACAAGGAGGCCACTTGTGTAGTGTGTATGTATGTATGTGCATTGACTTGTGTCCACACATAATGCCCATCCTTATTTGTTTAGTGCCTGCTTTGTCTCATTATTATCAAAGAGGGATCAGCGGCATAAGAGAGAGAGAAAAAAAACATTTTCACACCAAGAAACATTTGCTTGTACATCAAATCACCACACATTTTTTGAAACTGGATTTTGCATTTCATAGACGTTTGTGACCTTCCTTTAAGTATCTCAGCGCAGGTATTACAAACTCAGAGCGGTACAATTTGTTTGTTTTCGAAGGTCCATAATGAACGTTAATGCGCTATTACATGCCTTGAATTACAGCTTTCCGTAAACATCAGGTTCATTTACCTTCCTAACTTGATGTAGTAGAATATTCACCTGAAGAATAAATCCATTGCTCCTCGATAGGTTTTTCGACTGGAAGACGACGGATGGTCATCAAAGTGCGCGACCGCTTTGATGACCATCGCTTTTGTGATGAGCGCACAACGCCTCATGCAGTCGCACAATTAGATATTGATTGGTTCGAGAAAAGGGGATGAATGCATGCTACACTCCTGATTAAAACATATGCTTTCTTCTGCATTGAAGATTTGCTTACGGAAGCGTATTAGAGCAGAAAAAGAAGACGAAGAAAAATAGGGGCATTGTGAAGAAAAATGTCAATTTAATTATTCCATCCATACACTGCAGGGTCGCGCCCGTCCCAACAATCATCGGGCAGGAACAATCACTGGACGGGGCGCCACTTCATCTCAAGGTGACGACGATCACACACATACAACCAGTAGCGGCAAATCCCCAAACCTGCATGGCTTTGGATGGAAATCGAAGCATGCGGAGGAAGTAAAATATACAAACTCCAGGCAGGGAACATACCGTGCCCCCACATGTTTAATACATGCTTTAAGGCATTTCATCATGAAAATGATATCAAACATACATCTTAGTATTCTCAAATATTTAGAGAGCTGTAATATCATGAAGTTAATGCATGCTGTGTGACGATCGCTGCCCCTCGGCTCCCCTCAGGGTAAGAGAGAGCCAGTTTAAGCAGCACGTAGCGATTAATGACCGGGTACTTAGAATACTTACAATGTGAAGCATTTAATGTGCTGCATTAGTTACGATGGGGGTTGAGAGTAAAAAAAAACCATCCATTTTTAAGATGACGTCAACGACGTTCTACTTTAATGACAAAATAAAATGAGATTAAAGTGGAAATTTTTAAACGATAGTCGACATTTCGACTTTAATCTCTCTCTACATAGTCTTTTTTGCTTCTATGTGGCCCTAATACGTTTTCGTGTTTTGCATTTTTTTCCCATCGAAACTGCCGGGCAGTGTAAACGACCAGTTGTGATTGACAGCTTGCTTTTCTTTTGTGTGATTGATTGGTGGTTTAATGTCAGTGTCGGCTGGGCTGAGTTTCCTGCACAATACTCTTTCCTTAGATGGACAACTCGTTCAAACCGGGACATACTTGGGATTAATAAAGTATCTATCTATCTATCTATCTATCTATCTATCTATCTATCTATCTATCTATCTATCTATCTATCTATCTATCTATCATAATGTTATATTTCAGTTATTTCTCTAGACACCTGGATGCATAGCTTGAAATCAGGACTATCTTAGTCAAACCGCAACATCACATTAGGAGGAAAACTATATATTTTTTTGTTTTTGTAAACGTGATAATATAGATGGATGTATTGAATGGATTACGTTTCAGAGTATGATATTAATATTAGATGCGATGTTCATGTGTATGAGCATCACTATCAATCATTAAACCATAGACAATAAAGTTCACAAAAACAGCGCTGCCTTAAGTTTTGCGTGTGCGCTTTATGGGTTGAATATCAAACGTCGGCATTATTATTCTTATTGAAATCTATGAACAAATCCGAATCTAATAGTTGTTTATGTCGATTTTTAGTACATACATCAAAATGCATGCTTCTCTGTGAAAGCTGAAACTAGCGGCTTGACGAAGTTGACATGCGCAGTTGACAGACGAGAACACACCCGAGTGGCAGGTGTGACAGGCCAGTTTGTCAGCGTCTTGCCACTCAGCTGTTAATTAACACGGATGGGACGTTTCCGTAAAACCCCTCGATACGAAACTGAACACTAAGAAAATGGTGCGTCACAGCCCCTACCACCCAGAAACGTATCACGAATATGAAATGTAATAATTCGCACATTATTTTCAGGTGTATAGGTATATGTGCATATAAATACTATTTTTAAAATGAAGTTATATAGAGGGCGGCACGGTGGCGCAGTGGGTAGCGCTGCTGCCTCGCGGTTAGAAGACCTGGGGACCTGGGTTCGCTTCCCGGGTCCTCCCTGCGTGGAGTTTGCATGTTCTCCCCGTGTCTGCGTGGGTTTCCTCCCACAGTCCAAAGACATGCAGGTTAGGTGGATTGGCGATTCTAAATTGGCCCTAGTGTGTGCTTGGTGTGTTTGTGTGTGTCCTGCGGTGGGTTGGCACCCTGCCCAGGATTGGTTCCTGCCTTGTGCCCTGTGTTGGCTGGGATTGGCTCCGGCAGACCCCCGTGACCCTGTGTTCGGATTCAGCGGGTTGGATAATGGATGGATGGATGGAAGTTATATAGAGCTGATTCAATATAAATATATCAATATATATTTAACATAATATTTAATATGTCATTGCCCTGTACACAAAACATAACACATTTATGACCCATAATTAAATACGAAGTTTCGTTACGTCGTCGTAAATGAATGAGAATTGCGGAAGTCCCAGTGACCCGTTTGCAAATCACATGCACGAGAATCGACCTCGAGTCAAGGTGAATGTTGCGCATGCGCTTTAAATATCTACCGCCGACAACATCACGCTGGATACGCATACGCTTTAGCGCTTCTGTTCGTTCGTCCGCATAAATCGGTTCACATATTTCACTGAATCAAAAAGAACGGATCGGTTGCAAATAGCCCACCACTAGTATAGAACAGTTGCAAGGAATACGCAACTCCAGAAGCAACCATATAAACCTTGAAGGCATAATACAATAGGCTTGTAACAACCAAATGAAGCTTAGCAATCCATTCTGTCATAAAAAGATACCTCTTTCTTCTGTGATCCCCCTGCGTCTGTCCCACAAGTGCTGCATGTGGATCCCTAGCAGCCACCCGTCCTGCAGACTCTGACTAAGTGAACGTGAAAATGTCAGCAATGAAATTAGCAGCCCTACAGTGAAAAACGAGATGAAAATGTGGGTGAGCCTCTTCCCATCCAACGCAATAAGACTGGCATTATTAATAATTACCCTGGTCTTGGCCAAAACAGCTATCAGATAAGGACCGCTGTTCACTGGTGAGGAGACGGCCGGTTCTGGTGAAAAATAAAGTTTTGTCCTGTAAATAGCGAAGGCTGACAAACACCAATTATTATGTACAAATGACAATGGAGAAAGGATAAGTACATCATGAATGGTGAAGAGCGATAAGAATGATGGTGTGGTACGATTCTGCTCTTGTCTTTTTGAAAATAGAAATAGTAATCGATTTAGAGGAGATGCCAGCTGAGACCAAAGCATGCAGAGTCAAGTTTTAGTCAGCTCTCTTCTGCCTCACACACACTTAGTTATCTACAGCTTTAATGTCATTTTCTAATATACTGTTTTTTTTCTGTTTGTGTTTTGTTCTGCTGTTAGGCTTGTTCTCCTAACGATGCTGTTCTCCATTTGAACATTTGTTAAATGTTTCGCCATCAGGCGAAGTATAAAAAATGTTGCTTTAAACTTTTTGTCAGGCAGTATAATTTATGCACTAGCTGTTATGGGGAATGATACGTGTTGGGGGGGGGGGGAGGGGGGCCCATACCTGTGTTCACTTAAGGCCCCCAAATCACCAAGTCCACCCCTGCATGCCACCTCTGACCCAGAAGATCCAATCGTTTGGTTGAAGGCTATCGTGCCCATCTCTGATTTTAAATGAATGCCAAGCCAAACTGCCAAATTTGTGGTTTCCAGTTTTATGGATCTTTAAAAGTGCCCAAAGTAAGTTATTGCTTGTGGTATAGCGGGTCCACTGCTCAGATCAAAGGCCACTTTTTAAATAAATAACTGCCGCGGCTTAAAGAGGGGGGTGTGGTAGTGTGGCCAGAGCAGTTCCCGGGTGAATTTGTGATGTGGACGGTCCTCGCTTAAGTGCACAGGTGAGGAGTCGTCCGCATCTGTAATTGTTGCCACACCTGATCCACGTCCCCGGAGCATATAATAGAAGCACGAGGTGGTCAGTAGGGGGAAAGAAAGAAGAGAGAGACAAGAACGTGAAGGGAGGTTAAGGGTGAAGAAGATGGCAGGAAGCAGTACGGAGAAAGTCAGTGAGAGCGAGAGTGAGAGCAGGTTCATGAAAGTTTAATGCAGCTGGTTGAAGAGCCCCGAAGGAGTGTTTGGCCAACTCTCGGAGGGGGCACATTGAAGCGGTCGCTCCAGTTGAGCAGTTTTGAGGAGCTGGAGTGACCGGCAGAGGAAATGATTCAGCACAGAAGGTAGCGGGAGTCATGGAGGCTTTGGGCCCCAGCGTGAGCGTCCTGGCCGCTGGGGAAGGAACCCAAGTCTCGGTCCGGCTGGAGCCCAACGTAGCCGGGGATCAGAGGGCTACTGGACCAGAAATGAAGGAGCTGCATTTGCTGGTTGGGCGACTCTCCTGTTGTGGGGCCCGAATGGGAGAATCAGGGGAGTCACCAGTAAGGAATAAGTACGCACCAGATTTTTAAAGAAGGACTGCTTCCAGCCATTATTTTAAACTCGTTGGTTTAAAGGATTTTTTTTTTCTATTGTGTTTTTAATCTCCACAGTTCACTTGTTTTTATTTGATTATTTATTTATTTATTAACTTTGAGAGACACTGCACTTATTTATTTGAACACTTTGATTTTGTTGATTTTTAATAAAAGCACTTAACACTTTTTGCACCATCTCCTTGCTTCATTGCTGATGTCTTCACTGCCTAGCTCATCGGTGACATTACCGATGGTGTCGGGTTCAAGAGCTCCCAGAAGCTGGATAAGGGGCATGGAGCAGAACCCACATTGTCATATTGCTATAAAGTTTGTGCATTTTCCTTTCTCTGATTACTTTGGTTAAGTAATCTCTTTAAAGATAAACTTGTCATTCCTTGAAAGCCTTTGTATAAAAACAAGAATAGGAAGTGGTTTTATATTTGGGGCGGGACACGTGCTGTGACTTGTGCTTAACGCGTGGGGCTTTAGGGCCTGCCGTAACTTTAGCAGTCCACCCATCCTTTGTGATTCCTGTTCTCTCGATTCAGTCAGTGCTTGTGGGCATCTACAGGAGCCTAGAAGATGTTAAGAAATGTGACCGAGTCTTTTGCATTTACCCTTTCCTTCCATTAACAAATGTATTTAACCAAATCAGGGTCACAGCTACATGATCTGTGGTGTCATCATTGAATGCAAGCAAGGGGTCAACCCCAAACTGGGTGGCAATTCATTGTGGCTCACATCTACACAGCCAATTAAATGAACATGCGAGTCTTTGGGATGGACGAGGAAACTAAAAAGCAAAAAAAGAAATCATTTGGAGACAGAGAGAGAATGCAGACTCCACAAGAGTGTGACCAGAGCAGGGCTGTGGTGCTGTGAAGCAGCCATGCTAACCACTGTGCCACCTACATTTACCACAGCTGAGAAGGGCACAGCCTTGAATGGTCTCATCTTTAAAAGTCTGATTTAATTCCTCCCTTATAAATTAGTTTTGTTCTTTGTGGTTTTTCTTGAAGTACAGCTAAAATAAGATATTAATCTGTGCACCTTCCTGCAGAACTGGATGGATCAGAGGTGTCGGGTGGCAGTACAAGCACACTAAGCAGGGTGGTAGAACCAGCTTCAAGGAATGTGAAGCAGTTAAAGGGGTCATCGAAGAAAAACAAGAATGACAGTCCATGTAGGTCAACATCTCCACCCAGTCAGCTCAAAGAGACAGAAACCAGGTGTTTTTTTTCTTCCATAAGTAGGTGTGTTCTTCTTTTCAGCAACCAGAACGTCCACCCCCCTGGCCTTTCTTCCAAATATATATCGGGTTGATTTCCTTGAGCTCACTGCCACCTGTCAAACACTGCAGCCTCACTCGACATACACAAAGCATCACAATGGCTATCGCAGCTCTTGAGATGGCAGGCATCGCTCTGTCGGTGCTCGGATGGATGGGGGTAATCCTAATCTGCGCCTTGCCTATGTGGAGGGTTACAGCCTTCATTGGCAGCAACATCGTGGTGGCTCAAGTCTTTTGGGAAGGCCTCTGGATGAATTGTGTCAATCAGAGCACTGGGCAGATGCAGTGTAAGGTCTATGACTCCTTACTGGCTCTTTCACAAGATCTGCAAGCTGCTCGTGCCATGGTGACCATCTCTATTGCTGTGGGCTTCCTTGGTATCCTGCTGTCAATTGTTGGAGCCAAATGTACCAACTGCGTACAAGAGGAGAGTATCAAGGCCAGGATCAGCATTACCACGGGCATCATGTTCATCATCACCGGGCTTCTCACCCTGATTCCTGTGTGCTGGACGGCCAACACAGTCATCAGAGATTTCTACAACCCTTTGCTGACAGATGCCCAGAGGAGGGAGCTCGGAGCCTGTCTCTATGTCGGCTGGGCATGCTCGGCTGGTCTGATTGCGGGTGGTGCTCTGCTCTGCTGCACCTGTCCACCTAAGGAGGACAACCACTACTCTACCAAGTATTCAGTGGCAAAATCCACAGCTCCCAGTAAGGTCTACGTGTAATGGGTGCAGGTACAGAAACCATAGCAACAGAATCACATGGACTGGGATCCTCAAACAGTTTATGAAAAATTGGAAGAACCTGATAATCAGGATCTTGTCGAATGTGCCAATTCATCTTTTTTAAGTGTTTTTATTTTTTTGTTTTCAGTGGCTTTGTAAATAGTTCCTGCATACTCTGGGAAAAGTTTTATAAAGGGAATTGAAGTGGAGAGCTTCAGGAGTGTTGAGAGTTTTGTAAAAGTGACCAGGATTTGAAGAGACACTGAGTTGAAGTTTCATTGCTGTGAACTGCTGGAGTGGGAAAGGCCGAAGAACAAGCAATGACTGCTTAGGATCTGAGCGTCTTTGAGCTTTCATGGGGTTGTTATTCACTTTCTCAGTAGTCTCCTGCACTGGGTCTTGAGCTGTGGGGGTCACAGTCAACAAAGGGTCACTTTGGTACCCTGCATGGCCTCCATCACTTAACAGACTTATCTACTCTAGAGCGACTTTTTTTACGTTTTTCGATTGTGCATTGTGATTTATTGTAAATGTTAAAAAAATGTAACAAACAATGATGCTTAAAAAATCTTAATGACTGGTTTTCCTTTGCTCTTCTTCAAATTCATTTTAAATAACGAGAATATATCTTGTAGTCTAAACAAGAATGGGAAAACGTAATCATTCAGCCCTGACGTGAAGCTTCATTTGTGTGAGCACCGACACATTGCAGCAATCTTTCTCGCAGCAGCCAATTTTCATGAGGGTTTTCACTAAGCTCATAAATCACACATGCCCATTTAGAGCCGTCCAAGTGTGTGTGGGCACCTCCAGGTACATTTCTCCTTGTGTTTTCTGGCTTTCTGCACGTGGGACTTGGTGTGCTAATGTCGGTACATCTGAGCATTGGCTGTATGTGTCTGTGTGTGCTCTGGTGTAGCTGTTCATGAGTCGTGTTTTCTTTGTTATATAGTGTGTGTGTGTGTGTGTGTGTGCGCGCCCAGGCACTCTTGTTTGTCGCTGGGTTTGGGCACACCTGAGGTTTTCCTCTCTATGTGCTCTCACTTCTTCGATTGCGTCTGTGAGGGCAAGCCACCTTTTCTTGTGTCATCACACGTTCTGATTTGTCTGTGTGCTTGAACCACCACTTAGATGTGTCTTTGACACTAAATACATATCTCTGTGTACTTTGGTTCACTTATAAATTTGCATTTATTGTATATTTGGCTGACACCTTTACCCAAGGCAAGTGAAAAGACATTTACATTTGAGATATAATTGGTTACATTTCTTTTGTTTTTTCCTATTGGAGCACATGCAGGTAAAGTGACTTTGCTGATGTTTCGTGGGATTTGAACACACAACCTCAGGGTTTGAACAACTACACCACACTGATAGGGTCGGTGTTCATTACAATTGTTCATAAATACATTGTTTTTTTTTTTAGTTCTGGCACAAGGCTGGTTTAATGGGCTGTTCAGAAGTCACACTGAAGGTCAGAAGAGGGAGCACCATGCCACCGACATGTCTGCTCACCATTTGTGTTTATGAATGTAGATGCCACTGGACCTCGTGTCCATATTGTGCAAGCATTTGGGAAACGCTGTGTCTCGATGTGCTCTTGTTTGCCTGTGTGCACCTGTACAGTATTTAGTCCTGTGCTACGCGCTCTGGCTTGTTTTATTTGTGAAGATCCCACTGACGCGTGCCTCTGTACATTCTTGGGTTTGACAGACGTGTCTGTGTGTGTGTGTAGACAAACCACTGATTCCACTGTTACTGCCAATCTGCGCTGTGGGTTTGTGTGTTTCTGCACCCTTTGTGCAATTCTGTTCTATTTGTTTGTCTTTGGGTGTTGCTAGCCTTTTTCCTCTTGCTGCTCCAGTAAACATTTCACTTTACTGTTTACATGTAAGCTGCCAGCAGGTTATATGAAAGATGTATTTTTTTTTGGCTCATCTTCACTCTTTTCATGTCTATAAACTCATAAACAGAAGAAAAAATTACAAAGGTTGTGTTCTGTTGGAGCAGCTAGAACACAAAAATTAATTAAAAAAGGGAACATTCTGTGGGCATTGAGGGCTGTGTGCAGGGACCGGGGGTTGGCATACAATAAAGAGAGGTGTAGTGCAATAGTGTAGGGGTGGCACAAAGGAATGACGGCTTGAAATGAGGTGTTGAGGGTCAGAAAAAGAATTGAAGTAAGGCCTAAAAACCTTTATATTAAGTGTTGACTTGAATTTAATAGGAGGTGAAAGAAAGAAAGAAAGAAAGAAAGAAAGAAAGAAAGAAAGAAAGAAAGAAAGAAAGAAAGAAAGAAAGAGAAGGAAGTCCCCTTTTTTTCTGCTTCCTCTGGTTTTGTCGTTGATGAATAAGGAAGCGCTGAGTCAACATTTTTATTAGCCTGTTTTATCTTTTCCATCAGATTACAAGAATGGAATATTTTTTTAACTTTTTGTTGATCTTTAGTATAGTTAAAAATCTCTCCAGGTTTGCTCTTCTTTTGAGTTTAGACACACTGACTCTTACAAACTTGGATTGCTCATTATTGTGGCCAGGTAAGAGCCAGTTATCCATTTGACAATTGTGACGATCACACAGGGGAATATGAGGGTTTGTCAGCATGCAGCCACCTCACGTTCTCTGCTTTTACAAAGGAATTTTCATTCCAAAATTTGGAATTTACTATAGTTTCATTTCAAGTTTGTTGGAGCTGAGTATACATGGGAGTCAGTGCAGCACCTGCAGATTTGCAGACTGGAGTGGTGGTCCTCAAAGAAGAGACAGGAGTTTCTACTCCAGTTTTCAAGTGTGTATCCCAATTATTTGTGAATTTGCCAACCTTGTGAGTTTTGAGACATTTAGGTGGCTTCGTATTTGTGTTTGAACTCCTTGCATTCTCCCCCTTTGTGTTAATAATCCTCTCTTGACTTTGCCACTTGGATGCCTGACTTTCCCCAAAGCAGAATGGCCGAGCAGTTAAGATACAGCCAGTGTTTGAAATGGCACCAAATTACTGGTGGTGCTCTGTTTATGGTTGTCCACCACTAGACTTCAAAGAGCAGAAGTATGGGTGGGATGTCCCATGTGAAACTTCAAACTCAACTAAGGTATGTTGCTAGTACTCCAAATAGAAATTGGAAGAGATGCCAGTTCTGTGAGCATCAGCCCACTTAAAACAATGTGTACAGTCCCTGTTAATTTCAATCATGGTTTGCGAATTTCAAATCGTTCTTTACATCAGGGCAATGCCTCCAGATTTGCAGACTGGAGTGGTGGTCCTCAAAGGGGAGACATGAGTTTTCAAGGGAGTATCCCAATTATTTAGGAATTTGCCAACCCTGTCTATGTGTGCTCTGAAGGTTGATAATCAGCACTTTCCAATATGGGGTGAAGGTACTCTGCTGGAAAAGAATGATTTCCTCTTTGCAAATTAGGAAGAAGTATGTACCCCAAATAACTGAATTTAAACATTTTAGGGTCTTCTTCATTTGTGAGGATAGAGGAAATCTTAAAGTTGACTAAAAATGACAGCAGTGGCCACAGTTAAGCAAGTTGCTAAAGCAGGAGGGGCGTAGAGGGCTACAAGTCTTCGGACAGAGCTTTCAATTTACCATTGAGTCTAAATCACCATCCTTGCCTATGTTCACAAGCTTAGGATAATTAATGACCAGAACAACAAGATTTTACTTACAAGCATCTGAAGTCTGGTGTTCCTGAATTGGGATGCTTTGCTCATGTTCCTCGCTAGGCTGACATATTCAGCTGTATGATGGAATGTTAAAGGAGAACTGCTACTTTTCTGGATTGAAAGGCAAAAATTGATGTGATGTCCCTGACGAGAAGTTCTCTCAGGGTGTGTCGGCCCCACTTCTTCAGTCATTACATGTCCACCCTGAGACACATCAGTAAGGGGATTTGAACATCAGTTGCTGCCTCAGAGAGCACTTCATTTTAAAAGCTGAACTGAAAAGAGTACTCTCTTTCATCCCGCAGCCCACACCACTTCTAACCATGCAAGTGCTAAAGTCATGTACAAGGGAAAAATGTTAAACCCTGTTATAGGTGGTCTGAGTAAACCTACGGGTGACTCTCACAACAGGGCTTAGCAAGTATGACCCTTTGGAAGAAGAAGCAGGGCAGGTAGAAAGAGCACCTGTGAATTCCTCTGAAGGACAAGGAGACCACAGCTACAGATCAAGTGGGCTTGTTTGTCCCACACCACATGGCACCACCAGGACAAGAGTGAAGTGTGGCCACTTTATTATGTGTACATGCCCCTCACATACAGTATGTAAGGATTCAGTGCCATTGAAAGTAGGCAGACAGTGTGTGTACAGTTTAGATGAAGAATGGACGGGCTCAGAGATTAAAGAGGATGATGAAAGCGGACTGATTTTATGCCCTAGATTTGACACAAAGAGTGAAGTGTAGGGTAATTCTCCATGCCCAAAGGGTAGGAAAATCTTGGAAAAATAAAATGAATTTATTTCAATACGCTGGCTTATCCAGTCAGCTCAGTATCTGTGGGATTAGATGGAACAAATGAGGTCCACTGCAAGCTAATTTGAATAAACCTCTCAGGAAACACCTATGAGTGGAACTGGACCCCATGATGTACCGGGGCACTGTCAAGGGCTCATTCTTGCCTTGCCCAACCATACTTATAGGATAGGCTTTGTTCCTTAGCAACTGAGAACTGTATTAGATGTGTTTGAAAATGTTATGGGACAGACTGGAGTTAACATGGGACAGCAATTTGATAACTTTGTGTGTCCGTCTATGTCCTAATGAATACAGGCTGCTCTTTGAGAAAATGTGAATTATGTCACTCTTACGGACATCTACCTAATGAAGTAGACAATCTGTGTTTTGTGATAAATCCATTGTGATGAATGCCTTAAGTGAAAAGGTTCAACAAACATGCCATTTTACATACTTAGTAAGGCTTTCCATTCCTGACATGGCAGTGGTACAGCAAACTCACCAACAAATCATTGCAAAGTTTTAGGCATTGGTGGTCATTTTGTAGCCTTTAGTGGTCATGCTATTCAATAACTGTTTAGATAGATAGATAGATAGTGGATATTTAGCTATTTACAAAAGCTCAAGAAATAACAAACAGCAACAACACCCCCAATCAAATACACACAAGAATTACAAAAGGAAGAAAACTTCTGACTTGACTTAAAGATAGGAGAGCAGTCACAGTGAGACATTATAAGGGCTGTAAAGGTAAATGGGGTCAAAAGGTGTTGGAACACATCCTGGACATAAGGCCAAACATAACCAGCTCTGGCAGGGATACCTGGGGCCACCAGAGGGAGCCTTGGGTAGACAACCTCAGGGGTTTTGTAGGGTTATACCGGACCCAGGGATACTTCAGAGCAAACTGGAAGAGACCTTGGAAGTGGTCTGGGGATAAAAGAGGCCAGCAGCCACTGCTTCCGTGAACTTGGAATTGGGTGGAGTGTGGATGAGCGCTCACTTGGCAGAAGGCAAGAGGTACAAGGAGGGAGAAAAGTAGAAGGTTTAAACTGGGAGGTGTGAACAGTCTTTTCATTTTTGCTTTACTACCTCATTTGTTGTGTTTCACCTCCAAAGTCCTGTAACTTTCTTTACTCAGTTGTAATGAAATCTTCCTTCCCTTTTATTTTTAGTTTCTTTGGCATTTTTGGGATTTGGGGACTGCACAAATACTCCCCACAGGCTACAAGGTGCATTGCCATTGCTATAAAGGAGCCCCAGTAGTGTTTCTTGACACACCTGTACTGAAAATTTTGTTGGCTGAAAGTCCTGTGTTATTGTGTCAGAGAGAGGATGGGCAGCCTTGATCATAATGGCCATCAGTTTTGTCTTCAGTGCTCTTTGCAAAAAGTTTGCAAGTGTGAGATGTTTTAACTTCTCAAAGATATTTGTTTGTATACTGATCGACTCTACCAAGGGGTCTTCATTGTAGAACAGACTTTCTGTAAGTTGCCATTGTACTCTCTTCATGGTAAGTCTAAGAGACACTCACACACTAAAGCTCAAGGTGATATCAGGCCATGGTTCATAGACCCCAAGGACATTTTAAATGTCCTGTAACTTTCACTTCACAAGCTCAACATCATTGGAGTAGGTGGAAGAGGGCCTACAATGAATTGACTACAATAAGACTCACCAATGGCCTTTTATACCTTTGATGACCCATAATCCACCTGATCATCACAGGAAAAAAAAACATCCACGGACCTGCTTTGCTCTCTTAAGGTCACTAATTTAAACTCTTCTTATGCATTTATGTCTCTCCAGCTATTCAAAACATGGCGCTTCAGTCAGTAGGCATATCCTTGTCTATGATTGGACTGGCCGGCACCATCGCAATCTGTGCAATGCCAATGTGGAGGGTGACAGCATTCATTGGAAACAACATTGTGGTGGCCCAGGTGTTTTGGGAGGGTCTCTGGATGAACTGTGTGTACCAGAGCACAGGCCAGATGCAGTGCAAGATGTATGATTCACAGCTGGATTTGTCTCCTGATCTTCAGGCTGCCCGTGGTTTGGTGGTCATCAGTATAGTCATGGCCTGTCTTGGATTCCTGATCTTTGTGGTGGGTGCCCAGTGCACCAACTGTCTAGAAAATCAGCGTGCTAAAGCCACAATTGTGGTGGTGTCAGGAGTCACCTATGTCCTCACCGGCATTACAACACTAGTACCAGTGTGCTGGACAGCAAACACTATCATCCGTGACTTCTACAACCCTCTGGTACCTAACGCTCTCAAGAAAGAGCTAGGTGCTGCTCTCTACGCCGGTTGGGCAACAGCAGCCTTCTTGCTAATTGGAGGGGCCATGTTGTGCTGGACCTGCCCTCCAGAAAAAGAGCATTACCCCATGAGGTACACACCTGCCAAGCCAAATACTGTCAATAGCTACATTTCCCAAAACTATGTCTGAGCCTCCCTGCCCCTTTCTTGTCACCAGCTCTATCCCACCAGTTGAAATAGACTGAAGAGAGTTCTTGCTTCCTTACTGATCTCTTAATTACTTCTGCATGTCACTTAGTGGACCAGCTGAAAAAGCTCAAGTATGTGTTCTTCACTCTGCTGCTGTCACTTTGAGGACATTGTTCAGCTGACAAGAGTCTCCAGCTAGGCTGAATTCATTTATTTTCTTGAGAGTCTACTAATCTTGTCTACCTCATGCAGACTAACAAAGGCCTTGGCTTTGTCACCCTGAGTACAAGCGAACAATCTCAGCACGCAAGAGTGATGGTCCTCTGAATGCCAGTCTCCATTGCCCCACTTTCATTAAAGCTGTTACTCTTTCTGCCTCCCTTATCTGAGTTTTATCAGTTTTATTATCAAATTTACAAAGCAAAAGCAATTGGCTATATCAAATCACAGCCCTAGATATTCTATAGATCTCTTCATTTGTTACTTTATTTTTGTATAGTTTAATAGTCATTTGTACTTTTATACATGTAAATGAGGTATGGTTTTGTATTTTTCTGTTTCTGTTTTATATTTGTATACCTGAATATAATCACTATGTAAGAACAAATGTAATTAAACTAAATACAACTGACCTGGTGCTCAATTGCCCGACTCCTCAGTATAACTACTGTAATAATCACAATGTATTTTCCAGATTTTTTGCTTATTTCGAATTTCCCTCAGTCACATGGACATGGACACCTGCTCCCTACTCATTTTTGGCTTATGATCACTTTATTACTATGCCATAGTAAGCATTTTGGGCTTTAGTTCTTTGGGATTTGCTGCCATTAGCCAGGGCCTAAAGCGGGGGCCAAGTGGTGTGTGCTGATCTTAGTTATGTCATCTTGTGATTAAAATAGTTTTAGTTACTCACAGGTCTTGTATTAAATATAGTGTTCTGTTATTATTGTATATTTTTTCCAATTATTTACGAGTTCCTAAATGGATGTTTCATAGTCCAGCTCTCCTTGCTTTGGCTGTCTGGCCATAGCCCATCGTGAGTAGCTGGGTCACCCACTTAACCTGGTCAGGTTCAGTAGAAGAAAACACACAGAACTGCCATGCCATTGTCCACAAGTTGAAAAATGCGGGTCAAGTGCAGCATTAGTCAAGATGGACCCAGACCTCTGCTGGTTAAGAGCTATCTGGTCCAACTAGAAACTTAAGCATGACCCCCTATTGAAGCTCTGCCTTGGTACCATCACTTTTGACACTATAAAGAACTGACTCACCTAAAGCTGTTACTCATTCTTCATATATGCTCTGTGATTGAGTGATGGCCTTATCCCGTGATCTCAGTTGGTCCATCAGGCTGCACAGGATGCAGTGGGGATGTCATCATACAGATAGTGACTGAGGAGGTCAACTTGAACACATTTTATCTCACAAGTAGATTTCTTGCTTCAGCCCGCACAGACATATTAAAGACAGATTTAAAATCCTTTCAGACTTCCGGTGGGCTGAGCGTAGTGAGTCTCATGAAATATAAATTCTCTACTACCCTTCCTAGGATTATACATATTCCATATAATACATGTAAAATGTAATTGTCTATGCACTGTTCACAAAAGTTCCTCATGCACAGGTGGTACACAGAGACGAGGCTTAACCACAAGAGTCGGTCCAATTCTCTCCAACACAATTAGATCTGTGCTCAGCAATGTGAGCCATGCCATTACAATACGGTTTCATTTGTCCACAAAGCTGCATAACATCCTAGTAAATACATTTTTGCTTGAGGAAGGTGAGCTTGTCTATGTTTGCACTCAGAGTGGTGGCTCTCTGGCTAAAAGGATTTGGACTGATAACTTGAGATTTCCGGTTCAAATCCTGGCAGTGACGGAAGGAATGCTACTGCGTTGGGCCTTTGAGCAAGGCACTTAACCTGATATTGCTCCAGGGCGCTATACAAATAGCTGACCCTGTGCTCTGACCACCAAAACTCTGTGCATCTCTGGTGCAAGTTGGGGTATGCGAAAAATGACAAATTCCTAATACAAGAAATTATATATGGAGAGTAAAGGATTAAAAAAAAATCTTTTAACATTATGCTCACCTCTGAAAAAATGATTTAAAAGCATAGAATTTTTTATCAATGAGAAAAAATGTTATTGTGTATACATAAACATATAAATACCAAAATGTCAACATAAATACAGTAGGAAAGGCATTCCTTGCATCGATTGCTGCAGTGATGCAGATTTAGTGCACGTCCATGGTGTGACATGTTTGAAGACAGTCACCAGCACACTTGCTGCACTTTTTTTTTTTTTTATTAAATATCTTTACTGTTGCTTGTGCATGACAGGGGAGAATGTTAGTGCCTGATTGACACGTTCAACGCACCCCATTGTGTTATTGCAGGATACCACAGCACAATATTTAATGACTTCCACATTTCCCCTGACATGATGAATGACAGCTGCTGCAATGTGAACAGTGCTTATGAGGCAGACATCTGTCTTGTCCTTCCATTTGATCACAATTATTTTACCTTTTTGCCATTTGATGCTTCACGTGACCAAATTCACTGGGTATATCACGGCATATGCATCAGTTTCACTATCTGTGTCAACGTCTGATGATGTCAACGTCACCTGATCATTATATTCACTTAATTCAACTAATGGTTCATTTTTAGTCTGTTCTAAAATGGACTTTACATTTTTTCATTTACACTTAATTGTGTGTTTTGGGTGAAAGCTACACCCCACTCAGGAATATTGATGTGATACTATAGAACAATATTCATGAGTGGGGTGTAGCTTTCACCCAAAACACAAAACAATATTCATAATTTTTTTTCAGCATGTTATTTCTTCCTCTGGATGGCAACAAAATACTGTCCCAGGTTCTGTTTGGGTTTAACGCTGTGCATCCGAACAGTACAGCTCAACCCAAGAGACACTCAGGCTTAACTACATTTACACAGAAGTCTAAGTTCGGGGTTAATGCCAGAAGTTTAACAGCAGCATCAGAAAACTTGTCCTGCTGTAATACACATTAGATGTCTTGAGCACAGTTCTGTAAAGAACATTATCAGTAATTACACTGACATTCAAGCTCAATTCAGAACTTAGATGACACTTATTTTCTGGGATGTTTCACCCTTTTCATTTGACAGTAACTTTTTCTCCATAATCCTTTGTGCTGCAATACGTTTGGATTCTGGTTGTGCTTGTTGCATCTTCAGTGACAGAACTGGAAAATGAACATGTTGTTCGTTATAATGAGATATTTACATCAGATTCATTTACAGCTTTTGATCATCTGTATAACTCTGTAGCAGCATCCATAAGTAGCACCCATGGCCATGCACTAAAGCCTTGACCATACATTATATCTATCCATCGATTTTGTGACCTTAAACTTTATTATTACAGGGGCTCCGAAAGATGTCATCTACTCTGGCAGCAACAGGCACAGAGTAAGAACAAACCCTGGATGGGCTGGTGCTGCCCATCGCAGGCCACACTCTTGTACACACACATCGTGGGCCATTTCTGAAACACAATCTAACCTCACAAACCCATATTTAAGGATGGATGCAGAAATTGAAGTGAAATGGAGGCTCAGGACTTAAGATCAACATGTTTCAAAAGTAACTTAATCAACAATCAACCTGACCGTGGCAACGCATCAGTTTTTCCAGTTTTTTAAACTGATGCACTATCTTTCATGAGGCAGCCAGCAAGAGACTAAGTTCAAAGGATTTACAAAAATTAGGAGAGAGAGGAAAACAACTGCCAGAGAGAAAACCACTCAGTCAGATTTTGCCACCTGCACCTTGCCCCTTCCACTCCCAAGCCTCATACCCAGCTGAAGAAAACAAGGACTGCAAAAACCAAAGTTACAGTCACCTGACAGCTTGCTCTGTGACCCTGATTTGAAATGTTCAAGTTGTATGTCTCCATATCTAACATTAACACCTGGTTTCTCCTTCAAATCAACATAAGCAGTGATAGAGTTTGAGTCCTGCTGTTTACTGATATTTAGTATTATTGATGACTGTTAAGGGCGGCTCGGTGGCACAGTGGTAGCGCTGCTGCCTCGCAGTTAGGAGACCCGGGTTCACTTCCCGGTTCCTCCCTGCGTGGAGTTTGCATGTTCTCTCCCGTGTCTGCGTGGGTTTCCTCCAGGTGCTCCGGTTTCCTCCCACAGTCCAAAGACATGCAGGTTAGGTGGATTGGCAATTCTAAATTGGCCCTAGTGTGTGCTTGGTGTGTGGATGTGTTTGTGTGTGTCCTGCGGTGGATTGGCACCCTGCCCGGGATTGGTTATTGCCTTGTGCCCTGGGATTGGCTCCAGCAGACCCCCATGACCCTGTGTTCAGATTCAGCAGGTTGTTAAAATGGATGTATGACTGTTAATGAATTAGGTTACATTCTTTTAGAGGTAGTAATTATTCCTTGGCTTCTGTTGGTTTGTGTTGCCCTTTCAAAGGTAGCTATCAGGATACGGAAACATGTCAGAAATAGCTGCACTGGCTCCTGGCTTTTGGAAAGGTATTCTAAACTCTAGCTCTTTAAGAGGAGGCGCCCAAGGGGAAGTGATCTTATGGTCCCTGTAAAGGTATACTTGCTTGCTCTGTTTTGAAGCTAACATGGCCAGCCTAGACCATATTGCTCAATTTGGGAGTTTGAGACTTGAGTGATGAGTGGATGTCACATAGGTAAGTATTGCGGGGTGTACATGTAAATCAAGGCTAATAATTTAGGCATTTCAATAGGTAACTTGTCCACTAATATGAAAAGAATCTTAGAGGTTCAAATGCCTTTCATGGACACTTCTACACACCAGAACAGCCTGGAAAAACTGGCCAAAATTGACTCTCCCTGTGCATAAAACAAGAGCGAATTCAAGGGCTTTATTCCAAAGCATGTTAACTCCATTATTGTTTGGAGAATATTTGTGGCTTCCTAAATTATGAGTACTAATACAAGTCTGAAATACTGAGCAGCTTTTAACACAACATATGTCTATATACAGTGCAGGATATTAGTATCCATACAGCCAGCAACAAGAAAAGCCAGTTGAGGTTTTGGAATAAAACTCAATTAGAATGGATTGGTTTCCTGTCCAAAGAGGGATTCAGACTTAACAGCTGTGCCTTCCAGACAGAGATGAAGCACATTAAGCAAATAATTTGCAGACATTCCAAGAACAGGATCACCTCCTGTGTCTGCATCTTTGAGCAATCAATGTTAACACCTCGACATTGGGACGAGTAGAGGGGGCCCACGAGGGGAGGATAGATTGCTTCAATGGATGATTTACTCAGTATTCTACTCTGGCTTTTGTCATGGAATGCACGTGAACTCAGTATCACTTCTCTGCCACTTGTCCAAGGAAATGCTATTATCACCTTTTGGTCACACTGCACTTTTTTTTTACATTGATCAGCAGAAAAAGACTCTTAATGGTCCTATACAAAGTGATCTAAATTAATTACAAACATACAGTGGTGTAAAAAACTATTTGCCCCCTTCCTGATTTCTTATTCTTTTGCATGTTTGTCACACAAAATGTTTCTGATCATCAAACACATTTAACCATTAGTCAAATATAACACAAGTAAACACAAAATGCAGTTTTTAAATGATGGTTTTTTATTATTTAGGGAGAAAAAAAATCCCTGTGTGAAAAAGTAATTGCCCCCTTGTTAAAAAATAACCTAACTGTGGTGTATCACACCTGAGTTCAATTTCCGTAGCCACCCCCAGGCCTGATTACTGCCACACCTGTTTCAATCAAGAAATCACTTAAATAGGAGCTGCCTGACACAGAGAAGTAGACCAAAAGCACCTCAAAAGCTAGACATCATGCCAAGATCCAAAGAAATTCAGGAACAAATGAGAACAGAAGTAATTGAGATCTATCAGTCTGGTAAAGGTTATAAAGCCATTTCTAAAGCTTTGGGACTCCAGCGAACCACAGTGAGAGCCATTATCCACAAATGGCAAAAACATGGAACAGTGGTGAACCTTCCCAGGAGTGGCTGGCCGACCAAAATTACCCCAAGAGCGCAGAGACGACTCATCCGAGAGGTCACAAAAGACCCCAGGACAACGTCTAAAGAACTGCAGGCCTCACTTGCCTCAATTAAGGTCAGTGTTCACGACTCCACCATAAGAAAGAGACTGGGCAAAAATGGCCTGCATGGCAGATTTCCAAGACGCAAACCACTGTTAAGCAAAAAGAACATTAGGGCTCGTCTCAATTTTGCTAAGAAACATCTCAATGATTGCCAAGACTTTTGGGAAAATACCTTATGGACTGATGAGTCAAAAGTTGAACTTTTTGGAAGGCAAATGTCCCGTTACATCTGGCGTAAAAGGAACACAGCATTTCAGAAAAAGAACATCGTACCAACAGGAAAATATGGTGGTGGTAGTGTGATGGTCTGGGGTTGTTTTGCTGCTTCAGGACCTGGAAGGCTTGCTGTGATAGATGGAACCATGAATTCTACTGTCTACCAAAAAATCCTGAAGGAGAATGTCTGGCCATCTGTTCGTCAACTCAAGCTGAAGCGATCTTGGGTGCTGCAACAGGACAATGACCCAAAACACACCAGCAAATCCACCTCTGAATGGCTGAAGAAAAACAAAATGAAGACTTTGGAGTGGCCTAGTCAAAGTCCTGACCTGAATCCAATTGAGATGCTATGGCATGACCTTAAAAAGGCGGTTCATGCTAGAAAACCCTCAAATAAAGCTGAATTACAACAATTTTGCAAAGATGAGTGGGCCAAAATTCCTCCAGAGCGCTGTAAAAGACTCATTGCAAGTTATCGCAAACGCTTGATTGCAGTTATTGCTGCTAAGGGTGGCCCAACCAGTTATTAGGTTCAGGGGGCAATTACTTTTTCACACAGGGCCATGTAGGTTTGGATTTTTTTTTCTCCCTAAATAATAAAAACCACCATTTACAAACTGCATTTTGTGTTTAGTTGTGTTATATTTGACTAATGGTTAAATGTGTTTGATGATCAGAAACATTTTGTGTGACAAACATGCAAAAGAATAAGAAATCAGGAAGGGGGCAAATAGTTTTTCACACCACTGTAAAACACAAAATAATTAATTGCAAAAGTCAGTATTGAGTTGATGCACTTTTGTTAGACATGACAACCTTGAGTCTGTATGCACAGGTCTCTGTCAGCTTTGCAATTTTTCACCATTCTTCTTTATAAAACTGTTCAAAGTCTCTCAGGTTGCATGGACATCGTGAGTAAACACAGCTTTTATTAAGGCCAGCCAAAAAGTCTCAACAGGATTTAGATCTTAATATCAGGGTAGTAAAACATTTTTAAGCCATTCCTGTGTAGCTGTGGTTTTATGCTTGTGCCCGTTGTCTTGCTGGAAAACAAATCCTCTCCCAAGGTGCAGGTTTCTCGCAGACTGCATCAAGTTTTCCTCCAGGATTTTCATGTATTTTGCTACATTCATTTTACCCTCACAAGCCTTCCAGAGCCTGCTGCAGAGAAGCATCCCGACAGCCAGATGCAACCACCACCTTGCTTCACAGAGGGGATGGAATGTTTTTGATCATGTGAAATGTATGGCTTACCCCAAACATGGCATTTAGTCTGATGGCCAAAAAAAGCTCAATTGTGGTCTCCTCAAACCACAGAAGCTTCTTCCAGTTGACTTCAGAGTGTCCCATGTGCCTTCTAGAAAACTCCATCGAGATGTAATGTGTGTGGCTTTCTTTTTGTCACTTTTGCATAAAGCTGTGACTTGGTGAAACACCCAAGCAACAGTTTTGTCTGTACAGTTTCCCTAATCTGAATAACTGTGGCTTGTAACTCCTTCAGCGTTATCATAGATCACCTGGAGCCCTACCTCACTTGTCTTCTTGCTGATCACACAGTAATTGTGGATGGCTTGGTCTTGGTGAGTTTACAGCTGTGACATACTCCTTCTAATTCTTAATGACTTATATAACCGGACACCAAAGGATATTCAGTGACTTGGATATTTTCTTGTCCTCATCCCCTGAATTGTGCTTTTCAATCACCTTCTCACAGAGATGCTTTGGGTGTTGTTTTTGTCTTCATTGTGTAGGTTAGGTCACCATACTGATTCACCACAAGTTGACCTTTCTACATACAGGATCTCCAGTGAACTAATCATGTGAATTCTGAAACCAATTGGTTGCACCAGTGATTTGGGTGGGTCATGTTAAAGGGTCTGAATACTTATGCAACCTATTATTTTGTGCTTTGATTTGTAATTAATTTTGACATTAAAGAGTCTGTTGATCATCATCCTGAAAAAAGCCATCTTACATCCACTGTGATTCACTGATGTATAACACAATAAAACATGAAAACTTCCAAGAGGGAGAATACTTTTTACAGGCACTGTATATCTTCTGATTATAACAATGGATAGCATTTCATGGCACTTAGCTTATTTTATTGTATCTGTGGAACAATATTTTATGTTTGCTCCTTCCAGCAACAAGCAAATTCTTTCTGGGACAATAAAGTCAACCTTCACCTAATGGCTGCCACCAGAGGGAAGCAACGTCACGCAAATGAACAACATTTTAACTCTGAGCTAAAGCTTTCCTGTGCTGTGTCTGGTTAAGGGTGCACTCTTTGTGTGACACTATGGATAAGAAGTATCTTAAAGTGACAGTCAGCATGTTGTGGGCATTGTAAGGACACTGATGTACCAGCCGTTTGACACCTGCTACAAAAGAGAGGAAATGAAACTTCTGTTACAAACCTCTTAAGTAAGTTGCTTTTAATGGTGAGTGTATTCTGTGAAAGTAACAGAAAAGCCATCAGATTGAGTCAAACACCAATAAGTAACCCAAAGCCTCAGAGCTGCACTATGGGAAAGACTTGCACTTCACTTAAAAACACATGCCGCACTGAATTCCAACTGCAAAGCAAGTAAAATGTTTACCTGCCAAAAAAACACTGACACATATGATAAAAGTGCAACTAAAAATTAAAGAAATTAAGGTAGAAGTACATAATAAAGAAGAATAGTTGTGTGGTCTCCAAAAGTTTGGCATTTTGTATAACTAGACATCAAGACAATCGAATTGTATTCGTATGTGGAGTTTTCTCATACCGGTGAGTCAGGAGGAGCCAGATTAAAAAAACATACAATTTTATATACATTTTAAAACATGAGGTCAATCTGACATATCTCTTATCTGTCACTCACTCCCCCCCCCCCCCCCCCATTGTCTTTGTTTCTGGGTGGTGGACAGTAACTGTCCATTGACAGAAGCAGGTGCCACCTATGAAGAGCTTTAAATTAAGTAGAAAAAGTGAAAAGTAATAATACAAGGCTAATGGAGGAGTTCCAAGAAAAGAAGTTACAGGAGCTTGGCTATTCTTTTTAGTTAAGGTCCTTGCCACAGAAATGTGGAGTAACTGGCACCAAGATGAAATCAAAATCCCAACACAAAGAATCCAGTTGGGATTAAATAAATGGATAAATCATTTTGGAAGCATCATAGAAAGGTAAACATGGCCTAAATGTAACATTTAACAGCTGTGACGGATAACATTCAAATCAAGGAAAGATCACACCAAGGTTGTGAAAAACATGTTAAAAAGCAAAACTGTTCATATTTGTATGAAAATGTTGAGTTACATGCATTGCGAGACCTCCAACTTACCAGTTTCACTGCAAACATTTAGCAACTAAACAATTTTCAATGTAGAGTGCTCATAAAATGTGTCTACCTCCTTTCATGTTTTCACATTATTGCTTGAATCATAGTGGATTTATTTTGTCATTTTTATACCAATCCACAGGAAAACACTCTTTAATGTCAACGTGAAAACAAATCTTTACGAAACAGTCTGAATTAATTATAAATAGAAAACACAAAAATAATTAAAAATTTAAGTATTCACATCTTTTAATATGACCCACCTAAATCTTCACTGGTGTAGCTAATTCGTTTTAGAAGTCATACGATTAGTTCAATGGTGATTACCTCAGTTGATTGTAGAATAAATGCACCTTATCTGGAAGGGCCATCTTGTGGTGGGTCAGTATGGTGGCCAACTTTACACAATGAAGACAAAAGTACACTCAAAGCAACTCTGTGAAAAGGTGATTGAAAAGCACAAGTTAGGCGATGGAGACAAGAAAAAACCTGTGTCTTAATATTTCTTGGACACCAGTTCAATCAGTAATTAAGAAATGGAAACAGTATGTCACAGCTGTAAACCTGCCTAAAGCCTGCCATCTATAAAGACTGAGTGATCAAAAGAAGAAGACTATTGAGGGAGGTCACCAAAAGACCTATGATATTTCTGAAGATGTTACAAGCTACAATATTTGAAATTGGAGAGACAGTGCAGACAACAAATGTTGCCTGGGTGCTTCACCACTCACAGATGTATGGAAGAATGGCAAAGACAAGGCCACTGTTAAAAAATACACGTCATCTCAGCTAGAGATTCTGCCTGTGAGCACATGGCAGACTCTGTTAGTTGGACAAAGTCTATGGTCTGAGTAGACCTAAACTTAGCTTTTTGGCCATCAGATTAAATGCCACGTTTGAAGAATGCACATGTGATGAAGAGTAAAATGAATGCAGCAAAATACTGGTAGGAGATTTATTTTCTAGCAAGAAAACATGCACAAACATAAAACTACAGCTACATAGGAATGGTTTAAAAACAACAATATTAATGTCCAGGAGTGGAGTGGCTGTTCATTTACAATCTCCATGGAACCTGACAGTGCTTCAGCAGTTTGGAAAAGAAGAATGGGGAAAAATGCCGTTTCCAGATGTGGAACGCTCATAGAGAGATCTGTGCACACAGACTTAAAGCTGTCATGGCTGCCAAAGGCGCATCTGCTAAATAGTGACCTAAAGAGGGTGAAAATATATGCAATTAATTATTTTGTGTTTTATATTTCTAATTCAGACCTGTCTGCAGAGATCCATTGTGATTTAATGTTGTATAACAATAAACTCTAACAGTGTGAAAACGTTTTATTGGCACTGAAAAGATAGAGTTGCTAGACAAACATATTTGGATGTCACTTGCACAGCAATAAAGATATGTAAAGATTACAGAAAATACGGCCAGCAATATGGCTGGTAAGAAGACAAAGACATCTGCTTAAACTGTAAACTGGCTGCCAGTAAGATAAGATGTGTGCCAATAACACTCTCACAGTTAAAAACATTCCAATCAATGTTGTCATAATAGAACTTAAGCCTAAGATAACTACAGGCTTCTCCATTTTAAGGAGCTAATCCATTCCACTTTGTACAGTGATTAATCTGTAATAAACACATAATCAACATTAATTTGATTAATTTCAATTTTCAAGATAATATGAGATGAAATTATTAGCACACACACGACAAGCTGACTGAACTTTGCTATGCTTAAGTGGAGGCATTAGCGGCACACATAAAATCACCCTTGAGTCTATCTCCATAACCATGAAAAATCAGCTTGGTTAATGATTTTATTTATATACCTGATTTTTTTATAAAGTGCCTGTGTGTACTTCAGGTGAACCTAGGATGTCAAATTAGCAGCAGAGGTTACTTCAGGTTATTAAAAAAAAAAAAAAAATCTGTGAAAATAAGAATCCAAAGATCTGAAGACATTGACTAATAACATTTGACCTGCAAGAGGAGACCATTCAGTCCACCAGGCTTGTTTACCTAAAACTAAGCTGTCCCAATATCTCATCAGTCGCTTCTTACAGGTGGTCAATGTTTTTGTTTCAAATATATGTCTTGGTCGTTTGTTCCAGATTCCCACAACTGTCTGCATAAGGAAGTGCTTCCTGGCTTCAATTCTAAATACACATCCCCTTAACTATTGGTGTCCTTTAGTATGGAATTCACTGTTTAGTCTAAAGAATTCTTAATCAATGTCATTCAACAATTCTAAACACCTGGATTACATTGCCATGCAGGTTTCTCAGTATTAAACAAGTTTAAATTTTCTGAGACTGTCAGAGTAGACCATGTCTTTTAAGTCCTGGGATAGACATGGTTGCTCTCCTTTGCACAGCTTCTAGTGCTTCCATGTCTTTTTTGTAGTGTGGTTATCAAAACTGCATAGAATACTCCAAATGAAACATTTCAGTTTAAGCAAATTAGAAACACTAGATATATTAAGTACATGACAACTTAAATGAAACACAGTTGTCTCCCATATTGGGATTCAAACTAAAGTCACAAGGCTCTAAATGCATCAGCTGATCACTACTCCACTGGATAACTAGTGGTTCACATTGATCGTTTAAGCAGACATGCAACTTAAGGTCATTCTAAACAAGAATAAAGACACAGGACTCTTGACAAGGGAATGAGGTGATCTTCAATTCAAAAAGTCAATCCCATGTGACTTGTGTTTCCAGTTCATGATGTGCTCTGATTTCTCAAGAAGTATTTATTTAACAATCTTTTACCAAAAATGCATATGTTTTGCAAATTATGAGCATATGACTGGATAACTGACATGTGTAGTATGTGACGAGTATTTTTTTTTCTTTTTTCATGGATGGTTTTCATATCATTTGATGTTGTACAGCATTGGTCACCATATTCTCCTATTCTATCATAAACTTTCTTCTCTCCATTCTACATGAAAACTTGCGATTAACATCTTTTTTCAGCCACCACTACAAAGGACATGAGGTAAGTAACATTTAAAAATATCACGTTTGGTTGGAGTTTGAACTTTTGTGTGTTCTTCACAGTATTTCTGTCTCTCAGAGATTTACTATGTACTCCATTTCAGTGTCCTGCAGTGTCTGTCTTTCACTGATTTAAATTACATTTTTGTGCTTTCTAGACCATTTTCTGATGATGAAAACAGTTACCAGACCACAATTATATATACACTGGAATAGGATTCCTGAAGGATCTGTACAGAAAAATATGGACTTTATTACTAAAATCACTTGTATTTTTGAATGCTACCGAGTCTTTTAAAATAATAATACATTTTATTTATATAGCGCCTTTCCCATGCTCAAGGCACTTATGTGAAAATCTGTGACGGGTTTCCTTTGGCAGTCTGAAACATGTAAGATAGATTTGCTAATAGTCTTCTAATCCCATCAGACTATTACATGGGGAAGGGAGTAGAGAGGAGTGGTTGACAGGTCACAGTTTATCCTGGTACTCCCAACACATTCCTCTATAAATATGTTTAGTCTTATTGAAGAATTCATTACGTGTTTAATACTTGCTAAGTCAATTTGTATGAAGAACAGACCATGTGAAAATAGCAATAATGAGAACTTGAAGAAAGAACATTTCAGTGGCAAAATTTTCTTCATTGGGTTTGTTTTGAATGGTGAAGTCAAAGAAGGCTGTGGAAAGCAGAAGCAGTAAAACCCCAGAAAAAAAAAGACAAAAGAACAGTTTAGAGGATGAAACACATTAAACAAAATATTTTTTTTTACAGTAAATACAATATTTAAATGTTTGTTGAATGTAAAGACTTAGGGGAAATATGTATGCCTGATCACAAAATTTGACATTTGTGAGTTTATATTTTCTTCTATCTTTTAACACTTAAGAAACAGTGTAATAAGAAAGACTGGAATAAGTAGGGTCAGAAGAGCTGAAATGTGGGCTTCGAAGGGATCTTGATCATTACCATCCATGACTACATGCCTGAAAAAGGTTGTATAATCTCCTGTCACTTTTACTATTATATACTGACTGACACATTCTAATAACATGGTACGTTAAATGACCAGACAAGCATGCAGCCATTTGGAGACTTTTCATGTAATGAATGATGCACTGACTTCACTGATAACCAAGTTTCCAGTGTGGTTGGTGGGGAAAGTCATGTAGGTTAGGTGACTCACCATAACTGATAATTGATGTATTCAGATATTGACTATTGCTGTAGTCATAAAATAAGTATTTTCTCAGATTTTTTGTAAATCAGAAAATATTTACACAGAATGTGAAAATCTGTTTTGTTTATATATTCAGTGATGCTCAATGAAAGATACCTCATTAAAAGGACAGCTTGACCAATTCATAGTTTCTATCTTAACACCTCCATTTCCTTACTGAGACTCTGCTTTACCATAACATTTGTTTTTACAAGTTTAATCATATAAACACTCAAAATTTACTTGTCTTCAAAATGTTACGATTACATGAATTATGTTTCAGCACCAGTGCACGTACAACATCTACAACTTGGCAATAATTTAATGCCACATCAGCATCATTTTTATTTCAATAGTTGACACATGAAAACATGAATATATGCCACAATATTCCTGCATTCAGGGGTTTAGATTTGTGCTATTTTTTAATTATTTACATAACATAACTAAATTTGTCTCTTTCTGTTTTAGCCAACCACTGTTGGACAGTCGTAAATAACATTCTGCTACTAGTATCTATTAATATATTCCTCTTCTCAGCATCTCATTATAAAATTACCTTGTGTGTCTTACCTTCTTAACATTGATATTGTTTACTTGCAGCAAGCTCTTGGTGAATTTATACACCTGCATTTTCAGAAACTTAATCTCCTACAAGTATAAAAACAAACTTTTGTTTAAAGAGTATGCAACCTAAAGAGAGCCTAAATGAAATTACTTTAAGTCTTCAAATATAAAATTTACATAGTTTTATATACAGTATATCATAGATGAGAAGTCAAAATCTGATTTTAGAGTACTTTTACCAGTTCAGCAAAACAGAAAATATCAAGATTTCTCCCTTTCTCTAATGCTACAGTAACGCAGTTTTCCCTATTAAATATTAACGCTAACTGAGCAATTTGTATTGTATCTAGTTACTGTCAATTTTACTGACAAGTGCCCTAAAACCTGTTTGCAATTTAAGTACTTACACTTATGTAAATCAAAACATTTTAATCAGAAATGTAATAAACATTACATGTTGCTTTTAAACAATAATTAAGGTATTAAACATATCTGAATATCAAACACAGATATTTAATTTCTGCTATTTTCCCACTTCTTTTTACTTTCTCCACTTTAATACATCTCACTGTTCCAAATTATTTTTGTAATAATAAAATTTTCTGTAGTAAAAAATGTATGACGAAATATAAAACAGGGAGTGAAAATAAGTCAATACATTTTAAATATTCAAACATGACTGAAGGTAAATAATCCAGGACCACATTCTGTGTTAAGAAGATCACTCCCTGTTGACACTGTGAAACTAATCCAGATATAACTAAAGGATTGTTCTAGTCTTTAGGTAGTAAACATGAAGGATGCGACTCTTTGATGTACTGGCATTCCTCCTAGAGTTGGTTCTTGCTAAGATCTGATGATGGCATCAAAGGTAAGGCCACTCCACAACCCAGAACTGGGCCAAGTTAGTTCAGAAATTGGATGAATAGATGAGAGAAAACAAATCCAACAATAATAAAAATTCTTCATTGACTGTCTGAATTTTTTTTCCTCTATTTTATATAAAATACTCAAGTTTCTATTAATGTTTATGTAACAGGGGTCTATCAGGGTTAGCCAGGACAAGAGGATTTGACTGCATGCTAACAAAGATTTAAATATCTGTACATGAAATAAGAGATTGTTTTAAGAGAGTCATGTGGGATATCCTAAAGTGGCTATTGAAGGTTTTGTTTTTATGTTAAGAAAGGAAGCAACTAAAAAAAGCCTGTGCCAGTATTCCAAACACCAAAATATAAGGGTGAGGCTGGCTGAGAAGCCAGCACATTGGCACAACTATTATTAAAAGTTTTTACATTTAAAAAATTCAGTCTGTATTCTACCTATACCTATATACTGTACTACCACAGTTCTCACCACTCATTGGAAGTGCCAATCACAAGACCATTTTTCAAAGAAAATCTGATGTTTTTAAGGGTTGAGCTGTCTACAGTTGATTTTTTGAAATTCCAATTAATGAGATTTAAAGAATGATCATATTCATCCTGTTTTTAGTTTCTACAGTTTATAATGATTAAAATCATAAATATTGGTTAACTCATTTAGTTTTAGGCTTTCAATTTTCCTCAGAACTGATTTTTGACTATAGTTTGAGACAAAAAACAGCATTCATGCTAGCAACTGGATTTATGTACTGTATAGTATTCTAAACATATGGCATATTTCAGAGTATCTAAATATACATTATCTTGAGGGAATTCATCAAATTCACTACACACTATTTTAAAGCTCTGAAACTTTAGCATAAGGCACTTACTATAAAAAGAAAGGGGACTATTTATTACTGTACATTTAAAATAGTACAGCAATAAATTGCTATATCAACATGACAGTTTGTGGCAAGAATAAAATAAGGGCATTGCTGTTGTTCCCTTCAAGATTCCACACAGGTTTTTCTATACAAATATACCACTCCAGAGATGTACACACAGTCACTCTCCGAAACTGCTCTTTCCCATTTTTCTACTTCTCGAACTGCTATTTTTTTCCACAATCCCTTTTCCTCCATTGATCTCTGCAGGGATTCCAGCTGATCTTTATAATGTATATTGGTGTTGTTGGCTCTTGTTGTCATACATATATATCCACCTAAAACAGAGATGTTTTCCATTTTTTAAAAATAGAATACATGAGACTAAAATGAAAAGTATTATGCTTTGAAGAAAATATTTGTACTGAATTTAATAGGTCTAATTAAGAATTAAATGACACAGATTCAATACAATAATAAACTCTCAATACTTAAATTGTCATGTAATTTTATTATTTATAGGATTTTTCCAAATATACAAAATTAAGCTTATTACAGATGGGAGGTAATAATATAAAAAAATCTGTACTACATCAAATGGCACACAGATATTGCTTATGTCTATTATATGGAACAGCAGAACACCTGACCCAATGCACTCCTTTAAGTTACTGCTCATCCCAAGTTTTTAGTACAACTACACTATATAATTAAACATTCCCTGCTACTGACAGTATTTCAGGCATGATTTAAATACAAAGGTACTGTACATTATTAACATATAATTAAAAGTAACAGGTTAACCAACTATATTGGATTGGGTTTAGCAAGTTAGAAATTGAAAAACTGCTAAAAGCTGTATTCTGTATAAAACTGACATATTTGCTCAAATACCAAAAAAATTATCAAAATGACTCTTAACCTTGAATATTGAAAGGTAAGCTATTATTTAGAATTTTCCATCTTGGAAACAAAACCAAGGTAACTGAACTGCAAAAAACAATCTAAGCAAACTACACTGTTATCCAGTACCATCTCAAGTTGCATATTTAATTTTGGTATGAAGAAATCTAAACTACCTCTCTGAAACATGGCCCTAAATCACAGAATATCTGAGAAATCTCTACCTTGGGATGAACAAAAATGTAAAAATTTGAGTTACACAGGGACTTTACTTCAATAATCCATACTACTGGCTATTGACAATTGTAGTTTATTTTGATATGTGCAAAATACAACCTCAGGAAAAAATGTAATAGTAAAATAAATGTACATGCACCATGAACATAAACAAGTTTGACATTGAAATTGCTTAGTTTTTCTGGTTATGTTTCTTTTTTAAAAACATAAAAAGTATGAAGGAAGAAGATAAAGAACACACCTGGTTTTGTTACTTTGCAGAGCTCCCAAATTACTTCGACTGGCACATGTCCAACGCTGAGTGCACCAACTAGAAGTACTGCATCATAAAAAGCTGCATAAGGGGGGAAAAAATAATTATTTGAATTAGACATTTCCTTATTATGAACTAAATAACAATACCTAAGAATGAAATATATTAAATTGTACTTCAAAACGGTTATACTAATTTTAGTGTAGTAGTTCAAGGACCTTGAATATAAAAGCAAATTTGTTGGAAACGTTACATAGGTTGCCGGTTGCATATAAAGGGTGCCACCCTTAAAAGAAGCATATATATATATATATATATATATATATATATATATATATATATATATATAAACCTGTACAAAACCAGCAATGAGAGTGAGAAAAACATAATGAAGTAAAACCTTTATTAATAATACAGATAATACGGTGTGTCCTGGGAGAAGGATTTTGACCCATACCCTACCACTTTCCTTGTAATTCAGATTGCAGAAACGCTACAGTATATTGAGCTTGAGTTGATGTGACATGTACAAGATGAACACATTTCCCAAATCATAATGAAGGGCTAGACAGGACAAAGTCAATAAATCAAATGCACTTCGTGACATATAATGCTTACAAATTTGTAAAACGTCTTTCACAGCATTGGGTTGCTTTAAAGCAATCGTTCCAGCACCTGCTGCATGACTTGAGCCTATATTGCTCTAATGTGGAAGGCAATCAGTTTCATCACCTGTGTCTGAGTAATGCAAGTGTAGCTGATTTCAAACAGAATTAACCACTTGCTGTCAGAGAGCAGAGGTGAGGAACCAACTTCACATGCACAGATCTATGGCAATGGCTCATAACATGAAGGCTATCTACGCAGAGAGAATCTAGTTACACAAGCTATTTATGAACACTGATTTTTCTTATGTTCCTGTTTCTTATTACACTGCACCAATGGTACTGATATTTTTAAAACACACACTCTATATATTAAATATCCAAATACAATATGTTACATATACTTGTGATCACTTGCAAATAATTAAAAAACACAATATAACCATAGATGCAAAAAATACGCAAAGAAATTAATTGTTACAGCCCCGGCAACAAAGACCATAAAGACTCCTTAAGAGTTTTTTTCTTAACTTTATGTTTCCTACTTTTTTATTTACACCATTAAACACCCTCTTTACTTTGTTGCTTAACAATAAGGTGTTCCTTACAATGCCACATTTAGTGTATAACAACATTACTAGTCAGGACACAGAGCAACTATCCACAAACACAATTACCCTCTCCAAATATTAACAACATCTATCCATCCATCCATTTTCCAACCCGCTGAACACAGGGTCACGGGGGTCTGCTGGAGCCAATCCCAGCCAACACAGGGCACAAGGCAGGGACCAATCCCGGGCAGGGTGCCAACCCACCGCAGGACACACACAAACACACCCACACACCAAGCACACACTAGGGTCAATTTAGAATCGCCAATCCACCTAACCTGCATGTCTTTGGAATGTGGGAGGAAACCGGAGCGCCCGGAGGAAACCCACGCAGACACGGGGAGAACATGCAAACTCCACGCAGGGAGGACCCGGGAATCGAACCCAGGTCCCCAGATCTCCCAACTGCGAGGCAGCAGCGCTACCCACTGCGCCACCGTGCCGCCCCCATAAATTAAACATCTCTCAAGAATTGTTTAAAAGAAATGTAAATGTTAATTCTACTTTTTTCCCCCCAATATGTGTCATACAATAACTCGCTGACTAAAATAAGCACATTGTAGATCCTTAGAAAAAATGTTTGTGGACACCAAATGGCAGTTGTTTATGTAATATATAAAAATATGTCTTTATAGCAATGGATCTGGCCATGAATAAGCTGTGAAAACTATTATTATAACCTGAGCAACATTTGCCACACCTAACACTGTATTGTGGTGACACAAGTAAATGTGAATTAGCATTTTCATCCACCTTGCTGAATGATCTGTGTTTCACAGATCTGTTCCAATTTTCTCTCATCTAGAAACAACAGTTATTAAAGAAATCATATGAAGTTACATACAAATGGGAGATGAAAGAGTCTCCGTTCCGAGCATGCAGCACTTCAGATTTTGGTATAATCCTTTGGTTTTGGCCATTTCAAGCATTCCTTCACTACCATCGATACCATGGAAATTTCTGAAGCCCATTTTGTGTAGCTAAACCAACAAAATGATTGAAGAAAATACATTAGTAGTGACAGACATTTAGTTCAGTCAAACTGAATTCCAAAAATATAAATAATACTTGTCAGGCTTAAGAAAAAATAAGTTTGGGAGTAGTAGAACATAGTTACATCCTAGACTCTATTAATAAAGGTGACAGTTAAAAATCTGAACAGAACTAATATACCATCCAAGAAACAAAAAAAAATGATAAAGCAAAAATTGCTGAGAGACAGACTGTAATTTAATGAGGATAGTTATGCACACTAGCAAGCAGAAGAAAAGGCAACAGCATAAATGATGGCTTAACAAAGATGCTCTGAGCATAAAAACACATTATAATTCCTGGTAAAAAAAAAGTATTCAATGTATCATATGGTGCAAAGTTGCTCAACATATACAGTAATCCAAAAATATGGTTTCATGTGTTTTCATAATTCAAAATGAAAAACTATCTTAAATAAATGATGTACAAATCAAAAACGTGTTGGCTGCCTTTCTGAGGGTAATCTCTCTATTATAAAAATAATCTTGGAAGGATTGGAAGGAGAAGAGACACGATTTTCTCAGAGACACTTTAACGTCCCGTGAGACAAGGCAGTGAGACAAAAGGGCAGCTGCTATTCTGTAAATGTACTTTTTTAAAATTATAATCATTCAGAAAAAATAATAATAATTTGGATATGTTGAACCAGTAGTTTTCATCCTGTGGTTCACTGTTGGGACTACAGTGGCAGTGAGACGGTGGTAATCACATACATAAACTCAGGAGTATGAGGCTTCAGGCATAATTTTTGTGAACCCCAGCAGTAAGCACAAGGCGTGAGAATCTCTCTCCCTCCTGAACAATGACGGTATACATTTAGTCTATTATTTCTTTTGTTCAAGTGGATAAAGAGGTAATTTGTAATAAAAAAGTTCCATAAAGTATTCTGTGCTCTTTAAGTAAGCTTTCAGACAGCAAATTCTTGTGTTATGGTAGTGCGGAAGATGCAGGTTCATGTTGTTGGATGATGAGTAGAATAATACTTTGCAAACCTTTTATGTTGTTTCAGTTTGTCAACAACATTTTGAAGCTTTCCTAAAGAACTTAAAACTGGATATGTCTATTATGTCCATAGTAACCTAACCATCCCCCCCAAATAAAATAATTGCTTTTGCTGCTTTTTGTAATGTGTTTAACAAGCAATACCAAATGTCAATTTTTGCATTACAATTAATCATTCTTTACTTTGACACTTGATACTGGTTTATGAAGATCACATTATTTTAAATGATTTCATGTTCAAAACAACCATCAATATTCAGGCCATGAAAGCATTTGTGATTGTTCCTGTAGGCTGAGTAATCACAGTCTTTCACAAAAGTAAATCTGCTGTCTAAAATTCCTCTTGCAAACTCTAAATTTTGTATACTGTTTTAACTGCTTACCCAGGAAACTACTAGGCCTGTTCCACAGGCCACATCTAGTATCACAGCAAGGTCTCGATTTCCTTGGAAAGCTGATGATAGTGTCTCTGCAGCCAGGTAAGGAGCCCTGTATTCCAGTGTTTCTACATCCTAACAGTCAGAATGTGAAAAAAAAGGAATTCAAATTACAACTTTTACTTAAAGTTAACTATAAACAAAAACAACCAAATGTCACGTTTCAATTCTTTTGGTGAACATACCCGCCGGGCTCTGAGCTGTACAAAGACAAAGCTTTTCTACTGACATTACCAAGATATTATCACATTCCACAAAACTGATATAACCACATTCCAATTATATTACTAGTTTCCTTACTTATACAAATACTATAAATATTTTATATATTATTTAACCTTTTTTTAAAGCTGCAAAGAAAACTGTGTTAATGAAAACTAGGTCTGAATTTTAAATATAGTGTCAAAATATTCTCAACAAGTTTCTTTATTTAGAAAACTATACATAAATACAGTAATCAGGAAATACCATTCATTGTGCACTTGATTTCATTAAAAAATACTGTTAAGGCAACAAGCTATGGATATAAGTATCAAATCGATTTCTAAAATCACATCTTACTTAAAAGGTTTATGGTGAGGAGGCCAGCATTAAGAATACCCAGTTTAAAGGATCATAATGTGCAACTCTTTTAAACCAGACATTCTTATTGCTGGTCACTTTACTTTCAGCGGATTCCTTAATTTGAAATGAATTATTTTTGTTAGCACAGATATATTAGTCCCTGTTTATGTTGTGTCAAGTTATGAGAAACAATGCAGTTAAAGAAACATTTACTTCATGAGCAGGGAAAGTCTGGGGGTATACTGGATTGGCTTGGGTGTGATAAAAAAAGGATCGGCATGATACCATGTGAGAGAGATAAGATAAAGCTGCTTCAAATGGATCTGGATTCTTGTTGAAAAGGAAGATTTTTATCCAAGTCATTTGGTTTAAATGCTAAATGCTAATGGTAGTCTGATTTTATAGTGAAAATGTGTTAATTCTCTTGGATATTGAAGCTACTGTATATGTAATTTTACCAGGCAATCCCCAGACCCAAATTGTGCAAAGCTGACATTGTGATGCACCATGTTAATCTATTATAAACCACACTCCCAAAAAATTTAACTTTACAGTAAATCTTTTTCTATACTCTTTATAAATGTTTTATACAATCTTATGACTTTCCCTAGTATTTGCTTTTAATAGCAATTAAGGCTCGAGTTTTTTGTGCTGTTCGTCATATAAATAAATCAAGTTTTTCCAAAACAGTGCATTGGTCATATTCAAGTACAACTGTTTGTTTTAAGACATGTGATGTCCTGTGCTAATGAGTATTCTTTAAAGCAGGGGTCGCCAAGTCCGGTCCTGGAGGACCACCATGGCTGCAGGTTTTCATTCTAACCCTTTTTTTTTTTTTTCAATGAGTGCCTTGTTTGTACTGCTAATTAACTTCTTGTGAATTCATTTTAATTGAATTGCTTTTTTAAGATTTATTCCCCTGAATTCCTTCATCATTCCTCTGAATTACTTAATTTCTTTCCTTAAATGGCCCCCAAACAGAAATGAAATGTTAAGTGAGGGAGCCAACAGAAGACCAACTAAGTCAGGGCCTCAAACTCCAACCAATTTCACTCCAACCAGCTGCTTAATGAGGTGCCAGTTCTTGTTGTTAATTAAACCTGTTCTTTAATTCCATGGCTTTGTTGCTGCTCTCATAGTGCATTAGCACACATTTCTACAATTGTTGATTTTTTCTTTCTAAGAGCACTATTAAAATGTTTTGGGGACCTGAGCAGATCGACATTCCTGAGACCTTCATCTTTCTTTATTTTCAGATATTGTATGATAGACAGTTTGTTGGTCATGTTTTGGCTAATTTTGTATCTTATTATTGTTTGGCTGCTAATTAAGGAAAACAAACAATTAAGGGGTACGAGTCTAAAAGAACAAATCAATTAAAATTAGCTCAAAAGAAGCTAATTAGCAGCAAAAAAGGTCACTAATTAAGAAAAGGTTTAGAATGAAAACCTGCAGCCATGGTGGTCCTCCAGGACCGGAGTTGGCAGACCCTGCTTTAAAGTAATGCTAAAGTCTGAGGGTGTACTCACACAGGCAATTCATTCCATACCCGAGCATGTTTATCCGCATGTAACCCGGCAAAGTCTAATTCGTTTGACTGGTGTGTTTGCTCCGTGCCAGTCTAATCATACTGTGCCCTGGCCCACTTGGAAGAGGTGGGCCCAAGCACAGTTCAGTAGCATTCAGCAACAGTGTGATCGCTAAACATACCCAAGCACGGAAAACAGACATGACATCAATGATGCAACAAGTCATTTGTCACTGTAAAAATCTTCTTGTATGCGCAGTATGATTAACAGCAAAATGCCGCGCAGCACACTCAACAGAGTAGGTAGAGCATTATCCTGTCCTACACGACCCTAAAACAACCACCAAAAATAAATGTATAAATAAAGTCATTTTGACATGCATGCTGTCACTCCGTGTTCAGATCGTGTTTTGGCTTTACACAAAGTCTTATGGTCTTGATGAAAGCGTGTCCGGGCCCAAAACGTTAAGCGCAGTGTGAGTGCAGGCGAGGGGGGTTGGGGGGTGGTGGAACCAATCGCGCTTGGGCATGTTATGGAACAAACGTGCCTAATGTGAGAGCATCCTAAGTAAACTTTTTTTCTGTAAGCAAAAAAATCAGTGCAATATAAGACAGTTGTAAGATCACAGAATATGATGCACATATTTGTTATTGATTATTTTAACTACCCATCCATCTCCTGACACTTATCTAGGTCTGGGTGGCAGAAGCAGCAGTCTAAGCAAAGATACCTAGACATCCCTTTTTCTCACAACCACCTCCAACTCATCTGTCCCCAGGCCAGCAGAGACATATAATCTTTCCAGTGTATCCTGGGTCTACCCCGAGGTCTCCTCCCAGTTAGACATGCCCAAAACACCTCCCCAGGGAGACCCCACCACCTGGTTTGGGGATTATTGCCACAAGAGGCACCAATGACCAAGTGCAAATTGAAGACCTCCAAGACATGAATGTCTGCCAAATGTTCATAGCACACCCTCAACTATATGATCCTGATAGGGCAGACAGTGTGGTGTAGTGGGTTAAGTTAGGGTTTGTAGAGCTTGGCTTTGGACTTCAAATTGCGCTACTGACACTGTGTAACCATGAGCAGGTCACTTGATCTGCCTGTGCTCCATTTGGAAAACCATAAGAAATGCAACCAAATGTATAATAAATGTTGTAAGCTTTGTAATGCTTTGGATAAAGGCATCACCCAAATAAGAAAATGTAATGTAAATTATCCAACAAACAACCAGGTAGTGTTCAGTTGACAGCTCTGCCCCTTTCTTCAACCAAGTGTTCAAGACATATGGTTGAAAGTCTGATGACACAACTATAAAATCGACCTTGGGTCTAGAGTGTTCAACACCCTTATGCTTGAACATGGTGTTTGTTATGGACAAACTGTGACTAGCACAGTCCAATAACAAAACACCACTTGGGTTCAAACTGGGTAAGCCGTTCCTCTCAATCACAGACTTCCTGGTTTTACTGTCATTGGCCAAAAGTCCCCTAGTAGAACGATAGAGTCCCCAGAGGCAGCACCTTTCAGCACTCACCCCAAGGAATATCTTGTCCACTCCAATGTACACACACCAAGCCAGGCGGGCTATAAGTAAGCCCACACATACCCGATTCCTTTCACCCTTGGCAACTACAGAGTGGAACAGAGTCCATCCCAGGAGTTCAGTTCCAGAGCCTGTGGTGTAAGCTGGGGTGAGCCTGGCTATATCTAGACATTACCTCTCTATTTTCCACATTAGCTCAGGTTCCTTCCCAGTTAGAGAGGTCAAATTCCACTGCTTATTTATTTTGCAATTTGTGCTGATTCATTGAGCAGTATTTTCTCCAAAATATACAGTATTAACTTGTGTTTTTTTGTTAATATTCATCAGCAATACAATAAGCTAAAATGTTCAATACAATAAAGAATTTAAACTTGTATATAGCATAGAGATTAGAAAATCTGCTAAACTATAAAGTGGCATAAATCTGCTTGATCCCTGGCCTGGGAAGAATCATTTTACATCAGTATTTTACTCACAGTTGGGAAAGTCTGCAACAGGTATATTAAGGCCAAATTCCAGTCAGTGAAAAAAACAGATTAAAAGAAAATTTTAGCCAATCAAGCATCAACAATCATAAATTAGGCAAAATAAAGATTATATCAAAAGATTTGCTTAGACATTTAGATAGAGATAGATAGATAGATACTTTATTAATCCCAATGGGAAATTCTTTACTTTGAGTTTATGCCGGAGGATAGGTTTAAGAAAATAAATTAGAAGTAGTTTCTTCATCCTTAGAGAATGCTGTGCTTTAGAAATAGATTGGAATTACCATGTATTAGAAAACTGAAAAAGTTTAATTATAACAATGTCTGTAGAAGACAATTTTGTCCATCTTTCATTCATAGTTGTTTTGAGTATGTAATTACCAAGTACATTATTCATTTGGGTCTTAAATAAGAAGTCTTAGAAATTTTCAAAAATGCAAAGTACTAAATAATTACTTCCAAGAGCAAATTATTCTCTCAGTTTCATTTGATCAGAGGGGAAATTCCAAAGCTTTTTCCAAAATGTACTATAAACTTTTTTGATTAATTTTTGGCTGTTTGTACCCATATGTCACAGCAAATTACATTTGAATATGTCTTTATATAGGCACTAGCCTGCTGGCATGTATCATATTAGTAAATGGAAAAATCTATAAAAGGTGGCATTAGCAGGTGTAGAAACCAAAAGGCTGGGTGAGAAAGTAATAATCCAGGCCATCTAATTACAGCTTAGTTAACATCTTTGTCAATGATGAAATTCATAAATAGCTACAGTGAACACTAATAATTTTAATTAATTAATTAATTAATTAATGATAATGGGTCTAAAAATAAAAAATGCACACAACAAAGTGCTCATTATTAGTGCTTTTGTAGTTTAGAACATCAGAGAACACAGCGGTTTCGAGTAAAATTAAAGTTGACATTCCATCTCTATGTAGTAGTTAGACCGGTAAGATTCATTTTCAGCAACTATTCATGGCAGGAACTGCATTTTTAATGCCTTGGAAGACTGTCAGGGGCAGGAGGTGCAGGAGCTTTTCTCTATAGAACCACAAAAGGGGGAATTTATAGGGTACAGAGCAAATTTATTCACTTGACATTTTCTGTTCACTAATTAAAAAATAAATGTTATTTAAATTACATTATCATACCACTGTCACATGAATTTAAGTAATCTTGATATTTTCAAGAGACTTTCAATCCAACATTTTATTTGAAAAATTTCTTTAGAACTATTTTTGTAAAGTGACACTTTTAAAATTAAGCTTGTCAGAATTACGACTTTTAGTGTGGTGAAATTTCTGGTTGTATTAGTACAGACTGAAAGCATTAGAAGTTTAATAAGACTTATGAAATTTTTTTTTATTATCAACAATTTATTGAATTTAATAAAATCAAACAACATTCCATACAGGCAAGTCAGATTTTACAAAACTAGGTTCAAATCAAGTATGAAAAATTAATGGAAAAGTCAAACTAAATTAAAATTCCAAATGCGATAGACTACTTATGCTTTACCTTTGCTAATTTCTACCTCCTTTTTTATCATTGTCAATACATTAAATCTTTGTGAAATAAAATCTCAATCATAGATAAATTAATTAGATTTAGATAACAAACAGCCTATGACTTGATTGCCTTCAGTACCAAATGATTAATCCTTCTTTGTTTCTGTACGTGACAGAAGGAGGACTTTTAAATGTGTAATTGTCGACAAGGCATCTAGTCTGGATGGAATTTCAGGGTGTGTTTTGAAAATCTGTAGCAAACAACTATCTGATGTTTTTGCATGAGTGAATCCTTTGTTCCTGCATACTTCAAAAGAACAATAATTATCCCTGTGTCTAAGAAAATAAAAGTCACATTCATCCAAATTGTGATGACATGCAATCAGGAACTGGTGTTGAAACACATAAAAAAAAAGTTCCAGATAATCACGATAACCTGCAGTTTGCATATTGCCACAACTGGTGCACAAAGGATGGTATATCCCTTGCACTTCATACTATCCTAACAAATCTGGATAATAATAAACTGTTATGGCATAGTTCTATTTATAGACTACAGACCAGTATTTAACACTGTTGTACCAGCAAAACTGACTACCAAACTCCTCAGTTTAGGACTCACCACAATCTTCTGCAACTGGAGTTTTTTTCACTTTCCTAATCAACAGCCGTAACCTTGTACAGAGGAGCAGCATTACATCCTCCAAGTTCACAGACCTTCAACACAGGCACTCCACAAAGTAGTGTGCTGAAGCCTCTTCAGTACTTCTTGTTCACTTAAGACTGTTTGGTTAGACACAATTCCAATGCTGTCATAAAATCTGCTGGTGACACTACTGTCATAGGGCTGATCATCAACAATGAAGAGCCATTTTACAACGAAGGGACTTACTTGGTGATTAGGAGGTGCCAGGGAAACAATATGATTCTTAATGTTCAGAAAAACCAGAGACTTCAGGAAGCAGAAAGCAGACCACACTTTCAATTGCACTGGAGGAGATGCTGTTGAAAAAGTGAGCAGCTTTAAATTTCCTGGAGTGACTATTACTGATGAACTGAAGTGAGCACAACATGTTTCAGCTCTTTTCAAAAACTCTCACAAGCACCTCTACTTCTTCAGATGTATGTAGACAGCAAGCACTTCTGAATCTGTTTTCACAAACTTTTAAGAGGTGGACAGTGGAATCCATCCTCACTGGCTACACCATATCCTGGCAAGGCACCTACTCGGCTTTATATCATAAAGCCCTGCAAAGGGTGGTAAAGATAGCACAGAATATTACCTGTCCCCAGTTGCCTTCTATTCATTACATATATAACACTCACTGTCTTAAAAAGGCAAACAGTATAATTAAAGACTTTAGCCATCCTCACTCCTACCTTCTGATAAATTGTATAGGAAGGTATTAACTTCAGAAGTTGTGCCTTTCGTGTTTGTGAGATATGTTTATGACAACAAAAGAACTTAATGCATGTATAACTGTAAATATATCTGTTTATCATGAAGAATTATATATCACCACACACAAAATAAAATAAATAAATAAATATCTTAGTGGGTCTACAGGAAACACAAAATAGTTACCAAACATCAAGTAGTAAATTAAGTCTTTCCTGATGTATTCTGCACTACCTCACAAATTGTGGTATGGCACAGTCAACAAATTATCATAAATATTACTAATGGTAACATCTTTAGTGTATTACTACTCTACATTTTACTGCTACAGAATATTGGCCTTTTAGAGAATTGATGGCTGGATAAAGGTATTGTGCAAACAACAAATAAGGGTGCTAGTAGTGCTGGGCGGTATACTGGTTCATACCAAAAACCGTTTTTTATTTTTGTTATGATATGGATTTTTCTTATACCGGAACACCGGTTTAAATAGCCTGAACAACATTTGGAACGTGGTGCAGCGGGAAACTGTTTAAGGGGGTCCTTTTTCACTGGTGCACCGCAAAATACGCATTCAACAGAGTACATGTGTTAGTGGAGGTATTGAGCGGTGAAAATGGACAGGGAACATTCTGAAACTGAAGCTGTAGCAGACGATAAAGTTGAACATGATGACACAGAAGAACTTTTGACGAAAAAAGGTGCTGTGTCTGTTATCTGTAGATACTTTGGTTTTAAAAGGTCGGATGTGGAGCATTATGTTCAAATGTATGAATACTGTTTCTATACTACTGGATAATACTGCAAGCCAAGTTGTACTTGTTTTATTTTATTTTTTTTTCAATACTGTGTAATGTATCTGGTTACTGTGTAATACTGTGACGGTGCCGGTCCCCTACAGACTCCCTCTTCCCACATGGGAGTCTGTTGAACCAACACCGACGATAGTTATGACCGAGATGAGCTGAGAAATCTCATTGAAGCTAGGGGATGTTGGAAAGTGCTCAAGTGCTTTTGTTAAAAACAGTCAAAGTAAAACCAAAAGTGTCCGTTGGACAGTGTTCAGAAAAATACAGTACCCACATAAATAGCAAATCCATAAAGCCAGTGAAATGTGGGGATAAAATCCATAATAAATATATCCGTTAAAATGCAGTCTCTCTCCTCGCCCGATCGCAGCACACCACCTTCTGTCTCCACGGCTCACCCTTCACTGGCGTTGCTGACGGAGCCTTTGCAGCACGAATTGCTTTCTGCCAACCCCTGTTTTGGCTGCCGCCACACTGCGCAGCCAGACCGTCCGAGGTCGGCACACCTCCCGTCTTCCATCGTGCTCACTCAGTCACTCCTCAGATCCATTTGGAGGTCTTACATTTCGCTCGCCCCACTCCACACGCTTACTCAGTGGGGTGAACCAGCCCCTAGATCGCCTAAGCCTGCACTCCCTCACGGAGCCCCAGCTCGTGCTGCCTTCTCCTTCCTGGTGTCTGGATCGTCTCCCATGACTGCCTTTTCCCTTCTTTAACCTCCTTGTGATCTATCTTTTCTTTTTTCCTTCTCCCATCCTGCCGGCCCATAAATATACATCTCTGTCCGTGGGCTCAGCGCCTTATTCACACGCCACACTAAGCCAACGAAGCAATTGAGAATAATCAGATGCGACTCGCCCCAATCACCTCATCAACTCCCTGTGGTCGAGCAATCGCGCCCATGAAGACAGACACGGCGAACTGGATTTAAAATCGGACCTTTTTTTTTTTTATGTTTTTTTTTGACCCACTAAACAACAAATAGTATTATAAATGCAAGTTGCAGTTTTATTATTTATTTTATATATATATATATATATATATTATATATATATATATATATATATATAGCTTAGCTTGAAGCAAGGTCTATATTAATGCAATTTGTCTTAATGACGGTTCAGTTGGTAAAGATGTCATCTCCAAGTTGCACTTGTTTTATTTTAGTTTGGTGAATACTGTGTGATGTACCTGGGCTTGAAGTTTTGATGTAATAGTATTATTACTGGAAGTTGCACTATTATTTCTTTTATTGTTATTATTTATTAGTTTATATATTATGCAGTTTAATGATGGTAAAGTTGTTTAAAAAGTCACTTTAACATGTCAGTGTACAGAGATTGTTAACATTAACAAAGTGTAGTTGGTTTACAAAAAATATTTGCCATTTATTCCTTTTCTAAGACATGTTCAGTGCAATACAACTAAATGCCTCTTTGATGGTTGACAATTTGTTGTCAAAGTTTTAGTTTAAGCGGTTTGCAAAATTTGTTCAATAAAAAGGTTCTATATTTTGACAGCAACTGTCATGCAGTGTGATTCCTTCTCTTCATTAGTGCCCCCCCCCCCTTTGAAAACTATCACTTTATGGAGCCATGCAAACCTGTATTAATACTTGTGTGCACATTAAAATGTTTTTTTGTACAATGTACAATTCTCATGACAGTGGAATAGGTTATTCTTAGCCAGTCTACTGCAGTAATTGCAGTGGAAAATGTGATTAACTCATGCATGGGAAAAAAATACCATCGAATACCGTGAAACCGGTACAATCTTGAAAAATACCGTGATATAGAATTTTGGTCATACCGCCCAGTACTAGGTGCTAGTGAATAAATGTATGCATTAGTACTGTGCATCAAGACAGAAATCCAATGGCTCTCCATGTAAAAAGTGAGGGTTTAGGACCTTTTAATTCTAATACTGGCAAGAGATGGAAATCGGTACTGAGAAATATGTGATGACAAGTTTACTATACCTGGCAGCAAAATTCCAGTGAAAATGTTATTGCTTTGGATATAAACAAAAATAATGAAATTATAAAAGGTATGTCCTGTTTACTTATTACAAATCCAATCATAAAACCACTCTCTCTAAGATAACATTTCAGAGTAACAAATATTCAAAACATACTGAGAAAATAGTGGCAAAAGTGCAAAAGACAGTTAAAACTGGCCAGCATGGCATAGCAAAAATGACAGGTAAACCAGATAATTTTACCAAGATTTCACTGGCGTTTGATTTAGATTTAAAGAAGCTGAACTATCTGAGCTATGTTTCATGCCCCCCGGAGAAAATACATTGTGTTTAAGAGTAAAATTAATAGAAAATGGAATCATATGAACAACTGAAATATTATTTAATTTTAAACTAAACACATTGGGTCAAATTAAGTAAATAAGCTCATAGATAGACAGGTTAGTACTGGAGAATCTTAATGCCTTTGTCTGTAAGCCATGTCACATTACATGACTTTTCCAGTGATTGTCAGTCATAGCCTTCATTTAGAAAATTGTAGCAAGATGGAGGCTGTCGGCAGCATTTTTCCATAAAGCCAATCATCTAATGTGACATATCCAGTGACTCACTACAACTAGCATGCGACCCACCTCAATAAAATCAAACAGGTTTGATTTTGTCTTTAGTCATAGGGTTGGGCTCTGTGTGCATGAGAACTGACAACCAATGAATGCTCAACCAGTAGTACAATGCATAGAATCTAGTGATAAAGACAAAGGAACATACAATTTGAACCTCACAAACAGAAGAGAGACTCTTCTTTCTCATGTCTTTTGTTTTACAGGAACAAAACAAAATGGGAATAAAAGGAGGCTGAGACTATGGTTGATTTGAGGTAGGGTGGGGGTGGGGGGGCAATGTTTTCTGACTGCAACACACAGATGTCAGCAAGGCAGGCAATAATGGTTGTCACAGTTATTTGAGCTGTTTCTTCAAGGCACAGCTATTACTGAAATTGTTTCATTTTGAAAAGACAAAAAAACTGAACTGTTTCCTTTGCTAATATTTCATACTCTAGATTTTAGACCCTGTATAGAAAATCTGTACAGTATATCCATTTCTAAATGGTTCTGATCTTGAGCCTTTAAGCTATTTTGAAAACATTTTGAAAAATATGAAACATTGCATTTTGTTGTTAAAATAATCATGATATCAATTTAAGCCCATATCGCAAGCCCTAGCTGCTAGCTATCTTCACTTTTTTTGATTTGTGCAAGCGTCTTTGGTTGTGTACATGTATATTTAAATAAATTATGTATATTGAAAACTACTTCTTCGACAATTTTACAAATCAATAGGCAGTAATGGAGCAATCTGCAAAATTCTGGTCGAATTAAAAATTTTCATGTCAGTTTATTTGACATACTGCATGTCAAATGCTTTTGAAGGATATGGGGATAAACACTGGAACAGAAATAAGAGACTTGGAGCCCTAACAAGGCAAGCACAATGCAATTTGTTTAAAAAAGATAAATCAAATTTTTTGAAAGTTGTCATTGTACATAGGTCTAGTGTCCAGGGCTGATAATCTCAGAAACTGCTTGTTCTTAAATGTTCTCTCTTTGCAGGGATATATTCATTCAGGCACAATAAACAACAAAAAAGCATCATTTTCTGATAAAAGTCATAACTTTAAGATGTGAAAATTAATTTTGATTTTACACACACAGATATATGTACAGACATGATGTTAATAATGTATTTTTCTTGATGATTTGAACATCATGCAATAGAATCTCAACTTAACTCAACAGCAAATATTTAACCCTATGACCAAACTTCCATTTACGTGGAAGTAAAAAAGGATACAGGAGGAACTCAAGCCACAATGCTGCAGAGTTGCAGTCAGATATACTACCACTTGCATCAGCTGTAGACCAGCACTATGATTGTCCTTTCTAACTACTAACTGATTTTTTTCTTTTTTTACAAATGCAGAGATCTGTGGTATTTGGGTATTTGTATTGGATGGGTCATGAGGTCGCTGGAAAGGGGTGTGTGGCACTCCTGATATCTATGCAAAAGGATGAAGGTCCAACTCTTGTAGAGTCCTGGTGCTTCCTGTCTTGCTTCTTGATGTCTGTGCATGTATGCTTTCAGTACTTTACAATATATGCAACCTGCATCTGAAATACTTCACACACTCTGAAAGATGCTCTGGTCAGCTTGCAAAGCACCCATAGCACAAGACTGATATTACCATTTGCCATTAATTTTTATGGCATAACATCAGTCTAGACTATGTTCGGTAAAAGTTTAGTTTAGGTACTACCTATAATGCATCTGTTAGTCACATACTGTAATAAGATCTTAATAAAGGCTTCTTTGGGTTTTAATAAAATTTACAAAGCTTCAATGAAGCGATTAGTCATATATGTGCAGTATGGCATATTAACAGGTGATATGCTGGTAAAATTACTTGTGTAAATGGGAACTTCACTTGGTCTCACTAAGCATTAGTTAAGGATTCATAAATCTTATAAGCTTTATTCTGAAGTATGCCATCTTGACAGACTTATCATCCACTTCCTCCAAAGTGAAGTTATTTTAGTATTTCACATTGCACAGAGGTAAATAGCCACTTTTTGATGTTCTGTGTTATGATCAAAAGAAGCCTTTGTCTTGTTACACAACAGTATGTGACTGATAAATGCATTATAGGTAGTACCAAATCTAAAGTGTTACCCTAAGGTCTGTACTATTTGAACACTTTATCTGCATCTGACTGGAAAGGTTTGCTCATTGTAAATCAAAATATAAACAGTTAAGATATGTCACAGATTGGATAGTAAGTCATTATTAAATAACTGACAAAATGAAAATGAAACAAGTAATTTAGAATGTCCATCACAAATGCTTATCCAGTATTCAATGTACAGTATAACATTAAATAAACCTTTATCCATGAAGTAAAGTCAGCTAAAAACACAGTGGATCTACTAGTCCTCACAGATAAAACAGGGTCATTGCAAATTGATTTCCACTCAAGCCTTTACATAGAACTTAATATATGCATCACAATATACTAGGTCATAAGCAGGCAATTGTTTTGAGCTGACTGTAGGAGGGATAAGGAAACAATCTCTTAAACTCAAAGGCAAAGCTTGCAGACAACTCAAACCTATGCTACACTACCCCACCTAATGGCACAGTAAAGAAATTGTACAACAATATTTTGAAAAAATATAAAATATTTTAAAAAATAACATTACATAAAAGAACAATAACACAGTAGTATAATGTTTGGTAATGCAACTCACATCGCCTGGACCTTTCAGTGATGTGTTCACATGACTTGCATAGTCCGAAAATAGACTGTTTTGTTAACACTTGACAGCTATGATTAAATGTGAGTGTGACCTAGGCCAAATAGGTAATACATCCAGGGCTGGTTACTCCATACACCCACTGCAATAACATTTTGACCAGGAAAGAGTAGTCACAGAAAAATGGATCATAGATGAGTATCTAAATAAAACTAAAAACAATAAATAAAAATGAAAGGAATGAAGCCCATTGCCTAAAGGACTAACTGTAAACTTCAAGATTACTGGTCATTCACCATCACTGTTTAATTGTGGGATTCTGAGGAATTCACTTAATCCACGAACTTGTCAACAATAGAAGTACGTAAATGGCCATACTGTGCCCCTGTGAATTGCAAGTTACAGTACATTGAACTAAAGTGTCCATTAAAAACTTAATTTAGTTTTTTATCATTTAAAGAGATTAAGCACGTAGGAATACCTGTCCTTTACATGCAAATAACTACCTTTCAATAACAATTTCATTTATTGTGAAAACAATACTATTTAAAGCTGATATGAAAGCCCAAGTGGTAGATCTGTGCAGTTCAGAGGAGAGAGTGGTGGCCCGAGGATAATTGAAACAGTAATCTTCATGAGACTTTCATGCATAAGAGTGCCAACAATGTATTGGGAGAGGACCAGCACCCTCAAAAGATTCAGTTAAGTGTAATCTTGTGTTTGGAGATCACCATTGATAAAATGGACCAAAAGAAGCTGGGCTAAGTTATGTAAAGTAGCTAATGGCATTAGTCAGTGAACTAATGACTGAGCACAGTAATAGTGTGGAAAGATGTGTATCAGAATACATAGCTTATCATACCACGCCATGGATGAAATGGTGCAGACCAAAAGCCAATTGAGTTTCACTTTTTTGAAAAATAAAAACAACAATAAAAATGTGCAGTTGCATTAGGGTATGGAATACTAAAACTGGACAATGGAGAATGTAAAAAACATTGCTAACAAAAAAGTCAGTCCCTGCTAACATTTCAGTGTAAAGGTATGAGATGTGCTTTCTGACTTAAATTTGACTATTTAATATGGTTGAAAAACTTTTAATGCCACAGGATGTATGGACATTATTATTTAGAAGGTAGACTATTTCACACTTATAGTGAACCCATTTGTGAAGTCCCACCATATTTCCAGAAACACGACAGTGAATTTTTAAGGAAATGGCCTTCCCAATCAGCAGATCATAATCTAGAAGGAACAACTTATAGTTGGAATCTGCCTGCATCAGCTATGAATTTCAGGAAATAATGGAGTCAACATATGGCAGCATGCCTGTTCTGCACTCTTTGACAACTTGTTGAGTCTACAGATTAAAAAAATAAATATATTCTGATGGCAAATTAGGGATTGTTTATAATATATAGTATCTAACAATGGTTTCATGATTGTAAATTCCTAAAATTAGACAATTTTAATTTCAAGTAACTAACACAGAAACAATTTGTGAAAAAGTATATGCTCAAATATGCCCATGTGAAATAATATATTTAGTTAATAATAAGTAATTATAAAGTAATTTACAGAAAGGTGCTGCTAATCAAGTGCACTTTATACTACTACATTTATAATAAAATATCCTTTCACAATTTGGTCTAGGACATTTGCAGTTACTCTCAGAAAAGTTAACTGTTGCTGCTCCTCACTCTGGCATGTATTATCAGTCCATTTCCAACCAGTCCAACATTCTGCAGCAAAAAAGATTACTTTTAAATGCAGAACATACAAGACAGTTGCCAAGATCGAGGCTTCCCAGTAAATTCTGCCAAAAAGCAGAATGATGCTCTGACAAATTGCAACATCCAGGAATCTTCAGGCCTCTTTTAACATGGTAAATGTCTCAACTCATGATTTTACTGTTATTCCAGTTGTGACTACTGAAAGGGGCTCAGATGGACTGCAGTACAGACTTTCTTCATCTGCCTTTTTTGTAATTTCAGCAGTCCTCTTTGTATAGACTGCTGGCAGAGTGGACAGTAAGCAACTATTAAGATGTTAAAAACAGACAAAAAGACATGAACGTTTTTGAAAAACTGCAGTATTTGTACTCTAGTTTGAGAATTTGTATCAAAAACAAAATCCGGAGGGCTATAGCATACTCAAAGACAAAATTGCCAGGATTCACTGCCAAAATGATCAGAATCAAACCAGAAACAAACTTCTAAGAATATGGAAAGAACCAAGAAGTGGAAAACTAGGCATCGTCAAGTAGAGAACCAAACGCTGTAAGATCAAGACTAAGCCCTATTCAAAGTTTAACTCTGTACCCTTGAACAGAGAGCTCATGTGATGCATTATTGTGGAATAATTACCACGAGAGATGTAGTGCCTCTAGAGATATATTCCTTAGCAAAGGCCTTGTGAAATCTAGCAACTCACCTACAAAACATTGAGACTCTAAAATGGTGGTTAAAAAAACTAAAAAATAAATATAATTTTTCAAGCTAAACAATTAATTCAAAATACATACACAATTCTAATCCTAAGCATATATTTAACAAATGAACAGAAAAAATTTATCTAAGAAAAAATTATTTTAAAGAGATGTGCAGAACACTAAAACAAGGATGGCTTTTGTGGAAACGTAAAGAAAAAGGTAAAGATCCCTGCTCTACAAAATAGCATGTCATCTTTGCTTAGGATTGAAAAGTTCATTGGAAAAAAAAAATCTCAGGATGTCGGAGATAATTTCTATTAGACAGACAAAACCAAAATGCAATTATCTACTTATTATGAAAAACACCAAACTGAGTGTAGTATACCACTCTAAAACTCTCATACCATTCATCAGGGACAGAGGTGGGTGGGCCAAGGTTTGATACAGTTTTGAAGCCATGTGATGTGACAATAATTTGAGTCCACCATTATCCTTTAGAACAGTGCATTCTGAACGAAAATGTGCAGCAATCTGTCTAAAAGCTATAAAATGATAAAAAGTGGATCATGCAAAAGTATAATGCTCCTATGTTTTCCAGCAAATCTAGAAATAAATGCCTTAAAGAGAATCAAAGTTCATACATCGGATCCACGGAGATGTTGAGGCAGAATATTAAGAGAGCTAAATATAAAGGAATTCTTTCAAATATTGATAAATTGATACAGTCTTGTAAGGGGTAGTGGGCCAAAATATCTCCAATACAATATAAGGGATAGATTAATACAGACAATTAATTACTTCAAGTTACTGCTACTAAAGGTGGTTCCACAAAAACTGAATAAATGAGTGCATTTATATGCGCACAGAAAACCAGAATAAGGTGAATGACTGGAGGCAGAAACCGGGTTTCTTAAAACCCCCCATTTACATTCAAGAGTGCCTTTATGGAGTTCTCCCTTGGCAAAATGCTCCAATGTCACTAAACTGAGCAAAAAATAGTTAAACACTGCCAAATGTGATCATTTTCTTGTATTTTATTAATTTTTTTAGTTCTTCATGCTGTGAAATAAATCACATTCATTCCCTTTTATATCCCTGACCTAGTTCACAAATTATTCATGGTATGAAGACTGGCGACTATGCCACCAGTTGACACTGTTTTAACAAATCTTTAACAAATATCTGGATGAAAACTAAACTGGCACTTGCTTAACCTCCTTAGCATTAACCGCGAGGGTGACTTGGTTTTGGAACTCATCGTAAATACTGTTATTCCCGAGAATGGCTGAAGGAGACGTGTAATCCACTTTTGAGTGTTAAGCCCGAATAACTCTCGGGACAGTATTCTTCTGCCATTTAATGAATGAGATAATATCATGCTGAAAAAAAAATCATTCATATTATATATATATATATATATATATATATATATAAGAGAAGGTTTGTGATACGGTTTGCATATTTGCAGCTGGAGATTCACAAGGAGAGAAAAATTAATCACGTATCATAAAGTAGTTTTTATTCCTGAGCTTTCAACCCCTGCCAGGGGTCTTCATCAGAGGATAATGCTTAGACTTACAAGAATCAAAGGCAAGTCTAAGCATTATCCTCTGATGAAGACCCCTGGCAGGGGTTGAAAGCTCAGGAATAAAAACTACTTTATGATATGTGATTCATTTTTCTCCCTTTGTGGATCTCCAGCTGCATATATATATATGAGTTTTGTCACTTAAAGGTAAAACCTTAGTATTCATGAGTGGGCAGAGCCTTAAATCAAAACACAATGGTGTGGAAACAAGAAGCTATAGAGTCAACTTTAAAAGAAACTGAAACTGCACCATTAGTTGAATCGAGCAATAGTTATAACAATGTGAATTGGTCATCAGACATTGACATGGAAGTTAAAATGATGCATTTGGCACTGTATGACCGAACTGTTGTGTGTGGTGAATTCCATCACCTGAAAGTTCACCATGGTGTGAGAGTAGATCTGTGGCAAAAATGCAAAATGAATGTGATCAAGTGCAAGGACAAAAGACACATTAGCCCCCAAGCACTGTTGACTATGCGGCAATTGTCATTCATTTCAGGGGAAATGTGGAAGTCACTAAGCATTGAACTGTGGTATCCTACAATAACATAAGGGGGGCTTTGACCATGCAGTTCAGGCACTGACATCCTACCCTCTCATGCTCAAGCAATAGAAACATTATACAAAAAATGTGCAAAGAAACACACTTTTACTGTCACAATTGGAAAATTGGGCTGTATGTTGGTGACTGCTTTATAACATATAATATGAGAGGTGTATACTAAATCTTCATTACTGCAGCAGTGCACACTAGACATACCTTTCCTACTGTATTTATGCGGATGTTTTGGTATTTACAGGTTTCTGTTGCATGTAATAACCTTTTTAGTTTGAAAACAATTCATCATTTTTCTTGAGATACACAGAACACTAAGCATGCTATCATGTTTATTTTTACCTGACTGCATGCTGGTACTTATTGTGGCATCTGGAAGAATGTGTGAAGCTAACACATGCACAGGGTAGCAGAGTCCAACAGACATGCGCTGACTACGAAATCCTTAATTGTGTCCCAGTTTAAGGTTTACATGCCACATAACCAGGTTACACACACAGAAGTCTATGCGTGCTAAAGCTAACCCAGTTTATCTAAACAAAATAATGGCTTTTCTTTGATTAACTGGATTATTAAATCTCATGTAAATGCACTGATTGAGTGTACTTAATTTTTTACATATGGCTTCTGCATGTTGAATTATTTACAAGTATTGAACAACTGAACAGTTGAGTGCAACAGCCCAAGCAGAGACCTTGATGGATGTTTGCTTATCACTTTTTGATATTGACAGCAGTGTATAGATTTCATAACATAACATTCTCAAACCCACATAATCCAAATCGTAGTTGTAAGGGCCAGATCACATAATGGCAGCACTGGGTGCAAAGTAAGGGCTAGCATGGGACAGGTTGATAATTCATCACTGGGCTCACTCACACACAAAACACTATCACTTAAACCGTTGAGGGGTTTGAAGGGGAAGACACATGATTTGTGAAACACTACTGCTAACCACCAAACCACTGTCTCTCCCACGTTTCTGTTGAATAAAAAGGATCACATATGCATTTATTTGATTAGCTGAAGCATTTATTTAAAATAAGTTACAAAAAAGGTCAACATATTCAAGTAACCATCAGTCTGGAGGACTGTTTAGGAACAAGTGCTACTGGACAAGGTTACAAAACTGATCATCATAAGTGATGAGCTTTAAACCAAACAGAACACAAAACTAGTTAATCTTTCCTTAGTTAAAAGAACCTACAAGACACAATAAAATGTATGTGGAATCTGTCACCAGAGGACAGTTATGTCTAATTTTAAGACTTGGTAAGGGTCAAATGATTGTTAGTTACTGTATGCCCTGATATGTAAGGTCATAGAAGTGAAACAGGATATACTTAATACAAATGACTGTCATGTATATACATAACATTCTCAAACCTGCTTTATCCAATTCAAAGCCATGTGAGTCTAAGCTTACCCCAGCAAAACTAGACACAAGGCAGGAATCAGCACTAGATTAATTTCAGGGCCCGCTAAAACTCACACCAGCTTTCATATTTCACTAGTTCATATCCAAGAAAGTACAAGGAACATGTGCAGACTCCACATAGACAATGACTGGGTGGAGATTCTGAACCAAGGAACTTGGATCGGAGAGGAAGCAGTGTTTATCATTTTGCAACCATGCTCCCGTAATATTGTGCATATGCATGGTGTCCTAAAAATGGATACAATATACTGAGGTTGCACTGAAAGAAGAAATATACAGTAGTAAAAGAAGAGACGTGTGCAAAAGGTGGACTGATCCCTTGCTGGATGTTTTCAAATCACTTAACTGAAAAGGGCAACAGTATATTGATAGAACAGTATAAGATTCACAAATGCACTTAATCCAATTCAAGTTTATGGGCAGCTCTAACCTATCTTGGTAGCAGAAGGCAGAAAACAACCCTGGACAAAGCACCAAACTATGACAACATCCATACAAACATCCAGCCCAACTAATATATTGTCAATAAGGAATCGCCGATAAAACTAACATGCTTGTCTTTTGAAATGTGGGAGGGGAAATTCAAATACCCAGAAAAGCACCGATGCAGGGAGAATCCTCACAGCGACATCAACTGGGTGAGGGATTCAGGTCCAGGACATTGGATCCTGCTCTAACCTCTTCACCATCAATGTGTCTTAATTTTACTACATTATTATACAACAACTAAATTATGTACTTGGTAATTTTCCAGGGAAAACAAAAACAAAACATTTTATGAAATAGCAGCCATAGTGTGTGCACATTTTTGAGACACTCTGTAAATTTACAGTTACACTTTCTCTATATTTTTGTAACAATTCATATATATCACATTGCATTGGATGTAAAATGTTACTCTTCTCTATCTTTTACAATTTGGGATATCATTTAGGATTAACTGAAACATTAACAAGTTAGTTTAGCAGGTGTTTCTAGTATACATTGCAGATAGTCAGTTAATATCTGACAAACACTACTGCAAACAGCATAGAATTGTAGTGTTACTCAGATTGTCTATAATGATTTAACTTGAGTTAGCTGTCTAATAAGGCAGGCAAGGAACACACTGACAAAAGAAATCAGACAAGCTAAAAAGAGCTACTCTGAAAAACTGGAAAAAAAAGTTCCCAACTAGTGCCCAAGCATCTGTGTGGAAAGGTCTGCTAGATATCACCAACTACAGGAAATCATTCCCCCCCACACTACAAAGAGCAATCAGCTGACTGACAACGTGACTGTAGGTATGTTTGATAAGCCTGTGGTCACACCCTACTCTGGCTCCAGCCCTCCCAGTATACAAACAAATGCAACCTTCGCCCACATACCTTCTACCATTCAATCTGCTATAAATACAGTATCTGTGAAGAGGATCAGTGCTGGCTCTTCAAGAGACAACATGTCAAGAAAAGAGCAGGTCCAGATGGTGTATCTTATGCTCCTGCTTAAAATCCGTGCTGACAACTGGCCCTTGTCTTTACACTGATAAATCATTAGTGCTGTGCAAAGTTCCTTTATGTTTCAAAAAAATCTCACGTAACAGGAGTGAATGATTACAGGCCTGTTGCTTTGACATCTGTGGTCATGAAAACCTTCGAGAAACTAGTGTTAGGTCACCTGGAGGATATCACAGGTCCTCTGTTGGACCCCCTTCAGAATGCCTACCAATCAAACAGCTCAGTGGATAATGAAGTTATTGAGCATGGGAAAGGCATTATATAAATACAATGTATTATTATTATAATTAAGGGGTTTGAACGTGACAACCCAGGGACCTATGCAAGTGTTAGATTTGTGAAATTCAGCTCAGTGTTTAACACAATCATCCCTGAACTCCTCCATTCTACAATATCACCCAACTGTCTGTCCCTACCTCCATCTGTCATTGTCTTACCAGTTCCTGTAACAATAACAGGTGGTTCTTTGGATTTGGTCAGAACAATCTTGAGCTAAACGTGTTCAAAACTGTGCTCTTTAGGAGGGGCCCCTTTCCATACTTAGCAATAATATGCCAGTTGTGGAAAGCTGCAAGTTTCTGGGATATAGAATCACCTGGGACTTGACATGTAATACCTACATAGATTCCACCACTAAACAGGCACAGCAGCGGATATACATCCTGCTGGGGGAGTTCAATCTACCAGAGCAGCTGCTGATTCAGTTCTAGTTTAATCATCTACTCTGTTCGAAGCTCATCCATTACAGTTGTGGTTTGAATCAGCAACTAAACACAACTACAGGCTACAACAAATAACTGGGTCTGCCCAAAAGATAAATGCCATTAGTCTTCCCACCTTACAGGTCTTGTATTATTCCAGAGTCATTAAGCTTGGCATCACTTGGCATGGAAAAATCATCACCAACGTCTCACATCCAGGCCACAACCTCTCTGAACTTCTCCCATCTGCCAGGTGTTAAGCAGATAAACGCACCGTTTCTTTCCACGGGCCATCAAGCTCACAAATGGTTAATTCAGAGGTCCTTGCTCAGTCTGCGCACGCATATCTTGCAATTTTCTTCCATACAGCTAATGCTTAGCTAAGTATTTACTTCAGTATTTCTTGCACTGCATTGCACTTTGTATGAATATGTTGCATTGTATTTATTTCAGTTGTTTATTTACCTGTCAAATGTGAGCATGTCTGTTATGTAACTATATTTGGAGAATCATCAGAAAATGTCAACTCCCTTGTATGCGAGCATACCTGTTCAATAAATTATTCTGATAACAGTAATTCACCAGTAATGAAAAATTACAGAGAGAGAAAGAGAGAGAGATACCTGCTCATAATTATCAGCCCAGCTATCGTAAAATTTAACTTTACCCTCCGGGTCTACGTCTTTGTGGGCTGCGAGGACCGTCTCTTTTACTTCGGAGAAGGACTTGCGATTCGCCATACCACAGACTCCCAAAATTGCAGTTGCAGGTCAAATTTGAAATGCTGGAGTACGCAGTAAAAAAGGGACTTCTGTCCAACACTGCAGGTAACAAAGGTCAGACAACGCGCTGGGAAACCGGAAGTACCGTGAAAGTCTGCGCCTGCGCGTGGAAGAGTGCCTGTCCAATCAAAGCGCGAAGAGTTCACGTCGTGCTATAAATTCGCTAAACGTGATTTTTATATTTTTTTTAAACATATCTTTGAAGAAAGTGTAGTACGGTGGGCTGGTGTTGCTCCAAAATTGTTTTTTGTCAGCTTAAGTTCCGTGACACTGTAGTGTAAAAAGGGGGTTAGATAATCGATGCTTTAAAACACAGAAACACAAATAAAACAATGCAAACACAATCTGTATTTTAAGTAAATGCGGTTTTAAGGTAATGATTTAAATGATATTATTAAGTAACTGCCCTGGTATGGACTGGGCTGCTAGGATAAGATTCTGTTAAACTGATTTAGAACGTATAATTATATTCTTCCTTTGTAATTGAATTACGTTAATTAATTACATAAACTGGAATTGTAACGATGGTAAGATAATAATTATATTTACAGTCAGTTCAACCATCAGTTCTGTAAACCTGTACGGTGTCACCGGTGATGTGGCAAAGCTCACCAGTGCGACCAGTCACGTCCACAAATCCATACTCAGTCACAGTGGCCAGATGAAAGTTGTCGTGCCAATCAAAGTTTCTTGTCTATACCCAGTGAGAATTCGGGGGGCACTGAGTAAAGACTGCAAACTACGTCCAGTGACTGTGCGGAATTTCAAACCTGGGACCTGTGTGGCACAGATGTTAACCACTGCTCCCGTCCATTTACAGTATAATGAAGGTACTAGAGTTTTATTGGCAATAAATGCTGTTTGTAGAGTGAAACTAAACATACATGTTATAGAATATAATTGATCCCGTCAATTTAGAACTATGCTAATATAAAAGCTGATATTGGTCAATTATTTTTACAAAAGGATCATAGGAACAATGCATACAGAACAAAGCAGAAACATACAAAGGGATGAAGTCGTTATTGCTAGTATATTAAATGTGCACAGTTTTAGATTTCACTTCTTGGGTTATATGTGAAATTCCAGGTCAGAGATAAATCTGTTCAGACAAACATGTACCTGATATATCTATTCAAACATTAGTTTGAGTATGTTAAATATATAAATATAGTGATTGTGCTTTTAATTCTGGCAAATATCTGTCAGCATGTGACTGGGCGTTGAATGAGGTAGGTCCGTTGCAAACTACATATTGCAATCATCAAAATGGGCAATTAGAGTTAATATTAAATAAGTGCCATTGGGTATAGGAAGAATATCAAATCACTGATTAAAATTAATCTAGAATGGACACTTGGGGACACAAATTGGCATAAAATACAGATTAACTCATTTGCAAATGGTTCTTGATTGAATTCATGGCCTTGGGCTGCGTTTTGGTATCTTTTACATACATTTTTTTCTATTAGGTAAAATAAAATAATGAAAACGGTGCTGCAATCCTGTAAGTATATTGAAATCATGAGAAAATACTGGCAGTGATGGGTCTGGAGTCATTGTTTTTTTTTGCAGATGAAACATGCCACTTGTGATATGTCACCCATCCTACTTCACTTGAACATTTTCTGAATCCACTTCGTTCAGTTTTAGGGTTGTGGGAGACATAATTTCTTACTTTAGACTACCACAGATCTGAAACACAAACTGACCACCAGATGGCGCACACTGTCTAACAAAACACACATTTCCTGCCAAAGTCATTTTAGAAACGAGCACACTGGTTTAAAAGTGTCTATACACATGACGTGCATCATAATGGTTTAAAACAACATGGAGAAAGAAAACCAGGCATCTTTTTGTTACTAAGCAGGTGCATGATGGTGGAGTTATAGGCAGAGCTGCTTCTTAGACTTTAAGCCTGCCTCTCAATCAGTCAATGCAGGAGATTCAGACTTGTCAGGTTGTGCTCTTGTATGCAGCAGCTGGCCTTCATGCTCAGCAGAAAAGTGATGGCCATCTGTCTTTATTGATTAGATGTTTAGGTTCCCTGTAAGTCAGTTTGAGGTCTGTGGTTCAGTGTGCGTATGTGTTCTTAAGCAAATTGCTCATCCTTTTATGGTCACTCTGCAAAACATTTTGAGAAAAGTGTTTTCAGTCCAGGCATTCCAAAGCTTGTGTGTTTTGGCACTGTCTGCCTGAGTCTTCAATCAGACCCTGGCACAGATCTGCGCCGACTGCAGCTGGGTATTCAGGTTTGTGGGGCTGTGGGGAACGCCGGCCAAGTTGAGGCCTGCTAACAATTTTCCTTCCACAGATCTTGGCCTGAAGCTTTCTGGACCAGCCAGGACAGTACAGCGTCAGCCAGACGTTTGGATTTAAGTCCCTTTGTGGTTGTTTTCTGTGGGGTTTATTCATTTAGTTGCCTCCTGCAGTGAAGATTTTCCATGATGCAGATGGCTCCCTTGAGACATGACTTTATAGTGCCTTGAGCTGACTGTAAAGGGTTTCAGTTTAAAAGCCCGTGTGACTCTACAATGACAATGTTAAGGTATAATTTTGAACACACAGACAATGTGCCCATTTGAGGTTAGACCATGAAGAATGAAGAATCCTCAATGTGCATTCGTGATTCTTTCTCCTAACCACAGAGCACTAACACTCAAGCACATCTTCATGTAGGTTCCTTGCTTCAGCAGCAGGAGGTGCTGTGTGCTCAGATGTGTAGATGTGAAATATCCTGCAAGGTAGTACAGAATTTATGCAAGGAGATAGGAAGGTTTATGCTGAAGGTGTCTATAATTTACCTTATTTTTGAGAATTAATATCATAATGTAATAATGTTAAAATAGTGAGTGAAATGGGACTAGGTTGGCTATGAAAAGAAGGGTGCAATCAAAGGCATTACTACCTGGACTTGAAAGCAACATATAGAACAAGTTTTGAATGCAATTTATAATGAGGCATTAAATTAAGAGAGTGTACCAGTGAACTTTGGCACCCCAGTCAGAATGTCTCAATGATAATGAACGATGTTACAAGACATCCATGTAATTTCTAAGCATTGAAAAATCACAGTCTTATGAAAATGCCCTGCTCAAGTAAATGGAGACATCTGTACAATAATTATATCAATTGCCTGCTTTAATTGTCTGTTTGTCGTGTCTTATGTGTTTGAATGAGTTATGCATTTTAAAACAGGGTGTTTTAAATAGAAAATATATCATTATTCCAATAGATTAAAGAAAGGAACGCAAACTATATTATGCGACGACTGTTTGGGATTTACTGCTATATTTTATTTTGTGATCACATTCTCATACCTGCTTAATTCATTTCAGGTTCATGGCAGGCCAAAGCCTATCCTGGCAGCATTGAATGCTAAGCAGAAAACAGTCCTGAACAGTCCTTCATAAGGCCCACTCACTCAGTTTAGAACTACCCATCAACCTAAGTTCCATGTGTTTGGAGATATGGGAGGAAGACCGGAGCACCCAAGAAAGAAAACCACACAGACACAAGAAGAACTTGCAGAATCCATACAGACAACATTCAGCCACAGGATTTGAACCAAACACACTGGATCTATGAGTCTGTAGTGTCACCAAGTGGAACGCAGAGCTGCAGCTATGCTGAGCATAGTATTTTTGCTTAATAAAAAACAAGGACTAATGAATTTGGCATCCAAAGTAACACTCTCACCTTGTCATATATGTTCAGCACCAGTTCCACTTAAATTCTTTTATTCATTACACACATATAGTGGGATAAGATACTGGGACCCAAAACATATTCCAGTAACAACTGACAGAAGGTAAGAATCAAACCTGACATGGACAGTTACACTCATTCAAACTGAGCCAACTGGTTGTTGTTGGTTAATTGATCATGCATATCTTTAGGATGTTTTGAATGTTTCAGTTATTTGCATCCCCATATTGGAAAAGGCCACTTAATTAAACTGTAGCACCTTAAATAAATGTGCATGTGTGTTGGGGTTCCTCAGCACTATGGTTAACTATAATGGAATGTTAAGCCTTTATTAAGTGTTCCAGTGCCTCATGGGACAAAAACATACAATCCACTTCCATCCAGTCATATAACATACATTCTAAAACCTGTTTAATCTGATGTAGGATCACAATAGCATGGAGCATGTGGGGGGCACTGGGCTCATAACAGGAACCAACCCTAGACAGGGTGCCAGTCCATCCATCATAAGACTCCCTCATGCTCACTCCCACACCCACAACAAACTATTTTGGAGACACTGCAGTTATAACTTGATCCATAAAATATGAAATAAAACATTATTTATGAGATTGTACATGCAGTCTGTTACTGGTACTATGCTTTTCAACAAATTTTCCTGACTTGGAAATGAAAATGCAGCTTTCTTCACTATTTGACAAGGTATACTTTAAGAGCCATAATGGTTGTTGATATGTACAGTAGTTTGCGGATGGCTGTAGGTTTTTGGAAATGTTACACTGTTGCATATTCCTGGTGGTCTTAGAATCACAGATGTACCTTTAGTTTAATGTGGATGTACTTTACATAACAAGGAAAACGCAATTTTACTAACAACGTGTTACGTTCCAAAAATGAGGAGTACTGTATTTCTTGTAGCATACTGATGACAGCAAGATTATTCAGCTTCATTGAGAAATTCAGAATAAAATGACACCTCACAGTTGCAATCGCACTTCTTCTTAGCATTTTTAATTTCAGACTATGCTTCTAAGACTTGTGATGATTTTAGGTTGGCTTGGAAAGTTGCCTTAGGCAGCTTCATGCAATTTTCTTACCTAAATGTTATGCATACTGTATTTGTCTGGACCATTTCTGCATATTCTAGCAAAACTGAATGTCAAAATAAAGCAGGCCTAATACGCTTCCGTAGGCTTCATCCTGAATCAAGCTGCCGTATTTATTCACCTCATAGAAGGTGATTGATGGAGAAGTTCAGTAACAGTGATGTCCCAATCATGATTTGGAAGAGTTAGACTTTAATGATGGAAACGGACTATTAAGGTGTGGAATGTCATTACATTATCCAGCAGGAGCCAAAGCTTGTGCAGGAGGCTGAAAAATCAATGTTAAACTTACCATATATACTCGCGGATAAGTCAGGACTTGATTTTACCATATAATTTCTGGTATTTTATAATGTCAGTCGTATAAGTTGATTGCGGAAAACTCATGCTATTGGTACAAGGGATTATGATATGCTAACCCCCACCTGAGAGAGTAACCACCGAGCACACTGCCTTTTTTTTCAATGTGGGTGCAGCAATACGCTGTATTAGCGTGTGTCCCTAACCTCTCTGTCTCTCTCTCTCTCTCTCTCTCTCTCTCTCTTTATTGTGCCTACGTGGCTACACGGTAATATCCAAACTATTCTGAAGCGACGTTTGCACTGTTTTGTGTTTATTGTATTTCACACCCTCATACACCTTTATCTTAAGAGCATCCCTTATCTACGATGGAGCGTTCAAGCAGAAGAAAATATGAAGCTGGTTTTGAATTAAACATTGTTGAAGTAGCGAAAGAAACTGGTAACTGTGCTGCTGCAACAAAATTCGATGTATCAGAGAAACTGGTGCGAGATTGAAGGAAGCAAGAAGATGTAAAAAAAAATATTAAATGTCGCATTTTTGAACGGGTGTATAAGTCGGGGTCTGATTTTATGGCCAATTTTTTGGGTTTCAAGACCAGACTTATATGTGAGTATATACAGTAATTAGACCACTATGCTCAGCATTAACTCTAGAAACAGGCTTTATGATGAGGTGGGTAAGGTAAGTGTTTGGATACTCACAAGCCCTTCGCTAGATGCTGTGTGGCTGCAATTGGATGAGAAAGTCAGGTAGCCTTTATTTTCTCAGAGGAACTGTTTGACTAATGTATTATCTTGGGACGAGTGGAACTCATCAAGTTCCTTATTGGACTGGTGTACTCTCACATCCTAAATTCACACACACACACACACACTCAACTGACTCAATCCGCACAAATACTGATTATGATTAATGCTTGCACAGTCTATCTCTCCTCAGTACTCCACATGGGGTCCCAATAGCTATGGCCTGAAAAAAAAAAAAAAATTCATTACATTTATATAGCGCTTTTCTTAGTACTCAAATCGCTATCCACACAGGGAGGAACCGGAAAGCAAACCCACAATCTTCCACAGTCGCCTTACTGCAAAACAGCAGCACTACCACTGCACCACCTATGAGGACACACAGGTGTCCCCAGATATAACCTAGACCTAAGGCTGCCTTGATGTCTAAGAATAACCTACAAACAGAAAGGCTGACACACCTTGATCTCCGAGAATAACCTAAACACACTTGGTTAAAACCACTTACCAACCGATTACTGTGAGGCTCACTCTATTGGGGCACACCCCTCAATCTGAAAAACCCTGTTGGAAACATAGTAGCAATCCTCTTGCCCTAGGTGCCCTGTATTTTCCTTATTACTTCAGTCACTCTAGAGATGAAAAACAAAGTATACAAATTTAAAAGCAAAGTAGGATTTATTAAAATAGAATAGCAGTAGAAGAAAATATAGCAAAGTCAAGATATACAGTAGTGTTAGAAAACTTACTGAATTAATAACAGCAATTGTTTTGTTTCAGTCAGGGGTCCTATCCTGATTGGGATTTGGATGTTTTTTATGTCTATTTTGTTGATTGTGTATGTTAACAGTATTGATTATTTAATTTCTTTATATCCATGTGTGTTCTATAATGTTCCATGTGTTTTGTGGGTGGTTCCCCCAAGCGGTGCAGCCACCTGCCTTTCACTGTAAGGGACTGTCCACAAACACATAAATGCAGGAACAACCCAGAGTTCCTTGTGGTTCATTTGAATGTGCTTGGGTGTGATTAGTTTTCTTCTGTGATTCTCTGTGCTTTTGATTATTTTGTGAATTTCTAAACTTTTTGACCTGTGCTCTATTTTTTGACTTTGTTTGCTGGATTTGTGTTTAGGGCATGTTTGCCTTGCCTCTACCGTCATTCCCTGCTGTGCTTGTTATGGTGTTCAGAGTTTCGCTGTGTAACAGTCTTTTTTTTTTAAATAAATCTTTTATTTATGAAGATTCTTTGTGGCCCTCTGTGTTACTACCCTGGGTTTCTGATGGTGTTCCCCCCCACTAGTGGACATTTCTGGAACTGTTTGGGACTTTGGTGCTTTGAAAACTCTCAAGATTCACAAAAAAACATCAAAAGAGAATGTTTTTAGATTCAGCAATCAGGCTGATACATGAGTTGCATTCTCCAACTTCCAGATAAATTGGTATATCTTTCTCTGACATATCTCTGTCTGTGACATCGCTTTCTCTCTTGATGTCGCTGTCTTGTCCCTAAGGTTATATAACACTATGGCATAATCCAAGGTTCATGAAAATAGAATCATATTTCCAAAATGAGCTGTTTTAACTCACTCTTTTGACACCATAATTGGGAGCCAACATCAAAGCATGATTGTATAACTTATTCACAGCTTAGGAAACAATTTGTGCATTATAGTGATAGTTCTGCATTATACATAGCAGCAAAAACAGGCATAGCCAAACAATACCTGAGGTTTACATGCTGCAGCACCTTTACACTTTAAACTAATTATCCAACCATTTGGGTAGTTCTTAAGCAAAGAAACAATCATTAACAGACAAAGTTCAATTTTCAGTAACAAAGTAATATAACAGCATCTTGTTTCAGCACAGAAAGAGAATAAAGTGTATTTGTGAAGGTCCACATTTTAAGTGTTACAAAAAAAGTTCTGCTTCATCCTTCAACAGTAGTTCCAAAGAATTAATTTATATATTAATAACACTGTTGAACTATAGAGAGCTGACATTTGAAGATTCTGATTTTTCAATGATATGTAAATAGAATGAAAGTATACCGAACAAACATGCAGGCAGTTTGCTTTTTTAATGTCTAGAATTATGATTTTTATCCTTTCCAAATGCTTCTCTTTTTTTTGTGTATGTGTGTACCAATGCAGTGCCTTCTGGATCTTTTTGTTCCAATTCTGATCTCACATTTTTACCCCGAAAGCTATTTTATGTTTATTAAACTGTAGTACCAATGATCGTAATTTTAATAAAAGATACCTTTTAGGATGTCTTATGAGTTGAGAACAATGAAAGCACCTTATATCCAATTGGAAAGTCAAGACAATGGTGGGTCAAAATTAACCCAAAGAACATGGACATGACCCAAAGTTTGTAGACGTTATAAAGAAAAATGTGACATCTGAAAAGTTTTTTGCTTTTTGTAAAGTTAGGTCGCTTTACATTACCTTTACATGTCCGTGTGGGTTTGTAAACAAAGAAACTACCCTAAATGAAGAGTAAAATCCACTAAAGAATACGGTGGGTCAAAACTGACCAGAAGCATATGGTTGTATTCAAAAATCTGTAACAGTTGTATAAAAATGTGACATTTTGAAACTTTTTTTTTATTTCTGTGAAGTTAGGTCATGTTAATAAAATCCATCACATTTCTGAGCTGATAAGATGACATTTAAGATATTTTAACGAGTAGTGAACAACCAGACTACCCTAAATGCAGCAAAACATTTGCTAAAGTCTATGGTGGAATAAAACTGACCTGAAAAACATGACAAAGTAAAAACATTTTAGAAGCTGTACAGATTGTGGGATGTTTAGCTTTTTGTTAACCTTTTTTATTAAATTTGGGAATTGTACCAAAAGTCACAAGGTTGGATTAGGTGCAGACTAACACCACTACAACTAAGACCTTTGATAAAACTTTTGAATTGGTCAATCTGTCTCCTCAGCTTCACCTCTGGTCCCAAGCCTTAGGCAGAAAGAGCGAGGTCACAAGTGTAAGCAACTAAATGAAGTAGTCTATGAGTAAATGTTGTTCAGATTTCTTAAACATGACATTTTTAAAAGAAGTACCATATAAAGAATTAAAGTCTCTCTTAAAGTGTCAAGATAAAATTATCAGCTGCTTTAGACCAGGATAAATATTGTATTATTATATAATGTAAGTGTTTATAATTTAAAAATATGAAAGTTTTTAAAATTATTTTTTAATTATAAAAGGATCCCTCCTTCCCAAAAAAAATAATAACCACACCAACAAGTATTTAGTGCAGTGAGTACAATCTACTGTTTCTCAACTATAGTAACAATAACAAATCACTCAGCTACCCACTAAATGCAAAATGCCCAAGATTTGGATGAACTCACAATTAACGTTACTGCAAGAAAGGGGAAAGCAACTGCATTTATTTCCCCATCTAACCAGTTCACAGGATGTGGTCAAAGCCACAAAGAGGGAGATGGAAGAGTTGGTGGCTTTAGAACTGACCAGAATGGAGGATGCTGTAAGCTGTAAACAAATTGCAACAAGGGAGGGGGAAAAATTGGGAAGCAGTCACCAGCAGTGCTACAACATGGGCTGACGTGTGGGAGACTCCACAGGCAAGACTGGGCTTCCTCATTAGGTCCACATACAACACTTTCCCAAGTCCCATCTTCATCTGGATCAAAGAAGAACTGCCATCTCTGTGATGCCCAGAACCCAAGCTTGCAGCACATTCTTTTAGACTGCAAGAGAGCTTTGACCCAGAGCTGGTGTCGATGGCATCATGGTGCTGCAAAATAATGCAGAAGTATTGGTGGAAAGCGGATGTGAAGTGAATAAGCCTAGCCTGTCAACATCCATCCATTATCCAACCCGCTATATCCTAACTACAGGTCACGGGGGTCTGCTGGATCCAATCCCAGCCAACACAGGGCACAAGGCAGGAAACAAACCCTGGGCAGGGCGCCAGCCCACCGCATGGCACTGTCAACATCCTAATGGTGAATACACTTCATCAGGCAAGGAGCCAGGGCAGAAAACATCATCCAGAAGGAATGGTTTTTCCTGACAGCTGGGTGCAAGTGGAATATGAGCATGAACCTGGACCAACAGCTGAAATTCCCATGTTAAATCATCACAACTTACCCATGACCTAATATTGTCCTTTGATCCACCTCTGGCAGTGCAGTGGTCCCATGGGAGTAAGGTATGCAGGCAGATATTGAGAGGAAGAAGGAAAACTACAGTAAACTGTCCATGACATGCACAGAAGCAAAATGGATGACATCTACCTAGAGGTTGACTGCAGAGGCTTTGTTGGAAAATCCACCCAACAATTCCTGAAGGCACTCAGAATCACTGTGTCTAGACAGAAGAAGGTGGGATAAAAAGGATGTTATGGTCTGCTATAGGGAATGATATGGAGACGTCCCTATGGCTACCCCACCACCTGGAGATGCTCTTGGTTTAAAGGAGCACATCTGCAAAGGGTAGCTCCCTGATTTCTGACCCTTCTACTGACCGAGAGGCCCAACAGGCAGTAATTCCCAGCAGGCAGAGAATACATGTGCTTACTTCTAAGTAAAAAACAGTGATTTATTAAAATTATCCAAATAACTAAGAACTAGTAAAGAAAATGATTTGTTGTGTAAGGGGGAATACCAAAGGTGACACTAATTATAAAGATTTTAATTTCAGTCTGCTCTTCAGAGGGCGGCACAGTGGTGCAGTGGTTGTGCTGCTGCCTCGCAGTAAGGAGACCTGGGTTCGCTTCCTGGGTCCTCCCTGCGTGGAGTTTGCATGTTCTCCCCATGTCTGTGATTTCCTCCCATAGTCCAAAGACATGCAGGTTAGGTGCATTGGTGATCCTAAATTGTCCATAGTGTGTGCGTGTGTGTGTGCCCTGCGGTGGGCTGGTGCCCTGCCTGGGATATGTTCCTGCCTTGCGCCCTGTGTTGGCTGGGATTGGCTCCAGCAGACCCCTGTGATCCTGTGTTAGGATATAGCGGGATAGACTATGACTGACTTTGTTCTTCAGGCACAGATAAATTGTAACCCCAACTCAGTCTTTGTTGTACATTTTAAAGCAAAGCAATTGTTTCAGCATGTCACAAGCTGCAGTTCTGCTCCATCCTTGCTATTTGTGGCACAATCAGCTTCTTTGTGCAGTGCAGATATTATACACCACAGTGCAATCCTTGTCTTCTACCCACATATCAACTGCAGTTTCCTTTCTAAACCAGTACTATATTTGTATTAATTAAGGGAGCTGTACCTTTCCCATGTAATTGATTAGTTCAAAGACCTTATAGTCCATCCATCCATCCATTTTCCAACCTGCTGAATCCGAACACAGGGTCACGGGGGTCTGCTGGAGCCAATCCCAGCCAACACAGGGCACAAGGCAGGAACCAATCCCGGGCAGGGTGCCAACCCACCGCAGGACACACACAAACACACCCACACACCAAGCACACACTAGGGCCAATTTAGAATCGCCAATCCACCTAACCTGCATGTCTTTGGACTGTGGGAGGAAACCGGAGCGCCCAGAGGAAACCCACGCAGACACGGGGAGAACATGCAAACTCCACGCAGGGAGGACCCAGGAAGCGAACCCAGGTCCCCAGATCTCCCAACTGCGAGGCAGCAGCGCTACCCACTGCGTCACCGTGCCGCCCAACCTTATAGTCTCAAGTTGATAATGTCTGTTCTGTACAATAGTAATGTACAGATAATGCAGCCATGAGTTTTTTTTATTGAAATGTAAATATTGAGTACTTATTTGTTCACATCTATGCTTATAGAGCTAACCTTACATAATTCCTTTCCACTTCTATTCACTTCCAGTTAAAAGACTTTTTTTAAAAAACATTTACATTTAACTTCCTCAAGCAGCATAAAATGTGATCTGGAGTACAAGTGACTTGTGGGCGATATGACTATTGCAGTAGGTGCTGTTTGCATTATCTGCAATACACCTTAAAATGAGATGTAATATGATGAAATGATTCCTTGAATTGTGATTTTTTTATAACAATGTTTAAAATTCTTTCAAATATTACCACACACTGGTACAGCCACAATTAAGTGTTATCTTAATGTTGCAAATGAAAAGCTTTGTGATAAGCTTCCCTAATTCCTTTTCTGTGTAATATTTAGGCAGATTCTATTCTAATTCACATTAGTTTCTCTCTCAAGATGTTGTATATGCTTTCCGGCACTGCTCTTTATCTCGTTTTGCCATCAAGGACTTATTTAGATCCCCCTCAAAGCAGCCTCCAGACATCAGAGAGAGTCTGGTGGGAGAAAATTCAGTTCCAGAGGGGGTTAAACAGGGTGATGGTATATTGCATTTCAGCTAAGTTCATCCTAAAAAATAATTCATTAAATAAGTAGAGAGTGAAGAAATGTCTTAGTACATTTTGTTTTAATGCTGTTGTGGGTCTGGAATGCAAATGTGCATTTTTTAAATTAGCAAATACAGATAAGACTGAATCATAAAGGCAGAGGGAGAAAATGGAATAAGAAAGACTTATTTTAGTGGACACCTGGGACAGAAAGCCAATACTTCTCTCTGTTTCCCAAGGGGAGCAGTGCCTTTAACAAATTGTGGAGATTAATGATGTTCCCAGGCTTGTATTTCCTTTTACTCTAACTTGCATTATCTGTAATGCTTGGAACTTCATTACAGATTAGAAGGAATCGTTTTAGCGTGTCAGGTCCTTGGTATCATAACTTCAAACTGGGAAACAAACCAGGCATTAAAATTATATATGGTACAAAGATGAAATGGTTTACAATTCCAACCCTCTGTTACAAGCTGGTGTTGTACATGTGTTCTAATCAAAGGGCAAATTCTGTGCTTTAAGGAAACCCACAGGCTCTAAATCTATGTGACACACTTTTGGTAAGATTGGTAAAAAGCTTCAAAGAACCTGTGGCAATTAAAAACATGGAATGGAGCATTTGTGTGATGTATTATTTTTATTATGATATAGGAAAAATGCCTTCAAATGGGCAGCTATGCATTAAACAGGTAAAAGTGGATTGTCTTGGCTGCCACATAGGATGAAGACTATAAAAATGGAACCACTGGATTGACACAACCGTAGTGTCATGACAAATGTGATGCTTCCTGTGGTACACATGTGAGTACAATGAAGAGAACTGGCTGAAACAGAACATTCCTGATTGACATACAAATATGTGGTGCAACAAAAGTGGAGTGTCCTGTCTCAAAAATGTTTGATGGTATGAAACCACAGCCTTCTAAATGACATATGGCTGCAATGGAGCAAAACATTAGTTTCTTAATTCATATATGAGAATAGAGCAATGAAAATTTTTAATCTCCCTCACCAACAGATATTCAATTTATATAGTGTTCTTCTATAAACCTAGGCTCTGGGCACTTACACATATACAGTAAAAAAAGGAAACATTAAGGGAGAAATGCTAAATGTATGTGCATATTACATGCATTTATTTAAATAGGCGCCATAATAAAAGGATAAGTGTCTGTGTGTCTCTCCAGTTGCTATGTCTAAGTCATTTAAACAGATGGTGCATCACAAACATTTATAGTAATACAATGCATTGCATTTGCCATTCCAGCAGATGGCACATCACAAACATTAACACTGCTTTTACAAATCCTATACCAAATAGCTTATATCGGAGACATATGCATCACATTTGTCATTCCAACAGATGGTGCATCATACACATTTGTAGAAATAAAACACATTGGATTTGTCATTCCAACAGATGGCACATCACAAATATTAACACTGATTTTTTTGCGAAAGCCATGCCAATTTGTATAAAGCAAGGACATACACATTGCATTTATCATTCCAACAGATGGCACATCACAAACATTTGTTGTAATGCATCATATTACTACAAATGTTTGTAATGTGTCATCTGCTGTAATGACAAATGCAATGCATTTTATTACTGCATTACATTCCAATAGATGGTACTCTGCAAATGTTAATGCAGAGCTCTACATTGATTACTTTAATTTCAACCTCTCTTAATTGGGTAGCACAACAAGTATAATAATAGACTAAGAAAGGATCCATAGATTAGATCACTAATTTTACTTTAGCTATACCAGGAAAATCATACTAACTGCGAATACGCAGAATAAAAAATCTACAATGAATAGTATTCTTGAAAAAAATAAATAAATATTAAGTGATTCCAATATACTTAAAAAATTAGTAAATTGGAGTGATCTGAAATCACTACTCCACTCCAGCTCCCCACACCATCATCCTATAAAATGTAGAATATGAGGGTCTGTACTGTGTTGTCATTGTTGATGTTTCCAACCAATCTAATGTATTCCTTGATGTTCAGGAGAAATAGTTTGATCAAAGTTGCATAGACATCAAGTGGCAGAGCACGTATTGGGAAAAGATAGAAAATGAAAAAGCATCAGATCATTTCCCAAGTTTTATTGAAGATGTAGCTATTATGGTCCTCGAAGGAATTAAAAAAAAAAAAAACATTTTTGAGACACCATCTCGGCCATACCCATTTACTTCTAATTCAAAACAAAAACAAACACTAGGTGGTATACAGTAAAAGGAAACAAAAGTATTGCCACAGGAATAAAGTGGCTGGAATTAATCAGGATTTCTTGTCTGTCTTCTGAATGTCCCAGAGCTGCTTAGCTCTGGTCGCTCTGGGTAGAAATTCTGCCTCCTTCCAAACAGTCCAGTTCTTATAGCACAGGCAAAAGAAAGGGCGAAGTCAGTTGCCCTCACTGGGCAGTTTCTCTGTACTCCGGAGGAAGAAAAGGACAAGACAGTTAGCAGAAGCGTCCCCTCTCAGTCCAGGTTGGTATCACGTACCTGGGAAGAACTTGGAGGGTGACACATATGCGTTACGCTATATTTTACAGTATGAACAGCCTATTTATCAACTCTACCAAGAATATGCTAGACTCAAGTAATGACTCAAGTGTTGTTTTAAATGCTGGGTACGCCTTGCATTATAGTAAGCAGATCATTCTAAAATTTGTTGGCCCTGTAGCTATAAGCCCAGCCTCCAACAGTAGATTAGCTTGTAGTTAGATATGCAAGAAAGCCTGCATCTTCTGATTGCAGGCTATGCTCTGGACTATAGATGTAAGCAGGGGAATTGCAAGCTTCTGCACTTATATGAGGCTCAGCTCCTACTCCTGACTTACCCCTTGACATTTTCACACTGTCAGCAGCCATTATCAAAATGGTAAAAGGGAGAAATCAGGGTTAGCCTATAGGAGATCAAGGGCTGCAGGCATATGTGCAATGAATAGGTAGAGGGGGGGAACTCTCGAATATAGGGGCTAAAGCCCCTAACAATGCCACTCGATGTAAGATCTTTTATATAAATAAAACTAATGACCTTAACAGCTATAAGTATTAGAAGGAGGTTTTTACAACTAAACTGGAATCCAGTGTAGAGATATACTGTAATAACAGGAGTTACATATATTGTCACCCTTCCTAGTTTTAGCAAAGATTTTTTGTGCAGCCATTCGAATTGACTGCAGGCTGAAAATGGATTGATTAGATCAGCTTTTGAATATTGCAGATGTCAAATTTACTTAAAATGTCATGTCATTTTCTAACCCACTTAATCCAGACCAAGGTCACACACACTAGACAGAGTTTAGCATCACCAATTCACCTAACCTGCATGTCCTTGGACAATGGGAGGCAACCTACACATGACATGGAGAGAACATGCAAACTCCACACATGGAGGAGTTGGGACATGAACCCTGGTCCCCTTACTGTAGTGAAGCAACACTACCAATGCACCACCTAAATTTACTGAAAATGGAAGGTTGAACGAACTTTTCTATATACTTTATCTATATAGTAAGAAAAACAATGTTTACAATATGCTTCTCAATTGAAAGAAAATAATAACAATGATGCATTTTATTTATATAGCACACAGTATAAACAATGTTATTTTTAGATGCTCTACATCATAATATAAAAAATAAATAAGTGAAACACTTAACACAAATTGAATATTAAAATTCAAATCATAGAATCAATAAATGAATGACTATCTCTAAAAGTGCATTAAAAGAAATAAGCCTGCAATCACTTTTTAAAAACAATCAATAATGGTGAGCTCTGCACAGACTGTGGCAGTTTGTTCCAAAGTGGCGGACCAATGGTTCGATGATCCACTGTAGACAGCTTTATATCCACAGGACAGTCAGGAAATTAATGGAGGCAGACTGAAGACAGCAGACATTGATGAAGTAAAAAGGTTCTGAAGATAATGTGGGTGCAGAATGGGGTCAAACGTATCACCTAGGTTTATATCTATAATCACCTGGTCATTCACAGTAACATGAGTGTAAGCAGATATTTTTTTTTATCTGATATGGAGCACCCACAACAATGTCAAATAGTCTTCCCTCATCCAGGATCCAATCATTTGCAGGCCTGTGATGATCCCAGATTTACAATCAGGAATGTTCTGGAAATAGATCTTTGTGTCATCTAGAAAGCAATGAGAAGACACTTTGTGCTGACATAAGATTTTACCTATAGGTATTATGGAAATCAAAAAAATCAGCTGGACTGAGTACTGACCCCTGTTGAACCCCAAAGGAGACAACATGTGAAGAAACATTTTTGGTAGCAGATTACTGTGAGTACTAGTGAACAAATCAAGATAACAACTAAATGATATGTGGATTCAGCAAAACTTATATGAGTACAAAGAAGAAAAAAATAGTTTTCCGTGTGGCACATATGCAGTGGGCCTTAAGATGGGATAAGGGTAAAAAGCAGTCTTCTGTATGAAATATGAAAGTGGATTTTTTAGAATCAGAACAAAGCCACCGTCATGCCTTCCCAGAGGTGGCCTTAGGGGTGTGCAGGGCCTAGGGCTGACCAACCCCACGCTGGGCTGGTTACGTCAAACGCTGTTACCAGTATGTGTGGGCTGTATAAACTTGCGCACAAATTTAATAAAAATAATGTCAACATTCTCAATACAGTATTCAGCTAAATTTTTGCAAGATAACACACAGACTTTATCAAAACATAACTAGAGAATATAACTTGACAAATCCACTTGAACGGGACACACGGACCTCAAAAATGGGGCCCCCTTAGGCGTGGGGCCTGAGGTGGTTGCTCCACTTGCCACCCCCAAACGCTGCTCTTGTACATTACTTTTATTTGCCTGCCTGCCTGCTCACTCTGTTTTCTACAGTATATCGCCTCCTCGCACATCTCCCTCTTTATTTTTGAGCAATCTGCTATATGATGACTACAGTAACTGCATTAGGAAAAGAACTGTGGCCTACATTAAAGGCTGCAAGAGAAGTAAAATTCTACATGCTGGCTCAAAAGGAACTTTCAGCCCAGATGGAATTTGAAATCTCCTCCTTGGATGGATTAATTTTAATCCGAAAATATAAATCATTACTGAAGGCATCAAAGAGACTGCAAGCTGCAGCCAGACACAAATGAGACAAAGCAAAATATGGAAATGTTTTGGATGAATAGTGGAGACTGAAGTTCTCCACCCACATACCACCATTGGCTGTGAAAGATGCCTTGTCCCCTGCATTCCGCAAAGAAGCAACAAAGGCATCTGACATCAAAATGGTATCATTCTTCACAAGTCCCTGTCTGGCATTTGAAGTGGTATACTTGGTGTTCTTGAAACCTGTGTATAAGAAGCCACTTCTGGGAAGATAATATTGCATATAGGAACACAGTAGGTGCCAGGACAACCTTGTCTTATCAAAAGTAGGAAAGCAAACAGAAATAACAGTGCTAAAAAATACGAACATTATGCTCAGCATTAAATCAGAATTGTCTGCCTCACTCCTCCCTGACAGCCACTATCTCTTAACTCAGTGCAGACAACTTTGGGAAGATAGATAGCTGCCAGTTCATTCCTGTGGTCTCTTCAGTAGCCACCATGGACAGCTCCTGTTTTCACAGCTTATATCGCTGGGGCTACGCTCTAATGGGGGCTCTTCACCAACTTTGTGCCCCCAAACTCCATTCAAATTCAATCAAAACCACCTGCTGCTCTATATAACCTGCAAATCTGCTGTGTTTGCCTCAGATGCTTGTGCTTTTCCTACATGCCACAGTCCTCTTATTCATCACCACAATGTGACTCCACTCTGCCGCTGTTAGTGTTCCTAACAGTTCCTCTTCCTTTCAATAAGCCAGCAGCTGCTTACATCCTGCCTCCCGGGAAAAGTATGGCTGTGCTCTGCTCAGTCTCATTCCTCCACAATGAATTATTGCACTTCCTCATGTCTGGGTTCTTTGTGAGCCAGCAACTCATAGAAGCCGGACCGCTAGGAATGCAGGCAGCTTTGGTGTGAAAAAATCAAAATCTGCCTTCCATGCTCAGCTAAAAAGGAGGATCACGCATACCAGCAGGCAGCCAGTGCTTTCTCCATTTAAGGGCAAACATTCCTTCTAACAGGTCATTTGAAAGTTCTGGGAAAAATCATACTTAAAATAAAAATGTCTAAGGACAGCAGGTGGACAAACCAAGTCTCATTGTGGAAGTCAAAGAACACAACTTTTTGGTCAAGTAGGTGTCAAAGAAAGTTTCAGAAGAAACAACAATCCACTGACAGGTTACAGATAGATGAATCAACTTTACTTTGAACAAGGTGTCAAAAGAAACTTGTTTCAGCTACTCTGTGGCACAACATATGGTCACATATGAAGTCCACAGTTAATATTTAATGTGACAAGTAATAGAATGTCTCACATTAGCACGTTAGATGAACAGTGCAGGACTCACATAGTGTTTCCAAAGAAAACATATTCTAGATATAATGAGGGACTTATTCAGGTGGAACAACTGTGTCTCATTATGTTAATCAATAAGGTGACATTAGGTACACTGTACCAGGTACCATCTTAGAAGTCATGGAAGCACAAGTGCTCCTCTTGGACAGTCAGGAAACTCAAAAGAGGTATGACTCTAGACCAAGAAAATGACAAACTTTATCTCTCCTGGGTCAAAATTTCTTATGGATTTTGCATGGACATATCAGAATGTGCACCAAAGAAAGGGTAAATGGATTCATACTGGGTAACAATCTAGAATTTCAATGAAAGTCAAAGGAAGACTCGGCTGTCCTCTGTGACAAGTCAGATGGATAAATGAAACATGCAGTTCAAAATTAATTGGGATTCAGGTTTTTGGATTCTGAAGGAACCTGTAAAATTTTTGGAGGTTACAATGTTCTCAGAGTACAGCAGACGCTCAAGCCCTTAGGAGATGACTTTTGAATTTTTGCTTTTTCATCCTAACTAGCTTGCAATTAAATTCAGAAGTTGTTTTTCCAAGTGCTAGAAGAAAGAAAAGAGAAAGCCTTTCTTTAGCAAAGGTTAGCACTACCACCTTATAGCTCCAGAGTCTTAGGTTCCTATCCTGGTCTGAACCTTGAATATGTATTGATTGCCCATGTCCATGGGGGATATGTAGGCTTCTTGTCACACATCCCAAAGATTTGCAGGGTAAGTAGATAGATGAATCTAAATTGGTTGGCTGTCAGACAGTATACCCTGTAACGGATTATTTCCTGTCTGGTGTCTGATGCTGCCAGAATACTGTAAACTCTGTCACAAAACAGACCATAGACATAAAAAGTTTGGGGCCACCACCTATATATTGTGCCTTGGCTGCAAATGGGTTTTAAATTGATCGAGATGATCACAGGTTCGATTCCACAACAGAACTGAATATAACAGGAAAAGATGCCCGGGGCTGGAAGTGACATCATTGGGTCCGGAACCAGAAGTGACATCCTCTGGACTGGAAGTGACGTCATCACTGGCACCGGAAAGTGACATAATCTATGGCGCAAGCCCAATAACAACTCCCCCTCCCCTAAACCCAACCCACCCCGGAACCGGAAGTGACATCATCACTTAAAAAAACATAACTGAAATCATCACAGACGCCAGGACCTAGCGGGATTTCCCGTGGTTGGTCTGCAGAAGATTGAGAAAGAGAGTTAGTGCAGCTTGCCACCTCCTGGTCTGGCGTGGTAGTGCTATTCTTAAGGCCTTTAAGATGTTTCCCAAACTCACGTGTGTGACAACTCCACCTCTATGTGGCACTGTATTCATAAAATGGATGTATGAATGACTGTATACAGAATGAAAGTTATGAAAATGCTGGCTGCAGACTCTCAAATAAAAAGACATGCACCACTCTGTCTTATTTACAAAATTTTCCCAACTTATGAATTCTAAAATGCTTAATTTCAAGAAGCATCAATGTTTGCATGAATGGAAGGTGTGGTCACTTTTAGCCCATATGCAAGATGTAGGCAGAGATTAATAAATCATATTTGTCGGCAAGTACTTTTTAACATATCCAGCCATGTTGATCTTTGTAACAACTTAAGAGTACTGCTCAGTGGGTTGTAAATAACTTAAAAATGAGATATTTGCTTATTTAGTGACAGGACATGTCACCCCCTCCATGACCGCTGGAGCGCCTTTTACTGTGGAAAAGTCTTGTTTTGTTTGATCTGGCAAAACACCTGTCTATGAAGGGACAACTAGTGACCAGAATGTTGGAGATTTGTAGTCTTACTTCACATGTGGGAACTATTTGATGAAGCAATGTGCTTTCCTGCAACTTTACAAGCATCTGGAAATCCATCTTAACATTTATTTGTAAGCAATGGCAGTGACCTCAGGATGTTCTGCCAAAGAGGACAGAGACAGCTCCATTAACGAGACACCCAGCTACAGAAGTTAGGGTATAGAAGATTACATGTTAGCCTCTGCCATATGTTGACAGTCCCACAAGGACACTGGCTTCTCCTGCATCGCTGGTAAAGTACAGTATTTTTATGCAGTTCATTTGTACTAGTCAGTTTAAGCCCCTCTCCTAGGTGCAAAATAATAATTTTAATCATTGACAAGAAAAGTTCATAGCTCCAGTGGGAGTTTTCTATTTGTCTGATTAAGGCATGGAGAATGGGAAACATCCCTTGAGCTTCAAATGCTATCCCTAATGTGAGAATCCGACTAAATCGCCACACCTACATCTTACAGCCATCTGCTTCTGTGATGCTACACAGGCAGCCAAGAGCCAAAGAAGCCCAATTATTCAGACTCAGTCTGTGCTAAAAAGCCCCTGAACCTCCTAATCATTAGCAGAGGTTCAGCACAGATGTCTGTCACATGTACAGATACAAGCAGAGCAACTCAGGATGGTCAATGTGTGAGCCTAACATAGTGGCTCAAAACTGCTGCATGGCAAATTGTCACCTTTTTTTATTGTGTGAGCTCCCAGCATGAAAGTGAAATCACCACTCATTTGTCTTACAAATTACATACCCAGAACCCTGCCAAAGTATTTCACACTAAGATGTGAGGTAATAAGTGAGTATGAGGTACATTAGTTGGTTTATAGGGCCCTCCTGTTGTTTCAAGTTCTGAAGCCTCCTGCTCTTGTAATATTTGTGGCATGAGGGTCCATATTGCAGCTATAATCAAATCAATTCCAAATGACTACCTTAGCCTGCAGATTTTCAGAGTGCAGAGTGTAGTGTCAATAAAAAGTATTCAGCTCCTTGGAAGTTTCCAAATTTTATTACTATGCAAAATTAAAATATAGTAGATTTGAATTAGCTTTTTTGACAATGATCCACAGGGAAAAAAAAAACTCCTTAATGTTGAAATGAAAATTAGATCTCTGCAAAGTGGTCTAAATTAATTACACATAAAAAACACAAAATAATTGATATGCATAAGTGCTCACCTCTTTCAAGTCAGTGTTTAGTAGATGAACCTTTGGCAGCATGACAGCCTTAAGTCGATGTGCACAAGTCTCTTTCAGCTTTGCACATCTGCGCACTGCATTTTTCCTCCTTTTTCTTTGCAAAACTGCACACATTCTGTCGGGGTGCATAGGGATTGTGAGTGAACAGCCTTTTTCAATTCCAGCCACAATGTCTCAATTGGATTGAGGTCTGGACTCAGACTCAGCCTCTCCAAGACATTTACATTGTTGTTTTTAGGCCTTTAATATGTAATTTTGGCTTATCTTTGCGCTTGTTGTTTTGCTAGAAATAAAATCTTTTCTGAAGATGCAGTTAGTCACAGGCTGAATCAAGTTTGCTTTCAGGATTTTCTTGTGTTTTGATCCATTCTTTTTACCCTTATAAGCCTTCCAAGGCCTGTGTACCCACAGCATGATGTTGCCACCACTATGTTTCACAGTGGGATGGTGTGTTTTTGATAATGTGCAGTATGTGGTTTATACAAAACAGTGTTTTTTTAGTCTCAGTTTTGATCTCATCAAACCATAGAACCTTCCTCCATCTGACTTGTGCTTTCTGCTCTTCGCCATGCTCTCATAGAGCTGCAGCTGGTGAAACACTTTAGCTAAAGCTATTGTCTTCACAGTCTCTCCAATCTTATCTAATGCTGCTAGTAACTCCATCAGAATTCTCTTTGGTCTCTTGGTGGCCTCCCTCAGTAGTCTACTTCTTATATGGTCACGATTTTTTGTGGAAAGCCTGCTCCAGGCACATTTACAGCTGTGCCATACTCTTTCCATTTCTTAATGATGGATTTAACTACTGGGATATTCAGTGACTTGGATATTTTCTTGTCTCTATCCTCTTGATTTGTGCTTTTCAATATTATTTTCCACTTGACGGGAGTGTTCTTTTGTCTTCATTGTGTAGGTTTTCACCACATTGACTTACCACCTGTTGGACCTTCAAGAAAAGGTGCATTTATACTACAATCAACTGAAACCACAGAAAGGTGATCTACATTGAACCAATTATGTAACTTCTAAAACCAATTGGCTGATTTAGGTTGGGCCATGTTAAAGGAGCTGAATACTTAAATGATCAGTTATTTTGTTTTATATTTGTAATTAATTTAGATCACTGTGCAGAGATCTGTTTGATATTAAAGAGTCTTTTATTGGTGACCAGAGTCAAAAAAGCCAAACTAAATTCACTGTGAAATATTATCTTCTACTGTATAATAAAACACTACTGTTTGTGTGTGCGCGTGGGTGTTTTTTACAGTCCTTCCAAGCTATCAGATCGGTCAGTTTGGCTCTGGTCTGATTGGTAAGTTTAGCTTTGATGAAGTAATTGACAGAGGAAGAGTCAAGAGAGAGGTTTGAGACACACAAGCAAGAGTCAAGGTTTAGGAGGCTCACTGAGAGTCACCATTCAAAGACAGGAAGTATTTGCAAGAATACAAATGATATTTTCAATGTGGGTAATGGGGGCCTGTCTACCAGAGATGGTAGTCAAAAAACGAACAGGAGGAGAGCAAGGTACTCGAAAAGAGTCTGAGAAGCAAGTTTTATGGTGTCACACATGTGCGATTGGGAGGCAGCTAAAGGGCCTCAATAATAGTAGTTCCACATTAGACCAGGGGCTGGCGAGCTACACTGACTTTCTCTCTCAATCCTCTGCAGACCATCCACGGGAAATCCCTTTAGGTTCTGGCGCCATTGATGACATCACTTCCGGTCCCAATGACATCACGTCCGGTACCCGGCCTTTAAAGCCTCTATATTCTCAAACTCAAATCAGTTCTGTTTTGGACTCAAACCTGTGAAGAACTCAAACAAAATTACCCATTTGCAGCCAGGGCATAATACACGGGTGGCTGCCCCAAACCTTTTTGATGTCTTGTGACTGTTTTTGTGACAATGGGAATATACTTGACAGGGACAAGAAAGGCTGAGACACAAAAGGATACCAAAGAAAGGCATAGGAGGAACATTGGGGCTTCATATAGGAGACAAGAGATAGCAACATACCTGTATTTTAAAATGTATTTCATTACCTCAACAAGTCATGTGGTTGGTACAGCAATAAAATGTGAAAACTTCCAGAGGGTGAATATTTTTTATAGGCATCTTTTGAAAAGATTTTTTGCTTCTGGTTTCCTTCACTCATCTCTGAAAATCTTACCATTTAAATCACAAAAAAGACAAAAGTGCACTTCAGTCTCACCATATTTTCTTTCTTCCACCCATCCACTTTCTAAACTCCCTTATTCCATTTCAGCCCTGGATAAGACATTCACTCATTTAAGGCCATTTCAAAGTCATCGATCAACTAAATTTGCATGTCTTTATGAGGTGGAATTAAACTTGAGACCCATGCACGCACAGATAGAAAACACAAACTCTATCAAGGCAGTGGTTCTGCCAACTTTGAACTTAGTCCACTAGAGATGTGAGGTGTTAATCACAGAGCATCCAGATTTTCTTTTTTCTAATAATTTAATGAAAAAATCTTTTTAGTGATCACACATAAATGCAACTTGTGAAAAGTTATTTTGTTAAGATTTGGCTGCATTCTTATTAGTATCTGAAAATAAACTCTCTTAGTCAAAAACAAAATTGTGATTACCTTTAAGAAAATCAGATAAATTAGTGAGAAAACATCAGAAGTCACATTTTGCTGTCTTTTCTCAAAGCCAATCACTTGAATGAAAGGTTCCTGCATGTCTACTATGTGAAGTACCTCACATATTGAACAGTATATAGTAAAAAAGAATACTAAACTCAGGGGTTCTACAGGAAGCCATGCGGGCCCAATTTCATCTTGGCTGTCTGGAAGAGAAATTGTTGCAACAGTCACATCAGGAGATGCGGGCAAAGACCCATTGTAGGGCAATATTCAATAGGCAGCAAAAAGTTTACCCATTATCGAGGGTACACACTCTCACTTTCCCCCTCTCTCTCTCTCTTGTTGTGTGTCTGTCTCCCCATACTGAAATAAAAGACAGAGCTGAGTGGGCTGCGCAGTTCTGTCATTCCTAGGTTCCTGAATAAGTCAAAGGCTAAGGCTTTCTTCATAGCAGAAAGTTAATACAAAAATGAAAGATTTCAACTCTCAGACTTCTGAAAAGAAGAGGTGTGGTGTTTGCGCAGACACAATAGAGCAGCTGATTGGTTCTTGTGTTGGGTGAAAGTCTGTGATTGGCCAATGCTGTCATCACAGGTGTCTGCACCACCATATAGCAGACCATCTTGAGCTGTTTCACAGCAGGTGAACTATATGGCTGTTTAGGACATTAGACATTTTTGTTTTGTTATAATATTTCCCTGTTTTAACATTTATTTTTTTTCTCTTTAAAGTTTCTTTTAAAGACAAAAAGAACCTGTGTCTTCCGCTCCACAGAATGTAACAAGTGCATGGACTCTAGCCATGATGCTCCTGGTTCCAGTCAGCAGTCTGATAACCAGACAAGGCTACTCTGCCTCCTAGCTCCTGACTTCTCAGCAGACACCACTAACTCAGCTAGGTGGGGATGAAGGCCCAAAGCTCATTACCCTGCCTACAGATTCAATCTTATTTCAAATTTACTAAAGAACATTTTCCAAAACATGGGTAAGAGCTAGATTTACTCATTTTTAGGTCTTTCCATTTGCAAATGAAGTAGAGAAACAAGGGAGTAAGTTAATCTCTCCTTACTTCCCTGAGGCTCCAGACATTCCATACACATGAGATGTAGCCCATTAAGAAGATAGATTTATAGACACACACACAAATATATCGTTTATAAATACTCTGTATTATTTATCGTGTAGTCAGAGTGAGAGAAGTCAATGCTGCTTTCTTAAATATTTTATATGCAAATAAAATAACTGAAAACAGATGGGTTTTAAGGAAACAAAGCTGACATTCAGGATTAAAAGAGAATAGAGGGGGCTGGTGGTGCCACTTTGAGGCAGCTCACACACAGAACCAGGTGAGTCAGACAGCAGTTCTGCGCACAGTAGGTACGACAGATCCTGAAATCTGGGTTCGTTTTTAAACTATGGAGATGTACAGTAAAGCAGCTTTAAAGATTTTGTCAATCAAATGAAAGCATCTCTATGTAGGAGATATAAAGCTACCACTGACTTTAGCTGGTTCATCAATATGCAACAATTAGGTCCTACCTTTTTACACCCTACACTATGTGTAAATGCTACATACTCTACCATGCAAACAGTCCAGGTATTTAACTGTGCTAGGAATTGAGTCTAGAAATTAAACCCATACGCTCTTGTACCAGGGTCTAGGGTTAGGAACTTTGGGGCCACATTTGTATTTAACTAGGCCACTTTTTTTTTTACTTACAGGTCAAGCCAAACTGTATGCCAACAAACAGCACCATCTCTGCTTTTCACTGCCTCCTCAGTACAGTCCACTTTGAGGTAAAACCAATCACCATGACTTTGCCACATTCCCGAGAACAGCTTGGTTAAAAGGTTGTGATTTCCATTATGTAGTCATGTAATTATTTAATTGGGGAATTTTGTAATAAGTGCCAGCCATAAAATGCGGTGGAAATGACCATTTCTGGTTTCACATTTGTCTGTCTAAATGATGTTTTGGATATTTTTGTCTGTATACATTTGTCTCTAATAATTCTAAATATCTGCTCATGAGGATCTCATTTATGGGTAGTTTGATAGTTCATATCATTTCTAATTTTTATTGTTATGATGGTGATGTCACCATTTTGGATTGCTGCTTTGCTGCAAGTACCACCATGTTGTTGGTAGCAACAGCGCTCTGTTGCTGGTCCAGTGATCTCTCCTGTAGCGATGCGTGATGTCATTATGTGACTCTATTATTAACTGTTTTACCAGAGTATTGGGTCTCTTCCTCTAATCTCTCAACCTCTTGATTTAGTGTTAGTGGAAGCTAAAGGGAACTTCTTGAAAGAATGTTAAACTTGTTGTTTATCCTCTCTGACTGAAATTCTGATTTAGTGTTTTAGCTTTGGTGAATAAGTTATTCTGGTATTCTGACCTTTTCCTGTTCTTGACTACACCACTGCATACTTCTTTTAGCCTTTTCATTTTCATTTTTTTCCTGTTTCTGAGTTTTCATAAAACCTTCTATATTTAATTAATAGTGATTGATCATATAAATGAAGGTATGAATTGCTGGCATTCAGTGATTATATAGTCTTGTGTTCACTCCCCGTAGTGCTGAATGCCTTTTAGATGCTGATCTTTCATTATTATTACTTCTTATAATTCCACTTTCCTATTGCTTTAGGGCCATTTTATAGTAATCAAGCTCTTCTCTGGTTTTCTGGACTCCTATGTTTTTTATGCTGTCTGCATGACTGTGGTAACTGCCGTACTTGTGAATGTTACTGGGCATAGACTCATGTGCTGACAATATTGTGCTGTCCTTGTGCTTTGGTGTAAAATCAAGGGAGTCAAGTTCTCTTTGTTGTGAAGTGGAGAGATAACCAGCTGTCTTGATTATTATAGTCAGCTACATGAATTTTATATGTCATGTTACAAGTGGACTGAGAAACAGATCCACTCAAATAGGATTAAAGCGCTGCAGAGATCAAAAGGGGTTTTTAAAGGAAACATCTAATTTGATTTGTAGCCAAAGTACTAAGGGCTTCATTAAACACGAAGTCAAGAAAGAAGACAGGAACCAGAATCTATCTGAAGTTATTTAATTCTGGAAGCTATTTAAAATGTACAGCCAGCTTTTAAAGAATGACCAGGACAACATCACACACAGTGCCAATGAATACCAAGTGTACAAAATAATAACAAAAGGATGTTATGAAATTATCAATAAAAAATATAAATAATCCAGAAGAAAAATTAACATGCAGAAATATTTGAAACAATAATCAACACTTCTTCTGAAAACATAATTGTTGTATTTGTAGCATCAAGCCCTTCATTATTTTTAATTATGTCTTTTGATTAAAATATGTTGTGGTGTTTTATTGTTTCTCTGTTATTGTTGTCTTTCTCAGCTATTTGGTATTTAACACGCTCTATAGAAGCTATGTTATTTCTGTAGGCACTCATGTTTGTTCAAAAAGGGACCTAAAACACAATGAATGAAGCAAACCTTTACAGATTGTTGATGATGAGGCCTTTGTTAATGATTTTTTTGTTAGGATAATGTTACAGCTTGTTAGGGTTTTTTACTTCAGATGCTGTTTTCTTATCTTTCCATCTCTCTATATATAAAATCAAACGTCTGTCTGTCTGTCTGTCCACTTTTCATGAGAGAACTACTTAACAGATTTAGATCGGGTTTTTTTCTATCATTTGCTTGAACATTCCGGTTGATTTTGCAACTTTAAACTTTTGTCATTGTGCTTAGCATCACAGTTCGCTTACAGGAGCAATTTATTCATACAAGTCTAAGACAGAAGCTGTAGGCCAAGGGGAGGGGGAAGCATGATGTCAGGAGTGGGCCCTCCTCACTCATGAGCCAGCCTCCGTTCGAATTGGCTTACCTCTGGCCATGTTTTGGAGCATACCTTGCCTCTGCTTAATAAGTGATACCTGTTTATTTATTGATTTTTAAAGTTTGCCCTGTTTCATTACTACTTGGACAGAGCCATGAGGAACAGCTAGTTTCTGCATAAATCTTGACAATGAAAGTGTCAGTTTCCATCCAATTATTTGCTATAGATATGTTGAAACTGTGTGATCTGGTTATGCAGTGGCCAGTGTTTATACCTCTAATCTTCAGGAGCTCAGCATGGGAATGGAAAAAAAGGATGAATGTTATTTGCTTTACAGCACACAAAGTATTAAACATATTTATAAGACTAAGAAGGTTCGTATTTTGGATTATGAATTTATTCAGTGTCTGAAGTTGAAACAAATAAGTGTCGGTAAATTCTGTTTATGTCAGCTTCTTGGTCCTTGGTCCTCCTTGCAATGCATTACAAATTTTACACGATTTCTTAATCAAGGCTTTGCCCCCTCAGAGTTTTGTGTTGACATACGTACATAAGATTGGGGTGGGGAGGGGGCTTCCCTCCTGGAGTGTTGATGGAGATGTTATTTCGTCAATTAGAAATGAAAGAAGTAGGGGAGAATGTGCAGGGTTTAAATATTGTTCTCCTTGAAGGTTAGAGTGGGATATGCTGGTACGCAATCATTTAGTGCAGGTACACTGAGATGAATAATGAAATAAAACTGATATGTTGTACACCCACTTCAAGCACGGGATTTACTAATGTTGGCCAGTGAAATGTGCAGTTTTTCATGCAAAAAAAGAAAAAGTAACACAAAAGCAATGCACTGTTTGTAATGCATCACATTTTGTAATAAGTAACTATATACCATATTTAGTTACTATCTCTTGTAAGTAATGAATAATGTAACTAAGTTACTTTTAAAAGTAATGTTCCCCACACTGATTACCAGTGTAGAGGATGATTAGGTAGAGACTGAAATAGCATAGAACATGAAGTACTATTGGACAAGGGCATGGACTTACAAGGCACTGACATTAGGAGAATATTTGGCAGAAACAAATCCTTCTAGAAGCATGTAAGAAGGATTACCATTGGGGATTAAAATGTATTCAGAGAATGCCTTACAAATGTTTATTTCTGGGGCACATAAGTGGTAACTGTTATGTAGCAAAAGGAATCTTCTACTCAATACAGATGGGTCCCCCACTATATAGGCTGCCAAGAGATTAAAAGGACTGGTTTAGAACAGAACTCAGGCAAATACAGTGCTCGGTAAGAACTAGACTGGTGAAAAGAAGAGAGACCAGAGGACTGAAGAAAGAGCTACTAGAAGTGAATGAGAGTAGTTTTTTGTGTGATAATGTGAAGTTTAGTCAAAAAGCCACCCTGTCAGATAGGCATGGGACTGACTTCTATAGGAAGATGTAAAGTAGACAGACTCCAGAGTGATGTTTTATTTATTTGTATACTTTAATCACTCCTTTTATTGTTCCCACCCTTGTCTTTTTTATCTAGAACAAGAACATTCATTTTATGTACTTTGTTCTCCTTGAACTTTATTTTAAGTTCACAGATGGCTTCAAATGTCTCTAGCATTCATACCAGCATTAGTGGAAGTCAAATACTGGCAACAGGCATACAGAGACATAGCTGACAAATATACCCAAACAGCTAAAGTACAACTCAACACCATACAACAAAAAAAGGCTATTATGTCAGAATGCATCTACATTCCTATATATATGTAGCAGCCAGACTGGATCTAATCACCTCTGTCTATTACCAGACATAATGTCTATGCAGCATCATGTTTCAAACAAATGATTAGGCCTACAATTGCTACAAAATGCATGAAAAGGTCTATGCTGGTAACAATATACAAGGCTGGCCTAACTTGAATCTGCATGCTGCAATAAGATAAGGAGTATGCCTTTGCACTACTTTAACTTTAAGTCAAACAATTTCTTTTAGCTATGGTACATGTCCTCAGAGCAGGTGAGAAATGTGGCATGGTTACAGGTTAATCTCAGAGCTGGACCTACTTTGTCACTTCACACATCAACACTGCAGACTTGAATGTTTGCCTGAGCAGTTTTTCTGTGTATTGCTCAGATAAAAGCTGAGCGGCCATCTGGCTTGGGTCTGTTGCATGTATAATTTATGCACAAACTGTGGGCCTACAGGGGTTTTGTTTTTCTCAGAATTTGCCTGATGCTGAAGGTTTTGTTTCCACATTTTTGTTGCCATTAAGCTATATATTTTTTTCTATATTTATTGTGCTCTATTTGGTACTCCAACCCATGATATAATGAGAAGTGCAGTATATAAAATTTTAATTTCTGTTGCTACAAGGTGTGAGAATGAGCCTATTGTGGTGCACCAGTAGGTGTTTTTCTAGGCTTCAGACTGAACCCAAGTCTGCCTTAATAGTAAGATAGTCATTATGTCCCAGCTTTAGAAATGTCATTCTGCCAGTTTAGTCCCTTTGTCCTGCTGCCCAGTAAATGTGTTTATTATGCCAGAATTAACATTCCCTATAGAAAAACTCTCCTCACACTGATTTCTGGAAGGCCTTTCCATTCGCATGTCTTTTTATTATCTGAACTCGTCTGAATAAGCTTGTCTTGCTTTGTCAGAAGGAAAACAATCTAAATCAATTTCAGAAGAGTCATAGTTATATAAAGATGGTAGATGATAATACATTTAAGTTTCTTTAACTTTACCTCTAATACTGCACAATATAAGTACTTAAAGTTGCAGCTATTACATTCATGGATGGCATTTTTTGTCTGTCACTGAGTTTTAACCCATGTAACCCATTTTTAATAAAGGTAGGTTTAAGTTAAAGGCTATAAAAATAAAATCAGTTATACCAGCATTTAATTGGATGGAGTGGAAGACAGCAAAGCCAAACAGAAGCACTGTCAAGCAGCAAAAAAACAGAAAGATGAGTGTGTGAACAAGAATAGGAAACCTAAAATAAGATGCATGTCCAGTTCCCAGCTACATGCAGATAGATCCTCTGTTGTTCAGCACTCAGCTACTATATGAAACAGAGTTTTCACCATTGCTGTGATTTTAACTTTCTATTGTAAATTTATGGCAAAGCAGTTATTGTTGTGATCTTACTTCTGTAAAGCTCTAGGTTCAAACCTCAGCCTCATATTGCTATGTGGTATACTGTATGTTAACATGTTTTCCCCCATATCTAAATGGACTTATCTTTAGCAAGATTTCCTCCCACATGTGTTAGGTTATTTGATAACTTTAAAATTGTCTCAATATATGTGAGTGTATTTATGTGTATCTTCGACAAAATGTTGCTCTGTCCAGGGTTGGGCATGGATGGTGTCACATGCATGTACATGGGAGGCAGCTTAAGGGCTTTGGGGATGGCAAATACCTGCATGATCCGAGGTTGGCGCTGTGCATTAATGCCTCCTCTTTCCCTCCCTCTGCAGAACAGAAGATTGAGAGCCACTCCATTTCTGATGTCCCATCTGTGTCCGTCTGGTTGGATCCTCCCCTTTCTGTCAGTTGAACTCATGAACTGGAAATCATCCATTTTGTTTCAGTTCAATTGAGAACTCCAGCCTGAAAAGACTACTCCACACTTATTGTATGTTTTGTTTATTTTTTTCATCTAATTATACGGTTGCGCCTCAAATCTTTATCTTTGTTTGTGTCATCATTTACAATGGAAACTTGCTGAAATGATGGTCCATGTAAAAGCAGCTAATCAAACTAAATGCTTATGAGAGAAGCTATAAAGACTAAACAATGATTCTTCTTAGCTCCCTTTTTTGACTACAAAACTCCCCCCACAAATTGAACCATTCCATCCATCTAGGCATAAAATGATACCTGTACGTGGGTTGTCATGATCTAGGAGTTCCAAAGCACATAAATTCCAGTAAATTTCAAAAGCACTTCTAAAAAATGCCAAAAGGGGAATACCACCGTCAAACCCCAGCTAGTAATGAGGGCAAGCACTAAATCTTTATAAAATAGAAAGTTAATTTTCACAAAATGTTCTTCAATAACAATGAATCTCAGTGGAGCAAAAGAAGCAATAGAATTGCCCCAAACACTAAGGCAATCCAATGCAAACAAAGTTCCAGTACAGTAATCCAGAAATGTACTCAATAACAGAGCAACAAGGCTCAAAAATCCAGAAATCCAATAAATCAAAGAAACGCAAGAAAATTCAGCAACATTTGGAACCATAGAAGACCCTTCAGATTTATAGGGCAGAGAGCAGTTCATGGTGGTGATTGGCAGGCAGCCCTGCATCTTGGGGGACTGTTCACAAAGAACATGGAACATAACAAAGGCATCAGATATACATAGAAAAAGCCTGGTGTGCATAATGAAACTAAAAAAATCAAAAACGAACAAAAGAGACACAAAATGTCAACCCCAGCAAGTGGTGGAATCCTGGCTAAGACATGACATGGGTCTAGCTGTTAAACTAAGTTTGAAACCGTCTTGGTTATGTCTGCACGTAAGAGCAGTGCTTGGACGAGATGTTGGCTGCATGTATGTTTAAGAGTGTGACTGAGTTGCATGACTACACCATTTGCGTTTAAGCATGAATTTAAGCCAAGGGGTGAGGCTGGTCCTCCCCAGCACCAGGAGCCCTTTTCTCTATAAATATTATTTCCAGGCAAAGATGCATTTATATAAGAAGCTGCAACACTAAAATGAGTCATTCCAACGTCCATTTTAAATAATAGTTCCCTTGTTCAGTGTGTCCCAAAGAGCCCTTTTCCCTTGACTTGTCTTCATTTAGATTCTGGCAGTGCAGTCTGTGCATTTCTTTTGCTCTCTTGCATATGAATCAGTCACTGTACTCTATCACAGCCTCATCACTTCCAGCCCCACCGAAACACAGAGGAGTAGGTGACCACTTTCCAAGTATGTATGTAAGCCAAAGTGCATCACTGCGGCAGACAGCCCAGTGGGTTTGAGTTTTCTTTCCGACATCCAAAGTATTATTTAAGAAGAGGGGGTCCTTGGAGACAGAGAGAGGCTGGAAACGTTTAAAATGTGCCGGAATTATCCTGACTTATTTATTTTGAAATCTAATCAGAAAAGTCTTGTAAAGTCACTCTTCTCTCCATGGATTTTATGGAAACCCCACGTATTTCATTATTTGAGAGTTTTGGTGATTGATTGTTATTTCCTGTGCTTTGGGGAAACTGAAGAAACCTGAATGTGTTCAATCCTCTTCTTAGAAGAACACCAACAAGAAAGAATTGAAATAGTTGGCAAACAAGTGGCATGTTGTGGCTGCCAGCCAGTCCTGTTCACAACAGATGATCGCACAATCTAAGAGAAGTTCATTTGAAAATACATGGTCACTATTGCTGCACAGAAAAGCTGATGTGGAGCAGCTGAAGGGATAGAAGCACAAGAGAAATGTGATTTTCTTCATGCAATCAGAAGGGCGTCAGGAAAGACATTGGTAAACTTATATCTCTAGAAAGTGTTAAGACAAGAAGTGACCTCTATGCAGGCATATGAAGGGAACATTAGAACAATATAGATGAGAACAGGCCATTCAGCCCAACAAAGCTCGCCATTCCTATCCACTTATTTCTTCCAAAAAAACATCAAGTCCAGTTTTGAAAGTCCCCACAGTCTTACTGTCTACCACAATACTTGATAGCTTATTCCAAGTGTCTATTGTTCTTTGTGTAAAGAAAAACTTCCTAATGTTTGTGCGAAATTTACCCTTGACAAGTTTCCAACTGTGTCCGTGTTCTTGATGAACTCATTTTAAAATAACAGTCTTGAACCACCGTACTAATTCCCTTCATAATTTTAAACACTTCAATCATGTCACCTCTTAATCTTCTTTTGCTTAAACTGTATAGGCTCAGCTCTTTTAATCTTGCCTCATAATTCAACCCCTGTAGCCCTGGAATTAGCCTAGTCGCTCTTCTCTGGACCTTTTCTAGTGCTGCTATGTCCTTTTCGTAGCCTGGAGACCAAAACTGCACACAGTACTCAAGATGAGGCCTCACCAGTGCATTATAAAGCTTGAGCATAACCTCCTTGGACTTGTACTCCACACATCGTGCTATATAACCTAACATTCTGTTAGCCTTCTTAATGGCTTCTGAACACTGTTGGGAAGTCGATAGTTTAGAGTCCACTATGACTCCTAAATCCTTCTCATAAGGCGTACTCTCAATTTTCCAACTGCCCACTGTGTACTCAAACCTAACATTTTTACTTCCTGTGTGTAATACTTTACATTTACTGACATTAAATTTCATCTGCCATAAATCTGCCCAAGCCTGTATGCTATCCAAGTCCTTCTGTAATGATATAACGGATTCCAAATTATCTGCTAATCCACCTATCTTGGTATCATCTGCAAACTTAACCAGCTTGTTACTTATATTTCTATCTAAATCATTTATATATATTAAAAATAACAGTGGCCCTAGCACTGACCCTGTGGAACAACACTCTTAACATCGGCCAGTTCTGATGAGGTTACCATTACCATTATACTTTGAAAACAATTGGGACTGGGTAAATTGTGCTTTCTACATAGATTTTGAGGAAGAAAATGTATTTTGTGAAGTCTACTTTCCATTGTGTGTGCACCATTTTCATTTTTTATATTACTTACATGAAAGGGTCCTACCAGTAGAAAAAGTAAAGCATTTCCTCAGCCCCTTGGGCATACCCACTGGGGCATTCAAAAATGACGGCAAATATCTGAAGTTTCACAGCCATTCCCAGTTTTATCCACTTTAGAATAATCTTCGACAACTAATGCATGTTTGAAAACTTATTAAAGGGAGTATACTAATAATCATCAGGTGGGTCATTTTTCTTTATTAAAAAAAAAAAAAACACTTAAGGTCCACAGGAATTGTACGAAAAATTAACAAGGAAAGATTTTTAGAATTTAGGATTGATTTTGTTTCATGTCTTTGAAGGAACATCAGATACTGGATGTCAGCTTACAAAGGAATTCTTTCAATTCTAGTCTGCAAATTTTAAACATGACATGGCTGATCCTCGGTGTATTTGTCAAATTCCTCACACTTTAAGAAATTATAATAGCATATTATACATTTGAGCATCTATGTTAGGTCCAGACATAAAGCTCTCTTTATCATTCTTATCAAACCCCTGCATTGTCCACAGTTTACAAAAACAGAAAATATAAAAACAATAAAAAATGCAAAAATAAAAAGTGGATAAAAAGTCTCTGCATAACAGGACACAGCAAAGTGAATTATGGAATGAGTATCATAAAGGTGTGTGCCCAAACCTGCACTGGCTCACATAGAAAGTGTGCTGTTCCTGCACCCAAAATCTAGAAACAGCTGCATTACATTAGCAGGTTTGTTGTGTTAATAAAATAGTCTTCCTAATACAAATTTTCTCACGGTTCTTAGTGCATGTTATAAATAAGTTCATCAACTGGGAGTTACGAAAAGAATTTCCAGAAGTGTTTATGAGGAGGAATACCCACAAGTTTCTCTGGAGATTGATGAGCCTGTTGTTGTAGAGGAATTTCTATCCAATAGTCAGCAACAAAACTCCAAAACAGAGCCTGAAATTAAAGTGCAACCCCAGTGCCTGGCATGCAGAGGCTGCATGTGGCCTGAAATAAATACACTAAGGTACTGTATCTCAAATATTATTCCTTATACACCAATACAGTCCAAACATATATACCAATACAGACATCTACACAAAGCTTCAGCAGTGAAGCCAGATTTGTATGCACAGTGTGATCACTAAGATGTGCTCTCAAGTTGCCACCATGACACTAAGGTGATGAAAGTATACAAAATGAAATAACATAAACTATGAAATCAGCTTGACTGAATTTCACATCATGGGGTGTTGGAGAGAGTGACAGTGCATCATAGGGTCCACTCAAGCACACACACACGCACACACACACGCACACACACACGCACACACACGCACACGCACACACACACACACACACACACAACGATCAATTTAGAGTCAACCATGAACTTAACTTGCTCATTGTTGTTGAAAGAAACCAAACTACCCAACAGAAGACTTTTGCAGACTCCACATGAACAATAATTAGGATTTGTCATGTTTCAGTAAGGGTTCCTCCCTAGGCTGGATGTTCAAAATCTCGTCTGTTTTGTTTATTTTTGTGCCATCTGTTATGTTGATGCTGCTTTTGTTGATTATGCACATTGTTTTTTGTGTTTAACCTTCTCTTTAAGCTTCCTGTGTTAAGTCCCATGTGTTTTTTGAGTGGTCTCCCCAAAGAGGTGGGGCCATCCTCCAATCGCCAGCAGAAACTGACACTGCCCTATAAATCTGAAGGGTCTTCCACAGATCCTGATGGTTAATTTTGAACATGGTAGGGAATTGATTAGCTTACTTCTTTTTTTAATTATTCAATTTCTGGATTTTTGAACCTTGTTGCTCTATTTTGACTACATTTCTAGATATTTGTATTGGGACTTGTTTGCACTGGATTGCCTTAGCAGTTTTGAGCACTTCCTTTGCTTCTTATCCTTCATGGAGCTTCTTTGTATTGAAAAGCATTTTAATAATATACATTTATGTTATAAAGATTTAGTGCTTTCCCTATTACTAGCCGGGGTTTCACGGTAGTAACCCCCCACCCCCCACCAGTGGGCATTTTTGGAAGTGTTTTTGAAGAGTATTGGGGTTTATATCCTAGTCCATGACAGATTCGAGGCTAGTATGCTGGGTCCATGAAGCAGCAGTAGTAACCACTACATTATCATTCTGCCCTTGCAAAATAAAATAAAAAAGAAAAGGTTTGTTTGCAAAAATATCTATATTGGGAGTTGTGTTACAGTCAAAATTATAATTTTTCATATATGTATGTAATTTCTGTTATGTTGCTTTATTATATAATATTTACTGTATGTGGTGTGTCTGTAAATGTTGCTCCATTCCCTGTACTTTGTGGGTGAAGCCACAGGAGGCTGGTCCATCATGACAATAATGCTGCTGGGTCTTCTGCTCCCTTGATATTCAGACAGAGAGAGGAACCTCTCAGTAGATCACTGAGTTTCTTATAGGAGTGTTTTTTTTAGATATTGCTTTTCACTTGTTCTATCTGGTTTATTGGATTTTTACTTTTGGTTACTGGATGCTACTCTTTGGTTTGTGATTTGAGACTTGCTTGCCTCAGATTGCCGTTTGGGAAAATCCTTTTACCCTTTTTGTGACCTTTTTATCATTTTTCTATTTTTGTTAACAATTGCTTAACTTATAAAGATTCTCATTTACAAGCCAGCATTTTACATTTGCTTTCACTCTTCTGATGACATTTTCGTATTTTTGGGGGGATTTTCATTTTAAAAGCAAGCTCTTTATTTTGGGCCTGCTTAGGCCAAAGCCTAAAGGTAGAAGGTGTGGAAAGGCTGGCTAGGGGTTAGGGTACATTAAGCTAGGCCAGTGAATGGTCTGGCCTGCTTTGTGGTTCATTGTTTTCACCATTGCTGGAAGACCTGCATAAAACAAGTACAGTATAGTCAAAAATGCCAAAAAACAATAAACAAAATACAATTGTCATTCTGGGCCTTTCTAACTTGGGTTCTGTACCCTATCTGCCTAGTAGGGTGACTTGGCCACCTGTCTACCTCATTATGCCTATTGTCAGTTTCTTTTGCTTGTTATTTGTTCCTTCACCGAGTAATAATTTCTGTTTGTTTGCACCAGTGCGATCTTTACTATCATTTTTTTGAGACTTTCGAATTTTAGTACTTACATTATCTCTAATCTGCTCTGCATGTGTATAGCACCAACTTTTTGAATTCTTTACAAAGTTCTACTTTGTCATCTACTCTTTGTCTTTTATTTCTGGGTCAGGGCGTGGTTAATTCTCTTGGCACAAAGTCTCGTCTCGCGGGACATAAAAGTGTCTCTCTTCAAAAGATCACATCTCGTCGCAGGATAAAAAGTCTTGTCTCCCAATATTGTTTTATTATAATAGAGAGATATTTATATTTATTTATATATATTGTGATGGATGGACGGCAACTCAACCCAGGCAGGACGCCCAAAGATCGGATGGATGGGGGAAGGCAACTAATTTGGGACACTGACTCCCCTAGGACGCTAGATGTTGGATTCCCTGCAGCTTAGCGGTGCCCCAAATTCCCACAGGGCACCATGGGATCTGGAGTTCAGCTTCACAGCCCTGTTGGGTGCCATGGGTGCTGCCAAGAGACACTGCAGGGAAACCAGTGGATTTTTACTTTCCGTATAGCCCGGAAGTACTCCCAAGTCACGGGGACGGAAGCCCAGAAGTACTTCCGGGGTGAAGAAAACTGAAACCCTCCATTTGACCCGGAAGTGCTGGCAAGTCACGTGAGAGGAAGAACAGAAGCACTTCTGGGTCAAGGATTATATAAAGGACTGTTGGGAACCCAGCAAGGGAACCAGAGTTGGGAGGTAGATGACAGAGCTTGCTGGGAGGAGTGGAGGAGAGATTGTGTATCATTATTATTATGGTTATTGTCACTTACCTGTGTATGGTGGTTGGGCACTATTAATATAAAAGAAAAGGAATTAAAATACCTTTTCATTGATTTTACCTGGTGTCCTGGACGTTTGTCTCTTGGGTTTGAGGAGTGACAGCGCCCTCTACTGTCACAATAAATATATATATATATATATATATATATATATATATATACAGTATATATATATATATACTAGGAGGCTTACCCCCTGCTCAATTTGCTCGCCAACCCCCCTTGCCGGCGCTATGCACCAGCCACTTCACATCTCTGCTGCTCGTATTGTGAAGAGGAACGCTGGACGCACCCCAAGGAGACGGTAATACAATGAGAAATAAATACAGTTTTTTTTACCTCCTCTTTGCTCAATCAGCTGCTGCCATGCAATGTGATCTGCACCTTGCATGGCACTTCGAATATTTAAAAGCCTGTACAGCAGCTGTCCTACTCTTTGTCTTTTATTTCCGACTCTGGGCATGGTTAAATCTCTTGACACAAAGTCTCGTCTTGCGGGACATGAGTTCTTGATATTTTTTAGTTTATAATTTAAAAACGGAATAAGAATCTGAACTTTTAACAACATCACATTAAAGTTTGATAAATTCTGAAAAGAATGATACCAAACATATATATGTAGGTTTTAAAATAAGCCCGACTTAAAGCGTGACAAAAGATGTGTTTTTTATTTATATATATAGATATATATATATATATATATATAGTTGAACTAGCCCCGGACACAGACAGGCAGACATGTTATTAAGCACCACCACTCGTTTATTTACACTAATATATACAAAGTTTATGTGCACAACAACCCCAAAGTCCCCCAAAGTCCAGGCCAAACCACACTGCCTTTTCACTCTTCAGGCCGCCTCCTTGTCTCCTCCAGAGACCTTGTCCTGCTTCTCTCCCGACTCCAGCCTTCCTGTGAAGGGAGGTGGCCCCTTTTATGAGCACCCGGATGTGCTCCAGGTGTGCTCCGGCAATCTCCCACCAACACGCCCCACTGTGGCAGAAGTGACGGCTGCGTACCCGGAAGCACTCCGGGTGTCCCCACTCGTCTTCCCCCCAGCACTTCCGCCACACCAGGGTTCTCCAGGCATGGGGGCGCCCCCTGGCGGTGACCACGGGTCCCTACAGGGTTGAGCTTCCCAGCTCTGTACCCGTGGCCCCCAAAAGAACCAGGGCGGTTGCCCCCTCGCTGTCTGGAGGAGGCGTGAGCCCTCCTCCTGTCTTCCTGGGTGTCCCGGGTGGATGACACCCCCAGCCGCGTGCCACAATATATATATTTTTTTTTTATTTGGCTTAATGTGTATTTTATTCTTGCAATATTTACATCCTGTGTACCGCTCTGCACAAAAACTAATTTAACGAGTTGCTTTAGGGAAAGATTCATTGGATATTATACAAAGCTCAGAGAGCCCCTCTGCTCTGGTCAAAACTTGACTTGAATGTCAAACACCTCTCTTCCACCTTTGCTGCTAGCTCTGTGCAGTGTATTTTTTTTCTGGACAAAATGTAATAATTTCCATCCTTACAATTTTCATCCTTCAATAATGATTGTTTCATGTGCCATAAATTCTTTAAGGAAAAAAGTAGACTAATACAAGGTAACCATTAAGGGTAAAGGCTTTCCATAGCAGCTGCAATAGAGAACACAAAGCAACAGTGATAAGTTAGCTAATGTTATTTCTAATGGAAACACAGGACGCTGATAGGCATTTACAAACATTTTCCAGTTGCTGGCTGTGTTTTACATGTTTTGGTTTAACGCTCATTTTTGCTCTCTATGGAAAAAAGACAGAATTTTCTAAGTTTAATGAATTGGCTATGATGGCCCTTTATTGCTACAGATTCAGTTTTTGTTTGTGCCTTCAAACACACCAGCCTTGACCAAGGTTCACTTTGCATGAAGAGGATTCTAAGCCAGTTGAACTCTGTATTGTTGAACTGGTAATTCATTGCATGTTTTTTGGACTTTTTGTTTTGTGGAAAAAATCAAGATAAGTTTTTTCAGTTAAATGATTTGGCCACAACATACAGTACCAACGACTGAAAGAGATTAACATTTTTGGTATTATACTGCCAAATTGAAAATACAATAAGGGCAAAAGGCAAATGAAAGTTTAGAAGATAGGATGAAGACCTATTAACTGAGAAGTCAAACTAAACTGAGAGACCAAAAAGCATCTTCCAGGAACAATAGTGTTTAACAAATGAGGTTCATGTTAGAGACCCTAAACTAAGCTAGGTTTCTTTCTCCTAACCAATCTGTAGAAAAGTATGTTTTTTCATTAAGATCCAACATTAGGATGATGTGACAAACTGTCACGACTTTGGGCACATTACCATGTTGGAGCATTTTGTACTTCAAAAACCAAGTGAGTGTCAGAGAGATTAAGACATATACAGACAAGTGGGTTTATAGTGATACTTAATATTCTCATTTATTAAAAGCAGTGCAATGAATTATGTTAAATGTCACAAATGTCACTGTGCACTTTCTTCAGGCAGATTATTTTTTGCATAGGCTTACACTTTAAATAAAAAAAGAAAAGAAAATCTTAAAATGCACAAGACCTAATTGAAAATTGAAATCATTTATCTCAACCCCAAAAATACCCTACTACGACCCCAAAAACAGAAATACACCAAATCGGCATCTCCTCCAGATCCAACACACGTCTCTACCCCGATTATTCTCTACAAGACATGTTGAAGAGTACTTCTCAATGTGTTCCTCCCCTTCGATACTCTGGCACAGTTCTCCTCATTCTCAGAACCCCTGACATCTGCTACTCCCATCTGTGGGTCTGTTCGCCATGTCTACTATCGCTTCACACTCCTGTGCCACTTCATGAATGACAGCACCACCTGCACTTCCCCACTTCTAAGGTTAGAACATACAGTTTTAACTATTTGTGTCTGCTCCTACACAAATAGCTAAACCACAAGTCCACATTCAGTTGGACATCACAGAGGATGACTGCTGCACACCACCATCTTAAATAAGTGAAGTGTGATGACACTGAGTTATCATATAATCTCTGTGACACATGACTGGCAACTGGAATAGCTAACACAAGCAACATGCAATGTTACTACAAAATGGTGTAGGTCACTTTAGAAAACATTCCAAAATGGGTCATAAACTTGAAAATAACAACAATAAATCTAATAATGAAACTGTTTGCAAAGAAGCTATAACTCAGAATCATGACATTTTTATCTAAAAGGTGAAACAAAAGAAGATAAAACAACAGTCAAAACAACATTCACTATTATATTTTTAGTGTGAATTGTTTGCTCAGGCCCTAATCCCTAACAAACTCTTTACTTTAAAGAACCCTCTTAAGCGATCAGCTGAAACCTGGCTATTTAATGTGTAGATCATTTTAGCATTTCTACAGTTTTCTTGATATTATAGTTCAAACTGCTGTTATAATATGGTTTATATTTGATATTTCCATTTTAAATTTGATGTCAGCCTCTTGAAATACAATATTAACATTGTCTTGCTATACAGAGTAAGATTTAACTCCCATTAGATTATAGTGAGAAAATTCATAGATTCCTAACCATCTGATGTGTGGCCACATTAATAACATGACTTGTAAAACATGGGGGTGTTCCCATGATCAAACAGCAAAGCGATCAAGTCTTAAACAGCTCTTTTTAAATGTGACAAATTTAGACACTTTCTGCTGAACGAGATACACATTCAGATCAACCATAGATAAATTAAAATCTTGTCAGTGTTTCAAGGTACAGATGCGGAGTTGCTGCATTTAAACAAACTGCATACAACTGAACACTCATTTGAAAGATTCTTCTTAGGCTGATGTCACATTATATGACTTCCAGTCAGACGACTGCCTTCTCTGATCTTGTTGCCTGAATATGCCTGTTTACATGACTAGAAATCACTGGGGATGTCAGACTATACACTTATATGATGACTTTCCAGCACAGTTTCACTTTCACAAGATTTACAAGATCACATCTTTTTCTGACAGCCAATAACATATTGCCTGACAGAAGTGGTGACATGCAAAGGGTTTCTAGATGTCACAGCCTTATCTTTTTTTCATTGTATTGTTGTAAAAAAAATAAGACATCAGATAGATGACCATCTCTTCTGCAGCTGAGGTCTAAAATATTCCTAATTACACTAATACATTATGACTGGTTGGTTGCAGCTATCTTAACCCTTATGAATCCAGGACCTCAATAGTCATGAATCGAGATGAGCCAGTGCAATGAGAACACTTAACAAGCAGGGGTTAGTGCAAATATATAAAGTGCTTTTATTTAAAACACAGACAGTGTTCAAAAACAAGTGCAGTAGAAGTCTTCTTCAATAAATAATCCACAAAACAAGAATCAAAATTGCTGTTAAAAAGTCCAAAAAATAAATAAACCAACAAAGCAGTTAAAATCCGAAGGTTAAAACACAATCAGGATCTTCTTTCAAAACCACATGAGCCTTAGTGCCTTTCTTTAAAACTGATGTCTCCTTAGCTCACCATTATCAATCTCCCCAGCGTGAGCAGATATCGACCAACAAGCACAGTCATTTTTCTTTTCAGCTTGGGCCTCAGTCACCTCACGCAGTACTCACTGGAGCACCCCAAGCCTGGCTCATGTATTCACTGCCTTCCCTTGACGTTTGCGAGAACCCACTCTTAGCAGCTGGCTACTTCTACTCCTAAGGTGTTCAGCAGGAGCAACCCTGCCCCAAGAGTGCTAATCACTAGTTTATATTGTGCTCACTTCCCAAACGCTTGATTTCTCCCCATAATGGCAATAGCTCCACCACAATGCTGACTCCTTTTCTGTCTTTATTTCCTTTAACCTCTGGACTTCATCTTTACTTATTCCCCTTTCATTTTGTTCTCATCATGGCTCCCTTTAATACCCCTGTGGATGTTGCAACCTAATTACTATTTGTGGAGTGCCAATACAGGGCAACTAACCTAATTTTAACAATCAGTTCACCACCTCACCAAACACCATATGGCTGTACCCACAGATCCTCAGACTTGTTTTTGTTTATTCAAACATGTGTTGCCACAGACCTCTTTCAATACAATTATGCATTGTACTTCTAGATGAGGCACCACGGTGGTACAGTGGTAGCACTGCTGCCTCGCAGTAAGGAGGCCAGGAATCACATCCTGGGTTCTCCCTGTGTGGAGTTTGCATGTTCTTCCTATGACTGTGTAGGTTTCCTCCAGGTGCTCCAGTTTCCTTCCAATGTTCAAAGTTAGGTGAAATGGCTTGCTAAATTAGCCCTAGTGTGTGGATGTGTGTGTGTTCAACCTGCAATTGATTGGCACTGTCCAGGGTTTGTTCCTGCCTTGTGCCCTATGGTAGCTGGGAAGGCTCCAGCAGACCCCCTCGACCCTGTTCAAGACTAAGCAGGTTAGAAAATGACTGAATAATCTCAGAACCCTCCCCTACAATTTAGGGTGAGCCACAGACTAGTTGCAATGAGTTGTGGGGGATGTCAGACTACATGAGAACTGGTCTTGGGAGTAACTGCTCACAGCACCTGACTCACTAAGATTATTTATATAAATGAAGTCTACAAGTGAAAATCAATGCAAATGTCATGTAACGTGACATAGCAAGTGTTTCCTGTCTTACACTTGTAGATTTGTTTTTGATCATTTACCATATCAGCAATCTCTCTGGTTATATATATTGGCTGTTTAAGGTGAATTGGTCGGGCTAGCATGTGGTGGATATGAGCAGCTTTCCGTTTCTGCATGTTTGTTGCTAAAGTTACCTTTAACCTACAGCACCCATTAACAGTCCTTAAAGGTGATAATGTGATTTTAATCATGAAGAACGGAATGCTCTCAGTTTTAGGTTGCTTTTACCTTACACATATATTTTCATTCAGTTCTGAATTGCTTTATATCTTCACATCTTTATTTATTTAAATATATAATCATGTTTATTTATGTATTTAAATTTTAAGCAGCTATGGGTTTATTTTTGAAATGTGTTAAACAAGCTCTTTGAAAGAGTCAAAATGAACATGGTGATCAGTCTTACATACTATACTCTTTCAGAAGCGGAATAATCTTTTAGAATGCAAATTACATTTATCCAATATTTACATGAAATGTTGCCATAGTGGGATGAAGCTGTTGGCTGTATGTGCACTGGCTGGAGTGTTCGAGACTTTGAATTCTCTTTTTCAGATAACTTTGTATGTGCCAACTTTATTTCAGATTACACAGTTGTTTTTCTTTACCCTAATTTACAAAGACCCTGCTTTTTCTGCTTTGGATTTACAGTATATCTGCAACAAAAGAGATTTGTGTTTAGTATTACTTTACCTGTATTACAAGATTAATGTTTGTATAGATTTAATTTTTGACTTCAGTGGGAACTATGGTTTTAATTTTTACTTGAAGCATTCATAATGTTTATGTTTTGTGTTATTTTGGTTTTTGGCAAAAGATCACAAAAATTCAAAAGTTTTTCTTTAGTTCCTTTTTCCCTGGCCTACTGTTTAAGGGTTGACAGCAGTTACAAAACACAATGTGCTGTTTAGTCTTCCTTTTACCCATAAGACTCTAAGGTGTTAGGGCAGGGGTGTCGAACTCCAGCATAGAGGTCCGCATTGGCTGCAGGTTTTCATTCTGACCCTTTTCTTAATTAATGACCAGTTTTCACTGCTAATTAACTCCTTTTCCCTTCATTTTAAAAGCCCTTTTTTAAGGATTCAGTCCTCTGAGTTGATTTCTTTCTTCATTAAATGAGAGCCAAACAGAAATGAGATGTGAAACGAGACAAGAGATGACCAACTAAACTGGGATTTCAAACTCCAGCCAATTTCACTCCAACCAGTCTCTTAATGAGAAGCTGATTCTTGCTGTTAATTAAACCCATTATTTAATTTCACAGCTTGTTGCTGCTCTTATTCTGCCACAGCAGACACTTCTGAAACTGCTGATTTTTCTGTTTTTTCTAAAAACATTGTCAAAATTTTTTGGTCACCTGAGCAGATCAACCTTATCGAGACCTCCACCTTTCTTTATTTTCAGATATTGTGTGATGGGCACAGGGGAGCTGGTCATGTGGTGGCCTGTTTTATTTCTCATTATCGTTTCGCTGCTAATTAAGGAAAAAGAGACAACTAAGGGGCCTGAGTCTCGTCAATTAAAACTAAGGCAAAAAAGTTAATTAGCAGCAAAAACGGCTCACCAATGAAGAAAACAGTTAGAATGAAAACCTTCAGCCACTGTGGCCCTCCAGGACCGGAGTTCGACACCCATGTGTTAGGAGAACAGTTTTAAGAACAAATGTATATGTTTGTGCCAATGTACAGCATGTAGTAAGTATATGTCAGAGTTTTGCTCTTGATACACTTGATGGGCATGCTGAATCTTCATCTGGCGCACACCATTACAGCAGTCTCTACTGCATGCACAGACATTTTCCTTTGAGCAACTCATACTCAATGAACATAACCTGAGATTAACTAATGCTAAATAAAAGCAGAAACTATTAAAAGTGTGGTGATCTGGAAATTCTTGGAGTACATAATAATAACAAATTTTATTTATATGAAACCTTTCTCATGGTGAAACAATTTCTGAATAGCACACCAGGAATAACTTTAAGCTGAAACAGACAGGTATTCGTCCACAAGTGTTCATTTCATTTATGACATTTGCCATAAACATGTGGAGACACCACAAGGAGACTGGATTGTGTCCTTGTGAGAAATCTTTGCAGCTGCATTACTGGACGGTCATTGCCATTCTTTGTAGATTTATTCAGGGGAGTCTCTGTGCCAGGGCTAAGTGGAGAATGAGGTCTGGAGTAGATCCTAATACAACAGAAGATGGAGGCCAAGAAACAGACATTAAACTAAGAGAATTTTCCATGCTTTTCATTACAAGAGAAGTATTATTAAAATTGAATTTATTCAGTGTTTATGCAAGACTGTCTGATGACTTACTCCAGTTTACATGCAGAACTGCTTTGCAAAAATGCAGAACCCAGCAGTTGTGAAGAGGTTCTAAAATAAATTAGTAGAGATTAATTGCAGGATAGATAATGTAACGTTATTAATGCTTTGTTAAAATGACATAGTAAAGCAAAGCTTTTGAAACAAGGGCCTAATCCTGCCAAGGATAATGATTTCAGAGTGTACTGAAGAGCAGAGTAATAAGACACCCATGATTCTCAAGGAATTTACTTCTACACCACCACCATATCCTCCCCATACAAGCTCTTTTTATTAATAATGTGAAACTGGAGTCTAATCAAGATTTTAGATATTTACACATAGCAATAAAGATACTTCTCAACCAAAATCCTACATTAGTCTCAGATTTGTAAAACTGCCACTGACCAGAAATGTAGAGCATAGTTATGGCTGTAACTGACTCCCTAAAAGAGACTTTGGGAGAATTTAGTGATCCAATGGTGACCTCTGTAAAATGAAAGGAAATAAACTAGACTGCTGAAACAAATCCCCTAAAAATAATATATTGACACAAGATAATCTATTTTAATGGCTTCAAACAAATAATTTTGGTCTGATGTCTAAAATTAGTCCATGTTCATGTGACTACTTAAAACATGTTGTCCTTCAAACAAGTTGAGAATAAGCTGAACTGACCTGATGTTCGACATGAAGTTGGTCAGACTGATGTGTTGTTCTTAGAGATAGCTGATGTAATTAAACTCTTTTCTTCTACACAAATGTTATGGATCACACGAAACAGGAAAGTACATTAACTCCATCTACCATAGTGAAATGTGAAGCAGAAATTCATGCATCCGATTTCACTACCTGCTTAATCCAATTCAGGATTGCAACAGCAGACTAAAGTCATGAACGGAGCAGCAGTCTATGGCAGGGAACATTCAAGCACACATCCATATTGATTAATGGCAGCCAGTTTATCCCCCCAGTTAATCTCACACATCCATTTTTTGGATGTGACTGGAAAACAGATGTACCTAGAAAAAAAGCCTGCACAGACCGAGGGAGAATGTGCACATTTCACACAGTCACTGACCAGGTTTAGATGTAAAACTTCTGGACCTGTGAGGGAGTAACTACACCACTGTACCATCTGGAAGCAGCAGTATGAAAATGTATGCACGTCCCAACATTCAGCTGCATTTGGAGACTTGGTTAGCAGGTTTGAAAGTTGGAGCATTTTCAAATTTTCTAACCACTACATCAAAGAGTTTGCTCTGACCATTTTCTGTATTACATATTTTAGCAACAGTGAATCATATTCATTTGATTTTACAATGTCATGTGGCTGGAATTGCTTTCATAAACAGGAGATTCCAACTCAAGTGATTGAAGATTGATGTGCTATTGTTAGATGTTGTTGGATGGGCAGAGTGTCCAGGGACTGTGGCTAACTGTAGTTCAAATTTTTTAAACATAATATTTTTCAAAAAAGTATCTAACATGCTCAAGTTAGAAGCTAAAATTGTTGGCTACATTCGAACATGATAGTTAGCAGATCATTGTGGCATTTGCTGATAAATTACAGTGTCACAGAAATACTGAATCATATAATCTTTAGATAATGCAGCCGTGAAGTTGTCTTTATGGTACCAGAAACACTGAGTATACGTTTAGTCAGTGTAGTGTCACTAAATAATCTTTCATACATTTCTACATAGGTTAAGTTGCTTTTATTTTGTATGTTTACAGATATGAACACCATGCCAATTATGTGGTTTGATTTCAATGAGCAGAAGAGCTGAGCTGCTGTTACTAACGTTCACACCTGATGCTGTGCAACCACAGAGATGAAGCAGAAGCTAGACCGTTAGTATATAATAAGACCTACCCCTGGTATGGTAAGGCTGGTGGGGGAGTTGGTAATGCGATTGGGTGTGGGGTTACTTTTGTAGTTAGGATCCACTTTGATGTTTTGAGGAGCAGGTTTGAAGAGCGGGGGTGGGATGTTTTCCTTGATGTTGCCAGAAGCACAACTGAGAACCATAGCAAGGGTGGCCCCCTTTGAGTTTCATGTGGCACAATTACACGTTTGTAATGTGATTGGAGGGACAATGCAGATTTTTAGAGAAGAATTGCCCCCCTGAACTCTCCCCTAGATCCCGCCTTGCTACTGTATTGATTGAAAAAATACATTATCATATAATATCATACCTTTCTTTTAGGGTAACACCTGGCTCTCCATCTTTACAATCTGGCTCCACTCTATCGAATGTCCTGCAGCGGGGTAAACTTGCTTCAGCATGAACGACTACAGGTGTTTAACTGTTTTGCCTCCACGAACAGCTGTTAAATGGGTAAAAAAATACATATACTTTACATTAAAAATAAAACAACCACTCTTAATGTAAAATTGAGACAGTGAAATAATTTACTAAATCACACAGAATATTTCAGTTTTAAAACAAATGAGTTCTCAAATTTGCCATTTCTTTGGAATTTTTAAAATGTGCACCCACTCTCACTCTCACCTCGAAGTACTGCACCCTCCACACATCCTTCTGCTGATACCAGCATAGGAGAGACATCCCCACCCATAATTACAACAGCGCAAGTGAGCAGAGAGCTGAGGAGACTTCGTGCCAGTAAAGCAGCGGGTCCAGATGGAATATCGCCACGACTGCTGAAGGTCTGTGCATCGGAGCTGGGGGGTCCTCTACAGCGCATCTTCAACCTGAGCCTGGAACAGGGGAGAGTCCCGAGGCTTTGGAAAAATCTTGTATCACCCCAGTCCCAAAGGTATCACGTCCTAGTGAGCTGAATGACTTTCGGCCTGTTGCTCTGACATCACATGTGATGAAGACCATGGAGAGGCTGCTGCTTCACCACCTTAGGTCACAGGTTCAACACGTCCTTGACCCTCTGCAGTTTGCATATCAGGAGAAGGTGGGAGCGGAGGATGCCATCATCTATATGCTACACCGATCCCTCTCTCACTTGGATAGAGGCAGTGGTGCTGTAAGAATTATGTTTCTAGACTTCTCTAGCACCTTCAACACAATCCAACCTCTGCTCCTTAGGGACAAGCTGACAGAGATGGGAGTAGATTCATACCTGGTGGCATGGATCGTGGACTATCTTAAAGACAGATCTCAGTATGTGCGTCTTGGGAACTGCACGTCTGACATTGTGGTCAGCAACACAGGAGCGCCACAAGGGATTGTACTTTCTCCGGTCCTGTTCAGCCTATATACATCGGACTTCCAATACAACTCGGAGTCCTGCCATGTGCAAAAGTTCGCTGATGACACTGCTATCGTGGGCTGCATCAGGAATGGGCTGGAGGAGGAGTATAGGGACCTAATCAATGACTTTGTTAAATGGTGCGACTCAAACCACCTACAACTGAACACCAGCAAAACCAAGGAGCTGGTGGTGGATTTTAGGAGGCCCAGACCCCTCATAGACCCCGTGATCATCAAAGGTGACTGTGTGCAGATGGTGCAGACCTATAAATATCTGGGAGTGCAGCTGGATGATAAATTAGACTGGACTGCCAATACTGATGCGCTGTGCAAGAAAGGACAGAGCCGGCTATACTTCCTTAGAAGGCTGGCGTCCTTCAACATCTGCAATAAGATGCTGCAGATGTTCTATCAGACAGTTGTGGCGCGCGCCCTCTTCTACGCGGTGGTGTGCTGGGGAGGTAGCATTAAGAGGAAAGACGCCTCATGCCTGGACAAACTGGTGAGGAAGGCAGGCTCTATTGTTGGCATGGAGCTGGACAGTTTGACATCTGTGGCAGAGCGAAGGGCGCTCAGCAGGCTCCTATCAATTATGGAGAATCCACTGCATCCACTAAACAGTGTCATCTCCAGACAGAAGAGCAGCTTCAGCGACAGACTGCTGTCACTGTCCTGCTCCACTGACAGATTGAGGAGATCGTTCCTCCCCACAAACTATGCGACTCTTCAATTCCACCCAGGGGGGTAAACGTTAACATTTAACATTATACAAAGTTATTGTCTGTTTTTCACCTGCATTATTATCGTTCTTTAATTTAATATTATTTATTGTATCAGTATGCTGCTGCTGGAGAATGTGAATTTCCCATTGGGATTAATAAAGTATCTATCTATCTATCTATCTATCTATCTATCTATCTATCTATCTATCTATCTATCTATCTATCTATCTATCTATCTATCTATCTATCTATCTATATGCCGTGACTGAGAAATTTCATTGAAAACTGAACTGCCTAAGAAATTTCCTTAAAGAATAAGTGTGCCAAAATTTAACCAAATCAGTCCACAAGAAACTGAGTAGTTTCATGTGTTATACACGGAGACAGACAGACAGATATGGCTCTTGCTGTAGATCCTTTTGTGTTATATATGAATGCAACTAAAAGAACTGCAGTCATTGTGCTGATGGATTTAGGTGGACGTTTGCACTTGAAACTACATTTCTTTAATTTTCTTCTTAAACAGGCTGTGTAGTTGCAATTGATTAAAAGAGCTGAACGTGAACGGTCCAATTAATACAAACCAAAACTGATGTGACCACTTAAAAAACAGATTACTTTGAAACTACGATAAGCCAACCGAATGTGACCTATTAAAATTAATTGACTTTAAACTGAACACTTGAGAGGGAAAAATAAGAAGCCAGTGTGGTCAAAACAAATAAAGCGATTAACTTTAAATTGCCCCCTGGGGTTGATCTGACTCTGTTTGGTTTCTGCTGTTCTTGGGATCACATCAAATGATACACCTTTAACCAATGATGATAATGCAGTGACCATATGCATGAAGGCACACAACTCCACACTCTGTAAATAACTAAAATGATGACTAATTTGTCTCCTCCAAGCTCTAAGGATTTTGAATGTTGTTGTTTTTTTTTACATTACAAATAGAGTTTTATTTTACTGCTGTTCTCCTTCATCCTTACCATGCCATTATTTTCAGCACCCTCAATTACCTGTCATTGTTACCTTTATCATTTGAAATCACCAGGCAATGGAAATCCACTGCTGTAGGCCTTGTCAAAATTCCAGCACCACGTGTTACAACCTTTGGCAAACGCTAATTTTGATTTGTAGGCTCCTGCTCTTAGGAGCTCTCCTTTTAGGTCTTAGCCCTTTTGTATGTAAATCTATTCTAGTAGATTTTTTCAAATCTCGCCTAAAGACTCACATCTTCACTATTGAATTTAATTTACCTTGACTGTAATGTTATTCTTTCTTCATTTTTCTGTTACAACTTACAGTAACTTGTCCTAATGCTACCACACATGAATCTCAGACTGTCAATTTGTTTTTGAAAGATATATTATTAACTGTTTATCTTGAAATGGACTGTTGTTTACTTTGTTAAGCACCTTGAGATGGATAATTCTATGAATGGCCCTATATGAAATAAAGGCTGAATGCTACACCCATTCATTTTCCAGTGTGCTTCTCTAGTTCAGGATCATGAGGAACTGGTGTCTTACTGTATGCCAGTGGCATTGGGTACAGGATGGGAACCAACTCTGGATAGGGTGTTACTCCCAAACATTCATTTATTTATGACAGCCAGGTCAGAACTATATCATGGGAGAATAAAGCACATACGATCTGGAGATAAAACACATGCACAGTGAAAATGTGAAAATTACACACAAACAATAATCTGTCCAGAATTCAAAGTGAAATGAGGCCCCAGCACTAAACATTGCCATGGTGCCACTCACAACCTTATGTGACCGATTAAAACCAAACAACCTTCAGTTAAGCACTGAAACGAATCCAGATGTGATCACCCCAATGTCACAAGCCTGGAAGGGGTACCAGTTCATTGCAAGGCACACTCACACCCTCTCACACTCAGTCATATGGGGTCAGTTTATTGAATTAAACCTACTGCAAGAAAAAAAAAAAAAACATGTCCATGAACTGGTCTGCTGGAACTAAGTGACCTAAAGTGACTGCTTAGAATGACGTGGATATACTATTTGCAAAAGGGGTTGTGGTGCGGGGGTGCGGTGTGGTGCAAATTTAAACTGACCACTTTAAACAAATATTTTGTCCTCTGACAAACAAAGAGGCTTTAGCTGAACTTCAATATTTATTATTCATCCCCGCAGATGTTGAGCCTTTGTTATGTCCTATTGCATTACAACAGAATTACTGGGCACCAAACAAATCCCTTTTTTGAATCTTAAGGCCTAACTTCTCTGACTTTCTCAATGTAGGCAGTGAGAAAAAAGTGCTGGGGGTGTAGCTGTTTATTCTGCCAAATCCAGTTTATTCTCCAAAGCGGCCAGACATTTGAAGACAATTACATGGAACTTTTTGCCATTTATTGAGGTTGTTTTCCTTTTTAATAGCTAATGTTTCAGTTTTAGCCAACATATGTAATCCAAAGTTCATAAATAGAAAGTATAATTTATTAGGTGCATATTCAAAGAACTGCCTTAATAACCTGACTTTTATGAGAGTATGCCTGCTTAACTACACTCTGTGATAGCTGCAGGATCAACCAGAGTTTTGTATGCGGTTCATAGATAAGCCTATGATCATCCTGTTCTTTGTGAGGAATGGTGACCCTCCAGCTCCTTTCTGCTGTCACCATAGCATTGTTCAACTTGTACTTTGCATATTGCTGGTTCGACCATCTCCCATAGACATCCAACATATATATATATATATAGCTGGGTACATCAACAGCGCCACCATTTCAGTGCAGTAAACTTCTCATTTGAATAGTGTATATTATGAAGAATTATTACCAATTTGTATTTTCTACTTCTAGTATTTCCCAGTTAACTACCTAACATAATCTGTCAGGCAACAAATACAGATATAAACAGCAATATATTCATATATTGATTTGTGTAAACGGATTCATGGCTCTATATAGTATTTATTAAAGATTCACTGTTTGCTGTGTGAACATAAAATGATATTTTAGATTTTAGTTTTCATATCATTTTAATAACAATAATTATCATAATAAGCTGTTGGCAGCTTCTACAGGTAGGTAAGCAGTGTGGTGTAGTAGTTAAGGCTTTGGCCTTCAAACTCACAGGTTGTGGATCCAAATTGCGCCACTGACTCTGTGTGACCCTGAGCAAGCCACTTGACCTGCCTGTGCTCTAACTGGAAAACCAAAAGAAATTTAACCAGTTGTATCATAAACGTTGTAAGTCACCTTGGATAAAGACATCAGCCCAAAAAATGTAACTCTATCTATAGGTTATAGCAATACCATATTGTCAAATTGCAGCTTCTGCAACTACAGATGGATGGTTTAAAGAATACTCTGTGCAAAATAGGCTTCAAGGATATTAATGCTTATGAACTGGATGGGACTATATTTATACTACCTGACAAACATTTGAAATCATTTGTCATATTAATCATTATTATTTAAATTAACATTAGTTGTTAAAATGTAGATTTAAATAAAATAAATGAGACACCAAAAAGTACTTCAGATGTTAAGGTTTCGGATATTTTGACAGTTTGATCACTACCTTGCAAATACAAGGCATTCCAGGAAAAATAATTTATATTATAATATCATCATTAAGAGATCTGTAGTATTTGCCATTTGCATTCCCATAAAGATATTTGAAAATGTGTTGCAGCTCCACTCATCTCCAGCATTCCCTCTTTTAGATAGAGATAGATAGATAGATAGATACTTTATTAATCCCAATGGGAAATATACAAGTTATACAAGTTGAATAGGAGAGGTGCTCCTCCTGCTACTTACCTGAGTCTCTTGGATGGACTAAGGCTGTTATAGACTAGCCTGTTCTCCATTCAACCTTCAAAGTGTACTCCCAGATAAAAACAGAATGAATTGTTCCTGGGACTGCATCCTCATGGGGTATGAGAACTCTACCACCATCATGGGTATCATATTCATATATGATATTATAAGAGGACAAATATTCTACCCATCCCAGGGGTAAAGTACCTTATGAAGATGCAACTCATTCCATTGTTTCTGAAAGTGTATCACTGATTTAATGCTTTAATTTTCATGAAACATGCAAATTTAAATTGAATTTAGATAGATAGATAGATAGATAGATAGATAGATAGATAGATAGATAGATAGATAGATAGATAGATAGATAGATAGATAGATAGATAGATAGATAGATAGATAGATAGATAGATAGATAGATAGATAGATAGATAGATAGATACTTTATTAATCCCAATGGGAATTTGGGAGTATAATAATAATAATAATAATATTCAAAGCTCTATCATGATGGTAGGACCCGGGACACAAACCTATGATGTTCTTTCTGCAAGGCAGTAGTACTACCACTGCAAATATATGTTTTATAACATTTTTATAGTTTAATATTTCCATGCATACCAAATTATTATTTATTGATTTACTTCTTTATTTACTTGGATTTTGAACAAGCACATGTTTTGACCTAGTTACTTGACACTGGTTTATGGAATTTGAACTGTATTATGTTTCCCTGTCTCTGTGCAGAACAGGTGTCCCATTATTATGTATACATTTCTTTGGATATACTGAGTAACACTTCAGTCAATTATTAAACTGCAAAACTCTTCCCCAAAACATTTAACATGGAAAAAGACAAATGAAGAAGACAAACATATATGACTTTGTACTAGAGTCAGATAAAGTAGGACAGCAAACAGATATTATTATAAATAATAGCATAAATAAGGAGATAGTATTCAAAGTTGGTAGCTACTAACTAAGACTAATTCCAGGTAGGTCAAGGGTCTGAATTTCTAATTACTAGTTGTGATTTTTTTTTTTTTACTTGCTGGGTAACATTTTCAAAAGTGAAGTATCTGCCACTCCCCACGTACTTCAAAGTTTTCATGATCAAGGGTCAATGATCATTGTTAAAGAGGGTCATGATACTTCAACTTGAAGGGTACCCACTTCAGCCCCATGATGATTGTCACAACAATATCCAGGTTTTCTAGATAAAGAAGATGTCACAGACAAACTGGCCATGCCTTTTCCATACTCATTGTCTACACACTTGAATTGGAAATAAAACTGTAAAGAAAAGGCTATCCCAGAAATTCACCAGTAAATTGCCAAGTTGAGTGCATGTGTGAACATAACAGAGCCAACAGTTCTACAAACCAGACCCAACAATACCCCACTTTAAGACTTTGTATTATTTTTGGGACTTTGTAGTGTCTCTGTATGTAAGAATGAAATCAATAAATTGTACACTTAGGCACAGAAGATGTTATCGAGTCTTCACAAAATATGCCAATCATATGATTCTTGGGTAATAACAAACTCCTCAAGTAGTGTCATCATTCTATGAAGCTTATCTGTTTTAGCTATTAGAATGATATCTGACTGGGGGACATTAAGTCCAGGCTGTCAAATAAAGACAAAATTAGGAAGACCTGACAGAAAGCCAGTATTCACTATCCATGTGCTGGGGGGCACACACTCTAGGGAATGAGCACTTGAGAGCCTGTTTTGCAGAACTATTCCTGAAAAGCTGAATGCTCTGAAGTGTGGAGATACATCAGGAGCTATTAGAAGGAGGTCTAATCTCATGTCTGTATAGTACTACTAGGTTGTCCACCTTCTAGTGCTGTAGGAACATCACATGTTACAACTTAGATTGTCTTTTTACCCCCTGCCTCCTGTCCTTCTGGAGTCCCTATCTTCCCAAAATGGCATGTAAAGTTTTTCCCTCTATGCTAATATGTGTCTATTTATGTTTAGAAAGCCTATCATGGAACTTTATTCTGCTCTGTGATAACCTTGTTATGCCTTTGTTCATAACCAACTGTGTACCCCTTAATAACAGACACATGCAGTACATGTAAAAACAACATATGAAAGGAAACAATGACCTGATATACAACATTAAACAAAATAGGAACACTAAATCTGAGATGCACATACAGCTCAAGACTACTGTATGTAACATTATCTTTAAACTTGATCCTTTAAAGTGCTGTGTCTACTAAAAAACAGGAAGCCCTTTGAAAAGAGGATGTTGATTAGTAACAAAGAATACCCAGGAATCAAAAAATGAACTTAGAAAAATCATTCATCTAACTCTCTTACTGCAGAACAGGGTTGTTGGGATAGGCCAGAGCTTACTGGAGGAGCACGAGGCAAGAACAAACTACACACACATCTTCCTATATTATTTCAGTCACTTAATATATTCTGTTTATATACTGTACTCTGTAAGCCGATAAAGTGAAAAATAGTCAAAAGTTCCAGGTTTTTGAGTGTGCTTCTATTATCTATATATATATATAGATTATATATAGGAGGTGTAACTGAGCCCCAACCTCCTGACACAACTACGACAACTTATTGTGCCAAATACTTTCTTACAGATTATCTCTTTAAACTAGTTTCCTTTCTTTTTTATTAATTCTTTCTTTGCCCAACTTTACACCCCAATCTGACTCACATGGGGGTCACAGAGCAGCTCCTTTTCAGCCAGTACCTGGGAGTGCTTCTGCTGCAACTTTGTTACCACCAAGAAGCATTTCTGAGTTAGGCAGAAACTGCCTAGGACAGAGGAGTGTCCTTTTGGCAGGTCCCCATTAGCATCACTCAAATACCCCAACAGAGCTGCCCATTGGGACTACAGTTCTCATGCTGCCCTGCAGGTACACAAATGGAAGCTCCTCAAGAGAGATACTTCACTTCAGTGTACAGGGGAATACACGTCACTGCGAGGATGTCTTCCTATATCCTTCCATTATAAACATCTTTTGGCTTGTTGGGGAACCACCATCCATTCTAGCCAGTATGCCAGCCTGCCCATGCCTTCTCTATCTATCTATCTATCTATCTATCTATCTATCTATCTATCTATCTATCTATCTATCTATCTATCTATCTATCTATCTATCTATCTATCTATTATAAAAAAAAATTCTTGGGTCGAGATGTGATTTTCTTGGAGACACTTTAATGTCCAGCGAGACAAGGCAGTAAGACAAAAGGACAGCTGCTGTACAAGCTTGTAAATGTTCAAAGCCCTGCGCTCTGTGTGTGTGTCTGTCTGTCTGTCCATGAAGTGAGAGGTGGAGTCTGGGTAAGGGCTCCACATTCAAGAAAACAGAAAACTTGCTTAGCTGCTAATACACAAGCGAGGCCAGCACGTCGGCAAAACAAAACATCCGGTGAAAGAGATGCTCGCTTAGCCGCTAATACACAAATGAGGCAAGCACATTGGCAAAATGAAACCTCTAAAGAAAGAGACACACGCCTAGCCGCTAATGCACAAGTGATGTGAGCACGTCGGCAAAACGAAACCTCCTAGGAGAGAGATGCCCAGAGTGTTCCTTTTAATTACCTGACATCTCTACAATTAAATTTTTTTTCTGACGATTACAATAGGATTAGGATTCTGGGCTTTTTACAGCATGGGCTTACACAACTAGTATATAAATATATATATATACCGTATATATATATATATATATATATATATATATATATATATATATATATATATATATATATATATTGTGATGGACGGTTGGCAACTCATCCCAGCCGACACATCTAGGCTGCTAGATGGTGTCTCCTATGCAGCATAGAAGTACCCAGGATTCCCGCAGGGCACCATGGGAGATGGAGTTCGGTTTCACAGCCCTGTTGGGGACCCTGGGGGCCACCGTGGGATGCTGCAGGAAGATATGGGGATTTTTATTTAACCCAGAAGTACTCCCAAGTCACGGGGATGGAAGAACTGAAGTACTTCTGGGCTGAAGAAAAGTATAACTCTTTATCTGACCCGGAAGTGCTACAGAATGACGTGGACTGAAGGACAAGAGGACTTCCGGGTCAAGGACAATTTAAAGGACTGTGGGAAACCTAGCAAGAGGGCCAGAGTTGGGAGGAAGAGTGACAGAGCTGCTGGGTGGAGAGGAGGATTATTGTTAATTATAATTGTATTATTATTGAGTATTGTGGAGGTGGAGGTGCTTTGGGCACATTATTGTAATAATAAAAATATTACTGGGACCTTTACCTGGTGTTTGGATGTGTTGTCTGTGGGTTTTACGGGGCAACAGCAACCCCTAGTGTCACAATATATATATATATATATATATATATATATATATATATATATATATACAGTATATATATATATATAACTGTATGTATCTTAGGAAAGACACCACTACTCACAATTGATATGACTTCACAATTATGTAACAGCCCAGTGATGACAGTGTATCAAAACACATGCATAACAAAAAAACAGATGGAAGTGTTTCAAGCATTACACCAATATTATGAGCCCACGGGGATGCTTTTCTCTGCTGGTTTAATAAGGTTAATTTGGTATAATAGAATAATTAATCATACATCTGTTCAAGCCAGGAGCAGTAAAGATAAATTGCTTGCAGGATTGTGTCTTTTTCTCACATCTGTTACCATATTTAAGTCAGAAGTGGGTGGAGGTGACCAAAATGGGAAGGAAGTTATATACTGATGTAGAGACATGAAAGCGCTCATTAACAGCCAACAATGTGAGGTTTTATTAAGGCAATTTCAGTATAAAACATTCTTTCACTGTTCACTTCTCTAAATTTGGTTCAATGAAACGTTAGTTGATGTTCAGATAATATTTTTTTGCTTAAATAATATGATTCTCTAGTTGTATGGTGTACTGTATGTAATACAGCTTCTCCTCACATCTCATCACCAACAGCACTCCTTGACTCTTGTCTTACTTCTGCTTGCCCTCCATATTCCTGTAGAAAACCATTATTTTTTTCATTTTTCCAGCACCACTCCTTAACTGTGGTCAAATCTATCTTATGTTTCTATCACTGTTATTCTCTTCAAATTTCAATTCATTTTCCCAATGACCATTATTTTCTGTGATATTTTCTTAAATTTTACGTTTCTTATGCTCACTAACATTCCCATTTTTAATATTACTTGTAACAGTCTCTCATACCTTTCATATCATCCAGCAGTTTGTCTGCTTTCCTTATAATCTTGCTTTTCTTTTTTTATTTTATTAATTTTAACTAAAAGCAACTCACAAGCCATATAATCAAATCAAACTAAACAAAACCAAAATTCAACACCCACCCAAAAGAAAGAGATGAGATACAGCCAACAAAGCAAATCTTTGAAGCAGTAAGGAAGGAAGAGTACCCTTATCCCTGATATAGAAGCTTATTGTAAAATGTTATGGATTAGATCCTGCCATATTTAAAAAAAGTTTGAACAGATCCTCTGATTGAGAACTTAATTTTTTCCAATTTCAGATAATATAGGGCATCAAGTACCCACTGACTTAAAAGAGGTGGGCTAGGATTCTTCCAGTTGAGCAAGATAAGTCTTCAAGCTAGTAGTGAGGTAAAGGCAATTACAGCTTGTTTGTCATCCACTTTAAGCCCGTCTGGAAGTACACTTGTATTATCATAGTATTTCCCTCTACTTACCCTTTACCTGTTTTCTCAAGGGTAAATGTTCTCGTCAAGTTCGTTATCGGGTTGGTCTACTGTTGCACTTTAAAATGAACACACACACACACATAGATAAACACACACACAGACCCTAACCACAACAGTTCCCCATGAATGACACACACACGCTGATTAACCCTTAGCACTTTAAACCACACATCAGCCTGTCACTCAGCACTTCAAGAGACTTAATTATTATCGGCACGGACAACATACGATGTTTTAGTGATATCTCAGACCTAAATATTACTTTTGGTCTACAAGAATACATTTAAACATACAAAGACTCAGCACTCTTGACTATAGGCCATTCATCAGCCAAGAATACCTTTTTTTTATCTTACTGTCCCTTCTATTGAGTGGCGCCCTCACTCTCAGCCTTTTAAACCTCACAGCACAGAAATAATGGCAAAAAATCTGGCTATACCAGGTGCTCAAAGAAATCTAACTTATTAATTCAATCACTCTAGACATTAAGACAAAGCATAAAAAGTTAAAAGCAGCATGGTATTTATTACAAGAATAATAATAATACCACTGGAACAAAGAATAATAGAAAATAGGTACTGATAGGAAAGTCTGAATATATATAGTCTTTAGGAAAAGTTTACGAAAAAGTTACAGATGACAAGGATGAATGTCCCAGGAAGGCGTTTGATTTAGCAATCGATGTTCATGATACCTTTCTGACAACCAGTGCCGTCTTCGTCCGTTCCTCTTCTTCTACTTCTTCTCTTTGCTTCTTCTCCTTCTTTCTGCTCTTCTTCCTCTTTCAAACCAAGGCATATTTATTATGAATTGTCATGCCTTGGTTTCACAACACACGCACCTGATTGGCTGGCTGTCAATGTGATTGATGAATTTTGCTCAAACTCTTAAAGTTCTTTGATATTGCCTCAGTTTCCCTTTCCCAGGCCATAAACCCAATTGTTGTCCCAGATGTCCATCCATAAAGTAATCAATAGCCTGAGGTATCAGCTCAGGCTTCCTTTCCCACGTTATAAAGTAATTGAGCCACCAGAAATGTCTTCCTTTCAATGTTGGAAACAGCTGTTTTAAAAGTGAGGTGTAATAAAACCTGCTTTGATTTGTCTTTAATTATGTTCATCTGTTGTTTTATCTTGACCAAAATATAATGGAAAATTAAACCAAAATGTACAGATTTTATACACCATAACAACACCAAACACAGCTGTTAATGGATTAGGAGGGATTGTGACACCAAGGCTGTTTGACAGGCATCCAAAGATTTTTGTCTTGAATGATGTTAATTTCATGTACACCCAAAACATGCAATGTTCACAGATTGAATCTTGCCCTGAAAACATTTTGGATAGTTGTAATTGAGATACATGCGCTCAATGGATGATTTTAAGTTGAATAATGGAGTTCTTTGTGCATATGGAACTAGAGTGTATTCTATGCATGGCTGCCTTCCACCCCTTTTCTGAAATGTTAAATGAAAGATCCTTTCTTTCTGCTCTGAGTAACACTTCAGTCTTCTCTGAGATCTTTGAAAGATCATCTTGCTTGCATTACATGACTTCTGGAAGGTGGAACTCCCTTATAGACAGAAGAATCAGAGAAGGCAGGCTTCTACATTGCTGCTGCCCGAAGCAAATTGTGTCATAACTGCAGATGACTTTGTGTTGTGGTATTGTTAAGATTTTTTCAAACAGGGTTTTTGATTGATAGAATTGCCAAAACATGTGCCTCATTGACTTAAACTTAAAAAGAGTCAATTTCAGTTAAATTCCATCAAATTTCTTATTTTCTGACAGCACAAAGGGCACTCCTCAGTTTTAACAATAATGATCTTGGAAATATCAGGAGTTGTTGATGCACTAGTTCCACTTACCCTTTTATTAACCTTTCTTGATTCTGTCCTTGGCTCATAGCAGCGTTGCGCTCAAAATAGGTATCAACCTTTAAAGTGGCAACTGTCCATTTTTAGGTCATATTTGCTAACTCAACTTGAAGTATCAATTAACTTGACCTATATGGTATATGTAGGGAAAACTTGCATGAGTAAAGGAAGTACAAGCTGGGGATTTGAACCCATTGTGCTGAAGCTGTGAAGTAATTGTGTCAGCCACTGTCACACTGTGTGACCAGATTTAAGATTCGTCCCTCCCCAATTCAAAAACATACCTAATTACAGTGGTTTATTAATTAGCAAAACTAAAGTACTTTCTCTGAAGTACTTAACCAACTCCAAATAAGATGGAATTTTTGCCTTGAAATGGGATTGGAGCTGATCTGTAACACATCTGTGTGGTCAGTAGATTGCAAAGAATTCTGCTGTAATTTTCTGTTATGGCTATTCTCTGCAGCAAATCCAAGTGATCCAAAGTGTGAAAGAAACTTCCTTTGCTAAAATGTCAGCCACTCCTGTGACCTTTCCAAAACCACATTATTTTCTCATGAAGTATGATCTCCTCTTTGTTAAATATTTATAGACCACAACTCTAATTGGATAGTTATCTGTTCTAAAGAGAAGAAAAGAAGACCAATGAAACATACATTATACATCTCGTAACTTTGGCTTTGGTTAGTGTTTGACATTTGCTATAAACCCTGGTAAAATTATATTGACAGCAGGGGTTCTTGGCATGAGGACAAGTGCTGCTGACACTTTTATTGAAAACCTACTAATCTGTGGTTGGAAGCATATGGAAACCCTCTACCTCAGGCCATTTTTATCTCATAACATTTTCTTTCAAGTATACACTTCTCCAAGGCATTACTATTAATGTTTATTTCCTTGTACAATAAAAATGCACTTAATGAGGCAGATGAGAGGGAGAGCCAGAGTTGTGCAGACAGGCTGGATAATCAAGTTAGAGTTTAATTGACAGCCCACATATTTCCATTAGAGGAATTTAATTATTTTGCTGTAGGCAAGGGGTATCAATGCTTGGTCAACAACAGGGGCTTTTAAATTTGTCATATTTTCAATCCATAACATGTCAATTTTCTGATGTGGGCTACATCACATTCAGCCTGTATTTGCCAAAAATTAAAATTGTATCTTGTCAACAGGAGTGCCATGATAAGTGGGGGGGAGCAGGGGTTATGATAATTTCAAGGGCCCATATCAGACAGGAGCTGTCAAAAACATTGGAACATAATTTTAGCAGTATTTATTAGCTAGTCATTGAAATTAAATTAAAAACAAATTACTTTTGATTTAATGTTTGTTTTGCCAAAAGTAAGAATCCAGGCAGTCTCTACATAAAATTTCCCCCCTTTCTTTTAGCAGAATGGTTCAGCCTGGTTTTTAATGAAGTTGAATTCGTACAGCGGTTTTCCACAGACCTGTTATCCAAACTTAATTAAATGTGTTTTCTTTTTGCTGAAATTGAAAGTCGTATTGAGTGTTACAGAAAAGAATGACAAGAAAAGTTTGAGTCTGCACAAGAAAAGAACTAGCGTCATTTGGTAACACAATTTTTCTCAAAGAAAGGTCAGTTTATTCACGTTAGTCCATTCTCTACACGTGGTGCAAACAAATTAGTTTATAGGATCATTCAGTCTAACCTAACAACCAAAAGATCAAAACAGTCTACTTAGAAGCTAGTTTGATTATGAGGCATATGCTTATTATTAAGGAATCCGCAACAAATGAGCTACAACATAGTAAACAGAAAATGAACCATTTCAGTTGCTAATGAGTTTGAAGGTAAACAGCTTTTATACAGTTGGTACTTTAGCGCCGGGTCTTCAATGGCAGTTTTAGGTGGCTTGCTATTCTTAAAAGGGCTGCTTGCCATTGCCAAACTAGATGGAATTCTGCTTGCAACATTGCAGGCTTGCCATTTCATATGTGTCCCTGCTGCTGGTGTTGGAATGCCAGGTCATATTATGGGTAGTTCATCTCTAGCTGATACATAGCCCTCCTTTTGAAGTCCTTGTCCCCAGCGATCACTTTCAAATTCTTCAAATGGAGCACAACTCTTTGAAATGTGATCTTTGTTTCTACTGTGGTCATGCAGCCTGTGACAAAAGCACATCAGCAGCAGTTTTGAGCACCTTGCTGTTACGCCCCACAGCATGGATGTTAAATGCTGAGCTGTCATGTACCTGCACTCCTGTGCGGTGATCTGTTGATTACAAGTGAACAGGGGAACTTTCTTGAGTAGAGCTGCAGATATATCTCTTGGCTGTTTTCCTTCGCTGTACTGACACTACAACCAACATTCCAGTTCTGTATCTCAGCTTTAAGATTCACTAACAACTCCTCCAAAGACCCAAACAGGCCCATTGCGGTCTCTGCAGTACTTTGCACTTTTCTGAATTGGATGGTAGGTCTTATCTGAGTGCCAGAATGGATCCTCATGCTTCTTACATGGCTCTTTTAAGTGGCTTGCTATCCTTAAAAGGATCACTCACCATTGCCTGACTAGATTGAATTCTTTTTACAACACTGCAGACTTGCCATTTTCATAGGCACCCCCTGCAGCTGGTGATGGAATGCCTGCTCATACTATGGGTGACTTTTCCATGGATGATGTAACTTGTCTGCACCATTACAATACTTTCCTGGTAAACACTCATACTCATTTTACAGAATTGAAGCTCCTTTGAAACCGTTTGCTAAAAACAATATAATGAGGACTAAACATTTACAGATAATTACAATGCTCTGAAGGAACAGTTTACAAAGCTAAAGTAGAAAAAAAATTCACTGAGAAAAACATGAAAGAGGTTTGGAATGGACTGGGCATAAATACTGGACTCAAACAATCCAGGGCTCAGGTGTTAGAAGAACAAAGTTAACTTCCTGAACTGCGCTGCAGTTTGTCTATTGGACAACGATTGGAGTGGAGAGTTCAATTATAAGAAAGAGCTTCATTTCACAGGCAATAAAAATAACAAATGGTCACCTTGTCAGGCATTCCTGAAATTGTAAAAATAATCAATTTATTACTTCTTTGTAAATATTTTTATTATTTAATAATTGTTTAACAATTATTTTGCATCTAATGTGTATTTGTGATATACAATTACTTGAGGATTTTTAATCTGCACCTATTAATATTTAAATTTATTTTTAATGTACAGTTTTTAATTTTGTTGCACCGTACTGGTTGCTCACTGAGCTGCATTTTATGGTATTTGCCTATGAGTATATATGTGATAAATAAAATCTAAATCTGTCTTCTCCACAGGGCTTATTCACACCATGACAAAGCCATCAGCACTGTGAGGATTATGTTTTTTGATTTCTCCAGTGCCATCAATACCACCCAGCCATACATGTTAAGGGGAGATGTGCAGGTGGGCAAGCCAATGGTGTCCTGGATAATGGGCTGTCAGTTGGGGAGAACACAGTTTGTGAGACTCAAGGATGTGAGCAACACTGGATTATCATAAGGAACAGTCCCGTCTCCTTTTCCTTATCTTCACTTTGTACACCTCAGACTATAAATATAACACCAGGTCATGTCACTTGCAGAATTTTTCTGATGATTCTGCACTTACGAGGTGTATTGATAAGGCAGATGAGAAGTATAGGAGACAGATGGAAAACTTTGTTTCTTGGTGCAGAAAGAATTCTCTGCATCTTAACATCAGAAAAAAACAAGGAACTGGTTATTGACTTTCACTGCACCAAAGTGTCAGTCACTATTCAGGGAGTGGATGTAGAGGTGGTCCACTCCTACAAGTACGTGGGAATCCATCTCAATGACAGGTTGGACTGGTCACATAACAAAGAGGAACTATATAAGAAAGAGCAGAGCAGACTTTTTTCTTAAAACACTCCACTCCTTTAATGTGATGAGTGACATCCTTTACATCTTTTAAAATTTTGTGATGACCAGGGGGATTTTCTATGCTGTGGTGTGCTGGGCTGGTAACATCACTTCAGGAGATGCCCACTGAATCAACAAGCTAAATAAAAAAAGCCTGGCTCAGTTATGGGATGCACTATGGATCCCCTGGATGTGAAGGAGGGACACTGGATTGGGTAGTAACGTATTTCACACCTTGTAAGTAGCGACTTTCAGTGACTTTCTTGCAATTTTGTGATCATCTGAAAAACCACTTTGTGGCTTGCAACTCAGACTAAAACCATGCAGTATATTCACACCCTAAATTGTCCTGAGGTGAATTATGAAGTGTTGGTATTTGCATGAGTGTGCCTAGAGATATACTGGTACCCTGTTCCGGAGTCAGTTCCTGCCAACTTATCCCTTATCCCAATAATGTCTGGCAAAGTAACATGATGCTGAATTGGGTTAAGCAGTTTCAATTATAATAATGCCTACACAAACACACTGCAGCACACACACATTGTGTATATAGTGTGAGCAGGGGGGCTGAACGCACCCCTAGAAGACACGGACGCTCCTAAAAAAAACCCTCTTAAAAACGCTGATAGACTACCTTCACATTGCTCTCTTACTTGCTGGGCTTACTTGTGGCTGCTCTGTCATGTGATATGTTTCTCGTGCTGCAGTACGCATACTTAAAAGCCTGAACAGCACCTGTCTTTTTGCCTGATTGCTTTGTTTCTCTCCCCTCCCCCAGACATCCTCTGCTCCTGTTTGGGGTCCTGCTCCTGTTGTGCTCCCTTATGATGTTTGTCTATTCTTTTAAATGAGAACTAACCGCATACTGAGCTTGTTTTACTTCTGAAAGAGACATGTTTGTTTGAAGTGTTTGAATAAAGTTCCTGTCTCTACAATCTCCTGTGTTTATGTGCAATTCTGTGACCCGAGCATGATTTATAAAGACTGAGTTTTCCTATAAGTATTTTAACTTGTCATTGAATCACATTGCTGTGATAGCAAGATTAAATAAATTACACTGAATAAGATCATAACAGTTTAGGAGACTTTACATGAAAGAAGGCCTCTTAGTCTATGGAATTCATTTGATTATCTAACAGCTAATTTCTCCCAGTATATCTTCCAACAAGTTGTTAAATGCTAATATATCATTCATGCTTATACATCACTTAGTAGTTTGTTTCATATTCCCAGGACCCTTTGTGTAAACTTGTGTTTCTCATTTCTGTCATGAATGCATTTCCACTTAAAATGTACGGGTGCTTTCAAGAATGCATTCCACTATTCACGTGAGGTAATCAGCTGAATCAACTTTATAGATGTTTTTGAGAATCCTGAAGACTTTACATATTAAAAACATGAGTGTCTTAGCTTAAATAGTCACTCTTAATTATACCACTTTGTATGACCGTACCCTCTGATGGATCAATACACAATCCAGGGTTGGTTCTGCTTTCTACCAGATGCTAGGACAGGATTTAATGGGTATGACAAACGATTAATGGATGGCTTAGTCCTCATTATGCACTACCTGTTTAGACTTTTTTACCCTTTATTTCAGTTATACACTTTATTGCTCTTGTCTTCAAACCTTCTACTACAGTTTTTTTTTCCATGGCATCAGAACAGATATTCCAACTGTTATATGTGTAATACTTCATTATATCCTTGTGAAGTTTCATTTAGTTTACTGAAATAACTTCACAAGCTTCATATAATCACAATAAATCAATTCATTTTTGCCATACTGATTATCTTTAAACATTGACCCATGATTCTTATTTACTGTATACCCACTAATGTATGCAAATAATGCAATATAACTATCCAATCACTGTGTGACCTCTGAGAGGTTTTCCTGTGAAGGAAGGACTATGGAGAACATTTTTAGCTTGACAACACCAAATATCATAGATGGTCGTTAACAACAGAGAACAATATTTGCCAAGTTTGACACAAGTTTTAATGTAAGCCCATTTCAAAGTGATTATAATATTATATAAATCAGCCGTTAGAAATACATAAAGGAGCTGCTGTCCTGTTGTTGTTTTGATTTAATTTAATTTTGCTGTGTCCGCATATCATAAGCTATACTAGTTTCAGGATTATTATTATTATTATTATTTTCTATATTGTAGCCTAGGAATTTTGGGAACAGGACGGCTGTATCGAATCTGAGTGTTTATAAGTTAGAATCTGTATTGTTTAAAAAAATGCTGCCTCCTCAAATTTTAATTGTATTTTGCCTAAATGGTAGAATCAGCCCTTTAATATAGTCACTGTTTTGAAATTTCTAGCTTTGATACAATATTTTAAAATGTATCAATATTAAATACCATGTTGGGTACCTTGGGGGTGTTATGGTTCAGATTTCTCATTTATGTCTGTTTTGTTCATTTTATGTTAACATTCTCAGTCATTTAGTTTGTATATGTCTATGTATCTTTTTCTATGTACCATGTGTTTTATGGGAAGTCCCCAAGAGGCAAGGCCACCTACAAAGGAACTTCCCTCAGCCCTATAAAAGCTGTGGAAAACCTACAGTCCCTTGTGATTCACAGAATGCGCTTGTGGTGTTGGTGATTTTTTGAGATTTTAATTATTGATTACTAATGGTGGATTTTCTGGATTTTTACCTCTTGCTCTGTTTTATGACCTCTTTTCGATTTTGTGTTTCTGGGAATTGTTTGCTATTGGATTTCATTTGCTAGGCAACACCTTCTGGGCTTTTTTGTGCTCTTTGGATATTATTACAGAGCGTTTTTGTTGTAAATGCAGTAAATCTTTTACATTTACCCTCTCATTACTAGTCAGAGTTTGATGGTTTTTCTCTCTCTAGTGGGTATTTTGAATCATTTTTTAGAATTATTGTACTAAGGAACCCCAAATTTACAACAGGGATGAGGGTACACAAAAAAACTAAAGATCACTTTGTATTTTTTAAAAAAGATAAAACTATATAAAGATGACTAGATTCTTCTTGATGGAGTGCATTTGTTCAAAATGCTCCAAAATATTACCAAAATTACTTAAAATGCCATAAATGACACTGGTGTGGTGTTCTATAAACACTGATAACAGTATTAATTTATTTCATTAATAAAATAATTTTGCCGTTGAGGTAGTATACTGGTTCAAAAGTTTCTGAAACTTTTATGTTAGTAAAACGCAAAAAATGCAAGAAAAACAATATTGTTTTTTGTAAACATTGTTTCAAACTAAATTGGTGTTTTTCAAACTTTTTTCAAAGCTACCTTATTGACTTATGAATTCTGTTTTTTATTTTCATTAAATAAATCCTTCATTTTAGCAGATTCCTCTTTGTCCTATTTTATACAAGCCAAGTATTTAGGTTCACCCCACCCATATTTTTATGATATGTACAGCTGTTCTACTAACCAGCAGGCAGCATTTGGGTCCTAGTCAGGCTAAGGTGAGGCTCTGCTGGATAGAAAAGTAAAGGTCTTAGCCAGCTTTATGGATATTTTGGAAACTTCACACACTCTTTTGCCATATTTGGAACTCCAAATCACACTACAGTTTATATGCAGAGAGAATCCTTTTTTTAAGGACTGTATACTTAGGTGTCGGTTTCATTCGAATACAGCAGTTTTACACCTGTTCACGATTACAAGCCATAAGCACTATTTTTCTTGCAGACGTACTGTAAGTAAAAAGTAACAATATGTATAAGATTAAGACATATGAAAAAGCACATATAGTTCAAACATATATACAGCAACCAGAATATTTAAACTACATTCAAATAATAGATTTTTATTATTATTGTGAGCATTTGAAACTTAATTTTTGAATAATCTGACAGCCCTACTGCAGATGTATTTGTGAAAGCCGAAAGCTAATTTTGAACAACACCACAGTGTGTAAGAGAAGGTAGTGAGTGTGTGTGTACAAGTGCGTGTGTCTTGTAATCAATATGTCTAAAGTTGCTGTCAAAAAAAAAAAAGGTAGGAAAGGACATCCGATATGTATATGAGCGATATTACAGGAAATGAGAATTGGTACCAATTCAAAATTTCAGAATCAATATCTATATCATAAAACACTAACGTTTATCTGTGTCTGGTTCCACTGAGCAATCTGATTGGTCAGTTTGGCTTTGGTCTGAGTAATCCATTTCGCTGTGATTGCTCCGTCAAACACAATCAAGACAGGAAAGCAAGGGAAGGTGACACATACAAGGATAAAGAGGAAAGGCATAGGAGGAACATTAAGAATCACCTTCAAACATGGGAAGTATTCAATTATTCGCAAGAATTTAAAAGATGTTTCCACAGCGAGTAATGGGGGTCCATCAACGACTGGTTGAAGTCAAAAAGTGGACAGGAGGTGAGAAACACACCTCAAAATGACAGAGTTTGAGAAGCAAGCTTTACAGGAATATAACTGAAGGAGGAAGGACTGGGCAAGAAAGGCTGAGATACATAAGGATACAGAGGTCACACATAGGTGGAATTCTGAGGGTACAACATAAGGCAAGAGATAGCAAAGGTCACGTAATTTACATTTTTGTATTACCTGTCCTTATAGCTAGTATATTGATAAATTAATGTTTGACAACACTGCTTCCTGTTAAGGGTTTTAGTACCACCTAGTGTGGTATGACGGCTCCGCGGCTTCAAAAAAAAAGGGCCAGTTATAAATCCACAGAGCCATGTTGCTCTCCTTGGGCGTGATTGCACAACCACAGGGAGTTATTGAGGTAGTTGGGCGAGTCACATCTGCACATGCGGGTGCGATCGTTCTTAATTGCTTCATTGGTTTCCTGCGGCATGTGATTAAGGCGCTGCGTCTGGCCGTGATGCCTGGAGGCAGCCAAGATGGAGGTCAGCCGAAAGGAGCTTGTGGCTGCTGAGTCTCCGCAATGGGTGAGTCGTGGTGAAAGAGAAGGAAGTGGACTGAGATCGGGGGGAGTTAGTCTGTATTTTAACCTCAGATTTTAATGGATTTATTTATTGATTTTGTTTTATCCCCACTTTTTACTGGATTTTTATGGATTTACTTATGTACTGTTTTGAACACTGCACAATTGACACTTGTTGGTTTTACTTTTGTTTTGACTGGTTTTTAATAAAAGCACTTGAGCACTTTTTCCACTGTCCTCTGGCTTCATCAGTGAATTGTCCTCATATGTCAGCTCATCTCGATCATAACTATCAACGGTGTTGGTTCAGCAGACTCCCATGTGGGAAGAGGGAGTATGTAGGGGACCGGCATCGTCACACCTAGTAGTATGTAATTGAGGTTCATTTTTTAATTTTAGAACGTCGATTTGTTGTTTTGATATTCAATGTACAGTAATACTTTAGGTAATGCAAAAATGCATCTATTATTCATTTACAATTATATAACAAGACCTTAAAATACACTTCTTTGGATCTTCATAACACTTATAGAGCATCACTCAAGTCTTTATTCACCTATGCAACGTCACCTACTTGGTCTGAGGTGTCTTAACTGAGACATGTTTCTCTTCCTATTCCATATTTAGTATAAGCCCTGTGAATCTTTCATATTAACAAGTAATTTTACCACCATGTCAATATGCTGCACAGCACAGAGATGAATAACCCATCTACTGATGCTTTAAGTGTTACGAAGACCAAAAGAAACCTTTATTAAGGTCTTGTTCCATAAGAGTAAATGAGTAATACTTGCATTTTTGCAGTACTTAAACTAAAGTGTTACCCAATGTACTAATTGGTCTATGAGTGTAATGCTGCATTCTTATGTCCTTTAAAAGGTGCCTTGTATGCTGTTAATAATGTTGTAGAAAATGAAGACTAATATGTTTAATTTTAGTTTTCTGGAGTTCTTGTCCATCTATTTTTTTACATTGCTGACTGCTTAATCACATTGCACTGTATGACTGCTCTGTATGACTGACTGTCTAGACCAGGGGTCTCCAACCTTTTTTCCCTTGAGAGCTACTTTTACAAAATGAAAATGACAGAGAGCTACTCATATTTTCTAACTTTTATTCTCATAGCTTATTTCATCCCAAACAAACTGAATAAGCTTGTTTTGCCTGAGCATTTACAAAATGATGGTGTCCACAACTCACATTTTGAATTAAAACATCACAAAAAAATATTTCATTAATCTGCAACTGCATTTTGTATGTCTGTATGCATTTTCTAATGTATCTCACATTATTGAATTAAAACATGAATCCTGTCAAAACAAAACAATGCAGTTACAAATACACAGATATTATTTATTCATTTGTCATTTTGTTATATGTCACTGTTTCACTTCACAAGAGTATTCACATGTCCAGTTGCATGTGTGATATGTTTTTTAGTTAGTGAGATGACTGGCGCTGCATGGAGTCAACAAGCAGAGTGTAGCCACTTTGGTTCACTCTTATGGAGTCATTTAAATGTTCATCTGTCAGTCTTGTTCTGAACTTTGATTTCATGACATTCATGTCAGAAAAGGCAGACTCACAGAGGTATGTAGACCCAAACAAAGCAGACATTTTCAGAGCTGCTTGGTGAAGATTCATATAACTATCTTGTTCTACTAAGCTACAGAAATACTGAGAATGCTGTTGAGACTTTAACTGCACATTATTTTGAAGGTTTACTAATATATAATATATAAAATTCAATGTCTGTCTGTCTGTATGTCTGTCCGCTTTTCACGAGAGAACTACTTAACAGATTTAGATTGGATTTTTTCTAGAATTTGCTTGAACATTCTGGTTGATTTTGCGACTTCTCTCATTTTGCTATGTATCATAGTTCGCTTGCAGTACCAATTTATTTGTGCGAATCCGAGAAACTCGCAGTGGGCCAAGGGGAGGGGCCTTCCTCACTCACTCGCCAGCTTTTGGGCATGTTCCTTTGATGGAGTGTCAGTCCATGGCAAGGCACACTCATATAGGGCTGATTTGTGGGGCTGAGGGTGTAAATATTTGGAAATTCAATTTCGTTGTTCCTTTGTAAAAGTGACAATGACAATAAAGATCTATCTATCTATCTATCTATCTATCTATCTATCTATCTATCTATCTATCTATCTATCTATCTATCTATCTATCTATCTATCTATCTAAATCTCTGAGCAAACGACTGCAGACAGGAAAAATGTACAAAATCCATACTAATTGTTCCTGGACCAGGATTTAAGTCTAGCCTCTAGGACTCTCTAGCTTCAGGGCAGTAGGACTAGCCATTGAAGCTCTCAGGTACTGTGGAGACTATAGCATATTGTAAAATATAACAATACTGCAGAAGAAAAGGTCTGGTTTTGCTTAAAGCTACTGCCACATACACACAACCCACCAACAGAAAAGTGACTGATTACCCCTTTTTATATGATTCAGTTTCCTTATGTTTTAGCTAGGAGGAAACACCTTGCTTAGTCCACATCAAAAGCAGTAAATGTAAACTTTAATGTTTCTCCCTTTTTGGCCTCTGTCTGAAGGACCCAAAAAGGAGACAGAGAATGTAGCACAAATGACTTGATGTCATACTTTTCTGTGTGCATTAATTAGTCTTTTACTTGTTACTGAATAAATTTTGGCTTAATCCTCATTACAATACTATTTCCGTATATTGATTTTAGTATGCAATTGTTTATGCACATTTCTATTAAGATTCCTCCATATTATTTACAGGTGCAGGTGTGTGAACTTGGACTTTTTCTTTCCAGAATCTCAATTTGCTTCTGTTTTAGCGATTTACCTCCAGGTTGGAATTTGTTCTTAATTGTGGCATGATTTATTTTTTGTCAGGTTTAATGTGTTGGATGGGTGGCTGCACATTTTCCTCTAAAGTCTCTTAAATAATTCTGTATATTGAGTTAATCACAAAGTTGAAATCAAGGTGAATTAAATGATGGCAAAGCATTGGGTTCCTGTGGGGTTGTTTTGGATCTCCAATAACCTACAGCAGGGGTCTCCAGCTCCAGTCCTGGAGAGCTACTGTGGCTGCAGGTTTTCATTCTAACCCTTTTCTTAATTGGTGACCAGATTTTGCTGCTAATTAACTCTTTGCCTTAATTTTAATTGATGCACAACTTAAGACTCAGGCCCCTTAATTATTTCTTTTTTCCTTAATTAGCAACCAAACAATATTAAGACACGAAATGAACCAACACATAAACAACAACCTGCATCCATCACACAATAACTGAAAATAAAGAAAGGTGAAGGCCTCAGTGAATGTTGATCTGCTCAGGTCCACAAAACATTTTGACAGCGCTCTTAAAAAAGAAAATCAGCTGTTTTGGAAATGTCTGTCATGGCAGAATGAGCACCATGGAATTAAATAACAGGTTTAATTAGCAACGAGAATTGGCTTCAAATTAAGAAACTGAATGAAGTGAAGTTGGTTGGAGTTTGAGGCCCCAACTTAGTTGGTCATCTGTTGGCTCACTTCACATCAAATTTATGTTTAGGTGCCATTTAAGGAAAAAAGAATCAATACAGTGGTCAGAGTCTCAAGAAAAGTCAATTGAAATAAAGGGAAATAGTTAATTAGTAGCAAAAACTGGTCACTAATTAAGAAAAGAGTTTGAATGAAAACCTGCAGCCACATTAGCTCTCCAGGACTGGAGTTGGAGACCCCTGGTCTACAGCATGCAGAGTAAAACAATGCTGAAATTAGTTTTACATTTAGCTCAAGAACTAGCGATTGACTTGCATTTGGGAGCTTTTGCATACAAGAATACGCTAAAGTAATATCTTCAAGTACACAAACTGTTATCCAGGTGAGAAAGTGAGGAGAGTGACTACAACAGTATAAGAAAAGAGTCTCTTGCTCTTTTCCACGCCATACATAAAAAGAAACACAGCACTGATTTTATTTGTGCTTATCATTCTTATTTACTTTCTGCTGACATTTAAATTTACATTAGACAAGATTCCGCTATATTTTTAATTCTGTTAGATGGCACCTGTACTCAGTGGGGTACTAAAGGGGTAATAGTTAACCTATACTATATAGTTGTGAGGCTGGAATTTGGAATTTCCAGTGTTATTTTTGACTCTTAATTAAAAGAAAGACATAATAATACTAGAGAGAGTCCAAGGACAATTGTTTAAGACTTATTCAAGTAGTGAAGCAAATTAGCTATAAGGAAATAGTGACAAAGTTAAATCATTTCAGTATGAGAAAACTGAAATTAAGATGTGACATGTTAGATGTATTTCAAATTATAAAAGGAGATAGTAGGATTAGTACAAGCTGTTACTTTAAAATACACCTTCAACAAGGACATCGGGACAGAGTTGAAAGTTAGTTATAAGTAAATTTTGCACAAATGTTAGAAAATATTTCTTCACACTTTGACCTGCAAAACACGGAACAAGTTACCATGTAGTATATTTGAAAGCACCACCTTGGGGACCATCAAATCTTAAGTTGACAATATCCTGGAAAACTTGTTATGTTCTTGTAAGAATATAAAAACAGCTTTGACAAAAATAGGACATTCAGCTGGAATTACTTTGCCAATTTCTATACAAAAACATTTTCCAAAATTATATCATGTGGACACAGATGGATTCCATATATTGAAAAATTTCAGTGGGGAGTAACATTATATAAAATGTTCTCTTAACCAGTTGCCAACAGTGCCACCATGTCTATACTAAAAGGAACTTAAAAGCAGTACCTGGAATTAACTTTATTTTCTATTCATAATTATGACATTTTGTAGCTGTTTCCTTCTAACACTAAGTTTGCTTTGGCTGAAAATACTTGGCTTCCTCAGCATTACCTTATTTTGAACCCTACAGTCTTGAAATAAATGTATTCAAACCCTTCTGTGAATGTAATGCACCAATTACTTGCTTCTTTAATTTTTTTGTTTCAATTTTTACAATAATAGACTTATACTCCTGCGGTGGGTTGGCACCCTGCCCGGGATTGGTCCCTGCCTTGTGCCCTGTGTTGGCTGGGATTGGCTCCAGCAGACCCCTGTGACCCTGTGTTCGGATTCAGCGAGTTGGTAAATGGATGGATGGATGGACTTATACTCACTAACACTGCTGATATGCTGTATTATTAAATTCTATATTTGGGAACAGAGAGCATAACATTTTCATGTCACTATGTTTTTTCTTCTAATAATTGTTAAAGGGATACTTTGCTAATTTTTAAATAAAAATTCTAAAAATGTACACAAAAAATGAAGTTGATAGATTTCTCGCACCTTAAAGTCTAGTGTTGATTCTGAGTAATTCCTGAGGTTTTTCAAACCTACACAATTCTAAATTTGCATCTTTTTACCCTTTGATTAATTTCATCATTCTGATGATGTTGGATCATACACATAAGATAAGTTCCATGAACTTGCTTGCTGCAGTTAAAGTATGTTCAAGTGGTCAGATAATTTTTGTAATGTATGGTGTGCATGATAAATAGATTCAAAGTGTGGAGGAACTGATAGTGGCCAAACTGCCGATTACATCAGCAGGCTGTTCAGCTACACATTCATGATTTTTTTGTAATATATGTACATATTTCATCCTATCTTTAAATCATTGATTGCAGGGTATAGTTTTTTTCAAGGATGAAGAAGAGTAGAAATTATGTCTCCACGAGACAGAACAATGTATATATTAACAACAGTATCCAGAAGAGATACTTTGAGAATATAAAACTCTTAAGCAAAAAAGAGCATGTAGAATTGCTAAATATCACCCAGTTCCTATAATATAATACAAACTCGGAGATATTCGGTGGTAAAATTGTAAAAAATGGTGTGCACTGCCATCAGAGCAGATATATTTATAATACCAAGACCTATTATTATGCTGAAATTAAAATAATACATCACTGCAATATTTCACCCTAAAAAAACTTGTAAAATACTTTGCAGTATGTGGAGCTTACCAGTGAAATCCTGTCTTCTTAAAAAGAGTCTTTTCTTGGCAAAGATACCATATATAATCCCCTAGCAGAAAATGGTCATTACAGACTCGAAAATATGGCCAGTCCTGATCAGGAGGAGTAGTATTACTAATATTTGGTCTTTTGACAGCAACCAGACATAATCTCACAGTTATAGGTTGTTTGGTAATGGTGAAATGTCTTCCTGTTGAAAAACTGGAACAAGCGAGAGCAATGATAAATAAATGAAAAATCTAAAACAAAAAACTCTAAATGTTGGCTTCTGTCATACATCATGGTTGACTATTTTCTGTATGTGCTAACAAATAAAATAGCAATCATTATGTAAAAAGAAAGTGTTTTATTGTAAAGGGGTTCAAGGTAACCATGTTCTCCCTCCTAGACTCTTTACAACAACAACAACATTAATTTTTATAGCATATTTTCATACAAATGGTGTAGCTCAAAGTGCTTTACAGGATGAAGAAAGAAAAGTTTATATGAACCAAAAATAAGATTAGGCAATACTAAGTAACAAAGAATAAAGTAAGGACAGATGGCCAGGAGGACAGAACAAAACAAACAAACAAACAAAAAAACTTCAGAGGAACAGGAGAAAAAAAACAAAATCTGCAAGGGATCCGAGGCCACCAGACCACCTAGCCCCTACTGGGCATTCTTCCTAACATAAATGATCTCAATCAGTCTTCATGATTTTCAGGCTTCACAAGAAAGAATTAGATGATGATGGTAGTGTGGACATCTGGCCTTTAATCTGTCAATGTAGGGACTGCATGGTGCTTTGATCAAGTGGCGGTAGCGCAGATCGCCACCACAGAAAAAACTGAAAAAAAACAGGATAGAATAGGGATTAGTATGGATTGATGAAAATGATCATTTAATGCACATATAGCTTAACAGGGATCCACTAAAATATACCTATGGGAAAGCCGCGTTAAAATATTGGGTTTTTAGCAGTTTTTTTAAAATGCTCCACCGTATTAGCCTGGTGAATTTCCATCTGTAAACTATTCCAGATTTTAGGTGCATAACAAAGTCAAGTCAAAGTCAAAGTGAACTTTATTGTCATCTCAACCATATATAAGTATACAGATAGACGAAATTGTGAAGCTCAGGGTCCACAGTGTAACAACATGACGTGCAAATAATAATTTAAAAATAGAATTAAAATTTAAATTAAAATTAAAACACAAACAAGACAAGGCATTGTGCAAAGACAAGACAAAGAAGTAGCAGCAATATCGATGTGTAAGATATGTAATATAATAAATAAATAATAGGTATAGATAATACAGAAATTATCAGTATATGATAAAAGTTGTTTAAGACATGTGTAAACAATGACAGGTCAGAATGTTTCACAGCAGAAGGATAACAAGAGTCGGTAGAAGATTTTCAGTTATTTCCTACCTGCACACTCGTCTTTGCAGGACAGTGGCTCACATGCATAAAAGTTCTGTTTTTAGAGGTGGTTGAGGCCGTGTGGAAGGTCCCAGGGGGCAGCCTGGTGTTAAGGAGTCTAACAGCTTGGGGGTAAAAACTCAGCAGAAGGCTGCCTCACCACTTCTTTTAAGTTTAACTGTTGGAATTATAAGTAGGCACTCATTTGAAGATCTAAGGTTACGATTTGGAGTGTAAGGTGACAGGCATTCCAAAAGGGCAGACTAGATTATTTAAGGCTTTTTACACCATAAGCAGTATTTTAAAGTCAATTAAATGAATGGCACAGGTAAACCAATTTAATGACATCAAAACTGGAGAGATGTGCTTAGATTTTCTTTTCCTAGTTAAGATTCTGGCAGCTGCATTCTGCACTAACTGCAAGTGATTGATGTCTTTCTTGAGTAGTCTTGAGAGGAGTGAGTTACAGTAATCTAGTCAACTGAAAACAAAAGTGTGAAACAATTTTTCAGCATCTTGAGGAGTTATAAGGCATCTAATTTTTGCTATATTCCTTAAGTGAAAAAATACTGTCCTAGTAATCTGATTAATATGTGATTTAAAATTTAGGTCAGAGTCAATAATTACCCCTAAATTCTTTAACTCCATCTTGACGTTTAAGTCTAGTGCATCAAGTTTATTTCTAATACCTCACTATGTACATTATTGCCAGAAACTAAGATTTCTGTTTTTTCCGTACTTAGTTTGAGAAAATTACTACTCATCCATTCAGAAACACAAGTAAGAAATTGGGTCAGTGAACCAAGAGAGTTGGGGTCATCAGGTGCTATTCATAAATACAATAAATGAATAAATATTATAAATAAATACTACATAGACCTAAATATATCCCCCCAAATCCCAAAAATCACCCTAATATGTTTATTGTCCCTTTTATATCTATAACCACAGGTAACAAGACCAAGTTGCAAAACAGGCAGGAGAGAAGGTTTATATTTTTATTCATGCAAAAATTTGCTTAAGATTTGTAATTGTGCCCAATATACAAGCAGAATAAAATGTATTTCATGATACAACATGGATAATAAGCAGTTCATCTTGCAATAAGTCTTCAAAATTCAATAAGCTGTCACAGGAGGCTGGAGTCCTTACCCAGCCGGGATGCCTGGAAGGACCAGGAGGTGGCATTTATGTCCTCCGGGCCATGAGGGGGCAACCGCCCTGGATCAGGAGAGGGCCACGGGAGAGGAGCAAGGAGGTTCCAACCCGTTGGGACCCGTTGCCTCTGCCAGGGGGCGCCTCAAGCCTCAAGGAACCCGGGAAAATATTTACTTCCATCACACCCGGGAAGATGAAGGATGATCCTTCCATGGACGCCCAGAGTGCTTCCGGTGCAAAGGGCAGCACTTCCGTCACACCAGGAGGTGTTGCCGGAAGAACGTCGTCAGGCACCTGGAGCACATCCAAGAGAAAATAAAAGGGGCTGCCTCCCTTCAATCTGGGAGCTGGAGTCGGGAGTGGGAGCAGGACAAAGCTCCCATGAGGAGAGGAAAGGCGGCCACGGACATTGAAAGAAGCCCGGAATAGGGGTGATTGTGTGCTGGGAGCACTGTGTGTTGTGCGGGACTGTGTTATTTGTGCTTAAAATAAACATGTGCTTCTATAAAGATGTGGTCTCTGACTGGTGGTGTAGGGGCAAATATCACAAAGCTTAGACTACTAGGATCTCACTGTCTTAGTATTTTGATTGGTCTCTGGTCTGGCATGGTCACTTCTCCAGCACAGTCTCTATATGGATGGAATAGCAGAGACAGTATGGCCTTTCTTTCAGGTTCATATTATGCTAGTGTGACTCACCCCTTGGAGAAGCAGGACTCTTATGTATTTTCCAGTGATTTGGCTCCTCAGTTCAATGAACTGAATGATCCAATAAATCACAAAAAATATAATTAACAAAGCATTGAAATACTTGTGGAGCATTATCTGATCCATATCCCATGACAAGATGGCCTTAGGTAGTATTAAAAGCTGTCTTCATATCATTACCCATTATGATATGTATGAAAATATATGTACCCCAAAGTTGGGGTTTGGTGAAGATGGTAGACCCAGTAACTAGATCAAGATTGGATGAAATCAAAGGCAGATGTAGGCTCACAGTAATCAATGCAAAGGTGCAATTTTTTTTTAAACCATCCCTATAAACATATTGGATGGACAACTATACCCAATAGTGAGTCCTTGATATATTGATTTCCTTCAGTTCATGATAATAGATTAAGCATAACTTCCTTGAACTTATACTCTACATATTGTGTTATATAACCTAATATGCCATTAGCCTTTTTTTGTTTATTTTATTTGAAGAAAATAACAATGTATACAATTCGTCAAAGTTACACAACAAATGGCTTCATAGTGAAACAACAAAAATGAAAGTAAATAATCAGAAAGTTAAAAAAGAAAGCAGGAACAAAAAAAAGACAAAACCTAACAAAGCAGAATGAGAAGAAAGAAACGAGAGCCAAGAGCAAGGGCAAAAAGTAATGTGGTTTAGGCTATTACACTTAATTTGTCATTTTTCACTTAAACCCATCTGAAAGTACACCAAACATTGTGATTGTGACACCAAGGCTGTCTGATAGGCATTTGAAGATTTTTGTCCAAAATTATTTTAATTTAATGCACCCCCAAAACATATGGCCCAGTGAGGCTGGAGATAGACTATACCATTCACAGGTTGGATCTTGCCCTGGATACATGAAATAAATGTGATGGATAAAAGATTAAAAGTTAAATTATTGAATGCATTGCACATATACAGCTAGACTGTATTCAATGCATGACTGCCTTCCACTCCTTTTCTGAGATGTTAATTGAAAAATTGGGTAGTTTATTTTAGCAAACTTTTTAATTTGAAAGTAGTGGAAAATTTGTGTTGCTGGGAAGTTAAATGTGGCTGTTAGCCTTCTAAATTGCTCCTTAACACTTTCTGGAAGTTGATAGGTAGAAGTACACCAGATAAAAGATTTATGGAACAATTACATGGGTAATGTTAAGGGGGAAGAGAAAGGGACTCTTATTTATTAAACACATCCTTGAATTTTTAATATACTTTTTGAAGGACAAAAATATTCCAATAGAATTTGAAATTAGTTCTGAAAACTGTATGGGCTCCAAACTATACGCTCTTGTTTCTCCCAGCCAACAGGAAAATGTCTACCAAGCCATGGAAAACCTAGAATTACTTGTTATGAGGTGCCGTTTGGAATGCAACGCAAAATGTCAGTGTCAATGTCAATTTATTTATATAGCACATTTAAAACAACATAGGAATGTAGAATGGCCTCCAAATACTAACTACCAAATCTAACTTTGGCTTGTAATGTGACAAACTTGACTAAGCCCTCTTCAATTCAGCCCCATTGAATACACACAACATACAGTGATAGTTTCAACAGTTTAATTTCAAGACCACATTCCTTGGCAAAGTTACTACAAATAAAGTTTTCTGAAGAACTAGAAATTACCCAGGTCTAGTCACCCGGGGGTGGTAAACGTTAACATTATTCAAAGTTATTGTCTGTTTTTACCTACATTTTTTTTACTCTTTAATTTAATATTGTTTTTTGTATCAGTATGCTGCTGCTGGAGTATGTGAATTTCCCCTTGGGATTAATAAAGTATCTATCTATCTATCTATCTATCTATCTATCTATCTATCTATCTATCTATCTATCTATCTATCTATCTATCTATCTATCTATCTATCTATCTATCTATCTATCTATCTATCTATCTATCTATCTATCTATCTATCTATTCATTATTGTTACAGCTAGAAACAAATTTGCTTTCCAGTTACATTTGATCAAAAAAGTCCATATCACCAACCCTTTTTTAGAAGGGCACCTTAGTTTCTCTGGAGCTTTGGAGCAATTTGTGCCCCACCATGTGTTCTCAATGTTCAGAAGAACTGGGTTTCCTAATCATAGCAAACATGAAGTTGTGTAGTTTTCTAACCTCCAATGCCAGGACCACAAATAACAGCACTCTTTGGCAGTTATTCCTGTTATTTTTCCTGCATCTTAGTGACATCATTAACTAGTTGCTGTTGAGTGTGGGTTATTTTTTTACTTGTTCCTTAAAGTCTACATATTCTGTGGTGTGCTACCAGCAATACCACAGTACTCCCCTGTAGGGCAACCAGAATTCATATTACAGAATATCAGCAACTCATTGGCAAAAAAGGTTTGTACCAAACTTGTCAGAGAAATTGACTGCTATCTCGGTTGATATTTTTGGTGCCCATTCCATTACAGTCTGAGAAATGGTGGTGTAAGCAAAGAGCCATCAATTTTGTATCACTATTTTTATTTTTTTAATTTTAAACCCACCCAACAATGTAGGCTATTTTTTGACCAATAGCCTGACATACTCCACTGACTGAAACTGCATATAACTTTGATTTATACACAGCCTATAATATCAGTGTGAACTTTAGACAACAAAAATCTCCACAGCTACTTCTTAGATATTTTCAAATGTATGCAGGGCTCAAAATATATTAGTTTTGAATGTCAAGAATCACAGCAGATGGAAAAGCTATGTTGTCTATACTTTATCAGCAGAATGATAAAGCAAATAGTCAAGCTTCCACCAATCTTTATGCTAAGAGAAAACTGAGCACAGATGAGTGAGCTGGACTACAAGTCAAACATTGTAGAAAGATTTAAAATGTAAATATGACTAGCTATGGAGAGACTAGGCTTTATAGGGTGCATCAAGGGAGTATTCCATGAAACACGCTTAGAGAGTAATCCTCGCTTAAACTGAGACGCTGTGTGTATCTGAGCAGCATTTTGTTCCACCAAAGAGGATTACAGCAAGCCACACTTGATAACCAAGGCAACTAAGAGACATGTCTTAGCCTGGTCCTTACCAGGCTAAAGATGAAGCTTAGAGGAGTGTTGGGGATTGAGAGTTCATAAAATTCCTGTTCAATGAGAAACCACCACTGAGCAAGGTTCAAGAGTTTTTTGTAGCATATCTGAAGTTATGGAAATCTCATTTAAATTAATCTTAAATGTTCGTTACAAAATGATAAAACATTGCAACATGAAGTATCATTAGAAGAAATGAATCAATTGTCATTAAACGTCATTTATCACCACCTTTTGTCAGTGACAGGAATTTAAATTATATATCACTGCATTATCACTGCCATTTAATCTGATGTTCGTTGTAAAGCATTATAAGATATACTGTTTTTTGAAAAATGGGCAATATATTACAGTAAAGTTTTCATCCATCCCCATATTGTCAGGAAGACAAAGAAACGTTTATAAGAAGTATGTTCCACAATGTTAAAATTCAATTATAAAAAAGTAGCAATTCAAAGTCAGTAAACCTCTACACATCACTGAAATTACTTTAATGTTATTGTACAAAAGCAAAAATTCTAGGACCAATCATCATGTGCTGCTGTCGCATACTATGAAGGACTTAAACCAGCACAAATATGTATTACAAAGAAAGCCCCTCATCATTTGGTACAAGTCATGGTAGTTTGTATGTACATTGTAAAATAGAGCAACTATTAAATTCCATAGCTCAATTAAAAGGATTTCATCATTTTATAATAGTTTATAGTGTGTGTCCCAAGTAAAATATTAATTTAAAATGTTCTGTAATTGAAGATATGCCAGTAAAATAGAAACACTCATTACAAAGGTTGTCAAGTCTGGTACTAATGATAATTTTCATACAGATGTGTGTGGTTAAATTCAATACACAAATCTGTTTGCTTTAAAACTCAGCCATGATACGTCTAAAAGCCAATGAATGAGGAAACTCATTGTCTATAACAATTAGGAAAATGACAGCAGTGGCCCTTTGGCATTTCCAGATGACTAGAATTGCAAAAACCAACTTACTATGCAATTACATGAAGACATACATTGCAAAGTCAACTCACTGCAGCCAATGCAGGACCTCCATACAAAATGTTTCCATCAATTTGAATTTCTTTTTACAAATTAATCTATGTAAAATGCATCCAGAAATCTGTATCAGCTACACTAAACTTATTTAAGCTCTCCAAAACTATCATAGGAGCAGCACTTGTGTGAAACCACCACCAAGCTAATTAAGCTATCAAATCAAAATTTAAAATACACAGTTCAGTCCTTTTAAAAGACATTGACGTGTATGACAAGTCATAGCTAATCTGACATTCTGATGAGGGGAAATTCCTTCAGCAGGAAGGACATTAAGGCATCACACCAGTGTTAGAAGCTGGAGCTTTACTTTAGGTTGGCAAATACACAATGTTTGCTAATGACTGTACTGTATATTGTAGTAATTTGGAAGTATGTTCTTATATATAATTCATTTGCTGCCAAATACACTTCATAGTGTTACAGATGACTTGTTAAGCATTTCAAGGATATCATTCACAAACTAATGATTAGTTTTTAAATGTTAATACTGTTTAAATTATGCAACAAATTATGAACCATAATGTACTTAAGTAATCGGTCTGCTTTAGATTGCCTTTCAACCTCCCTATATTTACTAGCAAAAGCATCTGTGTTATAGATCAACTGTTATCTCTTGATCAACTGTTAAGACCACCACTGTCTCAGGTAAATGTTCTAATTTTCTGACAAATAGAACTCTTAACTGTTCAAAGCTGTCCCATAATACATCTCAGTTTCACACTTTGTCACAGGTACTCAATCTGTAGATATTGCAACCTCCTCTGTGCTTTGAGTCCTGATTGATGTTAGACCAGTTGCTGGGGCTAGTTAAATCTCACGAGTACAGGCATAACTGTGGGTTGCCAAAGCCTGCCTTGAGTTATGAGAAACCCTTGGCTCTAATAAACTGACTGAGCCTCAACTGGAAAACTAGGCTTACTGATCCAAGTGTCCATCTCATAAGCACACTTTGTGGAATACCACTGGGAAAGAGGATTGCGAACTGCGGAACAAACAACCCACCATCTAATGTGCTGATCTATAGTAGGACACATACAAGTTTGACCACAAATATGAAATGTCTGCACTTACTGAATCCAGGGCAGAGAATTACTAACTGAAAATTGTGATTAAATGGTATCTGTAGCTTGTGCAAGTCTGACAGCAAACAAGGTGCTTTCAATAAACGGGAATCCCATTGGCTCTGGACATCTTACATTTGAACCCCGCCCCCCAACTCAGAGCCTTTTGCAAAACAGTCAGTGCATTAATTGCTACACACCTTTTCAGTTAATCTCTTGTTTAAAACTTTTCAATCACAGTTTCTCCCATTTCTCTGCCTATAGAGTTTCATTCCAACAAGGAGAGCCAAGAAGACCAATATCATGCCAGCAGCCACTCCCAAGACAGGGTAGCTAGACAACACTTCTGTGAAAGCAATTTAAACCTTTAGTTAAGACCCTTGAAGACATGTCACTTGCCAACAGAAACCCTTGCCATACCAATTTAGCTTATGGTAGATAGAAAAGTTCCTCACCTCCTGGCTTCAGTTCAGAGGTCTATGCACCTGGAGCATTCAGGACAATCACACCACTGTGTACTAGTGATTTCCGCCCAGAAGCAGATGCTTTCCTTTACTGGCCTATGTCTCTGAAGAATCCTAAGATGGGAAAAACCTTTTGTTACCACTTCTATTACTAGTCTGATTTAACTCCTAGGACAAACACAAACAAATGCCTGTTTGGAGGTGCTGGATCTCCCACCTCTACAGCAAATGAATACAGATGGAGCTTCAACTGTTCTATTGGAGTGTTTATATTGCCCTTTTCCAACCTGGTTTAGCTGGGCACTACTCATGTGTTCCTGGGCAGCTCTGAACACAGTCCAGTGTTGCAGAATGATAGCAGTCTGCAGCAGTAGATGTAGATTTCTGCAGATGTAAATCTGCAGAAGACAAACTAGTGAGGATCATGAAATAAATCTGGTTGCCTTCCCTTGAGCAGGGGTGGTTTCCCAGGAACAACAAACCCTATACTTCCAGCATTGTGAGACAAGGATTCACTTCACTTTCCTGGACTAGGATTCAAGTCTCCTCAAAAGGTGGCAGTGGCAACACATCACCACCCACATTTGCTCATCTCACAAGCAGAGTACTCCAATTCCATTTGCACACACCACTTTTTACTCCAACCTACCTGTTAAGCCAGGGCCTGCTGAGCAGCTGGATTGACAAAATAAACATTTTCAAGACAAATCTCCAGTAGTGACTGGGATATGCAACCCCAACACTGTAATTTACAGCCACCAAGCTGGTCAAGTAGTCATCCTTTGCATATGGGCATCTGGGCAAACACTATAATATTAGCTCTAGAACATTAACCTTAAGACTTTTCCAAGCAGTAGCTGCCACCCTTGCGTATTAACCAGAAGACTCCAGCAGGTCTGACTAGGGCCTGCAAGAGAAAGTGTGGCCCAGCAGTCACCCAGCAGCAGAACAAAGTTAGGATTAGTCCAATACAAGACATGCACTTCTACATACACAGGGTCTCGAATAACTTTGTAGAGAGGGTAGTCTGTGGCAGTATAGTATGAGTAGTAAGAGTAATCTAGAAAGAGAAGAATGCCTCTTTGGAAAATGGGACGGAATGCTGCAGCCAAACTACTGCAGATGGTAAGTATAGCCCTTTTGGATTTCAGCTGTCAAAAGGTCAACTTTCAATATGGCCTAATAATGCCAACATCCAGGGGAGTGGTACTCCTAAAGCATAGTGCACAGGAGTCTACTCTGACTAGTCCACAGCTGAAGGGCCAAAAACCTTAACATTAGCAATAAAGTCAAATCAATGCTATATCTTATTATCCAAGTATTTTTTAAGATCATGCCAAAGACAATGGTCCCTCCAATTAACTACATCAGTAACCCTTTCTATAGCAGTTCGTTCACTTGAAAACAGGTGAAGGAAGAAGTCCCACTCCCAAGGCAAACCTAGAGCTAAGGAGTTGTGTACTTTTTTGCAATGTGAATGTCCAAGTCCAGAGGACAAAGCTTCATTACAGGAGGAGGTGGTGCTACTGTATACACAATGGCTTCGACACTGACATTCTGGTTTCCTGAATAGTTGCATTAGAAACAACCTGACAAACCACAGATGACAGTGACAGTGACAAACAGATCAAAGTGGAGCTGACAAGCCAACCCAGCCAAGCCTTACTTGTAGGTACTTTGTGTGACTGAGCCACATGGACCGTTTTTCACAGCAAATGTAGCAATCATCATGTTCTCATACACCTCATTACCTCCATTGCACTGAAATAGAAAAGTGAACAAAAGAAGGAACTAGAGTTGTAAGAACACTCCCAAGCTTTCACTCAATTCAGTAGTGACAGTTCAATAGTGCCAGACAAGATTGAAATCATAGCCCTTGAGCACTGAAAGAAGCCATCTGGTGGCCCATGTCCTCTTCTATTGTTCAGGTGGTATGAAAAAGGTTTAGTACATTACAGCCAGAGCCAACCCTCTAGTACAGGGGTAGGCAACGTCGGTCCTGGTGAGCCGCAGTATGTGCAGGTTTTTGTTCCAACCCAGTTCCTTAACGAGAACTCAATTATTGCTGATGAAGCACATATTGCTTAAGTGACATTTTGATGCTTCATTTTAGTGGTCTCGCTTGTTACGGTTCTCCAACCTTAATTGCTTATTTCAATCTTAAACTGCTGCATTCAGTGTTTTAATTGCTCCTTATTAGCAATAAGATGTAAAAGACAAAGCAGCCAGCAGTTCTCCAGCTAGCTTTTTTCCAATTACATCTGTGTGTGTTCATCATGCACTGTTTGATTTAATAAAACACTTAATAGAAAAATGTGACAGACTGAAAATGATCTGTTTTAGGCTTCATATCATTTGGATGATATCCTTGGAAAGGAAAAAAATCTACGATATAAGAGCCTTACATTGCACAGACTAACAAGCCATAAAATTAAATAAGGTCTGAGATTGGCAATGATTGGTTTCTAATTAAGCAATTGGGTTGGAATGAAAACCTGTAGCCACTGCGGCTCACCAGGACCGACGTTGCCTACCCCTGCTCTAGTACATCAAATCCAATCATGTTAACAAATTTACAATTCCTAGACTACTTTTAGGCTTACCTTAACTACTCTCCCACAGTCACCCATTTGAAACTGGAACTTCAGTTGTGTGTACTTCAGTAAAACCCTCCTCATACACACTATACATGAACATTCCATTGCAGATTATTTGGCCTCCTTAACCTGCCAAAAAGCTCCTCAATTATCTAATGTTCTGTGAGATGGGCTAATTTTATGGTTGGTGCTGAAGAACTGGCACCGATAGCCACCTCTTTCTTCTTGCTGATACAATTGAATTTTCACTCTTCTGTAGTTGGTTTTAGTTAATCGTCATTTCTTTTCAATCATCACCCTTGCTCTTATGTTGGTCAATTAGTCTCCAGCTTAATGACAACTTTCCCGCTCATGATTTGGTTGAGGCAGATGGGCTTTCCCACTCCTTAAGAAACAAGAAATATTCTCTATAAAGTTAGTTCTACAAAATAGTAGTATTGCATAGATGGCAGTCAAAATCCTTTAATTCTTTACACATCTAACAAGAATTTGGTGTATCTAAACATGGGTACCCACCTAAATGCTTGTAATGCTACATGGATGTTATTCCTACGTCTCTTGAACCTCATCATTTCATATCATCACAGGGACAACAATCAAAAGTCTGATGGTTTGTACAGACAATTTGAATGAGATGATGAGTATTCAAGGCCTAAGACTGTCCTTCCTCCTGTAAGATTTACAGCCTGGATTGAGGCTGAAAATCCAACTGATATTCCTTAGAAAAAATTCATACCTCTCCGGAATTTAACCTGCCAACACAAACTCCTCTAGATTGTATATTTGTTCTTGACACTTTTAGGTACAGTGTGCCATGATTGTCTCTTGTCTGAACATTTCCGGATCAAGAGAGCTAAAGAGTCCCTTGAAAGTCACATTTGGTGGCTTCCCCTGCTTAGATGTGCATAATTGTGTCTCAGTCTATGAAAATTATGCTCCTAACAAATTCCATAGCCTTTTTAGGGAACATGTAAGTTTACTCTGGCCCCAAGTCTTCCTCTTCTAAGATATTTTTTCAGTTTTATTAAATTATATAGTATCTGTAAATGTCAGGCATCCATGAACTCGGGCATTCACAGAGAGTCTGAAAAGGACATGCATTCAATTCAGATTAACAATATATACAAGTCCTGTAAAGAATTCATAATGAAATGAAATAATTTATTACAGGTTTGCCATTTAGTTATACAGCCTTTGAATTTCAGAATGAGATTGAAGGTATCACATCTATTATATATATAAATCATGCTTGGTTTATTTTATTAAAATATCAGGTAGATATACTTAGGGGACACCTGCAGGGCTCTCGCAAGGTAAGCACACCATTCCGAGTCAAGAGTGAGCACTGTTGCCAACACATTCCCCGTTTAATTCTGTATTATTGGAGTATGCCAGTCAGAAGACATGTTTCCCCTGTACCTTTTGGAACCTCTCTGTTTAAGCAAGCCATCTGTATCAAGCAGGGGGCGCTCGCTTCCTGGAATTATGTTTTTTATTATTGCAGAACAAACTGGAACCATACATATCCCTTTAGTAACCATGGTGGAAATAATCAGACAAGAGCAATATGGTAAAAAAAGAGATATATATACTGTATATTTAACTTACTTTTAATTTCCACCCCAAAGAATACAATGCATAATTCATTTATACATACATATCCAGCCCGGAGAGAAGCCAATGGAATGTAGAGGTGTCATTCAGTCTTCAGTGTGGGGATACTAACTGTGATACGAACAAGCAGGGCGGGGTGCAGCATTAAGTTGGCTTCTTGCTTTGTGATGGATCCTCTTCCATGTAAACACTAACATATTTACATATTTGCCAGGTATGGGCAACTTCCAACAGTCTATGCCCAAATAACACCTTCCCCTGTTTTCATGGCTTCTGCAGACAGTAGCCGTTGGTCAGCAAACGTCAGCATTTTAAAACAGCCTACGTGGATTATCTTTCACATATTTCTGTCCATCTTCCTAGCCAGTTTCACGCCCCAAAGCTGGTGTGTGTGTGTCTTCAATAAAGAAATAATCATTTGTAAAATAATGCGTTTTGTAATAAACCTCACAGATTGCACAGTGGCACACTTAAAACCTTTGCCTACACCATTCATCAAAAGCAGGCATTCATTGTTGAACCCTTCTGAGGGAGAAGTAGCTCCTGCTCAGCAGAGATCTTACTTGAATATTTTCTAAGTCATTGCAGCCTCCAGAATTCTTATATTCTTGCATGTTTTCATTATTTTTTTTTCTTCATTTTCTTTCAGTTGATTAAACGGTGTTACTAAGATGGTTCACCAACTCATCATACTTCATTGTCTCCTCTTATTATAAAAGTTTAAATCATGCTGCACTTTCAAGATAAAAGAACCTTCAGTTTTTATAAAATTTATCCTATTGTAGAATTAGTGCAGAAATAAAAATAAATAATTTGCGTTTGCTTTGAGAGTGCAACGATGAGACCATCTAGCTGTGATAACAAAGTTCTTAATTCAGTGGACATGACCACAATTTTTGTCCAATTAACCCTTCACCCATCTGTTTTAGTTACAGGTATATGACACATAACTGATTAGTATGGAATGAATGAAATGCAATCTCTAGGCATTAGTAATTACTGTAGGTGTGCTTAGTTCAGTCCACTGGCTAATTGTGGTTTAGAACACAGGCTAAGCAATAGCAGAGTCTTATTGATTATGTGTAGCACCTTAAACAAAAAAACAGTATTTCATACTCTTGATTATGGCACAAGACTCAACCTCTTCATCAAGTGGGGCCCCCTTTGGTAATTTACGTGAAACACAGAAACTTTGGGAAAAAAGGTCCCTTGTCATCATGGGCCCCTAGGAACACACCCCAGAATGTCCTGATGGTAGATCCACCCCTGCCTTCACATAATAATGAAAACATAAATTCACAACAGCAAATGTCACAAACCTGATAAAGTGATTTTCTAATGAAACTTAATTTGACAAAAGTGTTGTTTCTAATTTAGTTTTAAATAATTTGTGCAACTGAAAATATTCAGAATAATCTTGGTATTCACCAATTTATGTGGCACTGATAGTATAATGTTTGAATAATAATTTTTTTATTGATCTTAAGCAGTGTTTAGTGTTTGGTTAAAAAATAAAAAACATTTAGTATATACACATGGTAAAACAAACAAGAGAATTGCTGATGTTCATATTATTCTTTATTAAGGCTGTGCTGAAATCTCTCCCAAGTCAATAGTAATCACTCATTGGTTGTTTCATTATTTGCCACAAAGGAAATTTTGTCCATTTAGTCACCACATCAATGACTAGTCGTTGTCAGACTGAAGGGCAGTATCTGTCATCTGAATTTGAAAACTACCTGCCAAAACATGAACATGATTTGCAACAGCTGCAATTAACAGAGGTACATGTTTCACAGGTTCAATTACACTACCACACACAAGCATTGATACTTATAACTCCATTTTTAATTCTTCCACATCAATGAAGGCTTTATTGGGCTTCACTAGTATTCCTGTAGCTTTGAGGAAAGTACTTGTTCATTCTTGTTGAGTTAGCAAGCAGTACAAGTATTATCCTACTGTGATTATAGCCTGCATGAGAACATCTAAAAAAAATACTAAACAAAAACAAATTACCAAAAGAATTTAAACAAAAAAGAAAATGCTTAAACAAATATTCTTAATAAGAAGAAGTGTTTGAAATCAGACCATCATGTCAGACCTTTTTCATGCTCTAGATTTTCACATAAATTATATTTAATTGAGAAACAAATTAGTTATTTCAGGGTAAAAAAAATGGTTCATTGATTTCTTAAGTGTGCATACCATTTGTAAAGGGGTATCGTAATTGAGCTCTAATTTAACCAATCATATTTCAGATCAGGTGCACACATAAGTTGCCTTTACTTAACATCAACTACAGTGATACTGATTACTCCTAAATAGAATTAACTGTTCCTGTTGGATCTCCTTGAAGGTTTCTTGGTTGTATAGTGCAAAGATAATCACAGTTCACAAGGGGCCAGCAACAGAAAAAACATGTAGTTAAAACTGAAACCTTGGCAACCTTTAAGAAGTATATGGATGAAATATAAGGGTATCTTAGCTATTAGCTAAACTAATTTTGTGGTGCTATTGGCATGGCTCATCAGTCCATAGCTGGAGGCATGGCTTTTGAAGTTATGCAACATGACATTACAAATTCAAAGATATAAATGCCATCGTCAAAAGCATGGCAGCATAAAACAGGGGTCGCCAACTCCGGTCCTGGAGGACCACCGTGGCTGCAGGTTTTCATCCTAACAGTTTTCTTAATGAATGTCCTGTTTTTGCTGCTAATTAACTTTTTTTGAGCTAATTTGAATTGACTTGCTCTTGAAGACTCAGGCCCCTTAATTGTTTCTTTTTCCTTAATTAGCAGCCAAACAATAATGAGATACAAAATGAGCCAAAAAAACTGGTGTCCGTCATACAATATCTGAAAATAAAGAACAATAAAAGTCTCAGGAATGTTGATCTGCTCAGGACCACAAAACATTTTACCAGTGCTCTTAGAAAGAGAAAATCAACAATTTCAGAAATGTCTGCTAATGCACCACGAGAGCAGCAACAAACCATGAAATTAAAGATCTGGTTTAATTATCGACAAGAACTGGCATCTCATTAAGTAGCTGGCTGGAGTGAAATTGGTTGGAGTTTGAGACCCTGACTTAGTTGATCTTTTGTTAGCTCACTCATTTCACATTTTATTTCTGTTTGGGTGCCATTTAAGGAAAGAAATGAAACAATTCAGAGGAATGATGAAGAAATTCAGGGGAGCAAATCTTAAACAAGCAATTCAATTAAAATTAATTCACAAAACATTAATTAGCAGCACAAACAGGACACTCATTAAAAAAAGGGTTAGAATGAAAACCTGCAGCCATGGTGGTCCTCCAGGACCAGAGTTGGCAACCCCTGACATAAAAGACTTTGGATGACCATTGAAACTCTTGTTCAATGCCTCTAGTAGGAATTCTCAGATTTCTGAAATTCTGTTTAGTTATTTGACTGATTATCTTAGTGTTCTTGTTTTCACACCAGCCTTTTTGATCACTTTTATCTCTTTCTAATTCTCAAGTGTGCTTGTGGCCTGGCACTTTCTCCAACTGTAGCATAACAAGACAGAAAGGGTTATATTAGTATAGTCTCAGGAGTTTCAGAATATGTTCTAGACCCTTCGGACAGTTAAGCAAGTGTAAGACATTTAATGTTTTTGTAGTTGGTAGAATCCTTGTGATTTTTTTGGGTTGCAAAACGTGTGTCACCACAGGAAGAAGGTTGGAAAACACTGGTCTACACATTTGCTTCTGGCATACAAACGATTTCTGTACCATCTCTCTCGCCTGGGTGGTTATATTGCATTCTTTGCATACAGTGGTGTGAAAAACTATTTGCCCCCTTCCTGATTTCTTATTCTTTTGCATGTTTGTCACACAAAATGTTTCTGATCATCAAACACATTTAACCATTAGTCAAATATAACACAAGTAAACACAAAATGCAGTTTTTAAATAATGGTTTTTATTATTTAGGGAGAAAAAAAATCCAAAGCTACATGGCCCTGTGTGAAAAAGTAATTGCCCCCTTGTTAAAAAATAACCTAACTGTGATGTATCACACCTGAGTTCAATTTCCGTAGCCACCCCCAGGCCTGATTACTGCCACACCTGTTTCAATCAAGAAATCACTTAAATAGGAGCTGCCTGACACAGAGAAGTAGACCAAAAGCACCTCAAAAGCTAGACATCATGCCAAGATCCAAAGAAATTCAGGAACAAATAAGAACAGAAGTAATTGAGATCTATCAGTCTGGTAAAGGTTATAAAGCCATTTCTAAAGCTTTGGGACTCCAGCGAACCACAGTGAGAGCCATTATCCACAAATGGCAAAAACATGGAACAGTGGTGAACCTTCCCAGGAGTGGCCGGCCGACCAAAATTACCCCAAGAGCGCAGAGACGACTCATCCGAGAGGTCACAAAAGACCCCAGGACAACGTCTAAAGAACTGCAGGCCTCACTTGCCTCAATTAAGGTCAGTGTTCACGACTCCACCATAAGAAAGAGACTGGGCAAAAACGGCCTGCATGGCAGATGTCCAAGACGCAAACCACTGTTAAGCAAAAAGAACATTAGGGCTCGTCTCAATTCTGCTAAGAAACATCTCAATGATTGCCAAGACTTTTGGGAAAATACCTTGTGGACTGATGAGACAAAAGTTGAACTTTTTGGAAGGCAAATGTCCCGTTACATCTGGCGTAAAAGGAACACAGCATTTCAGAAAAAGAACATCATACCAACAGTAAAATATGGTGGTGGTAGTGTGATGGTCTGGGGTTGTTTTGCTGCTTCAGGACCTGGAAGGCTTGCTGTGATAGATGGAACCATGAATTCTACTGTCTACCAAAAAATCCTGAAGGAGAATGTCCGGCCATCTGTTCGTCAACTCAAGCTGAAGCGATCTTGGGTGCTGCAACAGGACAATGACCCAAAACACACCAGCAAATCCACCTCTGAATGGCTGAAGAAAAACAAACTGAAGACTTTGGAGTGGCCTAGTCAAAGTCCTGACCTGAATCCAATTGAGATGCTATGGCATGACCTTAAAAAGGTGGTTCATGCTAGAAAACCCTCAAATAAAGCTGAATTACAACAATTTTGCAAAGATGAGTGGGCCAAAATTCCTCCAGAGCGCTGTAAAAGACTCATTGCAAGTTATCGCAAACGCTTGATTGCAGTTATTGCTGCTAAGGGTGGCCCAACCAGTTATTAGGTTCAGGGGGCAATTACTTTTTCACACAGGGCCATGTAGGTTTGGATTTTTTTTTCTCCCTAAATAATAAAAACCACCATTTACAAACTGCATTTTGTGTTTACTTGTGTTATATTTGACTAATGGTTAAATGTGTTTGATGATCAGAAACATTTTGTGTGACAAACATGCAAAAGAATAAGAAATCAGGAAGGGGGCAAATAGTTTTTCACACCACTGTAAATTAGCGAAAAATACTGCAAAATGGAATAATGGGTAGGGATAATATTATACTTGTATTTTTAAAATTTTTATCATTATATTAGGGCATTCAGCACTGCAAGCTACCTGACAGACTGGCAAGTTACACACAGAGGCACTAGAGACTTATTTTGGTTTTAGTGCCACTCAGAGTTAACTGATTTTGCTCTTATATGGTATGACATTGAGTCAAGGTGAAATGAAAAAATGAGCGCAATTTTTACCTTTGCCACTTTTCTCTAGCATTGCACAAGGACTGCCATAAACCCCCTTCCCACCCACTTTCCTTCCACTCCCCTGCATCTATGTCGGTATTGTGATATATGGCCGGCCGTTCATCCCGGCCAATACCCCCAGGCCGCCAGGTGGAGCTCTCCCTGCAGCATGGAGGTGCCCCAAATACCAGCAGGGAATTATGGACAGTGGAGATTTCCTTTACAGCCCTGCTGGATATCTTGGGGGCCAATAGAGGACACTGCAGGGAGGCCCAGAGACTCTTACGTGCCCTATAACCTGAAAGTACGTCTTAGTCACAACGACAGGAGGAATGACGTACTTCCGGGATGAAGACGAAGAGTTTTTATCTGACCCGGACGTGTTCCTAGTCACATGGACAGAGAGAGCGAAACACTTCCGGGTCAAGAACTATAAAAGGACTGTGGGAGATCCCAGACATTGAGCTGAGCTGGGTGGAAGGGTGGCAACGCGTCTGGGAGAGTGGAGGATTGATTATTGGTTATTTGTATTGATTTATAGGTGTATTGTGGAGAGGAGGGTGCTTTGTGCACATTATTGTCATAATAAATATTATTATTGGACTTTTACCTGGTGTCTGGCGTATTGTCTGAGGGTTCAAGGGAACGAGAGCGCCCCTATCTGTCACAGTATGTATAAATCAAGAAAATGAACACCAGTATGAGGCGATCGCCTCATTGCTTGCCCTTGATGCAACAATCAATTGGCCACATTGATTACAAAAATGAAAGTGTTAACTTTTCAAGGCCTGATATACGTCACACACGTGCATTTGGGAGACAGTTTACAGGCTCAAATAGATGCAGTTACCCACCGAACCAGGGGTTGGCACTGCCCTCTATCTTTTTCCACTCTCCCGTCAGAACAACTGGAGAATCCACACAGTAACATCACTTCCGGTTCCAACCCTCAAGACCCCTCCTCTTCATAATGTCACTTCCGGTTACAGAATGCCTTTCACCCATGACATCACTTTCTGCAAATCTACTATTTATACCGCCTTCATTTCCATTTTTGTCAGTTCTGATTTGAACTCTGTCTGTGAAGACATCATGTCCTTTGCTTGCACTACAGCATATGGGGGAATCCCCCAAAACCTTTGACGGTGTTTGTGTCCTTATTTTACAGTACAATATATATATATATGTACATATTATTTTTCTTTGTGGTAAATGCTCCACCTGCTTAGGTATCTTATACAGAAAATAGTATTTTTACAATCCTTCACATCAACTCAATAGATTGACCATGCTGTCCATAGAGTTGTGACTGGCATCGTGGTAACTGTGGTGCTGCTTGCTGCATGTCTATTGGGAAAAAAAAAAAACAATAAGTGGCAAATGCCAATTTTTTTAAAAATAAAAGCACATTGTACATTTATGCTTGAATTGATGTTTTGCAAGACGGGTAGAGAAGGATAAATAGGAAAAAAACTAGACCTAATGTAGCTAATGATCCTAAGGAAATCTTTCACTTGCAGCTCTATAGCGCAGCCTATTACTACAGTATGTGAACTTGTCAGACTGAAAACTACAGTTCATACTATTCAGTTCTTGCAAAGCCACAGCTAGAGTAAATGCTGCTCACCAGCTGATTTTCTTTGACATGTTCCTGTAGGTATTGTCATTTTATCTTCAGGTATATGCATCTACATCAGGGCTTGTGTAGACTAGAGGACAGGTTTTACTACATCTTTGTGTTTTGCCGTTCTTTACACACACAGTCTGCAGTTAGCCATGATCACCAAGTGTTTTTTCCTTGACCTTTTCCCCTTCAAAAGCTAAAAATAAACAGAGCTTGCAATCCACAGAAGGTTCAACATGGGCAAAAAGGCACACTGACTGAAAGCTAAAGAATGAAAATGCAAAGCTTAAGTATACCCTGTCATCTCATTACACAACAGCTAGATAATTAAAGTAACAGTGTCATGCAACAAGACAGACAGAGCCAAGAACACAACCTAAAGGACACATTTTTGGCCAGCTATTAGCAGCATGTGATAGGGGCAGTGAGAGGAAGAGCTTGGGGAGAATTCTGACATTGTCTTGACTTTTTTTGGGAAAAACTAAAGAAAGGGGATGTAGTGAAACAGAGAAGGTGAAATTTCACTGAAGAGCATAGACATGTGCACATGGGAAAGGTAAGTATAATCATACCAAATCTGAAATGTGAGGCATCAGAAAATCAGGGGAAAAAACACTAAGCACTTAAACATTAGCACTCATTTTTACAGGCATGTGATTTAAAAGCCACCATTCAACAACACAGAGCAACATGCTTTCATTTGAAAATGAGATGTGGCACTTTGTCAAAGCCTAGCAAAGCAGAAAAGATTAAATAAAAATAATAACTAAGTGCCATAGCATAGCAAAGCACAAAAGACTAAATAAAAATAATAACTTTTTCTAAAAATTTGCTTTATTATTTTTTGTATGCCAAAACTTAGGCAGCCTCTGTCAGTCAAAAATACAAAACAAGGGTGATTCCATAAATTTCTGTCAAATTCAGAGTATCTTAGCATAGACAGAATCCAGAAATGCAAAGGTCAATAACCCTAAATTGCTAAACTAATGTCCTAGTGTTCCTTTGGACCAGTACCAGCCTGAATCAGTTTTCAAATAACCACATTTATTTATATAGAACATTTTTTATACACGGTGGCGCAGTGGTAGCGCTGCTGCCTCGCAGTTAGGAGACCCGGGTTCGCTTCCCGGGTCCACCCTGTGTGGAGTTTGCATGTTCTCCCCGTGTCTGCGTGGGTTTCCTCCGGGTGCTCCGGTTTCCTCCCACAGTCCAAAGACATGCAGGTTAGGTGGATTGGCGATTCTAAATTGAACCTAGTGTGTGCTTGGTGTGGGTGTGTGTGTCCTACGGTGGATTGGTTCCTGCCCTGTGTTGGCTGGGATTGGCTCCAGCAGACCCCCGTGACCCTGTTTGGATTCAGCGGGTTGGAAAATGGATGGATGGTTTTTCTTTAAGCCTTTTCCTCTCTGGTATTTGGCCCTACTTCCCTTTGCACTAAACAAAGCATTCTATGTTTTTTATTTGCTTATCTTCAAAACAATGCCTGCTTACACATACAGTAACTATGCTCATGGACTACCAATGTATGATGCATATTGAGCCTAATTGACGTGATGTCACCATGAGTAAAATAAAAACAAAAGTCTAAATAAACAGTAAGGAATTCAAAAACAATGCATGAAAAACCCCTCTATAGACCATAATCCCATCAAAACCCATAAACCCTCACCCTGAGTGCTACCCTAATTCCAAATCCCTAATTCTCCAAAACCGATCAAAAACCAAACAACAAAGCATCATTTGCAACCAATCAACCACCAAACCACTTACCATCCACCAAAACTGATCAACCAGGGTAGGGGGGATTTAGGGTGGCCCACTAATTAGTGATGGGCATTTTGATTCAATACTGAATTAATTCAAATTATCCATTTTATTGAATCAATTCTTTTGATTAATTTTTAGAGATAGTTTTTTTACATATATATGTGTAATTGTGTGTGTGTCCATATATAATTAATTATACCATTATGATAATTCATATAAAAGAAAACAATATTAAGGTGTAAATTTAAAATAGAATGTTACATTACAAAATTCCAAGTGAATGAGAATTGTGCAACTCATACTGATTCACTCACAAATCAAATGAACGAGAATCAGACTGATCCTTGGACAGAGTCTTGTTCATGAATTAAATAAATGAAAATTGTTAAGACTGATTGTGGGTTACTGACTCGTTCATGAAACAATGAGTAAACAACTGATAAGTCAGGCAGTTCTTATGCATTGCACTTCACAAATCCGCAAGTGGGCAGCAGCAGCGAAACGGAAGACAATGATGACGCCACGCAGGACATGCATGTGGTTTAGCCTTAGTCCTGTTGAGCTCCATTGAACCGATGTGTTCATGCTCACAAATTGATTCATATGATTCACTGAAAAAAGTCATTCAAAAAGAATGAATAGTTCACAAACCAATAATGAGCTTGCCTCTCTCAGTTCAAAACTCTGGGTCTGCCACTGACCATCCCTGTAATGCAGAGGCAGTAACTCAGTTTGTCTTTTTTGATGGTATTGTGGGTTAAGCAGAGTGCTTTTCTTGATGGTAAACCAGCTGCCTTATAAAGAAAATGATGTGGTACTGCATCTGTTTAGCACAATCTTAATTAGTTAACCTTTAAAAACTGTGATCTAAAGAATTTGGTCAAGTATTCATATTCCAATGTTATTATTATGCAGCAACATAATGATTCATAATTAGTGAATTTCCCCTTGGGATTAATAAAGTATCTATCTATCTATCTATCTATCTATCTATCTATCTATCTATCTATCTATCTATCTATCTATCAACAATATCTAAAAATCAAAGGTGTTTACTACTAAATCTCTACAAAAAAGTCATGATTAAGGTGTGCTATATGCTACTTAATGCCTTGGTGCTTCTTCAACCAGAAATTTATAATCTGCAAAAGATAGTGTTTGTGTTTATGCATAGATGAATTAAATGATTAGTGGGGCATCCTGCTTCAGTTATACTTCAGGTAATAACTGACATGAAAGATCTTAAACAGGGAGTGAACAATGGAACACTTTTGTAACCTTGGAACATAGGAGACAATTCAGATGAATAGTACAGATCTAACTGGCTGATCTAATGCTGCTGATGCACAGCATGCTACTGCTGATAAAGGAGAAACTTTAGATTTGGAGTTAACAGCTATCAGTTGTTCCTCTGTCAATGAAACAGGCGCAGAGAGTACTAATTTCAAAAGGAGTTACACTTGCCAATAATTAACATAAGGTAGCAAATAAAAAATGTGATGAGGGAGTTTGCACTTTCAGAAGCATTAAAAACAACTGAGTGTGAACAACTAGAAATTTCCTTATAGGCATAAAAGCTAGGCTGATATTTTAATCTTCTCATTAGTGTGTAATCACTGAGCTTTCTCCTTGACATCTCTAAAGTAACCGTCATTAATCTCTTCTGGCTTAGGACACACACACTTACAAACATAACGGAAATGCTTTCATCCATCCGTTTGTATTGTAACTGTACACACCCATATTTGATGCTGAAATACTGCAGACTCTTCTGGAAACCAAAAAGGTTAACCTTTAAATATTCAATGGAAAATATTTCAACATATTGATGTATTTAACCTAAACAAGAAATGTGAACTGATTTGAAAGAGAAGCTGAGCTAGGTTACTTGAGACATTCTGGCATGGAAAGCTAAGAAGCAGCCTTGGAGAGAGGCACACATTAATAATAATTCTTTTCATTTATATAGCGCTTTTCTCACTACTCAAAGTGCTCAGCAATTGCAGGTTAAGGGCCTTTCTTAAGGGCTCAACAGAGCAGAGTCTGTTTTGGCATTTACGGGATTCAAACCAGCAACCTTCCGATTGCCAGTGTAGATCCCTAGCCTCAGAGCCACCACTCATTCCTTTGCTTCTCCAGCTGAGACAAGAATCTCATGATGATATACACCGGGTGTGATGGCAGCCAGCATTCTTTTTTTTCTTTTTGCCAGGAGTTATTAATGTTAACAAACAGATCATTTAGGTATGTGAGGGTTGGGGTGAGTATGTGTCATTAATGATCTTTTCATAGTACAATAGATAGGTAGTCCAAAATGTTGAAGATAAAGATGTGACTGTTATTGCAGCACTGTATCCAAAAGTATTTCATGTCAAAACAAACAAAAGGTCGTCTGCGTGTGGATTCTTAGAACAACCAGTTCCTCAAAGTTAAAAGTAGAAAAAAATTGTCAAAACAAAGCTCTTCATCTCTGTTTTCACAGAGGCTGAAGACTTTGATCAACTGTAACCCAGAGGGAAGCAGATTGGATGCAGTATACTTTAGGGTGAGGAGGGCCAGCTTTGGCTGCCTTCTCTTCCTTCTGCTGCTGAGGAACTGCCTCCTCCTGGATTTGAACCTGTGGGGTGATATTACATGATTAACAGTCAACTTGCACTTACCTCTACACCATCTGTCTTGGTGTTGCAGCCCCAAAGCAAATTTTAGTTTTTCTCCAACACCTACAGTTCCTTGTTATTTTCATAGAAACACACATTAGACCAATGGACACATACAATTTTCAAAATATGCTTTTTATACAGCCCTGAATCAAAAACCAAAACGGTTGCAATCCCAAATGTCAAAACATTAGTTTATATTTATTTCCTCACCTGTAAATTTATACATTTTCTGGTTGACACCTTTTATCTGCTCTCCGAATAACAATGGCCAATACCTGTGGATAAATAATTATGCACATTTAATAAAGAGAAGGAGAATGTTTTCATAATAATAGACATGAATACATCATGGCTAAGATTTGATCCCAAAGCTTTTCTTTTCAGGGCAGATGTGCTAACCACTACACCACAGCTTGGTTGTGACATTTTTCACAGATAAAACTTTACTACTTGTTTGCAATCACATGGTAGCCTCCACCTGCTCCCAAACTTAATTACACATAAGTTTTACAACTTATTATATTTATGAGTTAACATTACATTATTTCCTTCAATCACGGTCTAATGATCTTTGTTCCCATTATACAGTATAACGTACAGTAGCACTTGAGAAAGATGAGCTGACCTGTTTTAATGGTAGCATAGTGGATAGGGTACATGTCTCCGAACCAACACCTCTGAGTTCAAATCCCACGAATGACCAACATCTTTTTCTTTCCTAAAATTAAATAAAATAAAATTCTTAATATTTGTCATTCCTCCATTAAAATCCTTTTTTGGTTTTCTGTGTCTCATTTGATTATGTTTTGTTTACCAGTCAAAGGCATAGTCTTAAAATAGCATAGAGGAAAGGGAGAACAGTTGGTGAATGGTGAACCAGGGTAAAGCAAGTTATATTTATAGTTTACATAAAAGGTAAACACATTTTACGCTAAAAGTCTGGAACCATTCATGTCTGTTTGGCCACAGAATGTATTTTACATCACATAGTTGATTTACTCTTAACACAAAATGTTTGTAAAATCCTCCTGGAATGCCTTACCCATTCTACTTATCCTCAGCTCTTATGTGTTCACAGGCGTCCTCCATTCCTTGAAGAAGGGACACCTGCTGATGAGGACTCTGATCACACACCTTCCAATGCCATGATGAAAATAATTCATCATTTAGGTTCAGGAAGGGAGAATATGGTGGAAAGATGTAAAATAGGGAAGGTTGGGTGTTCCAGGAACCTGTGGAGTGTATCTCTTGTCTCTACTTACTCTCCACACCTCAGGAATTGACTCCTCCTGGGCTTGAACCTGTGGGATGAGATTGCAAGAATCTCTGAGACAAAACTACCACTTCCCTCCATACCACCTGTCCTGGTGTGACAATCCCTCTTGATTTTTCACTCTTTCTCCATTAAGTATATTTAATGTCATTTGTACACAAGCACACCACACACATATGAAAGCACACATTCCATTTCACAGTTTAAAGTTTGCAGTTTAATAAGAGTCCAGGATAACTAACAGTCTCTTTAATATCCAAATGATAAAAAATTGCTTTTTAGATACATAGTACCCAAAAGATTTCAATCATATTTACATGCTGACATTGCTCCACATATAACAATAGTCACGTCCTGATAGAATATGGCCCCATCCTCTGATAATATAGATAATATAATAACAAATATGTCATAAAAAAGAAATAAGCTTTGACCTGGCTGGGAATTGAACCCATTACTATCACTTTAAGGGCAGCTATGCTAACCACAACACCATATTTTGGTGTGGGCTTTTCCTTGGACAGCTCACACCTTCCTGTTTTTATCAATCAAACAATGGCCTCCATCTGCACTCAAACAGACTGAAAGTGAGGTAAGAACTCCACACAAATATGAGATAATGTTAAACAATTATCTGCCACACCAATCTCTTTCTTTGATCAACTATCACAGTCTAATGTACCATAACAACTGACACAGACTCACAGGCCAGTTACGGTAGTGTAGTGGGTAGCATACACGCCTATCCACTGGGAAGTGTAAGTTCAATTCCCATTCATGACGGGCCAAACTGTCTTAAATAAAAAAATGTTCTTAATTACACCTGTCATTACTCCATGCCACTTCTTGTGGGGTTTTCAAATGATTATAACAACGTTTCTTAAGGACAGTCCAATGCTCCTCTTGCGTGAGAATTTTCATGAAATGGGCAGACTATGCATGATCCTACAGTGTTCTCAAAATCTATGTGATCTGCAATACGTTTTATGTAACCTGAGCCATTTCTGTGAAAGTCATTTTTGCCGGCATCACACCATATTTGCCTATTTTTTGTATTGTCAACTTCAATTTTACAGGTAGATCCTCAATTACAAAATAGTTCATATATTTTATATCTTACTAGTGAGGAAACAAAGCTATTTGCACAATTAGAAACATAATAATGAGCTTGAATGCTTTCAATTATTGAGATGTGCAATTGCATCACTTTAACACTTGAACCACCATACGATTTTCCAGTACTATAACTACCAAACTTACACCAATGGAAATCTGATTCCTTTTGTTCTCACTAACAGCCCATCAGCTTGGCATCCCCATAGCACATCCCTGCTATCCTTCACCCAAAAGCCACAGATGCCCTATTGTTATATGGTGTGTGCTTTTCTAGGCGCACACCATATCTTGCTCTTATATATTTTCACTTACATCTTAACATACATTTTTAGTCAAAAGCATACATATGTAACTTCAGGATTGTGCAGCCTTAGGACAGAAAAATGCTTATTACTGAAAAGTAAAAATAACACATTTCATTCAGCTGGGCATACAAAAATAATATATGACTTAGAAGCCAATTATTTTTTTTATTTTTTTTATGGTAACACTTCTAAACATGCAATGTCAATTGGTGTCAACTCTGCCAAGCACACTTAGAAAAATATTTACAGCTAAGAGTGACACAAAATACATTTCCAGGAAAGTACCCAACAAAGGCAAATTCTTCTGTAAATGTAGGATATTCACTACCAAAAACTTTGGCCAAATTTCACTTACACCACTCTGGGCAAACAAGCAGATGTCTGCCACTTAATGCCAAATATCATTTTTATTTGTTGATGTTTATTAATATGATTCTAATGTACATATTCAGAATGGTTTTTATGTAATGAAAGAGGCTGCAGAAGGGATGGATGGGCCACGTGAATAGTACCACTAATCTATAGGCTGGATGGACAACTAAGAAGGGAGTGGTGTTCTGGACAGGAAAGCTTAAAGAAGATGCAAAGCTCAATGCTTAGCAAGCGTACTTTAAAACCCCAGTGAGGGTGCCAGACACAAAGAGGGGTAGAGAAAAGTAAAGACAGAAGTGACAAACCTGATGCATTATACCAGGGGAGTCAAACTCCATTCCTGGAGGGCCACAGTGGCTGCAGGTTTTCATTCTTACCATCTTCTTAATTAGTGACCACTATTTGCTGCTGATTACCTCTTTTAAATTGCTTGACTCAGGCCTCATAGTTGTTTCTTTTTCCTTAATTAGCAGCCAAACAATAATGAGACACAAAACAGGCCGCCATATGACCAGCTCACTTGTGCCCATTACACAATACCTTAAAATAAAGAAAGGTGAAGGTCTCAGTAAGGCTGGTTTCTGAGGTCACCAAAACATTATGATGGTGTTCTTAAAAAAGGCAGAAAAGCAACAGTTTTGGAAATGTGTGCTGTGGCAGAATGAAAGTAGCAACAAGCCATGAAATTAAATAACGGGTTTTATTAACAGAAAGAATCAGCTTCTCATTAAGAAAGTGATTGGAGTAAAATTGGTTGGAGTTTGAAGCCCCAGTTTTGTTGGTCATCTGTCAGCTCGTTTCACATCTCATTTCTGTTCAGTTGTCATTTAATGAAAAAAGGAATCAATTCAGAGGACTGAATCCTTAAAAACAAGGCTATTAAAATGAAGAGAAAAGGAGTTAATTAGCAGTGAGAACTGGTCACTGATTAGGAAAAGGGTTAGAATGAAAACCTGTAGCCACTGCGGCCCTCCAAGCCTGGAGTTCGACACCCCTGCATTATACGATACTATACATACAGCGCATCCGGAAAGTATTCACAGCGCATCACTTTTTCCACATTTTGTTATGTTACAGCCTTATTCCAAAATGGATTAAATTCATTTTTTTCCTCAGAATTCTACACACAACACCCCATAATGACAATGTGAAAAAAGTTTACTTGAGGTTTTTGCAAATTTATTAAAAATAAAAAAATTGACAAAGCACATGTACATAAGTATTCACAGTCTTTGCCATGAAACTTAAAATTGAGCTCAGGTGCATCCTGTTTCCCCTCATCATCCTTGAGATGTTTCTGCAGCTTAATTGGAGTTCACCTGTGGTAAATTCAGTTGATTGGAAATGATTTGGAAAGGCACACACCTGTCTATATAAGGTCCCACAGTTGACAGTTCATGTCAGAGCACAAACCAAGCATGAAGTTAAAGGAATTGTCTGTAGACCTCCGAAATAGGATTGTCTCGAAGCACAAATCTGGGGAAGGTTACAGAAAAATTTCTGCTGCTTTGAAGGTCCCAATGAGCACAGTGGCCTCCATCATCTGTAAGTGGAAGAAGTTCGAAACCACCAGGATTCTTCCTAGAGCCATCTAAATTGAGCGATTGGGGGAGAAGGGCCTTAGTCAGGGAGGTGACCAAGAACCCGATGGTCACTCTGTCAGAGCTCCAGAGGTCCTCTGTGGAGAGAGGAGAACCTTCCAGAAGGACAACCATCTCTGCAGCAATCCACCAATCAGGCCTGTATGGTAGAGTGGCCAGACGGAAGCCACTCCTTAGTAAAAGGCACATGGCAGCCCGCCTGGAGTTTGCCAAAAGGCACCTGAAAGACTCTCAGACCATGAGAAAGAAAATTCTCTGGTCTGATGTGACAAAGATTGAACTCTTTGGTGTGAATGCCAGGCGTCACGTTTGGAGGAAACCAGGCACTGCTCATCACCAGGCCAATACCATCCCTACAGTGAAGCATGGTGGTGGCAGCATCATGCTGTGGGGATGTTTTTCAGCGGCAGGAACTGGGAGACTAGTCAGGATAAAGGGAAAGATGACTGCAGCAATATACAGAGACATCCTGGATGAAAACCTGCTCCAGAGCGCTCTTGACCTCAGACTGGGGCGACGGTTCATCTTTCAGTAGGACAACGACCCTAAGCACACAGCCAAGATATCAAAGGAGTGGCTTCAGGACAACTCTGTGAATGTCCTTGAGTGGCCCAGCCAGAGCCCAGACTTGAATCTGATTGAACATGTCTGGAGAGATCTTAAAATGGCTGTGCACCAACGCTTCCCATCCAACCTGATGGAGCTTGAGAGGTGCTGCAAAGAGGAATGGGCGAAACTGGCCAAGGATAGGTGTGCCAAGCTTGTGGCATCATATTCAAAAAGACTTGAGGCTGTAATTGCTGTCAAAGGTGCATCGACAAAGTATTGAGCAATGGCTGTGAATACTTATGTACATGTGATTTCTCAGTTTTTTTATTTTTAATAAATTTGCAAAAACCTCAAGTAAACTTTTTTCACATTGTCATTATGGGGTGTTGTGTGTAGAATTCTGAGGGAAAAAAATGAATTTAATCAATTTTGGAATAAGGCTGTAACATAACAAAATGTGGAAAAAGTGATGTGCTGTGAATACTTTCCGGATGCGCTGTATGTACTATTATAAAAATAATAATGAGCTTAACGCATTTCATTATTGAGGTGTGCAGTTGTCCCTCTTTACTAGAACTACCACACAATTCTCCAGTATAATAACTGCCAAACCAACAGCAAGTGGCATCTGTTCTCACTGATGGCCCATCATCGAGGCATCCTCATAACACAACTGCCATCAACTACACCAAGAATGCTTAGAAAAAAATTTTCGCCTAAACTGGCCACACAATGCATTTCCAGTAATATATTCAATGAACAAGGTCTCCAGAAAATGCTGCATATTCATTCGAAAAATGCTTTGCTAAATTTCAGCAATGAACACTAAGGGTGGATATGCAGATTTCACCTCTTAAACTCAAATGTCATTTTTATTTTAATATTTATTATTATGGTGTTAATGTACATGCTTTGTGCAGCGCTCAGAATGGGCCTATCCATGCAAATAAAGGGATGAATAGGCCACATAAATAGCACCACTAACCAATTGTTTGGAATGAAAACTAAGAAGGGGGCGGTGCTCCTGGCAGGAATAAAGAGACAGGATCATGATTGGCATGTACAGTGAGGTGTGAAATGGAAGGACAAAGTTCACGGAAGCTCAAGGAAGACACAAAGCTCAAAGGTTAGTACTCACTGTAAAGCTCCAGTGATGGTGCCAGGTGCTGTGGTTGTGAGTGTAGACATTATTTCACTAGAAGCAAAAAAGGGAGGAAGAAAAAAGTAGATGCAGAAACAATAATACTTGCCTATGGTAAAAATAAAAAAACTAAATCTACTGTACAAACATTGTAAAAAGAAAAGTTCTTACTTACACAGCACTTCTGATACATCTGATTAACAGCAGTATAAATAACACCCACTCTCTTAACAAACATCTCAGGCAAAGCCACAAAATAGAGCTAGTTTACAAATAAGAAGTCTTATTCTATGAACCAGATATTTACCAGAGTTTTATTCTGTATAACTATTTGTAACTTTGAGATAATACTCAAGAGATAGGTCTGTTTGAAGACCATTCCATTTATCTGTTCTTTGATTAGTGTAATGAAAATGCTTTATACCTGTGTAAATGAACCCAACTTGTAAAAGAGGCTGCTCAGTTGAGACAAGTGAGTCTGCCATGCTGCACTAAACAAGACCACAAAGTGGTACTATTTTTTAAAGTAACACAAGAACATTCACCTTTTGATTCATTTTTAACAGCGGCTCTTGACTATTCTTTATTTACGGAGCATTTCCCCTAACATAACCAATCATGGAATCCCAATAGGTTTATTTTCTCCATGAAACCTGTTCATTCCTGTTAAATGACGTTTTTGTCTACTCTGTTCATAGGTTAAGAGATCACAGATACTATGTGAGTGGGACGTTGTATTACCATAACATCCATCCCTCCATTTATCCATCCATTCCTCTACCAAACCTAAGCTTCCTAAGCTTTCCCAGGGCAGGGTCACGGGGCAGCTGCAGCCTGTTGCAGAAAGCAAATGGCACAAAGCAGGACAAGGTGCCTGTCCATCACAGAACAAATACGCACAAACCCAAACACAGAGGCAAACCCGATAGAATATACAATACCACACATAAAACACTACATATATGTTTGTGCTCAAAACTTTAAGGGGGAGAAACCTCCACCCCAATTTAATGTAAGAATATCACAATGCTCTACACTCCAAGTGGGACCTCCTCATCCATGGTAAATTAAGAAATCAAACTTACAGACACCTTACTTCTGGCACAAAATTGAGTCCTAGTTTTCTCTGCTTTGAAAATAATCTGGTTCTAACAAAAATTGAGTTCAATTTTTACTAAATGTTATCATTTATTACTATTCTTTTTTCACATTTTTCTGTCTGTCTGGTGATCTCCCATTATATTCCAGGCTCCAATGACCATGACCGGACATGCCATCCAGATAGAGTGGGTATGAAAAGTGTGATATCATTGTACCCATTGTTCCTCAAAAGGAGTTGCAAGAAAATGATTAGCTCCTGAAAATCTCCTCAGAATGGCAGATTCACTCAGACTAACGTTTCTTTACTAAGCTGTTCTTGGTGCCAAGTCCTTCTTTTATACATCTCATATTGCATTTTTAGTAGAATATGTTTGTACTTATTCTGTTTGTTTGGCATCAGCAATGTGTTGTTTGTGCTCACTAGTGATGAGTGAACCTGGCTGAATTGTTTTTTTCTTAAGTTCTGTGAAATTGGGGAAATGTTCGGGAACTTTGCAGAATTCAGTCAAATGCATTGAAGTCAGTGGGTACGAAGAAATTGAACTTGAGTGGATTATTAAGGTGCAATAATCTTTAAAGAGTTTCTGAAGTCTACAGAAGTGTTTGCAAATTATTCTGGACCAAAAATTGTGTCCAAAAATGTGAACTGAGTTGTGAGGCTGCAGTGCCAACTACTGTGCCACCAGGCACCCCTAGAGATAAAATTGACAGAATTTAATTTCAGAAGTGGAAAAGTTCATGAGGTAAAGAAGACAGATTTGTTAGCAGGTACTAGTCTCTCTCAAACTCAAACATTCAATTTGTTTGGTTTTCCCTTATAGACTTGCTCGCTCACTGCTGCTGCTACCAAATAGGCACAACACTAAAGCATGTGGAAATTTCACTTCTTCCTGTTTGATCAAATGAATAGCACTCTGGGTAATACTATTAAAGGGGTAGGCATACATATTCAACACAGCTCACATACAAGTCCATACAAAAAGACACAACCTTTTAAGACACAAATACACCAACGATTTGCCAGTTGCCCTGTGATTGCATGTTTTGTGTTTATATGTTTTGCAGATTTTCCAGTCATTTCTAGTGTACTCTCCGGACTCTAAAATTAATGTACTATTTTTACACTATATTTATTTTACCCTATATTTACTCAATTATTAGGATACTAAAGGGGCTGTCCCATCTAACATAGCAACACTGGCTGCTAAACTTCTGTGATAGCATACTGGGGCATTAGAAGATAAAAGTGAGTCTAAGCTGGCCTCACAATGAATTTTCAGGAAATTACACTGCAAACAAGGTCACCGGCGAATGTGGCATATTTGCTGTGAGAAACACTTTGGCGAATTTGTCCAATCAACACCAGTGATCACAAACAGTGATACTAGTCACCCAAGCACTTGCACTGACCATTTATTACCACACAGACAACACAAAGAATTTTACTTATGCGGAAAAAAAAGACATCTTCATTTTTTCCATGCTGTTGAGTTTAATTGCATAGCATACCTGGGTCTAGTGATGTCGGAGGAATGCATAAAATGATCCTTTTTGGACTCTCACAAAGAAGCATTTGATATGTGTGGTTACCTCAATTTAGTGCTCCTCCATGAGCCCATAGGGTGACATCACAGGAATTATTAACACACAACTACCACTAACCACTACACCCTCTGTCATAGTGTGGCAACCCCAAATGAATTTTCCGTATTTCTCCCACAGCTACAATTCCTTGTTATTTTCACAGAAACACACCATAGAGCAATGGACACATACCATTTTCAAAATGTTCAATTTTTAAGGCTCAGAATCACAACTACATCTGTTGAAAATCCAGATTTCAACACGTTACTCTATATTTACCTTGTCACCAGGATATTGAAATGTTTTCATGCTGACACCTTGTAGCTGCTCCCCAAATAACAATGGGCAATACCTGAGAAAATATTTCATAATGATAAAAATGAATACATCATGGCCAGGATTTGAACCCAAAACCTTTCTTTTCAGGGCCATTATGCTAACCACTACACCTTTGGAAGCATTTTGCAGTCAAACAATGTACTTCTCCTGCCTCCAAAACAGAGTAAAAGTGAGTTTTAGAACTCAATCCACATATGAGGCACAGTTCCATTATTTCCTTTCACCTCTATCTTGCTCTTTGTTCAGATAATACAGTCTGATATATAGTATCAACTGAGAAAAAACTGAAGATGAGGCTTACTTGTGGTGTAATGGTTAGCATGCATGCCTCTCAATCAATACAGTACATTATAGTTCAATTCCCATTTATTACCTGTACTGTTTCCTTTAAATGATCAACAATTATTTCCATATACCTGTCATTATTGCTCGCCACTGCTTGTCAGCTTGCATCTCTCACAGTTCATTAGTGCAAAAAAAAATGTTTTCATACTGCCACCTTGAACCTGCTTCCCAAGTAACTTTAGGTAATGCCTGATAAACTATGACCCCGCCCACATACAAAACAACCAATTTTGAAACAAAAAACCTTCGTGGGCAGGATTTGACCACATAGTTTTTCATTTAAGGGCAGATATGCTAACCACTGCACCACAAACTGGTGGGGAATTCTTTGGCACAGATAAAACTTTACTATTTCTTGACTATCACATGGTGCCCTCCACCTGCTCCCAAAAAATAATGAAAAGTGACTTTTACAACTTATTTACAACTTATTATATATACTGTATATATATATATATATATATATATATATATATATATATATATATATATTTATATATATATATATATATATATATATATATATATATATATAGATATATATAAGGTAACATTACATTATTACCTTCCATCTCGGTCTAATGCCCTTTGTTCTAATTATACAGTACAATGTACAGTATCACCTGAGAAAGAGGTGCTGACTGGTTTTAAAAGTAGCATAGTGGATAGGATACACGTCTATGAACCAACACCTCTGAGTTCAATTCCCACAGGTGACTGGCAGCATTTTCTTTCCTTACATTAAACAAAATAAAAAAAAATACCTCGTCCATATTTGTTATTCCTCCATGACACTCCTTTTTAGGTTTTCTGTGTCTTGTTTGATTATGCTTTGTTTTCTAGTCAAGGCTTAGTTAATTCCACACACAAAATATGTTCTTCATTACCTCATTAAATGCTTTACCAATCCACATTTATGTGTACACTCCTGATATTCACATTGAGAAGCCACAAGAACAAATCATCACCAACATCTCTCATAGTTCAAAAAGCACAGCAAAGTGCAATATGTTCATAATAAACATCTGTGACGTTAAGTGCCAAGCTGGAATCCATGTTGTATTACAGTACAACTTGGTAAACATTACAGCTTTATTTAATTGTCATATATTAGAAGACAATATTTCAGCAGTTGATCAAGAAATAGTATTCTTATAAGTTTCTTCCATCCTCCTCTGCATGATTTTGCCTTCTTCTGAGATTACTTTCACAACTCCATGTTCACAAACAAACCAGTTTAAGTAGCATAGTGGAAAGGGAGCACAGTTGTTAATTCAGGGGCCACGTTTCAGTTCTTGCATGCTACATGCACATTTGACAAACACAGTAGCTTTTCATTTTTCTTATTAAGATTGTAATTAAGTAAGATTTCCCCCAAATTCAAAACAGAATACAATTTCACAACATGTTGCTCTTTTCTGGCCTTTCCTCTCATGCACTCTTCTTTCTGGTCACTTCTACAACTGTACAGTCTCTCTTCTGTTGGATGACCCCATGCTCTATCACCATCCATACTTCTTCTTCTTCTTTCTGCTGCTGCCGTTAGGGGTTGCAACAGCGGATCATCCTTTTTCATATCATCCTGTCTTCTCCATCTTGCTCTGTTACACCATCATCTGCAAGTCCTCTCTCACCACATCCATAAATCTTCTCTTAGGCCTCCCTCTTTTCCTTTTGCCTGGGAGCTCTATCATTAACATCCATCTCCCAATATACCCAGCATCTCTCCTCTGCACATGTCCAAACCAACGCAATCTTGCATCTCTGATTTTGTCTCTCAACTGTCCAACCTGAGCTGACCCTCTAATGTACTTGTTTCTAATCCTGTCCATCATTGTCACACCCAATGCAGATCTTAGCATCTTTAACTCTGCCACCTCCAGCTGTCTCCTGTTTTTTAGTCAGTGCCACCGTCTCCAACCCATATAACATAGCTGGTCTCACTACCATCCTGTAGACCTTCCCTTTCATTCTTGCTGATACCCGTCTGTCACAAATTATTCCTGACACTCTTCTCCACCCATTCCACCCTTCCTGTACTCTCTTTTTCAACTCTCTTCCACAATACCCGTTACTCTGTACTGTTGATCCCAAGTATTTAAACTCATCCACCTCAGCCAATTCTACTCCCTGCATCCTCACCATTCCTCTGACCTCCCTCTCATTCACACACATGTATTCTGTCTTGTTCCTACTGACCTTCATTCCTTTTCACTCTAGAGCATATCTTCACCTCTCTAGGGTCTCTTCAGCCTGCTCCCTACTCTCACTACAGATCACAATGTCATCTGCAAACATCATAGTCCACGGGGACTCCCGTCTAATCTCATCTGTCAACCTGTCCATCACCATTGCAAATAAGAAAGGACTCAGAGCTGATCCCTGATGTGATCCCACCTCCACGTTGAATGCATCTGTCACTCCTATCACAGACTTCACCACTGTTACACTTCCCTCATACATGTCCTGTACAACTTCTCTGCCACTCCAAACTTCCTCATACAATATCACAATTCCTCTCAAGGCACGCTGTCATATGCTTTCTCCAGGTTCACAAAGATGCAACGCAGCTCCTTCTGGCCTTCTCTATATTTCTCCACCAACACCCTCAGAGCAAACATCGCATCTGTGGTGCTCTTTCCTGGCATGAAACCATACTGCTGCTCACTAATCATCACCTCCCTTCTTAACCTAGCTTCCACTACTCTTTCACATAACTTCATGCCATGGTTCATCAATTTTATTCCCCTGTAGTTACTACAGCTCTGCACATCCCCCTTATTCTTTAAAATCGGTACCAGTACACTTCTTATGCCACCATCCACACCTCATGAAAGTAATCTTTAGGTAAGTCATTAATTTACAATTGTTTCCTGAAATCAGTACTTAACCCTGCTTATCCAGAATAGAAATGCAGAGAAACTGTGAGTCTATCCCAGAAAGTCTTGGGCACAAGAAACAATCCCTGGAAAGGGGCACCAGCTACACACACATTAAGGGACAATTTAGCATCAACAATCCAAGTAACATGCTCATCCGTGGACTGTGAGAGGAAACCAGACCACCTGGAGAAAACCCACACAGGGAAACATGGACACTGCACAAAGGGTGCACCCATTACGTGAATCTCACCACTGAACCGATTCCAAAATCCCATTGTTACAAAAGTGGCATGCTCTTTCATTATCTCCACACTACTCCAACCAATCAGCAGTCACTAAGAGTTCCTTAAGTTGGACACCTCTTGCACCCACAGAAGTTGGAAAACAGTGATCACCAGACTAAGCATATTAAATTAACATCATTACATTTTCTCAAGCTTTGAAAAGCTAAGATTTACAATTGAAATGATATCATTTCCAGAATGAAATGCATGTGTATGATAACGCCTACAGTAGAGTACAGTGTCTCTGAGCATTATTCTGCAGTGCTGCTCAATTCACATTCTATTACAGTTCTTTCTGACTGCTTAAACTTCACTTCTGAAATTATAGCTCATTTTATCCAAACTCTATACACAATACCCATAAACACTCACACAATCCAAAACAAGTCAGACATCTCATGTAAATCACACACTTCATTCAAAACCATACTAACTCTTCTAAAAATTGTATTTTATATCAAACCTCTACATCAAAACATCACATGAATAGTTCATTATAAACACCAACTACACAATGATAGGAAAATGCAATCCATTTTGCTTTTCAGTGTGCAGTGAAATTGTTGGTGTCCGCATGTAACTCTGCGGTCTGCTGCTTATGGATTAAATACAAGCTGCCTCTCCTCTTTCAGAGTCTTTTGGCACTTCTGAAAAAACACACATTTACTCATCTTTGTGTATTTTTTGTGAAATGTACCATATCTAAATCTACAGGTACTATAAGTATTGCACTACAGAGGCCACAGTTACTGTATCCATTGTCATTTCCAAATTATTACATTATGCCAGCCATGGTAAAATGCAACAAATTGGCCCACACATGTTGACCTGCTTCTCTCATGTTCAAGCCATGGTTGATGACATGGTCAACTAGTGTTGCCTGCATCTCATTTGAGACCCTTTGTCTCCTTCAACGAGACCTTCCTCCTGCTCCATGTCTCTGCCTTTTCCTCTGCTCCTTCAGTTGCCTCCATGGTGCTCCATTGGGTAGCAGGTAGGCACAGAAGCTTCATCACTTGCCTTTGTATTCAGTTCACTGCTCAGGCTGAGTAACAATGTGCAAACTCATTGGTTGAATCTTGCCTGACAGGTATGTCAAATTCCTCCATTGTGTGACTTTGCCCTATATATATATGTTACAGGCCAAACCCAATCTTAGGACAAAGTAATTTAGACTAATATATTACCACCCAAAACCCAATTTTAGGTCAAAATGTGCATATGCATATATATACACTACCACTCGAAAGTTTTACAATGCCTCAGTTTATCTTAACATTTAATCAGCTGAAATACAATCAATGACCTAAAATGCTGAAAAGAGAAGCAGTAAACTGCCAGAGGTTTACATTTTAAATTTAGTTTCGCAAACACTGAAAATGAAAATATCAGACTATTACAAATGGGCCTTCTTCAGGGACCAACTAATAGGTTACCACCTAAAGATGTTCTGCAGCAATTAAAGTAAATTAAGCCTTTCAAATTGAAGCCAACAATTTGCACAGATGTTTCAATTTCTTTTGATTACTTCAAAAACTTCTGTCTATCTTAAAGCAGAGTTGGAACAGACTGCATTATTACACTTTCTGACGTACTGCTGGATAATATTACATTGGCAGTAATGTATATGCACACTCTGAATGAACTATCTGTTATGTATAGTGCAGCAGCGGTAGCTTTGTGTTCACATTATTGTACATACAAGGGGGCTCCACCCCCTGCTCGCTTCACTCGCCTACCCCCGGTGTTGGGTAACCCGAAATACATTGATGAATGTATGAGATATATTGGAGTGTAAAGGTGTAGATGACGAACAAAGGAAGTATATTCATTAATCCTAATGAATGTCCACTAATAGTGGACTCATTACAGAATGTGTTGTCAGCTAATTGGTGGAATTGTTTATCGGCCGTCTGTCGTTCCTTTCTTTGCCATTTATCTATTCACTCTGCTGTTTGAGAGGCGCGTTGTAGGCGCCTACATTCATTAATTGTATTCAGGCGGGCTCACTTCTGTATGTATCTTTGTCAGTTGTGGTCGTTCGTTTTGAACCCGTGCCTGCTTTGCTTCCGCAGTTTCAGACGCGCGTTGTACGCGTCTATGTACATTGTATTTGTCCATGCGGGCTCGTTTTTGTAGCTCCGTTAGTTGAGCTGTTTGGTTTTGGAGCCAAGACAGTTTTGCTTCCGCGGTTTCAGATGCGCGTTGTAGGCTCCCACGTCTATTGTTTTCATCCATGTGGGCTTGCATCATGCATGCGCCTTTCGTACTTTCACGCGCCTTCCGTACTATCTTTGTGGACCTGTGGGGCCTCCGTAGCCTCTTCCATTTGACTCTGGGGTGCAGCGCGGAATCCTCTTTTTTGTGTGGCTGTGTCGTTACCTATGGGCACGTTGCCTCATTTCTTAATTACGTTAGTTGAGCTCCTTCATTTTTGAGCTGTGACTCCTTCGTTCTCGGTGGATCAGACTTCGCTCGCTGTCGGCGGCTGCGCACTATGTCTCCTGCGTCCATGGGCATGCCATGTACCTGCGTCCATATCCGGTTTACCATTCTTGGTTAGTAATATGGATTTGGCCATGTACATTGTGGGCCTGGTGGTCTGTTGCCACCTTTATGTATTTTTTTTTCAGTCTAATGCTCCTTACTGTAAATATGATATCATTATCACATTGAATGGCACTGGTAGAGAAGTGTGTAGAAAAGCTCTGCAGTGTTTTTTCAGTGAATCCCTGTTACTATGTTGCTGATTTCTAAATGTAGGTGTTATCTAACATAGCATTAAGAAAAGTTGATATGAGAGTTTATCATACTTTGTTCTTAGTGATTGAAATCTGTGCAATCAGAAAACATCCTCGCATTAATGCAATATTATTTGAAAAGAACAGCGTCAGATTGTGTGTAAATTTATGCTGGTGCTATTAGTTAGGGTTAGATCTGGGTTGGGGAGGGAGGGGAGAGTGTGAATGTGACTGAGAAAATAAAACTGAAAAAAGCTAACTTTTGCAAGTACCATAAATTTACACTCAATCTAACGCTGTTAGTTTTTAAATAATATTGCATTAATGCAACAATGTTTTCTGATTGGTACTATTCAGGTCATAAAATGATTTCTTCAAAATGTCACATATATTTGTCGCTTTCTTTTTTTTCTGGTGCTGCATTGACATCATGAACCAGCAGGTGTGAGCTTATTCAGTGCGAGCAGGAGCACGCAGGTGGCCGGTTGCTGTGTGCTACAACAAGCTTGACTTGGCGGCGATCAATGCACATGTACTGTACAAGGCATGCACGGGGTCCACTGAGAAAAGAAGAGCGTTCTTGGCTCACCTTGCAGAGGAACGTCGTTGTTGCTTCTTACAAGAAAAAGCTTTGGAAAAAGAAAAAGAGGATGCAACATCGACAAGCTTCTGTTCCAAGACTTCTGCTTCCCACAGGAAAGCAAACTCAATCAGTGTCAGGCGCACCTTCAGTGTAATAGGAACCACAGCATAGAGAGAAGTGTGTACATTGCAACAGGTACACATATCATAAATGTAGGAAGGGTGGTCCTTGGGTGTGTGGGAACTGTTAACATTTGAATTTGATGATTCTATATAGCGCAGAACTGACTTCTCTGTACTATTCTTTCCTCTGCATGTCCTGGAGTACAAAAGAAACACCAACATGCATCAAAATGTGGGCAAGATCGGAAAAAAAAAACAACAGGGTCACTGATTACAAGCGCAAGAAGGCATGTGAATGAATATGAATAATATGAATAATGTTGCATCCGTGCCACAATATTTTCCAAAATATACTATACAGGTCATAAAATGAATTATTCCAAATATCATGTATACTTATGTCTCTGTTTTTTTGTAAGTGCGGCTTTGACATCATGGACCATAAGGTGCATACTAATTCAGCGTGAGCAGGAACACTCAATAAAACCGAATAAGAAAAATTCAAGTGAGATATGAAGAAGGCAGATTCACCAGCGTTTGTGTGTCAGCTTTTATCCCTCCAGATCAGAGAAATTCCAGTTCCATTGTGTCAAAACACCATTCACATCTACAGTTATTCCCAGTTTCAAATAAAAAGTAACAGTGTCAGATCTGAGGTGGAGGTGGCGGGGGGTTGTATCGTGTTCGTGTCTGAGAGAATTAAAGTAAAAAAAAAAACGCTAACTTTTACAAGTACTATAAATTTACAGTGGCTGTTATAGATGCAAATCAAACATATGTGTTTACTGTATAATATTAGCAATAAGAGCGGCTCACTACTAAAAATGGTATATTTGGGAGGTAGCCAAGATACATCTGGCGACCTCTTTATTACAAGTCAGCAGTTCTTACCACTGCACTACAGAAGCTGTCATATTACACTTGTGCCTTTTGTGAAAGTGTATATTTGATATTTGGACTTCAGGCTTCACACATTATACATTTAATGTCTACAGTTTTCCATTTATTACTAAAACATGAAAAACATGTGTTTACATAGATTGTTGTAGACACAGAACACACATGAAATATATGTATTCCAAATAACAATATATTATTTACCCTCTACAACTCCAGCACTTCATTCCAAGATAAACACTGAGCACTGAGAACCTTCTTTGCAAATTGAGCTGCGGCAGTGGGTGAGGGGATGGGATAGCAGGCTGCTTGTGTTGATCGATACATTTACAAGACAAAAGATGCTGATGGAGAGGTGCAAAGGGATTTAAGGTGGCCTGGGACTATGAGTTTTTTCGTAGGCTTTGGTAATTCTAGTGTTAAAGAAGAGGTCCTGTCTCATTGATTGATGTGAAAATCCCTTGAATCAAAAAGACAGGCTTGAGGTTCACAAGGAATGAGAATACTACAACTGTGTTTTATGTTTGTTCTCTACAACAATTCAAAAACTGAATTCTGCTGGTTACTCCTGTTTTCTTATGTGAGCAGCACCTTAAAGTCTTTTTTGGTGGAAAGAGTTTATACAGTCCAAAGTCTCCATTCTCTTGTCTTCACAATAGTGGTGCAAATGCTCCAGCTGCCTATAAAATTAAAGTCCGTTTTCAGTGGATTCTGAGAACAGGTCGAAAATATTGCCCCGATGTATAATACAAATACTTGTATTGTGCATTTTTTTTAAAAAATACATGATTTCTCAAGGTATTTACATGCATAATGGACCCTGAGGTTCGCAATTTCGACTATCTGTATACTTGTATATGGTTGAGATGATAATAAAGTTCACTTTGACTTTGACATAAGCCATGCTCTCATTATTGCTGTATTTACAATATCGGATATGGACTGGAATTACCTAGGCAAAGCTTTTAATTATATTGCATTTTAAAGTTTTGCTTTGCAAGGCTGCCGTTTACTGCTTTACTGCACACCAATGGTTTATTATTTTTAACCACTCTAATCCAAAATTTATTCTGTTATATCTATATCCATCTGTGACTAGCCACTTCGTAACCGCCTATTCTGAATCTGCGATCAAAAAAAAAAGAAAAAGTAAAAAATGCGCTTGCGCCAGCGATAAATTTAAATTGTGCGCCAGTCCAGAAAAGAGGAAGAGCGCGCCACGCGCTGTCGTATCTGAAGGCTGCGTTTTGTGTTCTCGCCGTTGTGCTTTTCAATTTTCACTAGGATTTAAATGAAAATCATTAAGTGAAAAATGTTAACAAAGAAAGTGGACTCAAACGCTGTTCAGTTTTTGTAGTCAGTAAGTAACCAGTCTTTTAAAATTATATTTTGTTAAGCCCTTTCAGGGCCACTCACCAGTAATCAGTGCAAAAGGCTAATTCTGTTACTCCGTTTTGTTACCATACACACTCTTGAGCCAGTGAAGTTTTAAGCAAGTAGGCAATTAGTGTTTGAGATGCGTTATATTACACAGAGATTCTCGTTGGACAGGTGTTTCCGTCTCTGTAGATATTTTATTAATCTGGTTAATAACTAACATCGGAGGCAGTGAACTTTCTTGACATTAACAACGCATAGACATTATAAAAGTACGACTACAGCCTGCAATTGGTTTCAACTAATTTTTAACATGTAAACGTCAGACTTTGCAAACGTACATCGATTTCTCTTGGTTATTCGAGGAGCCATTCATACTGCTGTAACATTAAATGTAACAGTTTTCGAATTGGAAAAGTCGTGAGAAATGTGAAAACTGGGTTGGGGACAAGTACTTTACATGCACGTTATTTGGGCGTACATAATGTGTTCAAGTAAGTAATATTCTTATAAGAATAAACTGTTAATGTTATTGATAAGTTCGAATAAAATTAGCGCCGATTACATTTGTTGAAGCAAATAGTGATTTAACTGTCATACAATCAAGGCGGGACTAAGACTCTAACCTCATTACAGTACTTCTACCTAATACACCCCTACCAGGCAACCGTGTATTCTCATACGTTATGCACATCACAGGGGCGTAGCCAGCCTCCCGGTGGGTTGGGTATTTTTTCCAAAGATTTTTTAAACGACTTACCATTTTGTTCATTTCAGTATATTTCACTGGCCTAAGGGTTTCTTGTGAAAGGGTTCATATGAACAGAGATACAAGACAGACCTATTGAAACAGTGACATTATTATTCAGTGCATAGCTTTGTCCACATTCAATTTCTTAAAAAAGTACATTAGTGTTAAAAAAGTAAATTAGTGTTACTTTCAAAGAAAAATGCATAAACTATTATTTATTTGTTTTGTAATTATGTTTTTATTTATCTCATATTGGCACAAATAGCATTCCATACACCACTATCGAGTTTACCAGCCTAATTTAATACACCTGACTCTAATATAACAATGATCTTTGAGAAGCAAGAGGGACACTCAACCAACATTTATCAACTGACTAATGTGAACTAGCATAATATTAACAGATGTTAGATAATAGCTTCTTTGACACTTTGCAGCACAAAGGAATTGGCTAATTAGTATACAATAATAATGTGTTGCAGAACACAGAACGTCTAGATGAAAGTCCTACCTTGTGTTCTTAATTTTTGGAATAGTTATTGTACTGTGCATTCTGGAACAATCATTTCCTTTTTTTTCCTCCCTCTCCTTTCACCCTATTTTGAGGAATCAGGAAGCTGATTCACATATTTTTCGGCATGTATGCCTAGTGGCTTTAATGTATGTACAGTATTTAGTTTTTTAATATTTTGTATTTTTAATTTTTAGTAATTTTAATTAAAATCAAATAACAATCCATATAATCAAATCAAACATAACAAAACCAAAATTCAACTCCCACCCAAACGAAAGAGAGGAGAGTCAGCCAACAAAGCAAATCTTTGAAGCAGAAAGGAAGAGTATCCTTTTCCCTGATACAGAAGATTATTGTAAAATGTTATTGATTAGATCCTGCCGCATTTTAAAAAAGTTTCAAACAGATCAACTGAGTGAGAATTTGATATTTTCCAACTTCAGATAGTATAGATCATCAGTTCCCCACTGACTTAAAGGTGGTGGGGTTGGGATTCTTCCAGCTGAGCAAGATGTCCACATGCTAGTAGTGATATAAAGGCAATTATGACCTGTCCTTCTCCACTTTAAACCCATCTGGGAGTACGCCAAACACAGCTGTTAAAGAGTTAGGAGTGATTGAGACACCAAGGATATCTGATAGGCATACGGGTATATAATATGGGCAAAAGTATGCCACCAATGGGTGCCAACCAAAAAATGTAAAATGACAATCATTTGGTATATTGATAATAATATAACATAACCCTAGAATCGTAGCAATTTCTATTGTATCATTAAGTGCCAAAAGACTGTTAATTCACAGATACTCATTGTAATAAATGTTTTTTTAAATATCTAAAGGTTTTAAATTATTTAAAATCGGTACTTAAAGAGAAAGGAATTAACAGCCTTTTTGTCCCTTAATGATGTTAATAGAAATGACTGTGGTTTTGTGGTTGGCACTCATTGCTGCCATACTTTTTGATGTATGATTTATTTTTTTCATTGTACATTTCATTTTCAGTGTATAAAATTCATATGATTTCCTTTAAAAAGGAGGATATCTTTGTATTTTATAGTGACAGACAAAATCTGTTAAATAGAGAAAATATTAAATTTCAGTTCAATGCTGTTTTTATACAAGAAGATATCAGTTATTTGGAATAACATGAAAATTTTGTAAAATTTGAATATGTGTTTTATGTAAAAATGTTTTTTTTTGCAATGTACCTGAAATCCTTGTAAAAATGACCCAGAATAGGAAATATTTGTATTTGGGAGTGATAAATCTAATACAATTTGCAGTAAAGGGTTGCTGCTTCAACTAAATACAATTTACAAAATTTCAAACTGCTTTAAATAAGGTCAGATTAGCCTGTTTTATAGACTTCTGGAGACTGGACAGTTTCTGTTCATGGACACTAAGTCAAAAGCACATGGCTGAAGTATAGTAATCAATTAAACCTTATTGTATGTTATATAATAAGTCTTTATATGACATCTTGAATGCTTTTTTAATTGCATTAACTCACAAAGCATAGTATCATTTTTCATTGCCTGAAATAACTACCATCCTGCAATTTCTTTCCATAAAATCAGTTATACTGTATATATACTATTAATGCCTGCTTAAAACAGATCACCTTTCTCTGTCAGGAGTTCTAAACCCTGATGAGAGGATCAGCTGCATTATAGCCTGCATCACCCCATACATGTATAGCAATTTTGGAACAATTGGACGGCAAAAATTTAGCATAAAAATGAAAGATAAATAAAAAAAAAAAATAGAAAATTAAGTGGAAACTGAACATCTCAGAAAATGTTTCATCACCCAAGTCTGTTGAATAACACATGCACTCTCAGATTTATATTACAATAAAGCAATTATAGTAAAAAGTTTATTTTATTCTTTTAGAAGTTTATTGGATTGCTACTGCTGTTCTCATTCTGATCACAGATCTAAGATTGTCACAGTATACAATATTTACTGTATTTAACATAAAGCATAACACAAAAGAATGTGCAGCAGCAAGATGATTAGCTGCCTCACAGATGAAGAGTCGGGTGTTACAATTTCATGTCTGCTCTTTGTCTGTGTTTTTTGCTGTTTCTCCCCAAAAACCACATGATTTATCCTCTGGGTACTCTGATTTTTCTCACACATCCAAAAAGATATTTAAGTTAGGTTATTTAGTGGTTGGAAATTGATCCTTTGTTGGTATGAGTATGGGTGAGCGCACAAATGAGCTCTGTGATGAAGTGGCACCCTATCTGGAACTGTTAACTCACATGAGTCTATTGCTGTCACCCTAGATTCTAATGACCCTGAATTTCATTAAGTGGTTTTGAAAATATTATGCTATGGTTAGTGCTTCTCATGGTTTAGGGATTTTTTGAAGTGCAAAATGCATTTCTGTACTTTTTTGCCCTTTTTAATTTTTTATTAGTGTTGTTATTCATCCATCCATTATCCAACGCCCTATATCCTAACTACAGGGTCACGGGGGTCTGCTGGAGCCAATCCCAGCCAACACAGGGCGCAAGTCAGGAAACAAACCCCAGGCAGGGCGCCAGCCCACCGCAGGGCAGTGTTGTTATCTTTTAATGTTATATTTTGTGATTACCATGCTGCCATTATGATAGTTATGAGTGTTGATATTTTGTAATTCAGGCAGTCTTTTTTGTAGGCAAAGACCACTGTTGTTATCCCTTGATGACCAGATGTAACAGCATTGACACAACGGTATAAAGAATGGTGTTGCAAATTTCCTAGCATCCAAGCTTGTGGATGGTTTGGTGAAAATCTCATGTTGTAGTTATCTCAAACTCTTTGGTAGTGATGGCATTTGTTTGAATTCTACAGTGGTTTTTGGTTTACATTTTTGGGGTAGAGATTTGGTTGGGCTGAACTTTTGGTTTACAACTTTGATACATAATTGAAAACTTTTTTTTCTTCTCCTCATTTCCTGTCCCGTTTTCTTTCTGGTTCTTTACATTATGTATACATTGGCAGAGCAGTGCAGCTTTTGCTTTAAATGATGCATTCAATGCCTTCAAGACAAACACATCAGTACTGTTATGCATGCAAACTGAAGACCTGAAATGGGGTTTGGTCATCCCATTATCGTGGCATTCTGGATAAATGTTGAAATGTCAACAGACATGAGTCTATTATTGATTCAAACACAAATGTCAGTGTTTTGGTAGCATTACTGGACATCAATTACAGAGTAAAAATCAAAGTTATGCTGCAGTCATTTATGTTATCGTAAAACATCTTTGATGCACATCATAACTTTTACCATTTTTGTCATTACGTCACTGATAATAAATTACAACCCCAATTCCAGAAAAGCTGGACAGTATGGAAAAAGCCAATAAAAGAAAACTGGAGTAATTTGACTTGCTTTCACCCTCTACAGTACACAATACAATTTAAGGATTCTAGGAATCTTGGTATTTAAATGGTAAGGTCAAAAGCCACTTTTGAATGTTCTCTCCATGTTAAACTCATGCTTTGCGGTCCTGCGAGTTGACATTTAAGTTTTTGGAAGAACAGCCATCATGTTCCCAAGACCAGAGAAGAAAGGCATCATCCAAGCTGTTATCAGTATCAGGTCCAAAAGCCAGTGAGCCATGGTATGGGGTGTGTCAGTGCCCATGGCATAGGTAACTTTCATATCTGTGAGGACACCATTAATGCAGAAAGATGTGTAGAAGTTTTAGAAAACCATCCAGACAGTGTCTTTTCCATGTATGGTTCTGCATTTTCCAGCATGACAATGGCAAACCACATTCTGCCTAGATAACATGTAAATGGCTGTGTAAGTGGAGAACATTAGTACCAAATTGGTTTGTCTGCAGTCATGACCTGTCTCTGAACATGTGGCACATTATGAAGCACTAAATATGGGAAATGAAGGCCCTGTTGGATTGTGCAGATGAAGACCTGCATAATGGACGAATGGAGGAAAATTTGCTTGCTTAATGTGAACCAACTTGTGTCTTCAGTGCTCAAACACTTAATAAATGTTAGCAATGGAAACAGTGATGTTACACAGTGGTAATGACTTGGCTGGCCCAACTTTTTTGGAGTGTGTTGCCACTCATCATCAGATTCAAGTGTAAATTTTCGAAAAAACAAATTCATAACATAAAAATTAAATAATGCGTTGTAGTATTTTCAATATTCTACAGTATGAATAAAATTTACAAATCATTCCTTTTTGGTTTTATTAGCATTTTCCATACTGTCCCACCTTTTTTAATTGTGGTTAATCACAATGATTAAACCATCCTAGTAATTTGAGAAAATCTGTGTGGATGGAATGCCCCACAGAAGCTTTCAAAAGTAAAAAAAAAAATGTGTATTGGCAAATATTTGTCATCTTTACTTTTAAAATTTTTGAAAGCATTTTGGAGAATCTGCAATGGTTTAATACTGTCAAGCCACCAGTTCTGATTTGTTTACTCATGCAGGACTTGATGTGGGTTTGGATGCTTCATGTTTTACAGGAATATGTGTGCAATCAGTTTCCAAATTACCACATACAATGACTTGGTTAATGAGGTCCGATATTCTTTGTTGTAGCACACATATAAAATTACTGATCATCGAAATAAATGGAAAAACAGAATGGTGTGTTCATATACTGTATACAATATATCCTTTACATTGGTTGTACTGTAAATGATTATTATTACCAAACATTAATGATAAACCTGCTAGTCGACTGAATAGATACTTATTTGGCTAATCTCTACCACAGTAGCATTTAAAATGAAAAGATTTATAATATGTTGCCAATTTGTTTTTCTTTACTTTGAACTTTATGAATTTTAGGATTTCTTTTAACGTACTGTACATGTTCAGGACTTGGTTTGAGATTAACTCAGTGTGCATTCAGGTTCATATTTGTGCTTGTTAGAAGAGGGCAGAAAAAGTTTTTTACATATTTTTGAATTTATGTTTTACCTCATGCCTAGTAAAAACAACTTTGATCCATTGATTGCTCTCAATGACATTGAAATTGGGTTTTGGAGATTTCAGTTTTCAAGTAGTATGAGCTATGAATCACAGGAAGATGGTATGCAACATTTTGTCAGTAGAGTATATGCACCCTTACTTCCCACCAGGGTTATTCTGTCAGAATCACAGAGTATGTTTTGTATGAAAACACTGGTACTCATTCTGCCACCACCAGTTTTATTTGGCTTTGTAGGCTGAGCCCTCTCACTGACTGTCGAATCTCTGCTACGAACTTGAGCTTACCTACATAAGTGCAGTCTTGCTACTGTAACAGTTCACCAGTACAATGCACCTTGGCATTACCTATTGAAGTAGCACAGCAATAATACAGTCGTGGCCTGAGGAAGTTGTGAATATGGTCAGCCCCTTGCAGTGAGCACAGGTTTGCAAGTGGGCAAAAAGGAGCTTAAGCTTACGAAAAAAGCATTATTTGTATCAAAATAAATAAAATGTGCAGAAAGCAAATCATAAAAATTTTTTAAAAGAATATGCTCCTTTACCTTCAGCATGTTCTCTCACTTCAACAATGATCACCTATAAACACTCCCCATTTTGTATATGAAATATGAGACCCTCTTGAATTACGAATAGGAGAGAGTGAATGTCTGCTATGGTCTGGTCTCAGAAGAATTGGTATGCACTGTTCATCATATAGCACTCAATTTTGTCTTCACATTAATACATTGTTGACGTAACAAATAACACCACGCAATCGCTCCAGTGACTGAGACATATGTATTTAGAAATACTCTGGTGTAGAGGCCATGTGAAATGAAAGATATCAAAGCAAAAATGGCCAAATGCCAAGATGGAAGTAGAACTTCGCTATATCAGTTTGTCTGTGATGTCTGCCAGAAAAATGATTAAGCATTTAGCTATGTAAAAACCTGTGAGCCACAGTAATGCACTAGGAACTGTCTGTGAGAAGATTATCTCAATGATCTTTGTAAGATCCAGGTTTGTAACATTTGAACCAAGATTTTGGGACAGAAAAGATCATCTATCAATGACTGTCACTGGAACTAGAATCTATCCTGCTATTAGTGTCATTATTGGAGTAGTAGAAATCTCTTTCTTCTCCATGCACTTTCATTCCAATAGTCCATATTCAGCAATCCAGCTGTCTGTACCTGCAGTTTACTAGAGATGGGTAAACTTATGAATGGTTTGCGTGCAATTAGAGGTGAATGAGTTATCTCAAGGCTAACTGAAAGGTGTTAAAGAGGACTTGATTGGCAAGAATATTTCTTTGAAAAAAACATAGAAAAAATGTTTATTCATTTATCTTAATCAGGGCCTTGAACTGTAGCCCAGGTTAGCCTGTGCATAAATCCGGTCATGAAGGTAAAGTAGTAATTTTGAAATGTAAAAGAATAAGAAATTCTAAATGTATATACAGTGCTCCAAAGCATGTTAGATATACATGCAAATATTAGCCAGGGACATTAATTACCGTATATACTCATGTATAAGTCGGGTCTCGAAACCCAAAGCAATCAATCATATAATCTGATCCCGACTTGTACGCCCTGTGGAGACTGGCTCGGACACAGACAGGCAGACACGTTCATGTCACCCAACACACGTTTATTTTCACTATTTACATTGTCCATAGGCGGCACGGTGGCGCAGTGGGTAGCGCTGCTGCCTCGCAGTTGGGAGATCTGGGGACCTGGGTTCGCTTCCCGGGTCCTCCCTGCGTGGAGTTTGCATGTTCTCCCTGTGTCTGCGTGGGTTTCCTCCGGGCGCTCCGGTTTCCTCCCACAGTCCAAAGACATGCAGGTTAGGTGGATTGGCGATTCTAAATTGGCCCTAGTGTGTGCTTGGTGTGTGGGTGTGTTTGTGTGTGTCCTGCGGTGGGTTGGCACCCTGCCCGGGATTGGTTCCTGCCTTGTGCCCTGTGTTGGCTGGGATTGGCTCCAGCAGACCCCCGTGACCCTGTGTTCGGATTCAGCGGGTTGGAAAATGGATGGATGGACATTGTCCATATTGTGCTCACAAACCCCAAAGTCCTGGCCACACAACAATGCCTTCTCTCTCTTCAGGCCGCCTCCTTGCCGTCCTCCCGACATCATCTTCCTTCCTCCCGACTCTTGTCCTTGACTGGAGGGAGGCGGCCCCTTTTATCCACACCCGGATGTGCTCCAGGTGCACCCCGGCAATCTTCCATAGACACTCCCCAGTGTGGCGGAAGTGTCGGCTGTGTACCCGGAAGCACTCCGGGTGTCCCCTCTTCTCTTCCCCCCAGCACTTCCTGGTGTGGCGGAAGCACTGGGGTCCAGGGTCCCCAAGGCATCAGGGCACCCCCTGGCGGTGGCCACGGGCCCCTACAGGGTAGAACTTCCAAGCTCTGTACCCGTGGCCTCCAATACAACCAGGGAGGACACCCCCTCGTGTCCTGGAGGAGGCACAAGCCCTCCTCCACTCCTCCTGGGCGTCCCGGCCGGGCATGGATGCCCGCCGGGCACCACAGCCCGTTCAAAAATGCGACAATTAATTTTTAAATAAAAAGCAATTTTTTCAGATTAAAGGATTGCAAAAGATAACAGAAGAGCAGGAGGAGAAAGAAGGTTAGAGCTTGTGAATAAGCAAGGAAAAGGAGAAAGGGGACAAGAAAAAGATACATTCTCAAAATAGATACTTTCTATTTTTCAACTTCTAAAGCACTTTGAACTCCATTGTTGTATGATAATATGTTATATAAATAAAAGTTGTTATTATTGTATATGGGAAGCTCATCCAGCCATATTCTGGCCAATGGCACTTGTAGAACCATTGCCCTTTTCTTGGAGCCTGTGACCTGTGTATTTGGAAGTAGTATGGGGATCCCTGCCCCTACCTATGCTCAGCTGAGCTTTATTCGGCTCTCCGTGTCACTGGATAATGGTATCTGACGAACGTGAGTGTACGGACTCACACCCTGCAGTGTCAGGAAACCTGATCTTCCTCATGTGGCACTCCTTTCTGCTCTGAGTCAAAACGACCATGTGGGTTACTCTATGCATCAGACAGAAACCCAGAACTCCATATTTCTCTCAAATCCCTCGGAGTGCTGTTCTCCCTGGTGGGACATGCCAACTCCGGGTAATCAGACACTGTACTCCTGTCCATTGTCAGAAGCCCAGCTACTTGCCACCCTTCAGTCCAATCCAGGGTCAATTCTCTCTGGGTTCCTCGTTCCTGTACAGTACCAGTGACACCCACCTACACCACCAAATCTACCTGGGTGGAGAGTCCTGCCCCAAACATCCTCAGGTATTCCTACACCATCTTCAGTGGCACCATGACCGTCATCTCCATCCCCTTGATTGTCTCTTAAGAGGGTCAAGCACCTGTAATAGAGACCGTATGGGCTGGAACATTCTTTCCTTCTCCTGTATGTCCCCAACACAGTTAGTCATTTTGGCTGGCCTCTCTGGCCCATGCTCAGTTGGGTGTCTCAGAGACTCGGGACAGCCATTCAGCTGGCTATCTGGTCCCACCTTCACCAATTTACTGGCGGGAGTCTGGCACATATTCCCTGACCCTTTAACTGCTTTGGAAGTGATGGTTTGAATACTCACCTCCCCGTTTCCCTTCTGCAGGTTCCTGTCTGTTGGTCTGAGGATCAGGCAGTATGAAGGCCACACACATTTTGCCAGGTTCCTCTGAGCTGCTCTCGAGGCCATAGTTCACAAAGAGGGCCCAGAGGCTTTCCCATCTGGAGTAGATTGAATGGACACCGTCATCATTTTGTCCATGGTCTCAAAAGGGCATCGGATGGGATTGGGAGTCTGGATATCAGTTGTCTAGGGGGTATGAATGAGCATAACACTCCCAGTGCATATGTACTTAAAATACATCACATACCTATCTCTGTGTCTGCTTGCCCTCCTTTCTCCTTCTTGGTAAAGTTGTATATGCCACAGAGCTCTTGCGTTGGGGTTTCGACACAAGAATTTTCTTGGAACAGTTCCCTGCCACTTGTGTTCATTTCCAGCTCCCCAAACACCCGACACACTCAGTCTCAGACACGAGTTCGGCAAACATGAGGATTTATTTGGTGTAAAATGCTTCCCATTAAGCATTTCCCACAACACCAAGTACAAGTACAATTCAATACTGTAAGCACTCTCTGCCTTCTCTCTGTCTCTCTCCCTGCCTCCTCTGCTTCTTGCAGCAAGTTTTGTTCTCTTCCTCCTGACTGTGGCTCGTGGAGTTGTGGCAGGCAACTTGTGGTTTTCTGAAGCTGTACTCCGAAAACACTTCCGGGTGAGGCAAGAGCTTGACAAAGCAAGGCTCCCCAGGCACAACACCATCCCCTAGTGGCAAACATGGAACACATCAGGGCTAAGTCAAGGAACTCCAGTTCCCACGATGCCCTGTAGGATTCTGTGGCACTGCCATAACCCAGTGGGGAGACAAAGCCCTGTGTAAGCTGTCTCCCTCTGTCTTTCTACACTGTGGGCATCCTGGGAAAGGTTCCCAGGCAGCGCCGTTTACAGTTGGTAATGTGCATTGTCATATGCCAATGCTTTTCCATAAAGAAAAACTTTGTTTTGCTGCTTCACCAAGATTTATTGTAGTACACATGATTTGATAGTAAGACCATTCTAGATTGAATATTTGCTTTGATTTTAGACCTTCATTTTGGTTCAGACGATCAGTCTTTTTGTCTTGTTGGCATCTGACCTCAATCTGTTATTAACAGTTACAATTTTCGGTGTCCCACACAAAGATTTTTCTTATTTCAATAATTGCTGAAAGTAAGAAGTACATATAAAAGAAAATCAAATTAAGAAGCAAAAAACAAAACCCTAAAAATTTAAATAAAGAACTAATTAGCCTTAGCCATAACACATAATCCAAGTGTACAAATATTAAAGCTAAAACTACGTATTATTCAAAAAGACAACCTGCCTAAGACAAAATGTACTAACAGAGAGCAGAAATGTCCCTAATCAAATTATTCTCACTAGAAGCAAGACTTGAGCATACTTCATGTTTTTAAAACAAAAGAAAGAAAGCACAAGATGGTTGTGCTGTTACAAGGAGACAAGTAAATGAAAAAGAAGATTTCTAATGTCAGTATTTTTTCGCATGAGAAGCTAAAGTTTTTAGAGCTTCTAAGGCTGTTTAAGAGCTAATTAATTTATGGCTTTGTCCAGGTCCTTTTTTATTTTTGCAACCAAATCTCATCCTTTGTGTATATTTCTATAATCCCATTGAGAGCATGACTTTCCCAATAATTAGAAATGTATGCAGATCTTGAAGACGAGAAAATTTGCTTATGGTGAAATTGAAGATACAATATACCTCAACTTTGCAGTTTTGGCTTTATCAACATGAGCCAAGGTCATGGGACATAACAAAATTATTAGAAGCAAACACAAGTAGGAAAATTCACAGCCAAAAAGTAGACAGAATGGCAAAAATCCAAGGCAGATAAAATAAAGACCATAAAACAGGATAAGAAATCAATAATAAAGCAGAAGTCAAAACAAGTGACTTAAGACACATTTCATGTTTTTTTCTGTAAAAAGAGACATGAATTGTGTTCTGACACTGCTAAAATGTGCAGAATGAAAGTGAAAGACTTATCCAGGAAATGAAACATAAGTTAAAGAAGTCAAAAAGTACTATTGTCAAAGCCAAAGAAACAAACTAGAATTAAAATCATACATAAATGCTAATTTCATTAGGCCTGAAAAACATCAACATAGAACATCAGAGAGTCTTTTTCCACAAATCTACAATCTCAGAAAACAAGACAAGCGTGACACGGGTTTATATACTTTTGTGTCAATAGTGTTATTATGTGGGACTTCTGGGGACAATCCTCTAATGTCCTAATCTCATGCACTATTGATGGTTGCTTAAAATGGTAATATTGTGTAGCGGGAGCAAAATAAAAATAAATCAGTAAAAAATAGTAACATTGGTAAAATGTTTTAATGTAGAAAATTAAAATAAATTCTAATTCTTTGTGATCCATAACAAAAGAAAAACCTGAAGATGAAAAAAAGTATTAAAAAATGTAAAAACAAATATAGAGTCACAACAGATGGCAAGTGCATACCTTCAGAACACAGCAACTGCCTGGTAAAAGCAAAAGAAACTATTGCACTTGCTAATGACTTTTTAACTTTATATTATTTAAAAAGTGTGTTATTAATCATTATTAATTTATAAAAAATATAAATTCCCTCTTTTAAAAGGTGAATGGCAGAGCAGTAAAAAGGAGTCAAGCAAAGAAAAGTTCCAAATCATTTATTTTTCAAAATAATAATATTCTTAAAATTAATAACAGAGGATTCCTACTAATTAGCATCAAATGTCAATACAAAGCAATAGAGTGAGGTGAGATTGATAGTAGCTCTTTGCAAGTTAATAGTTTAGAGCTGAGAATGGGAAGCACAAAAAATGCATTTTCCTCCAAATCACAAACCGGTGTGGCATAATCAGAAACAGGACCTGAAATTGTTATATCTTGAGAGATATTTCTCTGTGGGCAAGTCATATGAACATAGGGGTCAAAGACTAAAACATCTTGCCTGGTAGTTTTCCATGGACATGTCATGGCAACTAAAGTACCATAGTAACTGTATTAAGTTAAATATGTCTTTTATGGAAGAAAAGAGCAGAATCAGCAGAAAGGAGAAACACTTTATTATTATTTGTTGAGGTGTACTTAACTCGGGACAGAAACCATCTAAGGAAAGTTGTGCCTAAATTTAGAACCTGCAGAACAACATTCTGGTACATTATCCAATGTTGTTCTACTGTTTTTCTGATGATGTACCAGTTCTGGATGGATTGCCATAGCAAGTGATAATGCTAAAAATGGCATCATGACATAATGGTGAAATTGTTGAACTTATTTAGGAAAACATCTAGATAAAAGCAAAGGCTGGAATTGAATTCTTCAGGTAATAAAGCTCCAAAACAAACATATCCTTTGCTGAAAATCCTTGAGGAAGTCCTATAAACACTTGAAAAACAACTATCATAACAGTTGTGTAATGACCACACAGGGAAGCAGCAGTTTTCAATAGGATGGAATCAGAGATGGAACATAATAGTTTTAATGAACCATTGTTAAAACTGGGAGGACCTGATTCAAATAAAGAATGTTCAGGACTTGTGACAAAAGTGTAAGTCGAGAGACGTAGTGAATCAAAAAGAAGAACATGCATAGATAGAAAATGCATAGATTTGTTAAAGTGAAATCAGTCTAATCAGTTTAACAATGGAAAGAAAATGACAAATCACAAAGTTGATTACAGTATGTAGGAGAATGGCTATAATGTAGGATAATGGCTATAATCAGAGAAAATTTCAAATTGTAAGTTATTTTTTTTTAATCATTTGAGGAATCTATGCATTTAATTGAATTAAATTAATTCTTTAATGGGCATCCCACGAGTTTAGTCACTATCGCTAAATCAATGAAAAAAGTATTTTGCCAAATTTGTATATAAATAATGAAAAATTGGTAAAATAAAAAAAAAATAGTTTGTGTACATTGGTCTCAATCATTCAACCATTTGATTGAAAGTCCAACACACTAACCACTTGACAAACACCACTAATTCATATACATGTGTGTTGGCTAAACGCACTATATATAATGTGTATTCAGTAAAAGTATAATAAAAGGAAATGAGAAATTTAAATTTGACATAATTAATGTACAGGTCCCAGGTCAAAACTGATGGAATGTTGCATTGTCACTGGAGATCAGCATGCATGCAAAGTTTGAAGGAAATCGGTTCAATAAAAGTAGGAAAAAAATTGATTGCAAATTTGACCCAGACAAACAGAGAGGGCAAGTTGAATAAAAGCATGCAATAATAATAATACAAATAACAAAAAAACTTTTAGGAGTAAATGAAGGCTTTTATGGTAATGCCTGTAAAGGGCTTGCTTTGCACACCATAACCCAAAGTGGTCTGAGTGAGTGCCTAACAGTGTACTAAATACTGTGAAACAAGGAAAAACATTGAACAATCTTCTGACTAAGTTGATTTACTTTCCTGTGACCAGTCCTACAAAGTTTGTTTGTTTTTTTAAAGAATCCACTACTCAGATAACACAAATGTCACAACATTTCCACAGTTGTAAACATGGCTGCAGCCATGCACAAACAGTCACAAAATGGTGACCATACAAAAAAAAAAAAAAAAAATTGGCATATCCAGAATAATGATCAACTAATTATCAAGAAGAAAAAAACATGCGAACTTTACAAATGACTTGACTAAGGCAGTTTAAAAATGTAAATTCACCACATCAATATACTTCAAATCAAAACAATGCTGAAACACTTAAAAATTACAAACTAAAAAAAATGAGGTGATAATACCCTTTAGTGGCTTTCTTAGATCTTAGAAGATAATATAAAATGACCAGGCCAGCAAAACAGCAAGATAAAAGCAAATAAGAAATGACTACAAAACAATGTAAAAATGCCCATGTAACCTGAAGGCTCAGTTTTTATGTAAGGCTGTTGCATATTCTGCCCCATATGTTACCATGTATCTCTTCATTTTCTGCCATGACAGCTGAAGGACTCTCTGACAAGCCTTTAGTAGTTAGTGTAAGGTTATATAGCTTTAGACTGGAAACAATGGCTAAGGGTGAAACTGAAAGATAAACATCAATTAGAAAGTTCATACTAAACAAAAACAAACAGCAGGGATGGATGTAGTCAGGAAGCACTTTGCAGCAAGCAAAAACCGTATACAATTGGACAGTAGTAGCCGAAGTCAGAAATGAGGCAGAAATCAAACCAGAATCTCCCATCATAAATCAAAATACATGCAGGATACTTGAAAGCTTGAGACTACAAACTCTTGGTATTTCTAATACACAAGTCTATGTGCATCTTGCATTTCCTTCATAACTGATATTTTCTGGGATCACAGTAAAGAGGTTGTGCCAAGGATATACTGTGTGTGTAGGCGAAACACATTATGTACAATATAGGCATGTTGAAGCATTAGAATGGCCATAGTGCAGAGTATGAAGCTCTTCCTTTATTAAATATTATAATCAACACTGTTGGATAATTGATATCTGCTAAAGTTAAAATGTAATCAATGGGAAAATTGTTGCCCAGACTCTCCATTCCAGCATCATTTGTTATTGAGGGGAAAATAACACAACTTGCATGGAAACTGGACTTCAAAAATGAGAATGAACAATTAGATTTACTTTTCATAAGGTGTTTTCTGGAAGTTAGGTATAATGATTCCTGGAGTTCCTTATACCATAAAGTGGTTTCCCTCATCATTTGTAAACAACAGCAACATTTATTTATATAGCACATTTTCATACAAAAAAGTAGGCTCAAAGTGCTTTACATAATGAAGAAAAGAAAAATAAAAGGCAAAGTAAGAAATTAAAGTAAGACAACATTAGCTAACATAGAATAAGAGTAAGGTCCGATGGCCAGGGAGGACAGGTAAAGACAGGTAGGACTTCATAGCCACCTAGGTCCCGTAGGAGGAGATGTAGAATGATAGCCTAGAGATCCCACCATCATTCCTGACCACAAACATGGTCTCGGCCTGCTGACAGAAGGTCCTGTCTAGGGTGTCTAGTCCAGTATGGAGTTGGATGGAGGAAGATAAAAAAGGAATCATCTGGGAGGAAGAGAGGATAGGGTCAGAAGAAGAAGCAGAGAAGTCTGTGTTGTGATATACTGAAATGAAGCACAGAGAAAAATAAAATACCACTTAATATGGGAGTGACTAAAAAAGAGTGACAGAATTTTTCATTTTTATGTTATAAGCATTGGTTTTTCTAGCCTCTACCATAAAAATGAAAAAATCAAGGTAAAAAAATACTCAGTCCCTGGTCAAAAATGCCTTTCTTTAACTCCTATGAGAAATGAAAAAAATTATTTTTCTTTGATCTGAATGTACATTGCAATGCAACCATCTTAAATAAGAATGGTGCAGTGACATCAGGCGTCCGGACAATATTTGAACACATGATTAACAATGAATGTTGCTGCTAACAACAGAATGGCACCAGCCTAAAAGTAACCGATTCAATATAGTGCAGTAGTGTTGTGGTCACAATAAGAATACAATTATTCAAAATGTAGAAAACAAACAGAAACAAACAAAGATCATAGCACTACATGGGAGCAGTGAGCTCTTCTAGGTAAGTATGTTAGTCAAACCCAGTTATTGTGGGCTTAAAGTCTCTTGTATATAGGCCTAGAAAAGTGTAGTCCTGGGTTAATTTAATTGTGATTGTATGTATTGTATTGTACTTCCTAAACTCTTTACTCTGTATTTACTTACTTTTTGTAATGCTTTTCCTTTTTTATATTGGCCTCCTTAACATTTTTATGTTAGGGCTGCTGAAGAGCACCACATATAGCTTTATATATTATTAGGTTGGTTGAATCAAAACAGCAGAATAAACAAAACTATCATAATCCAAAAAAGCAAACCTCTCTAAACTATTTAACAAAGAGCGAGGAAATCAAAATTAATTGTATCATTTCAGAAAACATCCACTCATCAAAGACATAATTACAGTTTCTGCCAACATGTCAGATGCAGAGATACCAAAGTCAAATAAGATACAGAGTAGAAAAAGCACCAAATGTTCTTTTATTCCGACAACTATTAATCTTATTAATAAGCTTTATTTTAATAGGCAGCTGCAGGTCTAACTTACTGACTCTATTCGTTCCATTTCTGGTAGTAATTTGTTTTATTTTTATTCAAAACAGTTTAATATTGTGTCATGTACCCTTGGTCATAACTGTCTGGTATTTATTATGTATGAGAATATGTATTTTTGTTAAAATTAGTCTGTTGTACTTTACATAATGTCTTGGGCTATTCATTACAACCCTGTTAGCAAACAAATCTCCCTCTTGAGGCAATAAAGCTTGAACTGAATTGAATTTCTACAGTGTTTAAAAAGGTATCATTTTTGGAAGCTTGGAAGACTTCCAAATCTGAATTTTTTCTCATTTTGTTTCAAATGGTTTAGATGGCAGAGTTTTCATTTTAGCTAAAAAAATGTCCCGTTATTTCAGATATTTTATGTATCTGGTTTTCTTAATGTTTGCATTTTATACCTGTGTGACGGATGGCCAGGGCCATTCACCAGCCGGGACACTAGCTGGGTGGAAGGATTGAGAGAGAGAGCACATTTGGGGCATTATCTTTCTTGGGACACTATTGGGTAGCCCCCCCACCCGGGTTTCTGCAGCACCACATATTCTGGAGGGCATGCTGGGAGTTCCATGGAGCAGCCCTGTTAGGTTCCATGGGCACCGCCAGGGGATGCTGCAGGTACGGCTATGCCCTTTGTGGCACAGTTTCCGCCACACCCAGAAGTAATGCTGGAAGAAGGTTGTAGAGCACCTGTGGCACTTCCGGGTGCCCTATAAAAGGAGCTAGCTGTCCCTACTCGAGGAGCCAGAGTTGGGAAGAGGTGGACAGAGCTTGCTGGAGGAGGAGTGGAGGCAAAGCAAGAAAGAAAGAGAAAGGAAGGAGTGTGTATTGTGCTTGGTGCATTGTACTGTGCTGCTGTGGGAAGCAGGGGAAAAGCTCTTCACCACTATAATAAATGTGTTCTGTGCTTGAACGTATGTCTCTGCCTGTCTAGGTCAGGATTGGGGGAGCTGGAGCGCCCCTGGTTTCCACACCTACTTATAATTATCCTCCATCCATCCATTAAGATAACCGCTTGTGATCATAGGTAAACTTCAAACCTGAACCTTGCTTTCATCATTGCTTTGCTCATGCAATCATCATTTGGCAGGATAATATTCTGCCTGATGTAATGATTACCTGTCACTTCCTAGATATCATCCATCCAACATGTTCATCTTCCATTCCCCTTCTTTATCCTGCTCTCTTCCACAATCTTACATAACTCCTCTACAGCCACCTTTCCAGCAATATGGCAAAAGAATTAACACTTTATCTTCATTTTAATTAAACTTGCTATTAGTAATTATTCTTAACTGTTTACATATTCATTTTGATCAAATTTACAAGTTAAACATTGAATCTTAGAATTGTTTGTATTTTACATTATTTTAACTACTTTCAACATTATAATATTTTAAAAACATATAAGAGTTAATGCTCGACACAGATACAAACATAACTGAACTGAACATAACTTTGCAGGAGCTGGGTTATACTTGACTTGCTTGCTGTAATAGTGTACAAGGATAAAAAATTAAAAACACATGGCCGAGATATCTCTTGCTATCTGCAGCTACCCTCTAAAACACACATAGCTGTGATCTCTTGTCTCAGAAACGTTAAATGTTACTCCTTAACAATCTCTAGATGATAATATCTCCTGAACAAATAGGTATCGCTAGCTAAGCAGAGGCAAGGTACGCTTCAACACGTGGAGAGTGGCAGACCGATTCAAACTGAGGTTGGCGCATGAGTGAGGATGGCCCCACCTGGCTTCCTACTCCTGCGGTCCCACCTCCCCCTTCCTTCAGCCTGCAGCCTCTGTCTTGAATTCATACGAATAAATTGCTGCTGCAAGTGAACTATGATATGTTGTCTGATGAGAGAAGTTGCAAAATCAACCGGAATGTTCCAGCAAATAATAGAAAAAACCCGATCTAAATCCGTTAATTAGTTCTCTCGTGATAAGCGGACATACATACATATAGACAGACAGACAGGCGTTGGATTTTATATATAGAGAGAGAGATGGTATGGTTAAATAGCTACTATGGAGTTTAGTTTTGTGTCACAATCAGACAGAACTGTAGACTTAATGGATTTGGATATGTCAGTGGAAGCTGACTACACTACATGGTTTACTATCTGGTTTTGTTTTTGTTTGATAAAAACAAGTATAATCAAAAACAGATACTGAATATGAACAGTTTTATACAACTTCATAATTTTTAAAATATTTTCTATATCATTTGTGCTGAACAAATGTGTGCTGATTGTTGGCACTTTTTTATCTTTTCCTTTTATTGCCCAGCATGGGCTAATTTGTAATGAAATTTAGGTGAATTTTACTCTAAATGTCTATACCACACAACATATTTTGCTCCAAGACAATGTGCTTATAATGAATGCCTTCAATACTGCATTCAAAAATTTCCCATAATGGGCTTTTTATTTTCTACCAGCTATATTGATCCCTGATTTAATCTCAGGCACATACAATTTATAGACAGAATTTTGCCACCTACAGGCCTGAAAAGGTATCAAAAATCAGAAAATAGATTGTACTGTGTTCTGACAGGTGTGATCATGAAAATCATAGGGACTTAGAAAGAATAGGGCTCCACCCCACCCAGCTGTATTGAGGGAAGCAAAGAAAAAAACCATTTAGTGTCAATTTTAGGGGCAGTGAGACTTGAATAGTCCATGCATATGAATAGTAAACCCTTAATGAGCAGAGAAAGAGTAGGTAATAGGGACAGGCACAATACGACAGAGACAGCATCTGAGATTATTAATAATATACACATTATCTAAACCTGTTTATCCAGAGCCACATGGCAGGAAACCTTGAGCCTAACCCAACAGGTTTGGATGCAAGACAGGAAAAATCCCTGGTATGCAATAAGTATGATATGGCTAATGTTATGAACAAAAATAATGTGATATTTCAACTATCTACTTTGAGAGAGAGAGAAAAAAATTGAAAAAAGGGGGGAAAATATTTTAAAACATAATTCTGCTGCTGGATTATTTTCACAATATCTGGTATTTTGAGCTGTGAATATAAACTAAAAAGAAAATTAATAAATAGAAAATAAATACAAAAACCCATTAGTAGGTTTAGTTTTTCACCAGTTGGCAGACTCTTTGACTACCTACCCATAGTTAGACACTGTAGAGACATTGTCAGCTCCAGAATTTTACAAGGTTTGTATCACTTTGTTGTTAAACGATTTTTTTAAAGCAAAAGTAATTGGTCAGCAACAATATGCTGATCTTGTATGATCTAGTCAGTCTCTTGATTGGTGCCGTTTTATTTTCAGAAAGGATTTTTCCTGTGCCACGTGGCAGGTGAATTATTGTCAACAAAACACATGCACCTGAGAATAAACTGAAACATTATTTATTGTGATTTTTCTGTCCATATGGTTTTGTTGACCATCACATTCCGATTTCAGCCATTTGAATTACATCTTGATATACAACAAACACAAAGAAAGGCTGCACAGTAAATCGCTTTCTATTTCACGCACTTTACACACCCACATTCAGCTTTCTCTGTCACCCCAAGATATGTGCAGGTTACGTTAATTGGCAATTTCAAACTCACCCTGTTGCTGTTGGTGTGTCTGAGTGGGCTCTTAAATGAAATAGCACCGTGTTCAGGATTGTTTCCTGTGACAGGTCTAAGCACATTTGACGGTGTTATATTATGATAAATAACTGAGGAGTATTATCTCATCCAAGATTCTAGTGTCAATGAAGCAGCATTCTGTTAACATCTACATGCCCCCCTCCCCCCTTAATTATTGGTACCCCTGGGAAAGTAGAATAAAAAGGTTATAACATTTTCACCTTTTGATGAATTACATTAGTGTAAAAAAAAAACAAGGGAAAACCAACATTTTTTTATTCTGAGAAAAAATAATTCCTCATCAAGAAATAATTATTTTTTAACAAATTCACAAATGCCATGATTATTTGCATCCCTGCATTTAATAATTTGTACAACCTCCCTTTGCCAGTAAAACAGCACTGAGTTTTCTCATGTAACATCTTGTAATGTTGCATAATAAAGAGCAGAGAATCTGAGACTATTTCTCTTTACTGAATCTCCCCAGATCATCCAGGGTCCTAGGTCCTCTCTTGTGCACCCTACTCTTCAGCTCTCCCCACAGTTTGTTAATGGGGTTTAAGTCCAAGGACTAAGATGGCCACAGAAGGAGCTTGATTTTGTGTTCCTTAACCATTATTGTATTTATTTAGACATATGTTTTGGATCACTGCCGCTAACACATCAAACAACGACCAAGTTTTAGTTTCTTTGAAGAGGCGGTGTTGATTTTAAATTTTAAATCTCTTAGAATTTGATAGATTCAGTGATGCCAAGTTCCCTAACAAGGTTGCCAGGGCTTTTAGAATAAAACAACCCCGAAACATCACAGAGCCTCCATGACACTTGACATTGAGGATCAGGCTGTTTTTGGTATAGCTGTCCTTTTTAATGCTACACCCACTTTGAGTGTTTGTTGGCAAAAAGTTAGTTTTTCACTTTGTATGACCATAGAACATGGTTCTAATCAAAGTTACAGTAGCATTTAGCAAACTTTGTGCTTAAATGTTTGTGCCATGTTCCGAGCCTCCATTGTCGAAGGAGCAGAACGTAGCTGTGGCCGCAAGGTTGTCGGTGCCTCTCGTGGTGGCAATCCACGAACCCGGTGGTGGACACCTAAGGTTCAAGAGGCCGTCAAGCTGCAGAAAGAGTCCTATCGGGTCTGGTAGACCAGTGGGACTCCAGAGATAGCTGAGGGGTACCGGCAGGCCAAGCGTGTGACAGCATCAGCTGTTGCAGAGGCAAAAACTCGGGCATAGGAGGAGTTTGGGAAAGCCATGGAAAACAACTTTTGGTCGGTACAGAGAAGGTTCTGGCTAACCGTCAGACGCCTTGGGAGAGGAAAGCGGCGCTCCACCAACACTGTGTACAGTGGAGATGAGGCCCTGCTGACTTCAACTGCAAACGTTATTGACCGGTGGAAGGAATACTTCGAGGACCTTCTCAATCCCACCAGCATGTCTTCCTTAGAGGAAGCAGACCTGCAGGACTCCAGGGGGGGCCCGTCCATAACAGGGGCAGAGGTCACCGAGGTAGTTAAAAAGCTCCGAGGTGGCAGGGCCTCTGGGGTGGATGAGGTTCACTCTGGGTTCCTCAAGGCTCTGGATGTTGTGGGGCTGTCCTGGTTGACACGTCTCTGCAACATCGCATGGACATAGAGGGCAGTACCTTTAGATTGGCAAACCGGGGTGGTGGTCCCCCTTTTTAAGAAGGGTGACTGGAGGATGAGCTCCAACTATAGGGGGATCACACTCCTCGGCCTCCCCAGTAAGGTCTATTCAGGGGTGCTGGAGAAGAGAGTTCAGTCGATGGTCGAATCTCGGATTCAAGAGGAACAATGCAGATTCCGTCCCGGCTGTGGAACACTGGACCAGCTCTACACCCTGGCCAGGATCCTGGAGGGGGCATGGGAGTTTGCCCAACCAGTCCACATGTTTTTTGTGGATTTGGAGAAGGCATTCGACCGTGTCCCTCGAAGCATCCTGTGGGGTGTGCTCCAAGAGTATGGGGTACAAGGTTCGTTGTTACGAGCCATTCAGTCCCTGTACAGGAGGAGCAGGAGCTTGGTACGCATTGCCGGTAATAAGTCAGACTCGTTTCCTGTTGAGGTTGGACTCCACCAGGGCAGCCCTTTGTCACCGATTCTGTTCATAAGTTATATGGACAGAATTTCTAGGCACAGCCAAGGAGTGGAGGGGGTCTTGTTCGGTGACCTCAGAATCTCGTCTCTGCTATTTGCGGATGACGTGGTTCTGTTGGCTTCATTGGACAGTGACCTCCAGCTCTCACTGGAGCGGTTCGCAGCCGAGTGTGAAGCAGCGGGGATGAGAGTCAGAACCTCTAAATTCGAGGCCATGGTTCTCAGCCGGAAAAGGGTGGAATGCTCTCTCCGGGTTGGGAACACATTACTGCCTCAAGTAGAGGAGTTCAAGTATCTCAGGGTCTTGTAAACGAGTGAGGGAAGAATGGAGCGGGAGGTTGACAGACGGATCGGTGCGGCATCCTCAGTAATGCGGGCTCTGCAACAGTCTGTCGTGGTGAAGAGAGAGCTGAGCCAAAAGGCGAGGCTGTCGATTTACCAGTCGATCTACGTTCCTACCCTCACCTATGGCCACGAGCTTTGGATAGTGACCGAAAGAGCAAGATCGCGGATACAAGCGGCCGAAATGAGTTTTCTCCACAGGGTGGCTGGACTTTCCCTTAGAGGTAAGGGTGAGGAGTTCAGTTATCCGGGAGAGACTCGGAGTAGAGTCACTGCTCCTCCGCATTGAGAGTCAGTTGAGGTGGTTCGGGCATCTGGTTAGGATGCCCCCTGGATGCTTCCCTTGGGGGGTGTTCCGGGCATGCCCCACTGGGAGAAGGCCACGGAGCAGACCCAGGATACGCTGGAGGGATTATATCTCCCGGCTGGCCTTGAGACGCCTTGGAGTCGTCCCAGAGGAGCTGGAGGAGGTGGCCGGGGAGAGGGAGGTCTGGGCTTCCCTGCTTAGGCTGCTGCCCCCGCGACCCGACCTCGGATAAGCGGTGGATAATGGATGAATGTGCTTAAATTGCAGGAAAGGCTTTTTTTCTGGCATGCCTTCCAAATAATCTTTTGACATGTTGGTGGCATTTGATGGCAGTTTTGGAGATTTTGTGACCTCAAGATGCTAGCTTTTTATATTTATCCAAAAGTGATTCTATACCTCTCTTACCATCATTCTCATTGTGCATGGGGGCAAAATAAACTGAAGTCCTCTTTCAGGCAAATTGGTAACAGTTCCAGTTGATCTGAACTTATTAATTATTGACATAACTGTATATGGGCATTTTCACGCTATTAGCTCTTTTCTATAACCATTCCCAATTTATAATAGTCAAAAAACACTTTTCCTTCATAAGAATTGTGTGTTCTTTTGTCTTTCCCAGGTTGATGAATGAACAAAGGAATTTGTCCTCTGTGCCACCTCATATTATTTAGTATTGAAATTTAGTCACCCTGTTTCTTAGCCAGTTCTTCCTTCATGCTTGCAAACAAATGTTTTGTTCAATCTACAGGGTTCTCTAAGCAGTTGTTACAATCCTGCACCTGTTTTTCAGTACCTCTGGATCATTTGTTAAAATAATTCATCCCTAAAGGTCAGTCAATCACCAGTTCATAGTCCTTCTGTTACAGTGGAATGATTAGCATTACTAGACATTGCCTTTTGATGGATCCAATAATATGAATCGAATCATTGGATAAGGTGGAGATGTGGTCTAAAAAACAAAAGTGAATAAATAAAGAAAATGAAGTAGTCAAGTATATAATCAAAAGCTAGCTTATAAGGTTTAAATTTAACAAGAGGCTTGTAAGGAGAATGAGAAATTGGCATTAAGTCCCAGTTTAATATCACTGAACATGTGTCCTAAAGCTGTTTATATAAGAGAGCTAATAATGCTGAACAGGCTCAAGTGATTCAGGAGCAATTAAACAAGTAGAAGGTGTGGCCTGCGGCAAATAGTCCAAGGAAAGTGGGACTGAAGGCACAGTGATGGCATGACATCTATCTATCTATCATACAGTAAGTAGCACAATACCAACACATTTTAAATGTACAGTGTATTGCATGTAATAGAAAGGCACATCATCCTGGATGGAAATGTGCTTACAGTGAGGCAAGAATGGCATTAGAAGCTGAGACCTTTCAGTACAGGTCGGGGCTCTTAACTGTAGAGCCGCACTGTCTAAAATCTGGTATCGCGCCTTGAAGGTATCCAGCACCGATTGCGTTTGACACTGGCACAAAACCTTTTTTGAATTCACCACCCTTGTATTTTAATATCAGTAATCTTACAGACAGGTCTCATTTTGTTGGCCTATCAAACTGAATATCAGGTTTGCCTTAGACGAGTCTGCTTTGATTATCAGAATAATAATCGGTTTTAAAAAGAGAAGAATAAAAAAACATTTTTTGAAATGCAGCCTCTTGAGGTCATAAAGATGGTCATGTTGACTTGAGTCCAACAAACAGACAAGTCTGCTCAGGCGTGAAAGCCTTTGATCTGCTCCAAATGCAAAGGGACATCTGAACTTTCTTTCCCCAGAGATCGCTAATCTCCTCCTGCACCAAAGCATGCCAAAAACGAGCACATTTTGAAAATGGAGGAGTTACTAATGGGGGGGGGGGGGGTAGTAGGACAGCTGCACTCGGGTGGTCTCAGTTGCAAAGATAGCACATAGCACTGATGGAGTGATACTGGGACCTGACCCCCACATGTAACCTGGCAGGTCCCTTCCAAACTACATAGTTTTAAAAGGCTAGATAGTTTACCTCTCGAGGAGGAAGAGGGGGATAACTACTTTTGTTTTACAGAACTAGCTATGGAAGTGAATGGGCATTTCTTAAGAAGCTGCAAAGGTGGCACACAATATGAATATGATATACATATCTGAATCTCAAGACTAACATGACAGGCATATGCAGTGGGGGTTTCTGTGAACTGGCTGGGCATAATACTACCATTCCCTAGTCCTTTCTGAACTGCAGGCTTGTCAAACCTCTTGACTGAAAAGGGAGCTCTAGATAAGTTATGATCGTCTTTGTGATACTGTTGATCATTCATTTGGAAAAGGCAGAAGAGTGTGTTATGGGTAGTATTGGAAGGAATAAGGGAGACAAAGATTTGTTGCAATTGGGAGTTTATTTCAATGAAATATTGAGCAAAAAAGCCACTATGCAGGCTGATGTTGACTGGTAAAACAACCAAAGTAAAATGGATAATTTCCCATACACCATGCCATATGTGATGACCCCAGAAGTAAGATCGTTAGGTTTCAGTATAATCCATAAATTCTCACCTGGATTTTATGTAATACAAGGAAAAGATTAATCTCCAGATCTGGTGCTACTCGTTTCACATTTGCCCATTCACCCTCATGCTCTGCCACCTGGCTCAACTTCATTTGTGCCACCAGGCTCGAGAGCAGATGAATGTTTGGCTTTGTACCCTTGTGACACTTGTTTATATCCTGCTGTATGTTTCCAGGATGGCCCTCTTGTTCCAAATCATGTAAGAAACATTTAGCCACTAGAGAGAGACAGACTTGGTAGAAGCTCAAAGGCAACAGGAAGTATTGTTTAAAATATTCCGGAGAAGGCAGCCAGCAATGCAGACAAGAAAAGGCACAGCTTACAGGAAAACTTTCATATTAGCCTTTGTAAAGACAGCAAAAGCGGATTCTAATAAATGTTGCGGTCACACGCTTTAGAAAGTGCCGCCTCAGGAAGCCCTCGCTGTAAGAGAGCAGCTTGTGCAATTTGTGGAGCTTTCTTTCCTATGATTTCATTTTAAGATCTCGCTCTTGCAAGCCGTAGGTCGTTATTCCTCAATGACTTGAGCTCTTTATTGCAGGCAGATGAATCCTGTCAGCTTCGCTTTGCAGGCTGGAATGCACTTGATGCCTGCAGGCTCAAACTTTTCCAAATGTTTAATTCAGGAAACAGTGTAGTAAGAGAAAGCTGAATATATAATTTAATGTGCCTATAAACTGGTTATGAGGATCCCACTACACTCTTGCCTCTCTTTAAGTGGAATAGAATGCGATATACTGATTAGGATGATTGAGATAGGGCTTCTCACACAGACTGGGGTAATGGCATTAGAAGCCAAGTCACAAATGAGTCCAAAGCTTTCACATCAGCTCCATGATCACTATAGGCAAACTAGAAATTAGTGGGGATGGACACCAAGGGTGAGATGGAACGAGAGGTTTAGGGTATCAAGTAAATGATGGAGCATGTAGGAGAAGGCACTACAGGCAGCCCAGGGTGAGTGGATTATGGTGTCAAACAGAGACTAGGATGACTGATTTAGGGCACCATACACCATGCTTAGTATGTGTTCAGTGAAGTACTTTGTTACTTCACAATACTGTACTTTTAGTTAGTAACATGATCCATAATATTGATTGTGTGTTTTATTTTTTAATTGGCAGACCAACAAAACTAGAAATTATGTAATAAATTACTTGCACACCACTGTTCAGCAAATCTGTTTCTACAAAAATGCTGTTCATAACATAACATAACAAGATCATCAAGACAAGCAAAAGTATATATAAATTAATACCAAACTAGTTTTCAAAAAGTGCAATACCAAAGAATTTTACAAATAATCTTGGTGCAGCTTTAAAAAGTATTTAGATTTAATAATTGTGGCACCTTCTCTTTCAGACAGTTACCTTCCTCTCCATTGCTCACAGTCACATACCTAAACATAAAACAAAGAAAATGGATGTCTGTCCCAAGTGGACTGATATTTCTAATGTCAATAATAAAGTGGATATGTGCAAAACAATAACATTCAAAATGTACTGTATGAGACTTTAGAAAAGTAACATTACAGATTATCTGAAAAGAAAACAACCTGTTCAGTCTCTGTTTTAAAGCTCTGCTGTGGCAGTGACATAAACAAATATTTCAGTAATAAATATGAATAGAATAACAGAAAAATATTTTTAATAGGCTAAACACGTATAAAATAATTAAAAATGCTGCCAAAAACAATTAAAAGGAGGTTTAATACTTTTCAATCCTGAAAACTTCTTCATAAAGGAGATCAAAAAAAAATTTAACAGTGAGATTCTTACCAGTTTGAATTTGGCATTCAGTGTATAGATGTGGAATAGCAGTATTTGAAACAGTGCTTGTGGCTGGGCATGTCAAAACATGGAGAAACAATTTGAATCAGTCCCCTGAAGCCCTGGTTTTCAAATGTTTTGACCAAGGCCACGTCTTTGGCTAGGTAAAAACTTACAGCATCTGTCACCTCTACTTCAAATGCCTTGGTGAGAAGGGTTTGCTTAGGAATTGTTATCTCAGATTGTTTGGATGAGGTTGTTAGACTGTCCACAAGCCGTTTTTTGTGCTTTCTATTCAAATGACTTGGTGTGACTGATGTGTTGATTGGTGTGTTGCCGCCAGTTGTACGAATAATATTTTTTAAAATACATGCAGGATTGGCTCAAGTCAGACTTCACAAATGAAAACATTTCCACACAATCGAAATGGAACCTTACTTTTGGGACTAATTCTTTGTCCTCATCTGTTTATGCTACATCCAAGTCAACAGATATAGGAAGAGGAGTCAAGTAATCATCCAATTAGTATCATCATTTTAAAGGTAGCACTTTAAATTATTAATTATATTGGTTTATTAGTTATATTGGTATTTTATATTCAGTCATTTAGTGAGGCAAAAGTGTGGGCACTTCACATTTACTGTTTGCAGTCAAATATGGCTGAAGAGTTGTATGTCTAAACAAGACCATTGGAGACAATAGGAAAGGGGTGACATATGCAAGTGGGAGTAACATTAAAGTCAGTAGGCTAATACCTCCTGCTAGAGTGAGGAGAGTAGACTAACACTGGCCATCACAGACATTTTGGAGTAAGTGAAATAAGACATGACAAGAAGAGAAGAGTGAATAGGATAGGGAAGCACATGCACACATACTGGGAATAGTAGAACTGGGCAAGAAAATTGAATTGGCAGTGAACGAAATGACTGGAATTGTAGAGTGGACAAAGTGAAAAATGAAATAAATTGAGCGACTGGAGTAGGATATCACAGTGGGAAGAGAGTAAGATAAATCAATTAAACTGGCACAGATTGGATAGAGTGGAAAGCAAGGCTTTTGGGCAGCACATTTCTCGTACTTCTCACTTATCCTCACCAGACTCATACAGAACTTAAGTTACATGGATTAAAATACTTTTGAGAGCAGACAATAACATTGCACTCAATTATTTTCCTGGTATCTGCATGGCCACACTTGCAAATAAGGTTTGAACATGTGTAACGATAACCTGAAGTGAGAGTGCTGAAATGCATCACAGTAGCATTAGACTGGTGCTATAGATGGTACCATATGCAATTGAGAGTCCTTGCAGCAGTTTTCTTTCATTCATTTCATCAAAAGGACAACTTCCCGTCATCAAAATTTCATGATATTTTTAATGAAGCTAGAATATGCCCTCTGTTGAGATTTCGTATTTGAAACAGCAATGGTGTTACCCATTCTTGTATGCCCGTTGTGATCAGATCATACAGTAGGCATGTTTTTGTTCTTAGGATATCCTACTTCTGCGTGGACCTGCCCTGGTTAGGAAAATGGATAGATGGTAAGTTGGATTGATAGATGAAAGGTATCGTACTTAATTAATTACATATTCCAAAGTACAGCATAGTCATAGATGCAGTACCATTTCAGATACAATGGGCCACGCACACCCCATACACTCCCAAACCTTCAAATACAAACATTTTATAAGGTGCTCTGCATTTTCACTTCAGAAAAACACTGGTCAGACTGAGGTTGGCCATCACAGACTTACTGTGATGAATGGAATTAAACTCAGCTCAATTTCCATCCATTGCATAAATAACTGATATTTTTTAAAAATAAAACAAAAACCCAAACACTGATAGTAGAGACTACTAGTAGGTTACTGATGTTCCCTCTAAAGGTGAATCTAATAAAGTGAAACAATGATTCCTAAGTACCTTTCACCATGTTTGGAACAATTAACTCAGCTTCCAACTTACAACTAAGGAGTGCTAACTACAACTTCTTGAATGCTTAAGAAGAAACCTCAACATGTCTTAAAAGAAGACACACTCAAAAGGCTCTTTCAAACTGCTGTGAACATCCTTTAGTAATCTCGGGGAATGGCCATAGAGTATGACATGTAAACAATCTTTACTTTGTAGAAAGAATCCTTGGAATATGCTTTGAGTTTGGACCCTCACCTCACTGTTAATGCATGGATCCCTTGTTTGCTACCCAGAATATTTCCACACTATGAGACAACCATTACCTTCATTTTCAATATGACTGGTTGACACAAAACTTGACATATCCTTTTATTGCCTGCAGTTCCAAAAGAGAAACATCAGTGGGGAGAGAAACCTTAATGAATGCATCAGCATGCTTCTTTTACATGGTTTTAATAAACCCATTGCTGAAGCTGTATATTATGGAGGAGCTCAGGAACAAAAGGTTAGGTATTGGAAAAGGAAGAGCAACTAGTGTTTCTGTTTCCTATTGGCTAGGTAATATCTTTTTGACCATTCTCTACAGTTCTTGTCAGCACCTTAGAGATTTCTTCCAGATTCCTCCTAACTACATTCCCCCTCCCAACCACAAAAATTAGGTCATTGTGCTTAACTGACAAAACTGGGCAAGGCTAGCATGCATCAGGCCAGAATGCCTCTCATTCCTGGCTTTGAAATATGGAAATGTTTGCTCTTCGGCATTTGGAGCTGACTGTAAATGTTGAGTAGCTTAAAAATAACTGAAAAATCGCTTTCTGCACAAGAGTGACCCTTCTCAAGACTTAAGTTCGGAATTGGCCCACAAAGGTCGGCGCATCAAATCCTTATTTGTGAGTTCTTGTGTCAGATCCTTGAAAATTTCAGTACTGTATTGTGAAAGGTTTTAATTGGGGTGTCTTCCAAATTGAGGCAGAAAATGATAACATGAATACTGGAGATGTTAAGTGTGTGCTGTTGAGCTTCATGACGTTTTCTTATGACTACTTATTTTTCTTACTGACTACTATATGGAGTCCCTGATTTACATTCATTTTGCTGCTTTCCAGTTAAATGTTAGAATAACATATGAAAAATGTCTTTCTCAGATTATACAGTGTGGTGGATTGCCGGCTTCTTACTCTGGCCATCACCCCCAGGCCGCCAGGAGGAGCTCTCCAGACAGCATGATCGTGCCCCGAGTTCCAGCAGGGCCTCATGGGCTATGTAGTGTGGGGGCTACCCGGAATCGCTGTAGGGGGGCTCGTGGGCTCTTATGTGCCCTATAACCCGGGAGTACGTCACGGTCACATGACAGGAAGGAACGACGTGCTCCCGGGTTGAAGAAAAGAACTGTTTACCCTGACCTGGAAGGAATAAGGAACTGTGGACTGATTGGGCAGGAACACCTCCGGGTCAGGGTGTATAAAAGGACTGTGGGAAAGCCCAGTACAGTGAGCTGAGCTGGGAGGTAGGGTGGCAAAGTGTCTGGGAGAGGAGGATTGGTATTGTTAGTGATTATTGAGAGTATATGTGTGGTGAGGAGTGTAGAGTGCTTGGTGCACAGAATTATTATTTAATAAATAATAATTACACTTTTATCCGGTGTTTGGAGTGGTACCTGAGGGTCCGAGAGGTGGATCGAGGGCATATCTGCGACAACAGATACATAGACAACCAATTGAAAGCATTCACTGCAGAATCCATTAAATACCCTTCATTGAGAGCATACACCAGTTAGTCCAGGACTAAGGACTCATGGTTCTAAAGTGGCCAAGTGTGAACATTTAATATACAGCCACAGTCATATGCCAGTTCAAGTATAAATGTTCTATAAAGAAACACAGAAACATTTTACATTGATATAAATCAACCCTCCATACTCATCTCACTACCCCAGAGTCTAAGTGTTACATATGTGGATCCAATGGTGGGATGAAATATTTTGCAGGTGAGAACTGGTGCCGGGCGGCACGGTGGTGCAGTGGGTAGCACTGCTGCCTCGCAGTTGGGAGACCTGGGGACCTGGGTTCGCTTCCCGGGTCCTCCCTGCGTGGAGATTGCATGTTCTCCCCGTGTCTGCGTGGGTTTCCTCCGGGCGCTCCGGTTTCCTCCCACAGTCCAAAGACATGCAGGTTAGGTGGACTGGTGATTCTAAATTGGCCCTAGTATGTGCTTGGTGTGTGGGTGTGTTTGTGTGTGTCCTGCGGTGGGTTGGCACCCTGCCTGGGATTGGTTCCTGCCTTGTGCCCTGTGTTGGCTGGGATTGGCTCCAGCAGACCCCCGTGACCCTGTGTTCGGATTCAGTGGGTTGGAAAATGGATGGATGGAACTGAGTGCCACCGAAGAGGAAATGGTTGGTGGAGACTTTTGGGGACCGGAAGAGGACTTGGGATGCTGGGTCTTCTGTAAGTCTGCGGGGGAAAAGGAGAAAGCGTTAGAGTACAGCATCAACACCTGTCTGGCATGGAAATACAAGTGTATGAGACCATAAGCTGTCTCCTATGCGCAATTGTGTGACACTTGATATTTAAGCATTCGTCAAATTCTTGCTCTTTGCAGAAAGCCAGCTACAATTATTGCTTTGAAGACAGGGGGTTCATCTAAACCATTGTACCATAGCTTGGCTGTCAATCTAAGGAAGGCAAAAATAATAAACTGTCAGACAAAAATCAAATGTCAGCTATTGCTTCACTATACCGTCGTAAACACTTCTGGCTGATACTCGGCGGTTATCTTGGAGCTTTGCCACGGAAATACCTATAATATAAGAAAAGCCCACAATGCTTCTGATACATTAGGTCAGACTTTGGACATATTAAGTAGGTGTTATAATTATGATTAAAAACAGCTAAGAGAGAGAGTCAGAGCCCAGGTTGGAGCTGAAAGTGACTTCATACGTTAATCATGAAAAAATAGACTTGATGACCTAGCCTGAACCACATATTGACCCAACTACAGGTGCCGCACTGGAAGTCACTTACTTCAGTGACTGTTTACTCAGAGTTGTTTCAGCTGACTTGCACTTTGTCATAAAAACTGGTCTCTCAGCTACAGAGGTCACTTCTTCCCAGGTAAATGCTCTAATGATACCTCAGCTGGATTCTAAGTAATTAAAATTAATATTGTAAAGGCATTCACACTTAAAATGTTGTGGTTATCTTTAAGAGGCTGAATTCACTAATGCATATTTAATTGTGTTCTGCAAATGGCCCTTCAAAGTGGGCCATGCAAAGGCTGAAAAAATATGTCTGTTAGCCTACAGTACTGTGGAAGAAAATTTACTGTACAAGCCTAGCATATGCTACATTATTGCCTGCAATAATCCTGCCGGGACAACAGGCAAATATCTGATTTCTTCAGGAGCAAAAAATAAATTAAAAAATGTATTTTTATTGTTATCAATCCTCATACTTATTTAAAAACATCCATCTATCCATTCTCATCCCCACTTAATCCTGTCCAGGAGTTTAGCCTGGCTGCATTAGAGGCCAATTTCCAAACAATTTCCAGATATATTTACACTTGAAATGGTTATCTTTTAGCAAATATGAACATGTGGAGTTCTGATTCTCATTATACTGTTATCAGAAGGTAAAGGTGACCTAATGTAAGACATACTGTAACTATAAATATGGCACTTTGGAGTTACTCAGACAACAGAAACTTACCTCTGACTTCAGTACCTAGAATTAGTCTTTTAGATGAGCTTTGAAGACCTTTTTAGAATAGCTTTTGAGAAGATCATTGATTAAGTATTTTGTACAACCTTTCCTTAATCTTTTATATTCTGTAGGAGGAATCTGTGTTCTCTCCTTGGTGTTCTGTCTGCTGCTGTCTGCACAGCCTCACTTCTCCTTTTAAGAGACAGCATGTTTGCCAAGACTTTGTGTTGCGAATTCCTGTAACTTTTTTTCCATGGTTTAATGCAATTTTTCTTGGGGACTTTACATGTTTTCTTTGACTTTGAACTACAGTATGCTGATTTTAACTTCACTGTTGTTTGTAGTTTCCTTACTTCTGGGGCTTATAGTTTTATTTTATTGTTGTATTTTTGTTCTTTCATGACACTGTATTGTTTTTTAGTGAACAGCGCCATTTTGTGATTTCATTGCTAAGATACATTGGTCTACTGTCAAATTCAAGCCTCTCAGAAATCACATCACTGACACAAGTCAGTTTTTGTCCAAGTTTATGGATTCAATGCAAAAATCTTTTGAAAGTGCTGCTTTAATGTCATTTAATAGATGTTTTGGCTGGGTTCTTCTGAGTTTTGATCACATGTTGGTTTTAGTCGGTTGATCATTTGTCTTTTTAGTTTTGACTTTTCCTAGTATTTTGGTTTCGATTTCATCTCCTTTTCCTTTTATCTTGCCCTTGTAGCCTGCCAAATATTTAACATGCCTGAAAGAACTGTCTGGTGCTGCATACCTGAGATTTTTACTCTGCTTAAGATGACTTCTTGGACAAAATATATGGAGGAGGTATTTATGTAAAGCTCTTGTCGTCCTAGATTTTTATACAGCTTTTGACGCTATTGATCATGAGACCTCACTGTTGTAGCTTGAGCATCTAGTGGGACTTAAATGGGCTGCTCTTAACGGGTTCAGGTCATATGTTACTGGTAGACACTTTTCAGTGACTTCCAATTCCTCTTTTTCATCTACTGATCCTGTTAAATGTGGTGTTCATCCTTGATCCATTTTAGGTCCTATTTTATTTTCTATATATCTTTATCCTATAGGAGCTTCTTTTAGGAAGTTTAATATTTTGTTTCACTGTTACAATGATGACATACAGGTTTACATTCCTGTGTGCAATTAGGTAATGAATCGGCTGCACAATTGTCTTGATCTAAATAAAAACAAAATGAAAGTGCTGATAGCTGCAGCCAAAGCTCAAATTGGCCTTGAACTTCTTGGCTCATTCATGGACTTTTGCAAACCTCAAGTTCAGAATCTTGGGGTTGCTTTTGACAGTAACCTCTCTTTTGAGAAACAGATTAAATGTGCTGTATAAATAAATTGACATTGACAAAGCTAATCCGTATAAAACACATTTACTGTAGACTTTCCAAAAGCTTTTGAAATTTCTACATGTACAAAATCCATCTTGGCTTTTGGAATGACTAATGAAATTGGATTATTCATTAGTTTGTCCATTTTCTAGCATACTTATCCAATGCAAGATCACAAGGAGCCCATTGTGGCAACAGTGGACACAAGGTGGAAACCAGTACTCAGTGGGGTGCCAATTTATCGCAGAGCACACTCACATCTTTTATGATTTACAGTCTACAGTTAACCTACAGTTGCCTGAAACATGTTTAGCATTTGGTAGGAAAACCACATAGTCCAGTTTAATGAGATGATCAGAAAGGTGCAGCAGCTTGATGTAAAATGTGGCACTTTGCAGAAGGCTGTTGCAAATGGAGCCACTATTGCACCAGTAATTAAGCCAAAGTTGACTAAATGTTTCTTATGCATTATATGGCCAAAACTTTGTGGACATCACATCTATTTCAACTTGTTGGACATTACCATTTCAAAACCACAGGTATCAATATATTCCTGGCCTCCACTTTGTGGCTGTGACAGCCTCCAGTCTTCTGGGAAGGCCTTCCACAAGATTTTGGAGTGTGTCATTAGGAACGTGTTCCCATTTAGTCAAAAGAGTATATGTGAGATCACATACTGATGTTGAACGAGAACACAAACTTGTCAAACCATATCTTTATGGACCTGGTTTTGTGCACAGAGACACAGACATCCTGGAACAGAAAAGGGCCTTCCCCAAATGTTTGCATCAAAGGTGGAATTGCAGAATTGTCTAAAATACCTTTGTATGCTACAGTATTAACAGTACCCTTCACCAAGGGGCCTAGCCCAAATAGTTAAAAGCAACCCCAGACCATTTACTTTTCACCACTTGCTGTACACAGGATTATGCAGGAGGCGTTTATAGGCATGATGAAAATAACATTATTGCCATTGCAGACTACAGTTACACTCAACTGCTCTTTTAGGGTTACTGCATTAATAGAAAGCATTAGACCTTGCTTTTATAATTGAGGAGAGTTTTTGTAGTCATTCAAAACAATATTTGATGCACATGAATGAAAAGCAATAACCATTTATAATTTTTAAGTTAAAAAGAAAAAATAAAACAATAAAGGATTAGCTTCTTACATTCAAAACAATATCTAGTAACACAGGCTGGAATGAGGTGGTATTAATTTCAGTTTTCCCTATAGGACTAGCTAATGAATTAAAAGATGAGAGTTCTGGTAATAGAAGAGAGTTCAGAAGGTTTAATTAGTCTAACATTAAAGTTAGCCACAAAATTAAAAAAGGAACAGTTGGAAAACAATGTATTACAGTTTAATGACTAAACTTACCTCTGTAGATGAAAAAATGGAATCTCCAGTGGAATTGGGAAAGTCAATTGTCAGAAAAAGAGGAATTTTGTTTTTACTGCAGGATTTCTGTCCATTTGCATAATCATGGCCCATAACTATGGGGATTGCGTGTAAGCTTGCCTGAAGATCCTGTGATTTGGGTGAACAGTTGTAATTCTATCCAGTAAAGAAATAACTTTCTTATGATACTGATGACCTTAGGGAAAAAAACATTTTTCTTAATGTCCTAGTTGATTCTGGAGCAACAGAGAAAATTGCCAGCTCCTATTTAGTTAAGCAATGCAATCTGCAGATTAACTACGCTGCTTCACCGTCTTAGAGTCAGACTACTGCTGGGTGATCCTCTGCAGCTGGATTTGTCACTCCACTGACGAAGTAATCGGTTTTACTAGGGAGTATGTAAAGGAAAAGGCAAAAAGCGTGAAAACCCTGTCTCCAAAAAAGAAATATTCCAGAATTAAACACACCTGAGATTGATTATATAAATATGTAATATTTACAACCAGTTAAGAAGTTAAAGAAAACTTGGAAGAAGAGACACTGAAATAAGACTTCATTAATTAATACATTTACACTAAACCCACAAAAACTAGTAAAAATAAGTAAAAGTAAAGAGCAGAAACAGCACAAAGATTTAATTAAATAAACTAGGGCCACAAAAACCCAGACAGAAATTAAATTAGTTTTAAAAAACACACAATCCAGATCATGAATATCAAGAAACAATAATTCTGCATTTCAAAACACTAAACCTGATTAATACACTAAAACCAAGACCAGAAGGTGAGATAGCAAAACCTGAGATAACCCAGATGCTTGGCACTTAAAAAGGTGCACACAGCAGAGCCATATCAAAGGACTAGGCTGAAAGCTAACTCTCTCTTCTGATTGTCCTCTGATGATAGCATTATTTCTATGTTGACATATTACAGGAGTTTTCCTATTTGTGACATCTAACCTTCCACTTCATTGCATTCAGATGAATTCCCAATTGGGTGTTTGGGAGAAATACAAGGCTGCTGTTGATTTGCTACTTGGTTTGCACACACAAAGCCTTTTTCTGAAACAGTTATTTTCTTTATTTTTTATTATTGACAGAGGCAAAATTGTCAGTGTTATATCATTAATTAGTAAATCTGGGTAGCAATGTTTTTTTCTGAATCATTTGACTAGGTGTTCCCTCTTTGAAGGTTGCTCATGTGAAATTTCTGACTACTAAACTTGTATTTTTTGTCTGTTCAATAGCATGATTATCAGGATTTCCCAAAAATCATTAATTCACTAGTCTTAATGGAAAAGAAGGAATGATTAACAGCTAAAAGCAGTATCTTCTTCCTCTTCGTCCGGCTGCTCCTGTTAGGTGTTGCCACAGCAGATCATCTATTTCCATATCTTCCTGTCCTCTACATTTTATTCTGTGACACCCAGCACCTGCATGTCCTCTCTGACCACATCCATAAACCTCCTGTTAGGCCTTCCTCTTTTCCTCTTACCTGACAGCTGTATCCTTTAAAAATGAACGAAAGGGAAGAAAAAGTGCAGCAAAGTACAGAGCGGAAATAGAGTAGGTTGTATTATTAACAAACCTGGACAATAATGGAAAGCTATGAAATCGTGATAGGTCATCATCCCTCTTATGACAAACATCATAATTTTGCTCAGTAGATGTTATCTTCTTGGAGTGATAGGCCCATGGATGTAATCTGCAAGTTTCTGCAAAAGATTGTGATAGGACTTCATCCACTTTTACATCATCTTTGACTTGGCAAAGTTATGTACAGGTGATACAAAAATGGTGTTGTAGTAAACGGCTCTTTTAAAATTTAAAAAGACTGCCGAGTGTATAAGTTCCATGCAATTTTTATCAGAGAATTTGGTTTGAGAAGTGATGTAAACAATAATTGTACTAAAGCTCTTAATAGAACATTGATATTAATTTTGTCTGTTCTGTTTTCCTTTAGAAAAATATTTAAACTCAAAAAAGAGCAACACAAAGGACAATGTGCCTCTCAAAACATTTCTCAAAAAAACTAAAAATAAAAAATAAGAATATTTAGACTTTTGCTAAACCAACAAAACAAGAAGAGGAAAATTTGAACATCTGAAAAAAATCTTCATAGATTTCAATGTTTATTACCACGCTTCTTTTAACTTCATCTGTTTGTTGTCTGGTACAAATCTTGTAATCAATATTTAACCCACTTCCTATTGTCCAAATGATTTGAAAGTTTGCACACTTACTCACTTCCGATGACAATACATGAATCAATAATCAGTTTCACTAATTATTTCAATTAATCCATGTTAATTAAGAAATGAAATTTTCATATGAAGAATAGTTCAAGATTTCACCAATAGATGGCGCTAGTGACGGATAGAAATATTAAAGGAAGTGTTAAAATATTGATTACAAAATTATACTAAAACAAACCCAAGACTAAAAAGTTGCAAATAATATATATATAAAAATTACTTTTTAAAAAAAACATGCTTATATTAAGTTAAAAAGTGTAATAAAAAGTAAAAAAAAAGTCTCTCATACATCACTCATAAAATAAAAGCATGGGCGCTTTTCATCAATCAATATAATCTTAGCAAAAGCACCCACGCTTTTATTTTACGAGTGATGTATGAGAGACTTATTTTTTACTTTTTAGTACACTTTTCAACTTAATATAAGCGTGGTTTTTAAAAAGTATTTTTTATATATATATTATTTTGGGCTTACATTTTATACAAATACCCCACCATATTATATAGTCTGATAATGATGTCATCATGTAGTCATATCATAATGTCATGTGCATCATATTGCAGAAATGCAATGCATTAGGAAGCACAAATGCAGATAAAAAACATATAAAGTGCATAGCTAGGGAATTCCAGACAATACAAAAATATCTAGGAGTAGCTATGACAATTCCTGTGCTACTGTATTTAGGATTAGAATTTTATCATGGAGTGCTGCCATTTCAGGCCTATTTTTCACGCCATGCTGTTTGTGGCTACGATGCTGGTTTTCACCCACATGATTGTTGGAGGTTCAATGTGTGACATCATAATGTAACATCAGCCTGTAATACTGTTTAACATGACAACATATCTAAAGCATCCAAGGTTTTGAGTATTTGTAAAACAAATCTCTTGTGTTTGCATTTTTATTACTTTAGGTTAAGGAAATAGTTTGTTAGTTCTGGTATTGACCTTGCTTTTGCCATTTTGAGCATAGACTTTTGCACCATTTGAAGTTTTTCATTGATTTTCTGGTATAATGATTCCTGTCTGTCTTTTGACAATTAGTTTTCTCTCTTGTTATTATCATTTCTCTTATTTTTCTTTTAAATGTACACTTCTTATTTTAATTTTGTAAGTGTGCACAACAATATAGTAAAAACTAAAAGTAGAAAATAAAATGAAAATGTTGTTTCAGTCCATCATATATGGCCAGTATTTGTTTTTTAAAGGAACTGTTTATTAAGTCTCCTGACCTAAGACATGCAGACCCATCTTTACATACTGAGGCCAAATTCGATGGTTCTTGTTATGGTCTGGTGTTACTCCATAGACACACAGAAATTGCATACATCAGGTTTCTTTTCTAAGTGATTTAATGATACAGAAAACAAATATTATGTTGAAGATAAAGAATTGTTAGCTATTAGGTTAGCAACATCGGTTAGAAGGTTCTGAATTACCTTTCATTATTTATATCAACGGAAAAAAATTCACATGTCTTACAATGGGTAAAAGATGAAATTCATGTCAAACTAAATGGTTTCTATTTGTAAGTAGATTTCATTTTGTAATTGCATATTATTAAGTTGGGAAATTTATTAAGGCTAATGATTTATTTGGCACTCTGAGAAATTAGAAAATATCTAAAACCTTTAATACTGATTGATAGATTTATTGCCAAGATTGAAATAACGTAGGCAATTGGCATTCAAAAAAAAGGTTAGGCAATCCTTAGAGACTGCAGCACCTCCTACAAGCGTGATTGGGTTGTATGTAAAAGATGTAGCCTGTAAAACAGTTTTACTTTCAAGTCACAATTCTTATCTTGTAGGTCATCCTGGAATATTAAAAGCTAAGGAGTTTGTTAACAGACATTTCTAGTTGCCAACCATGACTCAAGATATTACTGATTAGGTTTAGGCATGTGAAAAATGCTATAGAGCCAAAACCACTAGCTGTTCTCCTGCTGGTTTGCCTCAACGATTACCTATCTCAGACAGATCCTGGGTGTATATCTCAGTAGATTTTATCATAGATCTTCCACTTTCTCTTAGTAGGTTTAATAGCTGTGGACAGGTTTTCTAAAGCTGCCCATTTTATACCTCTGAAAAAGCTGCCAACAGCTTGTAAATTAGTTGAAATTTTTATTGCAGAAGTTTTCCAACTTCATAGTTTCCTTGTTTCAATTGCATCTGGCTCAGCACCACAATTCATTTCCCAGTTCTGGCAAGGTTTCTGTTCTAAACTAGGGAAAAAAATAATAATTTAACCACTAGTTATCATTCTGTGTCAGGCAGACAAGCTGAAAATGTAAATTAACGTTAAGAAAAGTATCATCAGTGCTATGTGAATGATCTTCAGTCATATTTGAAATGTTTTCTGCCTTAAGTCGAGTATTATAGAAATTTATTGAAATCTCCTGATGCAGTGTAGTCTCCATTTGAATATTATCATTAGTACAGTATAAAATGCTCTCACAAAGTATTCAGATGCCTTCACTTTTTTCACATTTTGTAATGTTGCAGCTTTATGCTAAAATCTGTAAAATTCAGATTTTACCTTATCAAGTAGTACCCCAGAATGACTAAGCAAAAACATGACTTTTAGACATTTTTGAAAATGTATTAAAAAAAACCCTGAAATATTACACTGACACAAGTTCTCAGACCCTTTCTAATTACTTCATTGAATTACCATTGGCAACGATTATGGCCTGGAGTCTTCTGGAGTGTGATGTGACAAACTGTGCATACCTGGATTTGAGTATTTTCTGTCGTTCTTTTTCTGATTCTCTCAAATTAGGTCAGGTTGGATGGTAACTGTCAGTGGAAAACTATTTTAAGGTCTCTCGTAGAGTTCAAGTCTGGTTTGGTCGACTTAAGAACATTCACAGAGTTGACCCTACGTCATTTCTGTGCTGTCTTTGCTTTGTGCTTTGGGTCACTGTGACGTTGGATGGTGAACCTGTGGCTCAGTTTGAGGTCTAGAGCACTCTTGAGGAGATTTTCATTAAGGACATCTCTCTGTACTTTGCTCTGTTCAGCTTTACCTCAAACCTGACTAGTCTCCTAGTCCCTGCCACTGAAAAACAACCAAACAGCACGATGCTGACACTACCATGCTTCACTGTTGTAACAGATACTTAATGAATGGTGGTTATTATTCTTCAAATATGACTGAAACAAGGGGGCTTTGCCCCCTGCTCGCTTCGCTCGCCTACCCCCGGCGTTTTGAACCCGTGCCCACTGGGCAGCCGTAGTTTCAGACGCGCGTTATAGGAGCTTGCGTTGTTTTGAACCCGTGCTTGCCCTGCTTCTGCGGTTTGAGACGCGCATTGTAGGCATATATCCGTCAGTCGAGCTCGTTCGGTTTGAACCCATGCCTGCTTTGCCTCTGCAGTTTCAGACGGTGGGTCGCGTTCGCCGTTTTGTAGGATCCCAAGCAGCACATTATTCCTAACTTCACTGCGCAGTAGTGCCACGCACAATATGGCGGTGATGTCTGCGCCTTCACTACGCATTAGTGCCACTCACAATATGGCGGCAACGCCTGCGCCTTCCGTATTATGTCGGGTTTTACCATGCTGTGTAGGCGCCTTTGCCTTTCGTACTTTCCCGCGCCTTCCGACGCGCGATGTAGGCGCCTGCACCTTCCGGGTCTGCCTCCGCTGTGTGGTGTGGACGTTTAACTGTCGTTTTTTCTGCCTTTATATTCTGTATCTCGCTGTGCATGTGTTTCGTGCCTAGGTTTTTTTGAAGCTGTTGCATTCCAGTTTTCATCATTTGTAACCTGCTCTCCATGTGTTTGGCCCCGTTCTTTAACCTCTTTATGACGTTTTACTTTGTTTCCTACTCTGTCTTTTATTTCTGACCTCGCTTTATCCTGCTTGCGGCATGTCAGACGGTTCTTAGTCTCTCCCGTTTCGCTCTGGGGAGGGGGGCTTTGTGTGGTGCCTGCGCACTATGTCTCCTGCGTCCACGGGCAGGTCCCTGCGTCCATATCCGGTTTACCATTCTCGGTTAGTAATATGGATAGGCCAAACAGTTCCATCTTGGATTAATCAGATCAGAATATTATTTTTTATAGTATGGTAGTGGGCTTTAACATATCAACCGGCCACTCTACCTTAAAATCCAGATCCATTTTTGCCATTGCAGACTGCAGTTACACTCAACTGCTCTTTTGGAGTTACTGCATTATCAGAAAGCTTTAATAATTGAGGAGAGGTTTGTAGCCGTTCAAAACAATATTTGATGCACATGACAGAAAAGCAATAACCATTTATTATTTTTAAATTAAAAAGAAAATATAAAGCAATAAAGGATTACCTTGTACATTCAAAACAGTATCTCCTAACACTGGTTGGAATGAGGCAGTATTCATATCAGTTTTCCGTACTGGACTGTCTGATGAAATAAAAGATGAGAGTCATGGTAATAGAAGAGAGTTCAGAAGGTATAATTAGTATAACATTAAAATTAGGCACAAGGATTAAAACCAGGAACAAATTTAGGGAGAGCAAAATTCAAAATCTAGAGAACAGAACATTAGATAGATTTCCAGAAAAATCTATAAGAAAAGTCATGTAGAGTACTTATTAGTTATCCACAGACTTGGAGATTGAGAATCCTGTGGCATCGGTTTATAAGCCTTTGCATTAATGATTCCATTGCTTGAAACTTCTGGGGATAGTAATGCCATTTTGCATCCTAACAATATGAACACAAAATGGGGATGTCCATAAAAAAAATAAATTTACTGACAGTGAGTTTTTTAAGAGGACTAGGAGATTTTAGTAGATTCCGTCATGACTTTTTCAAACAAATGCTTATATATTTCAATGTGCATTGCAAACCTAAATCTACTAAATCTGTAGGGCTTGGTGAGTACTTTGTTTAATTTTTTTAGTTATATCCTGATATGTAAAGCCAGAAAATATTACATACTTTTTCACTTTACTGTAAGTGTGTTTGTAAATATATGATTTAATTGTAAAGGAGACTGTTAGAGTTATTGTTCTGAATATGCTGCACAATGATGAGGTCTTTGTTTCTTAGGAAGGATACACAATTTTGGTGTTAGTAGTGGGATCATTTCTAACTTGACAACATGATTAAGAGAAAATTGTCACATGTTTTGAAGTAATCTACTAAAATCCAAACACAAGTCAGTGTTTAAGTCTTAATAAGTTAGATGTTGTCCAGACATACCTGCACAGTGTCAAAAAGGCCCAGTCAGTTTTCTTTTCTAGATGTTGGCCAGTAATTGTTTCTTTTAATTATGTTACCATAGAATTTCAAGGTCTAATATCCATGTTTGAGTAAATGTAGCATTACATGTGCACATACTTGTAAGAACTTTAGTTATGCTGGATAATATTACTGTCAACACATAGCATGGTTAAGTAAGCCTATTTCGATTTCTTTTTGTTTTATGCTATGGGAAAATCAACATATTTGTTTCTTCAGTTGCAAAGCTTTGCTGGACATTTGACCTTACAATTTGAAGGGAACTATTAGAGTGAAGTCATTTTTTCAACTCCTCGGCTTCTCATGCAGTCATTTCATAAATATACTTCAGGTTCATGTACAACCAAAGGGCTGTCTGTTTGTGATAGTTTAATACATCGCTTATTTAAACTTTATGAAACTAAACTTTCTCTGACAACTTCACTTTTCCTAATTTCCTCTTTTTACTGAATTCTGGATGCTATGTTGGCCACTGGCACACACCTCTTCCTGTTGTGGACAGTGAAGAAACACACAGGTCATTTGATTTGTTTTTATGGACTCACTGAAACTTGTACCTGTGACTATAAGAAAGAGTACTGCAACTTGGAGCCAAATTAGGAAGAAGAATATTGCACATATCCATTTTTTAATTCAGAAACACCATTGTCTATTGGCAACACCATTAAAGAGCAGAGCCTGCAGCAAATGTGAGATGTACGTTGGAAGTATGCAGCCTATAGTCCTCCTTTTGGATTAAGCCCTGAATACCTTGGTAGTAGTAGTCTATTAATTTGCATGAGAGCTTTACTGGTTCAGTAAGTAATGTCTGTTACCTCCATGTCAATCAGATGCTACATATGATCTATGTGCTAGTTTACAACTGTTTGTTGCACATTTTTCACATTGTGTCTTACATCATGCATCATCCCTTAATGTTTGTATCATTGTGGAATTAGCTCTGTTTCATCAAATGCATTATATCTTGTGGGATATGGCCAGGTCCCTTGCCCTTCTGGGATGCTGCCACGCTGAAAGGACTAGGGGAGGAAGCATAGCCAGAGCATTACCTCCCCCGGAGCACTCGGTGGCAGCCCCCCCAAGTTGCAGCAGTGCCTCTGACTCCCACAGGGATCCATGGGAGTTGGAGTTTGATACAGCCCTGTTGGGATCTGTGGGCGCCGGCAGGGGGTGCTGCAGCTGCTGCTGAGCCCTTCTTGGCGGCTCTTCTGCCACACCAGGAAGTGCTGGCAGAAATGAGCACCTGGAGCACTTCCGGGTGCCTTATAAAAGGGGTCAGCAGACACTACTGTGGGAGCCAGAGTTGGGAGGAGGAAGACAAAGCTTGTCTGGAGGAGTGGAGGAGGAAAAGAGAAAGAAAAGGAAGAGAACTGTGTTGAGCTGTGTGCTACTGAGACTATGTTATACCTGTGGAGAACATGAAAGGCGTTTCCCACAAGAGAAAAGGAAAAATAAAATTCCTGTGTGCTTTGAAGTCATGCCTATGCATATATCTGTGTCAGGTTGGGGCAGCGGTGCCCGCCTTGGTGGTCCACAACCTGTACATGTGCATTCACTAAAGTAAACGACAGCACAGAAAAATTAATTTTGCATTCAATCAGCTTGGCTGTCTCCAACATTGAGCATGGCTCACAACAGTCAGCCAGTAATAATCACACCACAACAATACATTCCTGTAACTAAAAGCTCAACCTTCCACTGTGTCACATAAAACATTAGGTAATTTTCATTCATTCAGACACCATTGCAAGGGAAATTAGTAGAAAACTTATGAAACTAAAAACCAGTGGTGGTGGCTTAGATAAATGCATCACCAGTACCATAAAATTGGGAATCCTTGGGGAAGCACAGATTGCAAAATCGAATAATTCTTTGGAAGTAGCTGACACCACTGCAATATGTCACTCTAGAATCAGCAAGCATTATGGATGTTACAGTTCTGCCTAAGTTCTAGTAGTAGTAATGTCAAGTGTACAGAGTACAGTGAAAACTTTGCTTGTCCCACAAGCATACAACATGTCACCACTCTCAAGCAAGATAAACATTTTCTTCTTCTTTCGGTTGCTCCCGTTAGGGGTTGCCACTGCGATCAAATTTTTCCATATCTTCCTGTCCTCTGCATCTTGCTCTGTTACACCCATCACCTGCATGTACTCTCTCACCACATCCATAAACCTTCTCTTAGGCCTTCCTCTTTTCCTGTTGCCTGGCAGCTCTATCCTTAACATCCTTCTCCCAATATACCCAGCATCGTTCTTCTGCACATGTCCAAACCAATGCAGTCTCACCTCTCTGACTTTGTCTCCCAACCGTCCAACCTGGGCTGACCCTCTAATGTATTAATTTCTAGTCCTATCCATCCTCGTCATAGCCAATGCAAATCTTAGCATCTTTAACCCTGCCACCTCCAGCTCTGTCTCCTGTTTTTTGGTCAGTGCCACTGTCTCCAACCCATATAACATAGCTGGTCTCAATACCGTCCTGTAGACCTTCCCTTTCATTGTTGCTGATATCCATCTATCATAAATTACTTTTGATGCTCTTCTCCACCCACTCCACACTGCTTGCACGCTCTTTTTCACTTCTCTTCCAAAGTTCTGTTACTCTGCACTGTTGATCCCAAGTATTTAAACTCATCCACCTTTGCCATCTCTGCTTTCTGCATCCTCACCATTCCACTGAACTCTCTCTCATTCACACACAAGTATTCTGTCTTGTTCCTACTGATCTTCATTCCTCTCCTCTCTAGAGCATATCTCCACCTCTCCAGAGTCTCCTCAACCTGCTCCCTACTCTCAATCTAGATCACAATGTCATCAGCAAATATCTTAGTCCACGGGGACTCCTGTCTAATCTCGTCTGTCAACCTGTACATCACCATTGCAAATAAAAAAGGACTTACAGCCGATCCCTAATGTAATCCCACTTCTGCCTTGAATGCATGTGTCACTCCAACTTCTGACCTCACCAGTCACACTGCCCTTGTACATATCCTATGCAACTCTTACATACTTCTCTGATACTCCCGACTTCCTCATACAATACCACAACTCCTCTCTAGGCAACCCTGTCATATGCTTTCTCCAGGTCCACAAAAACGCAATGCAACTCCTTCTGGCCTTCTCTATACTTCTCCATCAAACCTCTCAGAGCAAACATTATGAAACCATACTGCTGCTCACTAATCCTTCTTAACCTAGCTTCCACTACTCTTTCCCATAACTTCATGCTGTGGCTCATCAGTTTTTTCCTCCTGTAGTTACTATAGCTCCGCACATCCCCCTTATTCTTAAAAATCGGTACCAGTACACTTCTTCTCCACTCCTCAGGCATCCTCTCACTTTCCAAGATTGCATTAACACTAGAATTACCAGAGCCTACGAAAAAACTCGTATATCCGGCCCACCTTAAATCGCTTCTTAAAACCTTTCTCACCTCTCCGCCAGCGTCTTTTGTCATCTAAATGTACTGATAAAGACAAGCTGCCAGCAGCTGGCTATTTCATCCCCCCAACGACTTAGAACGTAAACAGGCTTTTCCCAGCTCTTGCCTTGATTTGATTATCTGGGAGTGAAGTGGAGTTTTAGAGTAGAAATAATAAGATTGTTATTTGAAACACACGCATTTCATATGTGTTGCATTTCTACAGTAATCTGTGTAAACACATTGTTAAAACAGAAACGTTTTATATATTCTAGTAGCAATTGACAAAATGTAGGCATAAACTATATAATGTATGAAGCCTGAAGTCCAAATATCAAAGAAACACTTTCACAAAAGATACAAAAAAAAGCCACTGCCAAAAAAACCCGCCTTAGTGTGAGACATTGATATAAATTACCTATCACTGCTTCCGTGGCGTAACAGTATCAGTCGCTGACTGGGAATCAAAAGGTCATGAGTTCGATCCTGCGCAACTCTCATTTGAGAAGTGTTCTTATTTTCACTATTTTAGAATAAAAAGATACATTTGATTTCAGTCTGTAACAGCTGGTGTAATTTATGATATTTGTAAAGGTTAGCTTTATTTTTTTAAAATTCACTTTTCATTGTCTCAGTCGCGTTCAGGATCCATCCCTACCGCCCCCCACCTGACACTGCAGTTTTTACATAAAGACGCGCTATAGTTCTGCAGTGTATCACGATACATACGACCGCGTGTTTTTTTCCCCCAGTATTGCCAGTCCCCACGTGTTGCTGTATGCTGTTTCTTTTGTACTCCAGGACATGCAGAGGAAAGCATAGTAAAGAGCAGTAACTTCAGCGCTATATGTAATCATCAGACACTCCCCATCTGATGCTATTTTCACATAAAGATGCGCTAAAGCTCTGCAGTGTACTTGTGACTGCATTGTCGTACCAATGCTTGCGAACTGAAGTGTCTGCATGCACTTTTCGTGGCATTACACGTGTATTTTTTGAGCATGCCCATGTAGCTCAAACACAGGAACATATGTTGATGTAAAAGTATAACAAAACAAGTGCACTTTTATTCAAGACTATAACCGAAGAAAAAAGAAAGCAAGTTACAGTAGGCGGTTGATATGACAGCTTGCGTGGTGGAATGCTAAGAACTGCTGATTTCCATTCTGTGCTATATAACTTAACATTTGAATCTGATGATTGCATATAGCGCTGTCTTGTTTAGTGTGCGCAAGAACATGCAGGTGGCCAGTTGCTGAGTGCTACAACGCACATTTTAAAAAAAGAAAGAGACAAATATATGTGACGTTTTGAAGAAATCATTTTATGACGCGAATAGTACCAATCAGAAAACATCGTCGAAGTAATGCAATATTATTTGAAAACGAACAGCGTCAGGTTGGGTGTGAAGTTATACTGGCGCTGTTTGAGTCAGATCAGAAGCTGAATAAGCTGAACAAGCTCCTGTTCTGACTCTAAGTAAAAAAGCATGAATTAATCAACAGAAATAACCGCGATTGACATTTTAAAGTTAACGATTTACAGTGCATACCAATTTGTAAATTCAATGTCCGTTTGAGGAAAAAAAAAACACTTTCTTCAAAGCTGGGAATCGAACTCGCGTCACTGTGGCACAGTAAGGCAGTGGTGCTCCAAGTCAGCAGACCGTCCTTATAACTTATTTTTTTCAAGATCCATAACACACAGACAGACAGAGCACTGCGTAATACAGAGACAGACAGGCAGAGATATACAAACAAACAGGGAAGGCACATGTACTGAAAGAAAAAAAAAATCAACATGCGCGTTGTTTCTGCAGCACTGAATAAACTCACCCGCTATAACATCACCCCTCCCCCCGATCTGACTCTCTAAGTAACAGCGCAAGTACAGACACAAATCAAGTGCATGTGTGTACTGTATAATATTAACAAAAAGAGCAGCTTACTACTGAAAACGGCAAATATAGGAGTGAGTGGGGATCGAACCAGTACTCTTGATTACACTTGGTCTGAGAAGCAAATCTTAGCACGCTACGCCATGGAAACTGTTATATGGTTATGAGAAGCTTTTGTGGGAGTGTTTATTTCATCTTAGGAACTCGGGCTTTACACATTCTACATTTTGTAACATTTATTACTAAAATATGAAAAAAGTTTCTGTTTTAGCAATGTGTTTACACAGATTACTGTAGAAACGGAACACGCATGAAATGCATGTATTCCAAATAGCGATCTATTATTTCAATTTTAAAACTCCAGTAGTTCAGTCACTCCCAGATAATCAAACAAGCCATGAGCTGGGAAAACTTAGTGAACGTTCTGCGACGGTGGGGGATGGAATAGCCGGCTGCTCGCTGCTCCTCTTAATCGGCACATTTAGAAGACAAAAGAGAGGTGAGAACGGTTTTAAGGTGGGCCGGATCTACGAGTTTTTTCGTAGACTCTGGTAATTCTAGTGTTAAACAATCTGGTTAAAAACTCCACTGCCATCTCTCCTAAACACCTCGTAGATGGCGTCTTAACCCGCTTCTATTAGCAGACAAGAACTGTACAGAATTTATATCCAAACAAATCAGTTTCTCCCGAGAGGCAAATATATCCTCAGAGGTTTCTGCAGGAATACTCTGGGAAACTCTAAAGGCCTTCTTAAGAGGACAGATTATTTCACATCTTTCCCACAGGAATAAATTAGAAACCAAGAAAGTATCAGAACTAAAAAGCAAAATTACAAGAATAGATGAAGAACATGCCAGGCTTCCAAGCGAGGCTCTACATAAGAAAAGGCAGGCTCTGCATTCAGAACTCAACCTCCTGACAACTAAAGAAACTGAACAACTAATTTATAAATCCAGACATCATTACTATGAACACGGAGAGAAAGCTAATAAGCTTTTTAGCTCAACAAATCCACATGCAAGAAGTTCGCAATGCAATCCCAGTAATCACCAACACGAACGGAGATGAAATCATTGACCATAAAAATATAATGCACACATTTAGAGACTACTATAAATCCTTATATTCTACTGAGTTTAAAGAAGACAACACACAATCTAATGCATTTCTGGATACATTACAGCTACCACAAATAGATACTTTTAGTGCGGAGGATCTGGATAAACCTCTGGCGCTATCAGAATTACTAGATGCTATAAAGCAGGCATGTCAAACACGCGGCCCCCGGGCCGCATGCGGCCCGCATCAGAAATCTGTGTGGCCCCCATGACAGATCCTAGTTAGCACTCAACTTGTACAAAATGATTACTATCATTTGTGATTGAATCATTTTGCATCTTCGGTGTTACTTATTGACTTTTCTTACTTCTACCTTCTGACGAAAGCGCGTTTCCCATGGCATTACGGTACCAGAAACGTCATCTGCTAGTATAGCCACGAGCCTTGTCCAAAGTTAATGAGCCGCAGCGTCACAACTGAAGTGCTAGGCTGCAGCAGGGGTGGCCTTAGGCATGTGCAAACTGTGCACCTGAACAGTGCCGCCAAATCCCAGGGGCCACCACGCCAATATATATTGAATATAAAACAGAAAGAGAAAATAACGATACAGCTGATGGCAATGTGGCCGAAAAACATTCTGTTTCTTGTTAATTAGTACTCTGTATTTACAAATGTCGCCAGAGTCGGAGCAGTAAGCTATATGTAGTATTATAATGTTTTGCCATAATGAGAATATCATGGGCCGCCACTTGGTTTTCAAGTTACAGACACGCGCATATAGAAGCGTGTCATGAGCACGAGGCGGCTATGCAGTGTCCGCAACGGATGTGGCCATCCGCCGTGCATAAGATACCATATTGACATTGCCAGGCGAAGGGGCCACCGATTCTTTATCTGCCCAGGGCCACCACGAGCCTAGAACGGCCCCTGCTAAGGCTACACTACTGACTGGGCTGCTGAGACTGGCCACTGGGCAGAACTGACCATCACGAGTAGTAATAGCCCGCATATTTTCACGTTTTTTTGCTCTAGTTTCATGTAATTTTGTGCTAGTATTGTAACGAACAGTTAGTGCAGACTACAGCTGACGATCTGAAGTGGACGCGAGAAGTTGGTGAGTTGTTTATTAACATATTTTTGTGATTTTGAGTTTGTAAAATTATTGTACGTCAGGTGGCTTTTTGCATATCGGCTTATTTTACAATATAAACTTTGAAGTAAACTTAGTAAAGTAAAATTTGATTTTTGGAGGATTTGTTTTCCAACTTGCAAATTACTGAGCAATGAATTCAGTGAGCATTTTCGTGATTTCAGTTCACACAAACAGGGCATTGCGCTGTTCTTTTACAACGTTGAGAATGCACCTGAGAATATCTAAATGGAATTGATTGCAGTCAGATTCTATTCTGAAGGCAAAATACAACGAAGTTGGTGTGCCAGGCTTGTATGCTTACCTGCCACCCTCGTATGTGCAGATCCGTAAGTTTGCATCGAGAGTACTGTCAATGTTCGGAAGCACTTACCTTTGTGAGCAATTGTTTTTGTTAATGAAAGCTACCAAAACCCCACATCGCTCAAGATTTACCGTTGAGCACCTTTCATCCCTCATAAAAGTTGCAGCTGCACAAGATTTCAAGCCTGATATTGACGAACTGGTTACTAACAAGAGATGCCAAGTGTCGGGACAAAAGAAATAAATCTCACACTGTAAGGCTCCTATATAAGCAATGAATATAATATAATGAATATCAATCATCAAGACACTATATAAAAGCGGTCGGCATTGTCCTTCCGTCCCGTGAGTGCAAAGCGTAACAGTATTCCGCTTATCACAGACTTACTACTTGCAGCTTGCGGTACGAAGCGACGCGATGTGAGCAGAGTTCTGGTGCTCCCATCGGAAAAATAGACAAAATTATGTCTCTGGAAATAATTAATGTTGATGGAGTACAAATGCCTCACCGCGTAGTAAATATCAGGGGAGATGGTGCTTGATTATTCTCATCTATAGCTTATTTAGTGCATGAAACTCCGTCTTTAGCGGTACAGATTCAGGCTGACATTGTACGACATGTTTTAAGTTAATTGGTCAAGGTTTCAGCCATTTACAATGATGCTGTCAGGAATCTCTTATACAAATGAGCTTCAGTATCTCACTGAAATGTCAAAGTCTCAAACTTATGGTACCATTTATGAGCTAATGGCACCGGGAGAGTTGTTCTTCTATGAGTTTCAAGTATATTATTAAGGAGTCCTACACTCCAAGTTTGGACAGGCACTCGAGGGGATAAAAAAACTTAGGTTTTTGGGACATGTTATGAATGGGCACTTTGATGTTCTCATTCACTTTACTTACATGCCTGATGTACACATGGAGCACACACAAATTGAGGATAAAAGTCGGTCGCCTTAAAAGGCGGGTGAGCCTAGTAATATAATAAGGACCTAGCTAAGAGGTTAAGACTCTAATTCTACACTGTTGTATGGAGACTGCATGGAAATAAATTGCTTTTCTGTAAACTTTAAACTTTAAGTGTTACATTTTTTAAAGTTTTCAGTATTGGAAAGAAAGCTACAGTAACTTTGTATAATAGTATTTGTTACAGTACGGCCCGCTGACGCACATATGGCAGTCGAAGCGGCCCACCAATGGTAGTGAGTTTGACATGCCTGCTATAAAGTCACTTCAAGGCGGGAAAGCAGCAGGCCCTGATTGCTACCCTGCAGAATTTTATAAGAAATTCTCCACTCAGCTAGCTCCCCTCCTATTAGCAACATTTACAGAAGCTACCTCAAACTTTTCGCCAAGCATTAATCACCGTCTTTCCTAAACAAAATAAGTACTTTTTACAATGTGCATCATATAGACCAATTTCACTTCTGGATAATGATGTTAAGATACTGTCAAAAATCATAGCTAGAAGGATGGAGAAAGTGCTGCCTTCAGTAATATCATAAGATGAAACTGGATTTATCAAGGGTCGACACTTATCCTCCAGTCTTCGATGCCTGTTTAATGTAATATACTCACCAACAAAGTCAAACACCCCAGAAATATTATTATCATTAGATGCAGAAAAAGCATTTGACATGATTGAATGGAAATACCTTTTCACTACATTAGAGAAATTTGGGTTTGGCTCGAACATTTGTGCATGGATCAAACTACTGTATACCAATCCAGAAGCTTCAGTTTGCATTAACAACATTTGTTCAGACTACTTTAAACTAGAACGTGGTACCAGACAAGGATGCCCCTTGTCACCACTGCTATTTGCAATCACCATTGAACCACTGGCGGTTCACTGTCGAAATGCTGATCAAATAAATGGGATTATCAGAGAAGGACTGGAACAGAAAATTTCTCTATATGCAGATGATATGCTAATGTATATATCAGACCCACAAAATTCTGTGCCTGCAGTCTTAACAGCACTTACAGAATTTCTAAAGATCTCTGGTCTCAGAATTAATCTGAATAAAAGTGTACTCTTTCCAGTGAATTCTCAAGCACACAATATCATATTGGACACCTTTCTTTTTATTATTGCAGATCAGTTTAAATACCTAGAGGTAAACATCACAAGTAAATACAAAGCTCTTTATCAACAAAATTTCGCTGTCTGTATGGAAAAAATTAAGCAAGATTTACATAGATGGTCAACCCTTCATCTCACTCTAGCTGGAAGAATTAACGTTGTTAAGATGAATATTCTTCCTAAGCTTTTTTTATTTCAAAACATTCCAATATACATCAATAAATAATTTTTAAGCAATTAGATTCAACAATAACCTCATTTATTTGGAACTCAAAACATCCACGTATCCAAAGACCCTACAAAGACCTAAGGCAGAAGGTGGCATGGCTCTACCTAACTTTCAGTTTTATTACTAGGCAGCAAACATACAAGCTATAAAAACCTGGACACAAATAGATGAACATACACAGGCCTGTTCCGCAATAGAAGTAAAATCCTGCAGTACTTCTTTATATTCCCTGCTTTGTGCCCCAATAAATGCAAGGTATCGGCAATATACTAATAACCCAATTGTGCTTCACTCACTCAGAATATGGAACCAATTTAGAAAGCATTTTAAGATGAAGAAGCTTTTATCTGTGGCACCTCTGCAAGAGAACCACCTCTTTCAACCCTCGCAAACATATGCAGTTTTTAATATCTGGAAAAAATCTGGGATTAAATTGCTCAGAGATCTTTATATAGACAACATCTTTGCATCCTACGAACAGTTACATTCCAAATTTAACTTTCCAGCTACACATTTCTTTCACTATCTTCAAATTAGGAACTTTGTTAAACAGAACCTGCCCGATTTTCCTCATCTTGCACCCTCATCCATGCTGGAAAAATTATTGCTCAACTTCAAGGACTCCGATACCATCTCTGCAATATATAAAATTATTTTACAGTATCTCCCTTTCAATGATCCGAGAGGACAATGGGAAAAAGATCTCTTAATCAATATATCAGAAAGGGAGTAGAAAGTAGCAATGCAGAGAATTCACTCGAGCTCCATATGTGCAAAGCATGCAATTATACAACTCAAAATTATATATTGAGCACATCTATCTCGCCTAAAACTGTCCAAAATGTTTCCAGGGCAAGATCCAACCTGCGAACGCTGCAATCAAGTCCCAGCCTCACTGGGTCACATGTTTTGGGCCTATGCCAAATTAACATCATTTTGGACCAAAATTTTTAAGTGCCTCTCAAACAGCTTTGGTGTCACAATCCCTCCTAACCTATTAACAGATGTGTTTGGTGTTCTTCCAGATGGGTTTAAATTGGAGAAGGACAAACAAACGGTGATTGCATTCACTACACGTTTGGCACGCAGACTTATTTTGCTAAACTGGAAGAATCCTAACTCTCCTCTTTTAAGTCAGTGGGTAACCAATGTTTTATACTATTTGAAATTGGAAAAAATCAAATATTCGGTTAGAGGATCTGTACAGATCTTTTTTAAATCCTGGCAGGATGTAATCCATAAAATTTCAGAATAAGCTCTTAAAGCACAGAGGAAATAATTATCTCTGCATTTCTTTTTCCTCTTCATTCATCTCTACTGGCCTATTAAACTCATCAATTTAAGTTTTACCCCGTTGGCCATGCTCTTTCTCTCAGGGGTGGGGGTCGACTTGTTTTTCAATCTTATTTTTTGTAAAAATGAATGATTACAATAAAATTAATAAAATTTTTAAAAAAAACTCCACTGCCATCTCTCCTAATCACCTCCATGCTTCCACAGGTATGTCATCTGGACCAACAGCCTTTCCATTCTACATCCTCTTCATTACTGTCCTTGCTTCCTCCTTGCTAATCCGTTGCACTTAATGATTCACTATCTCCACATCAACCAACCTTCTCTCTCTGTCATTCTCTTCATTCATCAGCCTCTCAAAGTATTCTTCCCATCTGCTCAACACACCCTCCTTGTGAATACGTTTCTATCTTTATCCTTTATCACCCTAACCTGCTGCACATCTTTCCAGGCTTGGTCCCTCTGTCTAGCCAATCGGTACAGGTCCTTCTCTCCCTTCTTAGTGTCCAGCTTCTCATACAACTTATCATGCGCCTTTACTTTTGCCTTCACCACCTCTCTCTTCACCTTAAGCCTTATCTCCTTGTACTCTTGTCTACTTTCTGCATCTCTCTGACTATCCCACTTTTTTTTGCCATCCTCTTCCTTTGTATACTCTCCCGTACTTCCCCATTCCACTGCTAGGCTTCCTTTTCCTCCTTCCCTCTGTCCAGATATCACGCCAAACACCCTTCTTGCTGTCACCCTTACCAGTACTGCTGTAGTTGCCTAGCTGTCTGGTAACTCTTCATTTTCACCAAGTGTCTCTGCCTTACCTCCTCCCTAAAATCAGCCTTTTAGTCTTCCTTTTTCAACTTCCACCATCTGATCCTTGGCTCTGCCCTCACTCTCCTCCTCTTCTTGATCTCCAACTTTATCCTGCAGGCCACCATCCTATGCTGCCTAACTACACTTTCCCCTGCCACCACTTTGAAATCTTCAATCTCCTTCAGATTAACCCTCCTGCATAAGATATAATTTACCTGTGTTAATCTTCCTCCACTCTTGTACGTCACTCTATGTTCCTCTCTCTTCTTAAAATATGTATTCACCACAGCCATGTTCATCCTATTCGCAAAATCCACTATCATCTGACCTTCTTCATTCTCCTTGACACCATTCCTACCCATCACCTCCTCATCCCCTCTGTTCCCTTCACCAACATGCACATTGAAATCCACTCCACCACTTTCTGTCCCTTGGGTACACTGTCCGTCACTTCATCCAACTCACTCCAGAAATCTTCTTTCTCATTCATTGCGCACCCAACTTGTGGTGCATATGCACTAACAACATTCAATATCACGCCTCCAATTTCCAGCATCATAATCATTACTCTGTCTGACACTCTTTTCACCTACAAAACACTCTTGACATACTGCTCCTTCAGAATAACCCTTACCCCATTTCTCCTCCCATCCACACCATGAGAGAACAATTTGAATCCACCTCTGATCCACCTGGCCTTACCCCCACTTCCTTCCCTCCATCATATCATCTAACTCTCTCCCCTTACCAGTCATTCTGCCAACATCCAAAGTTCCTACCCTCAATTCCACACTCTTTACCTTCCTTCTCTCCTCCTGCCTCCGGACACGTCTCCCACGTCTTGTTCTCCTTCTTCAGCCAACAATAGCCCAACTTCCGCCAGCATCCTGTTGGCTAGCAGTCCTGGTGGCGGCCGTTTTTAACCAGGGCCTTAACTGATCCAGTATGAAAATTTGTATTGTTGTCCGCATATTGATCTGGCAAAATGTTACACTGGATGCCCTTCCTGACGTAATCCTCCCCTTTTATCCGGGCTTGGGACCGGCACGAAGAAACACACTGAATTGTGCTTCCCCTGTGGCTGGGTTTCAAGCAGGATAAACAAAAATGTATAAATATTATTTGTAACATTTGTCTAATTAGTGGCACAAATCTATATATGGCCTCTTCTCACCAATTCTCAGAGTTCCCATTATATTGTGGCAAATTATAGGTCTGCAGCAGTAATTCATCATGTCTATAAATCTATTTTTAAACCACTTGTTCAGTTCGTGATCTATGCTGTGCCTTTTTAATGCATAGTATGTTTTAGTAACAAGAAAAACACTGCTTATTCTAATTGCATAGGCAGCATCACTGTAGTCTGTAGTGTGTCAAAATGGGGCCTCCACAACACCCTTATTTTTGAACCACATCTACTTTTTTAATACAAGGAAATGCTTAAAAAAACTATTGGACTTGAACTTCAGTTTTGTGATCTTCTTTGGTGGTGCTTCTTACTATTTATGTTTATTTCAAAACAGCCTATTTATTCATTATGATTTAGATTTTTTATGAATCACTTTACTGCACTGTTTGTTATCTCTAATACTAAAACTGTGTTGAGTGGGTTTAAAAAATTGGATGCTTTAATGGATGTTATTAAATACAACTAGTCTCCAACTTCATTTCACTGTTATGATACCTGAGTACAAAATTGGCAGGTCATACATGTCTAATAATAGGTGTCAGCTGTATGACATTGTGAGCTTAGATGATTTAAAATTTAAATTACAGTCATGCAGTCTGGAATCAGTTGTCAGAAAACTGTATTTTGTTTTTGTATTTGTGCAAGAAAACTAGTTGCATCATAGATATAGGTGTCAGGGTTGCAGCATAGCCATTCCATCTAAAGCAGTCACCTCCTCTGTGGTCCACATCAATGGGAAATAATTATGAATTTGTGCAGAGCTCTCCATTTCAGTATCATCTAAAATTCGCGTTATACCTGTTGAGATTGTTTGCATTATGATTCAGAAAGCATAGGGGACACAGGCAACAGAAAAAAGCAGAGCCAGAAAGTATCTGAATAAGTTATAGTAATTGAGTTAGCAATTAAAGGGCATTGGAAAGAGACACTGTTGTTTTATATGAGATGAGTGAGCCTGGGGTTTCAAAGAAGGTGGCAAAGCATCAGTATAATACAGACATTAGGAAGTTTACACCTGTGCTGTAAGTTAAAATGCTGATGCTTTTCATCAGTTGAGAGCAGGAAAATTGTTACCTCCAATTTGTATTTGTGGTTAGCGTCTTTATTTTAAAAATATAGTCTTTGGTCAGACATACAGTCTGACCAAATAATCAGCTTAAGAGCAATGTCACTGCTGCCTGCTGCCAGTTAAATACAATATAGAAAAATATTTGGATCTACATTCGGCTCTAAGAATGGGTCGTTACAACCTGTGGTCAATTTAAGGGAAAGACACTGTGGCCTGTGGTCAGCTTAAGAAAATAATCACTGCAGCCCATTTTAAGTTTAAAGGCAAGAGTGCCTTTAGTTGTATTAATCACTATAACCAGCCTGAAGGTGATAAAATACAGCCTGCAGTCAGTGTAATGGCAAGAACACTGTTGGCAGTGGTCAGCTTACAGTCAAGGACACTGGATTGGAGAGTCAGTTTAAGAGCAAAGCGTTTATAGACTGTTGTCAATACAAGCACATCACTTCAGCCAGTGATCAGTTATATGACAAGAGAAAGACCACTACAGCCACCAGTCAGTATAAGGGCAAGAAATGTGTGGAAAGAATATTATGGCCTATAGTTGGCTTAATGGAAGAAACACTACATTCAGTGGTAAACTAAAATGCAAAACAATGCATCCTATGGTCAGTTTAAATGAAAGGCAGTGTACTTAGCTTAAGAGCAGTATTAATGCAGATTGTGACACCTTAAGAGCAGGAATGTTGCATCCTCTGGTCAGCTAAAAGCCAAGACAGTTGCTTGTGGCCACCTTAAAAGAAGAATCACTGCTGAATACCGTAGTTTTAAAAAATATTGTGGACTTTGTTTAGCTTAAGGGCAAAAAAGACTGTGACCAGTGGTCAGTTTAAGGGAAGGTATCATTGAAGCTGGTGGTCATTAAAAAATACAGTCACTACAACCTGCGGTTATTGTGGCTCACGAATAGGCAAGAACACTGCGGCCTTGAAAATGTAATGAAAACCATCCCACATCATTTATAATCTTGTTTAAGACGGAGGAAAATTGTGGTAAGAGTCACATAAGCACATGTGAGGCGGTAAACATTTTGCACACTTTTTATGAATAGCAACATTGTTTTCCCTCTCACTTTGGAATGGTGCTGGCTTTGTGCTTCGCACACCATTGACAGGGGGTTTATTTTATTTAACATTGCCGGCGCTCCGCAGTAGAATACAACAAGCAAATGCCTGCAGGATGATGGCATCGTGATTGATTTACATGTGCCAGCCAAGCCTAGCGTATGTTATAAATTAGGAGAAGCCTGCCTGGGGTGGCTCATCAGTGACCTTATGGGTCAGACCCAACTGTCATTTATCACTCTGAGTTGTGTATTAAAGTCATGTTTGCTAACAGCTGCTTATAGTACAATTGAGGTACAAACTGACCGTAAAATGACCCACCAAAGCATGAAAAGTGACTAGAATGTTAATTGCTTACAAAATAAAGCAGATAAATAAACAAATGTTCATGCAGAGGATGAATGCTGGGAAACCAAAGTGGTCAAGTAGACTGAAGTTTTACAAACACTTGCCAAGCCAGTTAAATGGGCATAATGGACATAATTATTTTGTGTTATGCTTCACATTCCATTTGGATTTGTGTTAAAACTACAGGTCACAGAAAATCACTAAGTGATGACTGCTATTGGAGGTTTTCAACAAATTTATATTTGTTTAAACATAAAGTAATATTCTCCAAATCATTTTATACATTTCAGGTTATGTGGATTCCAGAGTCAAAAAACCAGCCCTAGATTGGCACCAGGGTCCAGTCACACACAAACAAAAAGAGGTGGAAATCTGAGGGAGCAAGATTTGGTTTGTAAAGTGCATGGCAAAGAACATTCCACCCAGTACTGTAATTGCTTCATGTGTTTTCCAATTTGTGTTACATCATGGGTTGTTTTGTTGAAGCTGGACTTCAGCAAAAGTTGTTTGAGGTTGTGCTCTGCATAAATGTTTGTGGAACTTGTTAAGAGTCTGAATGTACATTCAGTATATTAACAGACTGACCACATGATGTAATCGTTCTTTCTGTATCCCAAAAAACAAAGGCCTACTTTCCTGCTAAAAATGTAAAAAAGTTTTGATGATGCCATTCAGTTGACCATCCATTGGTCTCCAGTTCAAAGTGGGAGATCCATATTTTATTATCAGTGACAATCTGTGACAAGTTTACAGTATTAGCCTTGTAATGGAGGAGTAAATCCAAACACAGTTATTTCCTGTGATTTGAGGTTAAGTTTGTGATAAACTTCATAGAATTCAACGTATGCACACTTTTAAATATCCTAAAACATCAGTAATGTTGTTTGTATATCTCCTGGATACTAAGAGCTCAGCTGCAATTTTTTTTATTGTAATCAGTCATTTGCCTTGAAAGAGTTCATCAGCACATTAAGGCAAAGCCCAAGTGACTGCTTACATTGGCCGGTAAGAGTAACATGCGTTCAGAAGCTCTGCCTATCCTTTCTAAGAACTCAGAATTCATGAATGTTAAGGACATGCTGAGTTTCTGAGAATTACTACAAGCAGGAAATGATCAGGGTGTGATAGGAAACCCAGACCCCATGGTGAAAAGTAATAGCATGAGTTAAAAAACACAACAGAGACAATACGAGTATGGGCAACCAGGAACAAGTAGCAGAATTTAATTCTAAATTGTTGTAAAAAGTCAGGAATGGTTATAAACAAAGAAACAAATTTAGCATTAGTGCCTATTTGAATTAGAAACTAATTATTAAATTATTAGTATACACATTAGTATACAGTGTGCCAGCACTGCCGTATTTATAGAAACCTTCTGTAATGACACCAGTGCAAAGACATTGGTCAAGTGATACAGTTGACAGCATCATGTATATATGTGAAACCAAGACAGTAACAAAAATAAAAAATTTTATTACACAAAAAACACAAAGAAAATGAAAGATTCAGAATATAGGTGCATCAAACCCCAAACATTTCAAAAATACAATATACATATAAGATAAAGATAAGGTGAGAAGCTCGGTCACCCGGGAGGAGCGCAGAGTAGAGCCACTGCTCCTCCGCATCGAGAGGAGTCAGATGAAGTGGCTCGGGCATCTGATCAGGATGCTTCCTTGACACCTCCCTGGTGAGGTGTTTTGGGCACGTCTAACTGGGAGGAGGCCCCGAGTGAGACCCAGGACACGCTAGAGGGACTATGTCTCTCGGCTGGCCTGGGAACGCCTCAGGATTCCCCCAGAAGAGCTAGTAGAAGTGGGCAGGGAGAGGGAAGTCTGGGCATCTCTGCTCAAGCTGCTGCCCCCGCGACCCGATCTCGAATAAGTGGAAGAGGATGGATGGATGGAATATACATATTTTAGCATGCAGATTACTCTTGTGATCTACTACTTTTATACATTTTTTGTGTAAATTACAGCTTAGTACCTATCAATTTAACTATAAGCTTTTGATCCTCAAGGTGTTTGAATTTGAGGCTTTATTTTGCCTGTTTTGAAAAAGTTCATCATTTAATTCTGTTTTATCGTGACAGCATGGTGTTTCCCACATTTTAAGTTTCTGTTTCTGTCATGTCAATGGTGAACTTTCCCAGAATTCCCCAGGGTATTCTCATTTGTAACATCAATTTTGCGGTGATATAAAGGTCACCCAAGGCATTTCTGGGGTATACGAACTTGATGGATGAACCTTATTCTGCTGCATGAAAAGATCATTATTTAATCCTTCCTCGTTTTTCCAATCCCTGCATTTGTTTATGACTTGATGAATTTTCTGATTGTGTTTTGTCTTTGACAAAAGATCTTTCTTGCCTCCCAGTTTTGCTATTAAGCTTCTTCTTTGACTTATGATTTTCCTGGACGTTTTCATTTTTTTACTGTCTCTTGTGAGTCAGTATAATCGCACAGAAGTTAACGACTACGTGTATTTTTATCACTTGTCCATATAGATTTCTTAATAACCTATAAATGTTCAGTATTGGGGCGGCACAGTGGCGCAGTGGGTAGTGCTGCTGCCTCGCAGTTGGGAGACCTGGGGTCCTGGGTTCACTTCCTGGGTCCTCCCTGCGTGGAGTTTGCATGTTCTCCCTGTGTCTGCGTGAGTTTCCTCCGGGCGCTCCGGTTTCCTCCCACAGTCCAAAGACATACAGGTTAGGTGGACTGGTGATTCTAAATTGGCCCTAGTGTGTGCTTGGTGTGTGGGTGTGTTTATGTGTGTCCTGCGGTGGGTTGGCACCCTGCCCAGGATTGGTTCCTGCCTTGTGCCCTGTGTTGGCTGGGATTGGCTCCAGCAGACCCCCGTGACCCTGTGTTCAGATTCAGCGGGTTGAAAAATGGATGGATGGATGTTCAGTATTGAGTACTTCTTCTGACACAACAAATTCAATAATTGCCTGTACTTTAGAATACCCATTACCATGCTGTATCATTTTTGAAGGCCAGCTGTGCATGAGCTAGGAAATTGATAGTTCTTTGTGCTACAGTAGTAAGCGGGACATTTCAAATTAGTCACAGAACAACTTTCAGACATTTCTTGTTAATTCTGACCAAGGTAAAAAAAATGTTGCAAAATGTTTTGGGCATTCCTCATACATCTTGGACAGTAGGCCATGTTATTGGATTACAGTGCGGTCTCGGCAGCATGTGTGCCCTAGTAACTTTAAAACCACAAGGCTGTCAGTTCAACTCACTGTGCAGACCTCAACAAGTTATTTAACCTGGCCTTGTTCTAATCCTAAAGTAGTTACATAAGTAGACAGAATCTCTACATAAAGTTGACTTATAGATATAAATTGTTAGCTGGAGCACTGCATCAAGACAAGGCAGTCTAACAACCTGCAATTTACAAATAAAATGCGTATTTTCTTGGTCATGACCTTAGTATTCCACTCTTTTATCTTGGATAAAATCTCATTGTACTGTTCTTTCCAGGCACCAATGTAGGCAAGTGGCTACTTATTGATGCTGGTCATTATAGGTCACTTAATCTGGATGTGGTACAACTAGCATAATATGTGCCATTGGGAAGTTTTTTAAATTGTTCTATGAAATTAAGACAGCATTTTGCTTCATAGACTCACTAATAATCTGGTATTTTATCCTTGCTTTAGCATAATTCTGTTAATTCATTATTCTCTAGTTTTACATTATGTCAAGGTGTCCTGGCCAGTATTCTGCTGCACTGTTTCACTGAAAATGATCTTGTTAGACCTTGGTGTCATGAGGCTTTACATAACTCATTATGTAAATGCTCTTCTGTTCCTCTTCCCAATTGTACTGGGTCCAATTAGCCATTACAATACAATACAATTTATTTTTTAAACAGCCCAAAACAAGGTTATTATAGTTTTGGCTTTTTATAATAGTTTTTATTTCTATATTTTTTCTGACCTTACTTGGAAATTCAGTTTAGTAGTAGTTTTCCTTCATCGTGTATTTTTAGTTTTAGTTTAGTCACAATCATACAGAACTGTACAGTACACTTAACAGATTTGGATACGAGTTTCATGTTAGTGGCTTACTACACTACATGGTTTACTATCTGGTTTTGTTTTTGTCTGATAAAAACAAGCATAATCAAAACTAGATACCGAATATGAACAATTGTACACAATTTTATAATTTTAAAAATATTTTCTCATGAAAATCACAGGGATTTAGGAAGAACAGGGCTCTTAGACTTGAATCAATGTGCAGACCCCACCTAGCTGTATTGAGGGAAACAAAGAAAAACAAACATGAAGTGTCAAGGTTAGGGGCGTGAAACTTGAACAGCCCAACATGCAGCACAGTAAACCCATAATGAGCAGAGCAAGAGTAGGTAATAGGAGTATGGACAGGCATAAAACGACAGAGATAGCATCTGAGATTAAGAACAATATATACATTATCTAAACCTATTTATCCAGAGCCGGATCGCAGGAAACCTGGAGCCTACCCTTGCAGGTTTGGATGCAAGGCAGAAAAAATCCACGGTGTGCAATATGTATGATAAGGCTGATGTTAAGAACAAATGAATATGATATTTCATCTATGTATTTTGAGAGAGAGAGAGAAAGAGAGAGAAAAACATTGAAAAAAGGGAGACAAATATTTTAAAATATAATTCTGCTAATGGATTACTTTCACAATATCAGGTATTTTGAGTTGTGAATATGAACTAAAAAAGATAAATTAATAAATAGAGAATAAATACAAAAACCCATTAATATATTTAGTTTTTCATCACTTGGCAGACTGTCTTTGCCTACCTACTTTTGTTTGTATCTCATTGTTAAACAATGTTTTTAAAGGAAAAGTGATTGGTCAGCAACAATATGCTGATCTTGTATGACGACCTTTGTCAGTCTCTCGTTCAGTGCCGTTTTATTCTCAAAAACCGGGAGTGGTCTCCCCTAGACTTTCTTGTATTCTCAGATATGGGGATGGATATTTAAGGAGTAAACCGCAAGACAATGATATATTTTTATATTATGTACATTAAGGAACCATCAACAACATTAAGGAACCTTCAACAACAAATCAAATCAAATTAATAAGATATTAAACAATTATTATAAAAGTAAAGTTGAATAAATTGGACTCTGCAGCTGCATGAATAAAAACAAATCGAGTATGTGTTCAGGTAAAGTACCACTTCCAGGTGGTGGGTTTGGCCCAAAAGTTAATACAGATCTACAATTGTGGTGTAACAACCACATGCCGAATTTCATCCATCGATCTACTCTAGGAGGTCTATAATGTCAAGATTCATCAAAATATCGAGGTCAAATTTTTTCATGATTACTATACTTTCTCTATACTTCGTATATAAGGAAGTAAAAGTGATTTCTCCTGCACAAAGTGGCAGGTGAATTTCTGTCAACAAAAAGCAGTCACCTGAGAAATAAACTGAAATGTTACTCACTCGTTAATCTAGTGATGAGTAGTATGGTGGTGCAGCAGTTTGTGTTTCTGCTAGGGCTTGGAATTGATTAAAAAAATTAACTAATTAATCACATAACTGTATGGAATTGATTAAAACATGCAATCATAAAATAAATACATAAATCATAAAGTAAATATATACTGAATCACAAAATTAATGTAGAATCAACGCAAAGGAATTTTTAAAAATTTAATGGCATTAAATTTAATGCTGGAGTATGTGAATTTCCCCTTGGGATTACTAAAGCATCTATCTATCTAGTTTAAACTTTAAAAACTTAAACAATGACCTGAAACCTGAGTTTTTAACAAAATATTACTCGAGCAAGCACAACATGAATTTAAATGTCTTCCTAAAAGGCAAGCTGAAAAGAAGGCAATAAGAAAATAAGGCCAATGTATTAATTCTCAAATTGGTATGGCATATGAAATACAGATGTGTCAAAGTAAAATTAAACGATCAACATGACTGTAGAGTTTGAACTGCTAAAGACTGACTTAGTTGAAATAAGCATCTCTTAAGTGGTCATACATTACAACTTGTGTTAAAACTCTGCCAATGCCATCTTCAGTTGTTCATCACTGTCAACTTTATAATTATACTCTAAACAAGTGTTTTTCAACTGGTGCACAATGAGAGCTACCCAGGTGTACCATAGGGACGAAGCAGCTGGGAAAATGCATCCAAACTGCTCAGTAAGTGCTGTGTCTGAAAATGCCAACCTCCAAGCTGCATCTCTGATAATCTTGCCCCTTCAGACAATTTAAGCATGTCTATGAGATATAATGCTTTTGTGGTTGGTAGAATCGTGGTGTGCCTTGGGATTTTTTAGGTTACAAAATGTGTGGCAGCACAGAAAAACTGTTGGAAAACACTGCTCTACCTACAACTTTGATCCTGGTAAGCTAAAAAAGTCCTCTGTAGCAGCTATCTCGCTTAAAAAACTAACACTGTGCATTACTTGGGTGTTTATGTTGAGTTATTTGCATAAATTAGCAAATTTCCTCCCATGAGTTTGATCCTACCAGACACTGATAGTCAGGATTATCCTATTGTGATGGATCACACATTAATTACATTGTCCTGAACTTAATGTGTATGAGTTTGATCCTGTCAGCAAAATACTAGCTCTTGATCACACAATTCTACTTTTATGACTCATGCATGATGTGATCATGTTAGGCATTGGTATTTTGCAGGTTTACGAAAATGAGTCAAATCCTGTCATTCCTGAGTGTTCTGGAACTGTACCAATGTAAGTATGGTTACTTTAGATGTCATTTAGTAGTTTTACTGCCAACCCTTCCGGTCTCCGTAATCCTGTGTCTTTAGTTCAATGAGACTGATCGCATTAGCTCATAGTGTTATTTAGCTTTACTCTACTGGCAGTGTTTCTGTCAGACTTGTGAATCAGAATTTCAGAGTGAGGTAGTTTGTTCTAAATCAGTTATTTTCTGTATAATATGCAATTATCACTGACACTTCTTCTATTGCCAGAGAAATTTCTGGAACTAATCATCAATATGAGAAAAAGATCCAGGAAATGTCAAACTAAAAAGCAGTGTTCTGGTGATGGAAATTCATTGTACTATAATGCTAGTTAGTGAATTAAGCCCTTAGGGTAAAGCCACTTCTCTGGCCAAAGCTCTAGAGTGCAGAGGCACAAAAAAAGTTGATACCATTGGGAAAGATGTAGGCATTCAGTCAGTCCTTCTTCATGTTATAAATCACATTTTCTAGCAAGTATCATTACAAGTACTGAATAGGAGAATGACTTTTAAATTATTATATGTAGAAGAGCAAGCCATAAAGACAGAGTCTCCAGAAAGAGCATCACCAGGAACAAATCTCTAGGGAGCAATAGGCACCAAGTTAAAAGGTAATGTTCTGCCAATGCTCAACAGTTTTCCTGAAAGTTATAGTTTGCATCTTTGCAAGTAAATTTTGAAAGTGAAGCTATGTTGAGCAAGATAAGATATCTGAGGGGTCATGTGTACATATTAATTGAATCAACTGAAAGCTAGAAGAAGCATTTGGAGTCTGTTGTAAGCTCTTGATACTTTTGACAAAAGCATGGAAGAGAGAAACAAAGAAGTTATGAAAGCATGCAAAAGTGTTCACTTCTTTTCTACACACAGGATGTCAGTCATTTTTAAACCTGGTTAGTCTATTGATAGGGTGAAGTAGAGGCAGAGTGAATTGCAAAACCTACCCTGGATGGGAAGCCAGTCCATTGCAAAGCACAATACCAAATACCTACACTAACTAATTCGGGGCAAGTTTAGAATTACAATTTGGAATGTGTAAAAACTTGCATATGCACAAAGAGAATTTATAGACTTCACACAAAATAACTAGACCTGTTGTAAGGCTTGCAGTTAGGATTTAACAGGGAAAATTCATGCAACCATTAAATATAACTCCACAGATGGCCACAGAAGGAGATAAGATGATTTTGTGGTTCATTTTGAAAGAACCAATCTCATTGAATTCAGTACAAGATTACACTAGAAATGGCCCTGTTCTGTCTCCTTCAATCATGTGAAGCTGTCAGTGGCTTTAGCCCCTTTGCTTAAGAGGGCTCATTAATGTCCATAATTCGGAAAGTGTATAGCAATCAGGAAGAAGCCTGCTTACAATCTCAGGGTTATATAAGAAAATGTCAAATGAAGAGCTATTAACTAGAAATCCTCCCAGACTTTGAAATGGCTTCCCCAATGGTGTAAGGGATGCCACTTCAGTTTGATTATTTGAATCCAGGCTGACAATATTTTATTTTAGGTTGGACTGCCCTTGTAAGAGCTGCTAGTTCATCTGTTCGTACTGTAGAAACATCTGTTACTTATTTATTTGAAATAAATTATGGCAGTCATCATTACTCACTCTCTTTTTCTCATCAGTATCTTGCAGTGCTACTGCTGCCTTGCCCAAGCGGCTAGTCCTGGCCATAGAACGAAATGTCAGATTGGTTGGGAAACTTTGGAATCAATGATGATAGATAGTTATAACACACTGAAGGATGCTAGTGGGTGCTACACCATGTAATAGGATACCCCAGTGCTGATAGGGGCCTGCTGGCCAAGGTCTGCCGGACTATAACTCATTATAACTGTATATTTGAAAAGACATGCCTGCTTTTTGTAATGGTTACATGGTTTTGTATTTTTTCCATTATTGTAAAAGTGTGTAAGTGGTCTGAGCCTGTATTCCGTGAGGATCACTACAATAGAATAAATCACTTTCAAAACGGAACCAAAAGTTTACAAACATCTTATGTCATTCAGGTAAGCAGTCATTGTATCCAATACATGTAATCCTCACAAAGAGCTGAATGTCTACAACATGCAAGTGGAACATAAGCTTATTGTGACTTTGTATCTTTGCAGTGCAGTAATAGGATTCAAATTCAGCCTATAAATATTCAAATAGTATGTTTCAGAATATATCAGAAGATGCCTGAAGAAGGGGCCTGAGTTGCCTCGAAAGCTTGCATATTGTAATCTTTTTAGTTAGCCAATAAAAGGTGTCATTTTGCTTGGCTTTTCTCTACAGAATATAGGAAGAAATACTGTTTTTAAATGTTTTGGACAATGAAGGTATGTATTAAATAGAGAGAAAGATATGCCCAATAGAAGGATGCTAAGTTTGGTTTCTTCTGTAACAACACTTGCCAACTTGAGCCAGAGAGAAAGAACATATTGGAAGGATTCATGATGAGGGAAGCAAAATTAACATAACAAGAACTTCACACAGCTCCAAAATGGCAAACAGGACTTCTTTCTGCTCTCCGTGGGAATAGTTCTGCTGTAGCCGCCCATAGGAAGGCTGCTCTCATTATGAAGGGGTTGGGGGAAAGCCCTCAGGAGTCTCATCCCTGGAAGAGTCGAAACACCCAGAAAGCCAATGGGCTTTGTACTGTTCTTGGCGATGCCTCGTAAACTATGCATTTCAGTGGCAGCACTCTCTGAGGTATGCAGACCAGGGACTGGCTAGATTTTGGTAGGTGGATGCACCTTTTATTGGTCTGGTTGCTCTGATGGCTGTAATGCTCAGGGAGTAGCTGTTGCTGTAGCAGATCGTAACCTCCCAATGGTGTCTGATATCACTCCTTTCAATGAGCATATTATGAGACTCAGATTGAAGCACTCCCTGGGTGCCTTGTCTGGTGTCTCAGTCTATGCTTTTGACCACGATGAGTGATGTCTTGGTGAGGAGACATTTATTTTGCAACTTCACTCGGTGGTTGATGGGTTACCTGTGAGGTGACAATCCTTTGGTCATGGGTGATTTCAATGCGACTACTGGAACTGACAGAGCTGGCTATATGGATTGTGTCGGTCCCCATGGATCTGGTGAAAGTGGCTCCATGTTCCTTGACTTTTCAAAAGGTCAGGGTCTATGAATCACTGGATTCTGGTTCCAGCGTCCTAAACCAGATTATTGGACTTGGTTCTCCAATATTAGTTGTGCAGTGAAGGAGATTGATCACATTGTCATGGGCAGACACTGGAGGTTCCTTCAGAACTGCAGGTTTTACAGAAGTGCCCAGTTTGTGAATTCTGACCACAGATTTTGCTGCTCTGAAGATCTAGCTTAGGTCCAGTAGGCTACCACCTACCAGGAAAATGAGGCTGGACCTAGCCAGACTGCAAGATCAGGATGTTTCTAATGAGTCTGGCAATCTTAATGTAATTTGGGAGACCTTCCGTTACAAGATCCTGAAGGCTGCTGAGGGTTGTGTTGATGTTGCCAGTGCTCCCAGAAGGAGGTATTTAATCTCACAGGGCACCTGGATATCATGAAGAGGAGTCACAACGCACAGCTTGATGGCAACTACAGTCTGTACTGGGAACTGAATAGATGGCTATGAAGGCACTGAGGGCAGATAAGGAGGCGTTTGTTAGAAGAATCTGGGAGCAAGTAACACACCATCTACGGTCTAGTGAAACACGTCTAGAGGAATTAAAGTATTATGATTACACACATCTGAATCTCCTTCTTGGAGAGTCGCAGTCAGGGCAGTTGATGGAATGGTCCCTATGGATAATGCTGCAATTGTGACCCACTGGGCTTGCTACTCTGAGCAGCTTTTTAAAAGCTAATCTTCTGGCTAGGACATTGGACATCTCTGGGTTCATGGTTCTTGAGGCTGACATTCCAATTAGCTGTGAACTAAAAAATCTCACTGAGATTGTACAGGTGGTGAACAAGCTGAAGGTAAGATTGGCTGCAGGGATCTGTGGTATCCTGAGTGAACTTCTCCAGGATGGTGGTAAGGCTATCTTCTTGGTGTTGCAACCACTCTTTACTTACGTTAGGGAGATGGGCGTCATCCCAACTATCCGGAAGGTGGGACTTGTCGTTCCTATGTGGAAGGGGAAGGGTGGTCGCCTGGATTGTGGCAACTACAGGGGGATATCACTGCTTTCTGTGCTGGGTAAGGTGTTTGCTAGGGTCATCCTCAATTAGATCCATAATCACCTGATCACCTGCCAGCGACCAGTCTGGTCCACTATTGACCGCATCCTGACACCGAGGGTTCAAATTGAGTGTAAATGCGAATATCGGCAGAGTTTCTTTGCAGCCTTTGTTGATTTTCGTAAAATGATCCACTCAGTGGGACATCCTGAGACTTCGCTGGATCCTACTGAAGTTGCTGGATATCACGGTGGCCTGTATACTGGTACTGTGAGTGCTGTGCAGAGTGGAGGCAGAACCTCTCTGTTTTTCCCAGTTGCTTCTGGGGTTCATCAGGGGTGTGTTCTTGCTCCTACTCTGTTCAATGTTTGCATGGACTGGGTGTCGGGAAGGGTTGTGGGTCCAGCTGCTGTGGGGCATCTGCTGGTGAAGAAAGATTCACCGACCTTGATTTTGTCAACAATGATGTGATCTTCACCGGAGTCAATGGAGGCTTGGATTGGGGCTCTTGAGAGACTGAGTGAGGAGTCTGAATGTCTGGGCTTGCAAGTGTCCTGGATAAAAAACAAGATCCAGGGCTTTAATGACATCTTAGGCACAGTCATTAGCAGTGTGTCTGTCTACGGAGAGAATGTCGACCTCATTGAAAAGTTTACTTACCTCGGCAGCAACAATCATGTCTCTGGTGACTTTTCCTATGAAGTCAGTAGACAGGTTGGGAGAGCATGGGGGGTCACGAGCAGAGGTGGGTAGAGTAGCCAAAAATTGTACTCAAGTAAGAGTAGCGTTACTTTAAAATATTACTCAAGTAGAAGTAAAAAGTAGTCATCCAAAAAATGACTCAAGTAAGAGTAAAAAAGTATTTGGTGAAAAGACTACTCAAGTACTGAGTAACTGTTTGATCATAATAAATTATTTATTTTTTAGAAATGTTGTAATAAGACAGACAAAAATATAAAATAATGTGCAAATTCTGCTATTTCCAAATAAAAAAATAAACGTCTGATTGGTGAAACGGAGTCTTGTGATTATTGTTGCTACATCTGAATGGTGAAACAATCATGCAGTAGATCCACTGGCGGCTTCTCTCTGGCAAAAATCTAGCGTATACAATGGAAAAAAAGTAACGATTCGAGTGTTGCCCAATGTAGCGGAGTAAGAGCGTTTCTTCTTCACAAATGTACTCAAGTAAAAGTGAAATGTATGGTGTAGTAAAACTACTCTTAGAAGTACATTTTTTTTAAAAAGTTACTCAAGTAAATGTAACAGAGTAAATGTAACACGTTACTACTCACCTCTGGTCACGAGGTTGCTGGAAGAGGGTGCTTGTTGTTTTTTGCTCTATGGTTGCAAGACATGGACACTATCTAGTGACCTGAGACAAATATTGGACTCCTTTGGTACTAATTTGACTTGGTGTCGAATGAGCGGTTGCTCGCGGAGTCCCAAATGAGGCACATTACCTGCATTGTGAGGGAGAGTCAGTTATGGCACTACGGCCATGTGGTGTGATTCCCTGAAGGTGATACAGCTCACAAGATCCTCATTGTTGAGGTCCCCAGAGGCTGAACCAGGCCAAGGAGATGCCCACATACCACCTGGCTGCAGCAGAGAGTTGATCATTTCCTGAGGGTGGGATTGGACTGCGTATCTCCCTGGGGTTTGACAACAAAGAGCTGTTTCTTCGTGTGGTGGTTGCGGCAACACACAGTACCAGTGCATGCTTCCCAACCTGACCTAACCTGAGCATAGTATTGGCAGCTTTTCAGGTATCTGTCCTAAAACTGTCAGGAAGCCCTAAGAACATCCATAGGCTTTGCTCGCACCTGAACGTATACAGTTTTTATTTATACATTTGGCTCAAGTCCTGTTTGTTCAGTAATTAAATATACTATACCTGCATACTTGACCATTTTTGTGTCTAGGTAGACATGCTGACATACATCTGCACACGCATTACCATTATGTGTTTATATACAGTCTCAACAAGCCCTAATAACATCTGCATGTCTGCAAGTCCTGAACATATCTATTTGTGCATTGGTTCAAATTCATGTGTGCTGACATGCCAGATTGAACAGCAGGTACAGAAAATGTTTAGTTGAAGACATGGCTGTTGAACGAGGACGATCCATCTGTTAATATACTTTAGGGCTCACATAGTGTCAGAAACAAGGGGGGGAAGCTTTACAGATGACCCATTTGGTTTGATTTCATCTCAAAAATTACTTAAATGGGGAAAATGAAAGAACCCCTTGATCAACTTTTATTCCAAAATCATGTCCACATTTCCCCAGAACCTGCACCCATTTTCTATGAATGTCCCAGAACCATCTCACACTAGACTTTGTGCTTCTCAATTCACATCTCTAAATTATCTAACTATAGCCATATTGAGAGGTTCGCATGCTTTTTCCAAGACACAGGAGAAAATGCTTTTTTGAGTGTTAGTCCTTTAATCAGATTCTGTCACATGACATTCATCAGTTAATTTTTTTAATTCGCTTGCTTGATTTAAGGTTTGGAAAGCTGGCCCCTATCCAAACTTCATTGAGCTTAAGGCAGGAACCAAACTAGCACAGAACTTCATTGCATTTAAGAGAACAGTCTCACACCATTCATCAATTAACCTAATGTGCAAATGGGATTGAGAGAAAAACTGGAATAGGCAGAGAAAAGCCAAATAGACAAAGGGAGAACATGCCTTTACATTAACATAATTTTCTTAATAGTTAGCATTATTGTGGTTAAGGTCACTTCTCAATATGGTGTAGACTTAATACATAAAATGGATTAACTGCTTTTATTCCTGTATATTGTACATAGTAAGTTGAATATTTTGTATATGTGCTGTTGCTTTTGAAAGAAAGGATGCATATTATTTAAAACAGTATTTTTTCTTTGCATTAAATTAGAATGTTCTGTGTCTCCAAATCCTGTTAAAAAAATTGCAAATAATAGGCTGTGTCAGTGGCTACATTTTATCACACAATGCAGCTCATGCTACAGCCAGATAAGGGCGGCTGCCAGCAGTGAATGAAAGTGAGCAGTCAAGTCTGATTGAAAAAAAGTCATGATATTTAAATGTATGAATGGAGCCTGGAGAATAAACATCAGTATGAGTCAAGCGTCAGTCTGACGAAAACACAAGAACAGTGGAACCAAACGTTCAGGTGCCACTAACCTTCACCTTTGCTACTATGTTGTATCAATCACTTCAATCTGGTAGCCTTAGGCAGAAGGCACAAACCTGCCCTGGGTCAGCCACCATTTCACCATTGGGCACATTCATGCATGCATCAAAGGGGCAATCTAGAGTTGCCAGTCAGACTAATGCACACATATTTGGGACTCAGTGTACCCAGAGAAAAACACATACAAACATGGAGAGAAGGTACAAACTCCACACATACAGTGACTAGATAGGACTTGAACCCATTCTTTTGGAGCTGTGACACAGTAGCACTAAGCAATGCAAGACACCTGAGTAATCCATTTTCCAAATGTATGTACTGTACCTGTGTATAACTTTTTTCACTTTCTAATAGTAGTTCCTCATGCAGGTGGTGATGGCAACATGATAGGGTACCCTCAGAACTATTTCATAAATTTCAAGAAGGTCTTAGGCTAGTCAAGATATATAGCCCCTTCAGCATGTCCTGGGTCTTCCTCCAGAACTTCTTCCAGTGGGCCGCTCCTAAGAGGAACCCTAATTACATTCCCAATGCATTTTACAAATTATCTGGCTTCCCCATAATGTGGAAAAGCAGTTGTTCTTCTCTGAGAGTCTGCCATACTGCTGAGCTCCATGGTGAGGTTTGAGTGCAATGGCAATCATGCAACAGGCAAGAGTGAAATAGATGTGGATATATTAGACCTTGCTGATAGGAAGTAGATGTACACATATTAATAAAGACATTGTGGGTGTGGTTTACAGCTTTGCTTTGCTTAGTTGATATCATTGGGGTTTAGAAAAAAATGGCAGTGATTTATACAAGCTTTTTCTAATTTTGATATAAACGTATTCTGTGTTTGTACTAGCATACTGTGTGCAAGTCCATCCATCCATTATCCAACCCGCTATATCCTAACTACAGGGTCACGGGGGTCTGCTTGAGCCAATCCCAGCCAACACAGAGCGCAAGGCAGGAAACAAATCACGGGCAGGACGCCAGCCCACTGCAGACCTGCTCATATGTGATTACTTTAAATGTCTTAAGTCTTGTGTCATAGCATTTGACTTGGCACCCCTTACATTGCATCTCCATGCAGAGTGTGTGTTGTCATCTTTCTGGTACAAGACTCAGCTGATTCTGAATTTGCCTTAACATTGTGCCATTTCTTGTTCTAGCCTTTGCAGTATTCATGTCCTACCAATTGTATGCAATCTGAAGACGTTACTGCTATACTCTAACATAAAGACTGACTAACTGACAAGTACAGTATGCAATATTAAGCAAAGTCGGCTTCCTCTCCAGTGCCCAACTTATGACCAGTATGGCAGTCTGAGAGGGTGTTACCTGTGTACTATTAGATGGACACTCCTGGCATTAAAGGAATAAATGGCTGCAGAGAGTTGGCTGGAGACTCCCCTGAATTCCTAACTTTATCTAACATTGTGGCCCTGCCAGCAGCCCCCCTATCTGCCTGCCATAGTCTCGTTCAAAATGTACAAGACTTGGCGAAGGCCTACAGAGAGGCTGAGGGTCTGATTAGCACTGACAAAAAACAGCCGTCTTGCTCTCAGTAAAAACATGAGTAAGAGAGAAGGCATTGAATGCCTGGCAAGCCGCCAGGCAGTTATGTCAACGATCTGCCTTATCAGAAATGCACAGGCGACAAGAATCCATACTGAATGTGCACAGGTTACGGGGCCGTGCTGCCCTTCAGGGTTATTACCGCATTGCGTTTTGTGAAATTGACTCCAATTGTTTGTATCTTTCCAAGTGGAACATGTTACAGGAGACACGAAAGCGGACAGACCAGAAAAAAAACAAAAAATCCTGTAATATAATGAATCCCTTAAATATTCCCAGTAAAAAGCTTCGATTGTGCAGTGAGCAGTGAGTTCACCTCTTGGCCAGCTGTTAAGATGAATCGAGTCCATCAGACGTTTTTGATTTTATGTGCTGATTGTTGATTCGGTTTGGGCGCTGGGGCTGGAGATGATTTTCTAAGGAAGAACGCATACTCCCAGATGGTTTGCATTCCAGCTCCGTGCCCTGGGTTCCATTGAGAGGGAGCCAGGCGGCTGTAGTTCCTTGTCCAGGGTTGTTCTTCCAGGAGAAGTTCTCTTCTGGGTGAAACATTCCTGCTAGACTGCTTTCTCAGGTTCATCAAAGAAACCATGTGATATAATATGATTTTCCCTGGGCCCACCAAGTGGGCATTATGTTGCCCTGGAATTGGAAATTTACAATCATCTTGTGAGTGTTTGGTTTCATTTCAGTAAGGAAAGTTTCATGTGTTGTACTTACAGTGTAGCACCCCTTAGAAGCTTTGATCAAGTTTTGGCTTGTGAGACTATTGAGTACCTTTCTTGTTCTGAGGTACTTGGGTGTCTGACAACCATGTGTCCCTCTGGCTCTGAAGGGTCCTTTAAGTTATCTGGTTGATCCTATGCTTGGTCTGACACTCCATGTCATTGATGATCTGCGCTTTCATAGAACTGTGACTCTTACTGGGATTGTACCTGCTTTTTAGAGTTTTTGGACAACTTGCCCTAGGGACTTTATTACCTGGAGCTGACCAGCCAGGTCATGCTTTTTGTTCTCTTTATATTGCATATCCCCTTCCCCCTATCCTGTGTGTTCTTGGCTCCCCTGACATTGACCTCAGTGTTGATCTCATCCACAAAGTTTTAAGTACTGGAGTTGACTCTCTGAGGGATATTCAGTTACCAGCTTCCCTCTTGTGTTAATTTGTTTTGGTAAACATGTAGACGGATGAGGGTTCTGCTTTTTAAACATATGCAGCACTGGACATGTATGGCTCCTTCATCTGCTTGCAATTGCTTGTGATTTTGCCTATAAAAACAAAACCAGAAGGAAAGAAAAAGATACTTTACAGCTGCCATATATCCCTTCCCCCAAACATGATATCATATTTGTTCTTATTGCCATTTTTATTTCCTAAAGATGCTATATCCTATTCATTTTGTGTTGGCAAAAGTATTCAGCCTCCCAGAACACTAATCTAATGGTCAAAAAGCACAAAATGTCAATTATTTACTTGATATGACACCATCTACCAGCTATAAGCATAAACAGGTTTTCAGCACTACTCTCCTCTTCTTTATCTCCAGTGTTATCGTACAGACCACCATCCTATGCTGCCAAACTATACTACATTACCAGCCATCACTTAACAGTTGTCACACACGTGCGATTAGGAGGCAGCTAAAGGGCTTGAGTAGGTGTAATGCTACATCAGAGCAGGGGGTGGCGGAATGGGCTGACTGTCTCTCTCAGTTCTTTGCAGACCATTCCCGGGAAATCCCGTCAGGTCCCGGCAGCTCTGATGACGTCCCTTCCGGTTCCGGCGCCTCTGATGACGGCACTTCCAGGTCTGGCACCTCTGATTACGTCACTTCTGGCATAGATGACATCATTTCCTCCACCAGCCCTTAAAACCGCTGTCTTACCTCAACATATTCAGTTCTGTTTTGGACTCAGTCTTGTAAACAACTCAATCAATTTTCAACCTTTTGCAGCCAGGATCATGATATACGGGTGGCTGCCCCAAACCTTTTTGACTGTCTGGAGTCTTTTTCTGACACAGTCTACAATCTCCTTTACACTGACCCTTCTGCCTAGGATATAATCTACTTGTGTGCCTCTTCCTCCACTCTTGTACATCAGCCATATTTTCCTCCCTCTTCTTAAAATACATATTCAACACAGCCATTCCCATCCTTTTCGCAAAATCCACTAACATCTGACCTTCTACATTCCACTCCTTGACACCATACCTACACATCACCTCCTCATCTCCTCCATTCCCTTCATCAATATGTTTGTTGAAATCTGCTTCAGTCTCCACTCTATCTCCCTTGGGTACACTCTCCACCACTTCATTCAACTCACTCTAGAAATCTTCTTTCTCATCCACTGCAAACCCAACTTGCAGGGCTTATGCACTAACATTAGTAATCATACCTTCAATTTCCATCTTCAAAATCATTACTCTGAATGACACTCTTTTCACCTCTAAAACACTCTTGACATACTGGTCTGTAGGATGACGTTGGAGATCAAAAACAGGAGAAGAGTGAGGGCACAGCCAAGGATCAAATGGTGGAAGTTGAAAAAGGTAGACTGCAAGGTTCAGTTCAGGGAGAAGGTAAAACAGGCACTGGGTGGCAGTGAAGATTTACCAGACAGTTGGGCAACCACAGTAAAAGAGTAGGGGTGACAGCAAGAAGGGTGCTTGGCATGACATTTGGACAGAAGAAGGAAGAAAAGGAAAGCTGGTGGTAAAATGGGGATGTACTGGAGAGTATACAGAGGAAGAGGTTGGGGAAGAAGAAGTGGGATAGTCAGAGAGGTGCAGAAAGTAGACAGAAGTACAAGGAGATAAGGCTTAAGGTGAAGAGAGAGGTGGCGAAAGCTAAAGAAAAAGCGTATGATGAGCTGTATGAGAGGTTGGACACTATGGAGGGAGAAAGAACCTGTACCGACTGGCTAGACAGAGGGACCAAGCCTGAAAAGATGTGCAGCAGGTTAGGGTGATAAAGGATAAACAGGGAAACATATTTCTAAGTGAGGAGGGTGTGTTGAGAATATGGAAAGAGCAATTTGAGAGGCTGATGAATGAAGAGATTGAGAGAGAGAGAAGGTTGGATGATGTGGAGATAGTGAATCAGGAAGTAGAACGGATTAGCAAGGAGGAAGTAAGGACAGCTATGAAGAGGATGAAGAATGGAAAGGCTGTTGGTCCAGATGACATACACATGGAAGCATGGAGGTGTTTAGTAGAGATGGCAGTGGAGTTTTTAACAAGATTGTTTAATGCAATCTTGGAAAGTGAGAGGATGCCTGAGGAGTGGAGAAGAAGTATACTGGCAATGGTTTTTAAGAATAAAGGGGATGTGCAGAGCTGTAGTAACTACAGAGGGATAAAACTGATGAGCCACAACATAAAGTTATGGGAAAGTCTAGTGGAAGCTAGGTTTAGAAGGGGGGTGATGATTAGTGATAAGCAGTATGGTTTCATGTCAGGAAAGAGCACCACAGATGTGATGTTTGCTCTGATGGTGTTGATGAAGAAGCATAGAGAAGGCCAGAAGGAGTTGCATTGCGTCTTTGTGTATCTGGAGAAAGCATATGACAGAGTTCTTAGAGAGGAGTTATGGTATTGTATGAGGAAGTTGAGAATGGCAGAGAAGTATGTAAGAGTTGTACAGGATATGTACAAGGGAAGTGTGACAGTGACGAGGTCTGTCGTAGGAGTGCCGTATGCATTCAAATTGAAGGTGAGATTACATCAGGGACTGGCTCTGAGCCCTTTCATTTTTTACAATGGTGATGGACAGGTTGACAGACAAAATTAGACAGGAGTCCCCCATGGTCTGTGATGTATACTGATGACATTATGATCTGTAGCAAGAGTAGGGACCATGTTGAGGAGACCATGGAAAGATGAGGACATGCTCTAGAGAGGAGAAGAATGAAGTTCATTAGGAACAAAACAGAATACATGTTGTACATGCCCCACAGGACGGATGGGCATCCTGCCCAGTGCAGAAGAGGATTCCTTACCCAGTCGGGATGCCACAAAAGAGGGATGGAAGAAGTGGGCCAATACCTGGCCGGGACAATTTACTGTTCCCATCCTGATCAGGATGCCCAAAGGCTACAGAAACTGGCAAGGGAGCAGTTCATCCCTCACTATTCTAGGTGGCAGTATCACTGTAGGGAAGCCTGGGGGATGATAGAGGGAGCTGCCAGGGGAGGACCTCCCTGGGTAGTGTATAACCTGGACATACTTCCAAAAGGCCATGCCATTTCACCAGCAAGGCTCCTGGGTCCTTTTAAAAAGGAAACCTGCTGCCTTAGCTCAGGGGGTCAGAGTCGGGAGGCAATGGACAAAACTCAATGGAGGTGGAGAAAGTGGATCATTTGTGGATTGTTGAATATTTATTATATACTTCTGGCATGTTGTTGGGAGAGGATTGAGAAAATGTGTCTGGAAGGGATCAACAGTCCAGAGTAACAGGGAGTGTGGAATAGAGGTGAAGAGGAGAGTGCAGGCAGGATGGAGTGCATGGAGAAGAGTGTCAGCAGTAATTTGTGACAGATGGGTATCGGCAAGAGTGAAAGGGAAGGTCTACAGGACGGTAGTGAGACCAGCTATGTTATATGGATTGGAGACATTTGCACTAACCAAAAGAACAGGAGACGGAGCTGGAGGAAGCAGAGACAAATATGTTAAGATTTGCATTGGGTGTAATGAGGATGGACAGGATTAGAAATGAGTACATTAGAGAGTCAGCTAAGGTTGGACAGTTTAGAGACAGTCAGAGGGGTGAGATTGCATTGGTTTGGACATTTGCAGAGGAGAGATACTGGATATATTGGGAAAAGGATGCTAAGGATGGAACTGCCAGGTAACAGGAAAAAAAGAAGACCTAAGAGGAGGTTTATGGATGTGGTGAGAGAAGACATGCAGGTGGTGGGTAAAGCAGAGCAAAATGCAGAGGACAGTAGGATATGGAAAAAGATGATCCGATGTGGTGAGTCCTAACAGGAGCAGCCAAAAGAAGAAGAAGCACTACAAACTTCATCAGTGTCAACAAAGGCACCTCTCCAACACAAGGGAAGTGTTGAAGGAGTGTTAAAGTGTTAAAGCAACGGTTTTAATTAAAAGTTAAACAGGTATAGAAAAAATCTAGCCACATTTAATGAAACCACCAAATAAGGATTACAGAGATCTAAGGCCTCGTCCTGCAGCACTGGACACAAGGCAGTAACCAATTCTGATGAAATGCCAGTCTAATAATGGGTCATATACCCATTCATGACAAGATAGAGGATGAAGGGAATCTAACCTCTCTGTCTTTGGTTTGTGTGAGGTAGAGCATGTAGCTAAAACCAAAAGGCTCCTCACAAAAAGTGTCCTGGCTGGAATCCAAACCAAGATTCACAAACCATGAAGCAGCAGTGCCAACCACTGAACCACACCACTGTCCCCATAACTTTAAGGTTTCAAACTGAACAACTTATCCACCTGAAAGCACAGTTCTGAAGCACAATTTCAATCCTCTGTCTACTATTGCTCCCAAATTCTGGCTGCATTACCTCAACTGTGTAAAATATGAAACTTCTGAAAAAAGAATTTATATGTTTTCATAACCAATTAAAACACAGATTACAGAGCGATGTAGTAATTATAAGTTATATTTGCCCTGAACTACATTGGTACCGCAGGTGTTTCCAAGTGGTATCTCCATCTATCATTACAAATGTTAGACCAGGCACATCAGAGTTCAACAACCTTGCCCCTTACAAAAAGACATCTTAGACAAGACATACACCAAATTCCCACATACAGAATTTCCATTGTTCTTGTGGCTCTGTTAAGACTACTTTCAGGCCTAGTTCTCTCCAGTAGCCTCAGGTTTTTCAAACTTTAGGAGACTAGCAGAGGTGTAGTGCCTTTTCCTGTCTTTTCATCATATGCCTTGAAATGCTTACTTTGCTTTAAGATAATAGTAAAACCTTCACATTTCTTAAAGTGCAACCAAAGATTTTGTTATCTCAGGGCAACAACTTCAAGGCTGTCCCAGTCTCTACAAAACTGTCACAAGACATCTTAATATAGGTGGGATGACTATAAACCCTACATCACATCTTTCCACAGACTGCAGTAAAGGTGGATGCCTTTTGCTGAAATAGGATTGAGTGAAGAGCTCTCTGTTTCATACCCCCTCAGACACAGAGCCTGTCCCCGACTCACACATTTACACAAACAGCCCTAAACCCAGTATCCCTGACCATAACTGTATTACTCTTAAATGGGGATAAAATGAGAATCAGTATGTATTTTCCACCCACAGGCTGGGAGAGATTGACAACCATTATTGCTGGGGTTTAAAATAACACACATAATATTTAAACATTTTATTGTTAAAAAGAATAATCAAATGGTGGTTCCCTTTTAAAACTATGAAATAAAAACAGGTGGGGCTATAGTGGAAGGGCAGGATATTCTTTCATTGAGCACTGAGCATGAAACTGAAGAGGTGTAACTCATACAGGTCTCAGTTCACATACAGTAGCTTTACCAAAATGAAAGTGGACACATGACTCAGTATCCTTGGACACAAGTGAAAACGAATGCAGTCTTCTATGGAGAAAGTGGATAAGGTGGTCCTGGCCCATGGGAAAAGGCACATGCTGATCACACACTCATGTGAGGGCCATTAAAAAGAAGCTGTTATTTGTTTCATTGGTGCTGACTAAGTAAAGAGAGATACAGAGTGCACTCTGCTGGCCAAAAACTGTGTTGAACAGCAAGCCTCATGTTCATAACCTTGGCCTCTAGCATCTGATTTTTCTTGCCTTTGAAACCTGCTTTTTGCAAAAATAAAGCAAACACCCTACTTTTGACAGAATTTGGGCTTCACAAGAATATCGTCATTAGGAATTCACAGCCCCTCCGCAGCTTTATTTTTTCCTCCTGGTCGCCAGCTACCTCAACGACGTGGTCGTTTATTTTTGCCTCCTACTGCGGAATAAGGTTAGGGGAAGGACATAAATCTTGTTGCTCTAATGCCAGATGCAGAGTGGATTTATCACTCATGTGAAAAGCAAACATGGCCAATAAGGGCCTCAGACAGGAATGTTGCACACCGCAGCCAGAGTCAAAAAGATGGTTCAATGGTGTGGCAACAGACACCAGGCAATGAATGTTATATTAAATGCTGCAGAACTGAAACATTTAATTGTGAAATGCTGCACACAGGGTTTCATCCTTTAGGCGGCTGTATATCCTTGAAACCACTTGACAAAAATTCAGATCTACGCCAACACCATACACCTCTATTTGCCACTGACATACTGTATTTCCACTGTTTTGTCATGAACTAAGACATACAGTATGCTAAAGCCCATTTTGGACGGCCTGATATCTTCCATCTCTGTTTCGGATTGTAGGACTGGAAAACAAAAAAGATTGATAGCTTTATTGAAAATTAATCTTGAAGTTAGAAGCCATCAGCACCAATGATAATTTATAGAATTGGATTGCAGGTGGGCGGCACGGTGGCGCAGTGGGTAGCGCTGCTGCCTCGCAGTTGGGAGACCTGGGGACCTGGGTTTGCTTCCCAGGTCCTCCCTGCGTGGAGTTTGCATGTTCTCCCCGTGTCTGCGTAGGTTTCCTCCGGGCGCTCCGGTTTTTTCCTCCGGGCGCTCCGGTTTCCTCCCACAGTCCAAAGACATGCAGGTTAGGTGGATTGGCAATTCTAAATTGGCCCTAGTGTGTGCTTGGTGTGTGGGTGTGTTTGTGTGTGTCCTGCGGTGGGTTGGCACCCCGCCTGGGATTGGTTCCTGCCTTGTGCCCTGTGTTGGCTGGGATTGGCTCCAGCAGACCCCCGTGACCCTGTGTTCGGATTCAGCGGGTTGGAAAATGGATAGATAGATAGATAGATAGATAGATAGATAGATAGATAGATAGATAGATAGATAGATAGATACTTTATTAATCCCAATGGGAAATTCACATTCTTCAGCAGCAGCATACTGATATAATAAATAATATTAAATTAAAGAATGATAACAATGCAGGTGAAAAACAGACAATAACTATGTATAATGTTGAATGTTAACGTTTACCCCTCTGGGTGAAATTAAAGAGTCGCATAGTTTGGGGGAGAAACGATCTCCTCAATCTGTCAGTGGAGCAGGACAGTGACAGCAGTCTGTCGCTGAAGCTGCTCTTCTGTCTGGAGATGATACTATTAAGTGGATGCAGTGGATTCTCCATAATTGATAGGAGCCTGCTGAGCGCCCTTCGCTCTGCCACAGATGTTAAACTGTCCAGCTCCATGCCAACAATAGAGCTTGCCTTCCTCACCAGTTTGTCCAGACGTGAGGCGTCTTTCCTCTTAATGCTGCCTCCCCAGCACACCACTGCGTAGAAGAGGGCGCTCGCCACAACTGTCTGATAGAACATCTGCAGCATCTTATTGCAGATGTTGAAGGACGCCAGCCTTCTAAGGTAGTATAACCGGCTCTGTCCTTTCTTGCACAGCGCATCAGTATTGGCAGTCCAGTCTAATTTATCATCCAGCTGCACTCCCAGATATTTATAGGTCTGCACCATCTGCACACAGTCACCTTTGATGATCACTGGGTCTATGAGGGGTCTGGGCCTCCTAAAATCCACCACCAGCTCTTTGGTTTTGCTGGTGTTCAGGTGTAGGTGGTTTGAGTCGCACCATTTAACAAAGTCATTGATTAGGTCCCTATACTCCTCCTCCAGCCCATTCCTGATGCAGCCCACGATAGCAGTGTCATCAGCGAACTTTTGCACATGGCAGGACTCCGAGTTGTATTGGAAGTCCGATGTATATAGGCTGGATGGATTGCAGGTTGTGCAATGGGAAGGAAACAGATATATGTAAGGTCATTAGTGGAGTCCCTGCTTTAGAAAAAGTACTCTTTCCAAAGTATTTTAAACACAATGATTTAGATAAAGTGTATAAAATGGTAACATTTGCAGATGACCAAATCTGATGACTAATATCCATCCATCCATCTATTATCCAACCCGCTATATCGTAACTACAGGGTCACAGGGGTCTACAGGTGTCAGAACTAAAAGTGACCTCAGCCTAGGCGCCAGAACTGGAAGTGGCGTTGCCTCAGGTGTCAGAACCGGAAGTGACGTTGTCTTAGGAACTGGAAGTAATGTCTTCAAGGATGGGTCAGACAGGTTTTCCTGTGGCTGGTCTGCTAAGACAACAGAAGAAGGTTTAGTGCACCCTGGCCTGGCATGGAATTACCTTCTCTTGGTCCATACAATGTCCTCCTACTCGCACGTGCATGACATGACCCCACCCTCAGCCCAGACCCATTGGGTTGGGTGTGCCTGTCCATGAAGTCATGGCACTGGGAAAGGGCATCGGCACTGGATTGCAGTACACCCCGGCGATAAACAACCAAATACTTGTACGGCTGTAGGTCTAAAAACCACCTTGTGACAGATGGACTCAAATCCTCGTGCAATGCCATCCACTGTAAAGGTGTTTGGTCCATTACAAGAGTGAACTCACATCCCAAGAGTTAGCACCTCAGCTGAGTAATCACCCATTTGATTACCAAAGTTTCTTGCTCCACTGACGCATACCTGGTTTCATGATCCAGCAGTTTCTGACTTAGGTACATAATGGGGTGTTCAACCCTGGCAACACTCTGGCTGAACGCAACTCCAAGACCTGTGTCAAAATTTCAGAATGGCATCTATTTTGGAACACTGTGGTCTCACTTTACCACGGCCCACTAGGTACCCTAAATATTTAGCCTCAATCATCAGTAACATTTCTTTGGATTAATACAGAGACCGGCTTCTGCTAGCGACCATAATACAGCTTGAACCTGCCGTAGGTGATCCTTCCAGGTGCTGGAATAGATGAGAACATCATCCAAGTAGGTAGCACTATACAAATTATGAGGACAGAGCACTTTGTCCGCCAGACGTTGGAAGGTCGCAGGTGCCCCATGTAATCAGAATGGAAGGACACAATATTGCCAATGTCCACTTGGGGTACTAAACACTATTTTTTCCTTAGCAGAATCCGTTAAAGGAACCTGCCAATACCCTTTTCTCATATCCAAGGTGGTCAAAAATTTGGCATGTCCTAGCTGCTCGAGGAGGTCGTCCACGTGCTGCATTGGATAGGTGTTTACTTTTAGGGGGCAATATAGCTACCTAGTTGGAATAAGTTCTTTTGAAATTTAAGTAACTGAAAAATATATAGATATGATATAAAAGGCGATATCCCTCCCATAGTAATACGGCGGTAAAAATCACATAAAAGAAAATAACTTAGCTTTCTTTAATGACGATTTACACGGCATAACAGACGAGGAAGCCATGACAAACTTTATCAAGGTGGGATCTTGATCTATACAGTCTGCCATCTTTCATCACTGCGCTGAAAGGATTTTCAGGGCGGATGACATCATCTGTCCTTCGGCTTCGGAGTGTTTGGCTGCTGTCCAGCCTTTTATACTGGTTCCTCCACGTGCAGGCTCCCATATTGGCAAATAGTCCATTTCCAAACAAGGAAAGAAGATCCCGTGCTCACTTCCAACAGAGGACAAAATAGCATACACCTGTCTTTAGGCTGACTACACATTCCTCAAGCTGTCTCCGTCCATCTTGTCTTATGCTTGGCTAAGTACTTCTAAATGCTGAGAGCCCCTTTTGGCCTGGCCTGTACATGTGAATGGATTTATAAAATAATTTCTTGTATAGAGCACAGTGACATTAAACTTACATTCTTATTACAATAGGCATCAAATCGGGAGACTTGATTAAGCATACGGAAGTCATTGCAAAACCTCCAGCTCCTGTCAGGCTTTCCGACTAAAATGATGGGACTGGACCAGGGACTATAACTTTCCTCAATAACACCAAGGTCCAGCATGCATTTGATCTCCAACTCCACTGCTGCCTTTTTAGCTTCGGTGAGACGATAAAGGCATTCTCTGACTATCACCCCGGGTTCCGTCACAATGTCATGTGCAACCAGAGAGGTCCATCCGGGTTGTTCACTCACTCCCTCTTGGACAAACAGGATAACTGCTTTGAGTTCCTGTTTTCTTATGGCGTGTCAAATTATCACCGAAGTTAAGAGTTAATTTGTGAGCGATGACTTAGCAGGACTGACCAGATTTAGGAATCAAGTTCCCTGTCCTTCCATGGTTTCAGTAAATTTACGTGATATATCCGCTCGCTGGGTCGACGATTTGGTTGTTTAATCAAATAATCAACCAGGCCCTTCTTCTTTTTAACTTCATATGGGCCCTGCCATTGTGCCAATAATTTAGAATTCAAGGTAGGAACCGGAACCAAAACCATGATCCGATCTCCCGGGTGGAATTCCTGAAGAGACATACCGCGGTTCTGAGTCGCTTGCTCCTTCTCCATGTGAGATTTTAAAATGGGTCTAATTTTTGCAAATCTATCGCATAATTGTGTGATATATTCAAGTATATTTACGGAGGCAAGTGCCTCCTCTTCCCAGCCTTCTTTTAATTTATCCAGTATACCTCGGGGTTGTCGTCCACATAGTACAGTGATCCCTCACTATATCACGCTTCGACTTTCGCGGCTTCACTCTATCGTGATTTTTTCTCATACACGCTTACGTCACTACGCATGCGCTTTCTGAGAACTTTTATCTAAGCCCCACGATGGCTCCTAAACGTGCTGCTTTTTCTAAGCCTTCTGACAATGAAACTAAGCGCTGGAGGAAGATGCTTACCATCCAGGAGAAGGTGAAACTCTTGGATATGATCAAAGATGGCAATACCCTACAAAAGCCTCCTCACGCATATGAAAAGACAGCGCCAGCAACTGCCTATCAAGATGTTCTTCAGCCACGCACCCAGACACCCACTGCCTACTCCTAGTACTCCTTCAGTGGAAGAAGACAACGACGCACCTGCTGAAGATACTGCACCACCTTGTCAGGCTTGGGTCACAGATTTGTACAGAGACACAGGAGGCTGTAGAAAAAAAAACTTTATTCAGAGCACTGCAAACAAACATTTGTCTCTTTTCAAAAGTTTAGATGTGCTCCATGACAAGTCAGAGATGACAGTTCTGCCAGGAGCAGAGAATGTCTGAGAGAGAAAGAGAGAGAGAGAGAGAAACAAAACAACCAATTCCAAAGCTGAGAGGCACTGCACAATACTTTTAAGTAAGCGGAGTACCGCGTGAGAGGTTTATCGCGCATTATAGCGCAAGTAAGAAGGGTAAGGAGCAATGTGAAGGTAGACTGTCAGCTGTTTCAGGGGTTTTCCCAGGGGCGTCTGTGTCCTCTGAGGGTGCGATCAGCGCTCCAGCTTACAACCTGAAGACTCTCCTACTGAGCTCGTGCCTTCATAGGTTAGTGGTTGTGTGTAAGAACTGTGTGTGTGTGTAATTAAATGTACAGTACAATAATAATAATGATATTTGTAACGTCTAATATGTCTTATTTTGTCTAATATATTGGGTAATACGAGTGTAATGGTGACTAAAGAGTGTTATTTCATGTCTAGAGGGTTCTAATAATGTTAAAAAACGTATTTAGAAGGTCATAAACAGGTTTTCTATACTCTTAACTGGCAAAATATTCGATTTATAAATAAAGAATCCTACTTCGCGAAAATTCATTTATCGTGGTAGAGTCTGGAACGGATTAACCGTGATAAACGAGGGTTCACTGTAATTCAAAGGGTGAGAACCCTGTAGAGGCCTGTGGCACTTCCCAATATGCAAAAAGGATGAGGGGGGGAGATGATCCCAGTTCCATCCATCCTCATTGACCACCTTGCGTAACATCTGTTTGAGAGTTTGATTGAACCTCTCTACTAGACCATCAGTTTGAGGATGATATATCGATGTCTTTAAATGTTTTATTTTCAGTAATTTGGCCATTTCCCTTAATGTAGAGAATATAAGTAAAAGGCGTCCTTTAATTCGTCAGGATTTCCTTAGTTATGCCAACTCACGCAAAGACTATTTCCCGTGCGATAGCTTTTGAAGTGGCTGAGTGCAATGGAACAGCTTCAGGATATGGGGTAGCATAATCTACCAGAACCATTATATTTATGGCCTCTGGCCGAGGGCTTGAGGGGTCCTACTAGGTCTACCCAGATTCTTTCCAACGGGACGTCTATTAAGGGTAATGAAATTAGAGGAGGGCGGAATGGTGGCGCAGTGGGTAGCGCTGCTGCCTTGCAGTTAGGAGACCTGGGTTCCCTTCCTGGGTCCTCCCTGCATGGAGTTTACATGTTCTCCTCGTGTCTGCGTGGGTTTCCTCCCAAAGACATGCAGGTTAAGTGTTTTGGCGATCCTAAATCATCCCTAGTGTGTGCTTGGTGTGTGTGTGTGTGCCCTGTGGTGGGCTGGCGCCCTGCCTGGGGTTTGTTTCCTGCCTTGCGCCCTATATTGGCTGGGATTGGATCCAGCAGACCCCCATGACCCTGTAGTTAGGATATAGCGGGTTGAATAATGGATGGATGGAATTAGAGGAGCATGATCCCTCCTAGGAATCTGCTGCAATTGACACTCTGGGCAGGATATGCAAAAGCAGCGAACCTCCTCATTTATTCCGGGCCAAAAAAAATCGGAGTTTGATCCTCTCCAGTGTTTTTTTGGGGCCTAGATGGACTCCCAGGAAGTGGGTATGAGCTAGTTCATAGACCTGACAACGGTAAGTCAGTGGTACTAACAGCAGTGATCTTACCTCTCCCTCATGTTCGGCTACCGATATAAAAAGTCATTATTTAATACAAAATAGGGACCTTGTGGCATAGGATGTGCTGTGTGTTGGCCATCTATCCGAACGACTGCATTCTTTGTAAATTTAAGGGAGTCGTCATTCCATTGCTCCCTTTAAAATGAAGGCAGGGTCTGCATAAATTGAAACTGCAGACGTGTGAGAGAGTCGGAATCGACATCAAGTTGACCTCAGTGCTTACTGATGAGGTGTCACGCTGCAACGTAAGGGGTGTTTCCCCATCATCATTAGAAGCCAAGCTCCATCTCTCTGCCGGTTGTATACAGTACACGGCGTGGAGGAAGTTGAGGGCGCTGGCTCTGCGTCTGTGACTAGACCCAGTGACCTAGTGTTCTTGTAGGAGCAGTGATTGTGATAACACGATTATTGTCTGACCAATCTCTCCGTAGTGCCACGGGAAATGGAAGGTTTTCCATCACCTCCACCACCAATCTTTTCAAAACACCATCATAACAGATGTAATAATTGGCGGATCTGTAATACCAGACATCGCCGTGAGTACAGGTTAGACATGTCTTAATCTTTACCCACTGCTGCGGTAACGCTAAATGGCAAGCAACAATGGAAATGTTACTGCCAGAGTCAAATAAAGATGTAACCTTATGACCATTAACTTCCACTTCTCCTGTATGTGCAAAGGCTAGCAGATTAGCAAGTGCACACTGCCCTTTCCTCTGTATTACTCCACAGACCCCTTTGTTGTTTCGCGGAGCCCTCCGACGTGCATTAGATTCCACCTGAGCAGTTTCTGCCCTGAGGTGCTCTATACCCAATGCTAGGGAGATGATGTCTGTGTGACTCCATGAAGCAGCAAAGCACAAGATACCTACTCCGCTATTTGTTAAATAGTATTCTCATGGGGTCTTAACCATCTGACCACCTTAGCCCACAAAGCCACTTCCTGTTTTTTAGTTGCCTTAGTGTTATTGAAAGTCCAGGCCATCATATTTCTCACCTGCCAACCTGGGGTTCTCCCACTTTTAGCAAAAGGCTTTCCTCTAGTGGGATGTTTAGGGGCAGTCCCCAAACTCGGGAGCCCATAATAAGTCCCCAGTGTGTCCCCAGGCACACCAGTCTCTATCTTGTGGGTCCTTGTTCTATACTCCCATGGACCTTTAACAGGTTGGTGGGTCGAAGCACACTCAAGCTTTCCCCGACACACCCCGACTGACCCCCTCTTGGTGATTCGAGAGCGGTACTTACCCATCCAACCTTTCTTGGGTTGCAGGTTTGTATAGTGTCTCAAGTCTTAGTTTAGGTTCGACTTCCGGTGTATCGAGGAGGTCATTATCCTGCCGACACTGTGAAAGATTATACTCGACACACTTAAAAAGGTTTTATCCCTGGCTGCAATGGGTTGATTTGGTAGACAGAAGTGTCATGGTTGGAGTCCGGACATGAATTGAGTTAATTTTGGGAAGATTGTGGATTTAAGGAGAAAACCCGGAAGTGATGCAGGGGAACCGGAAATGACCCTCCTCTGACAACATCTCTGGTGCCGGAACCAGAAGTAGCCTAAGTCTGGGCGCTGGAATGGGAAGTGGTCATATAACCAGCAGTACCTCCCCTGGGACATGAGAGGGCAGCCCCCCTGGTTTATATCAGGGCCACATAACTGGAGCTTAGAAGCTCAACCCTGTGGGGGTCCATGGCCACCATCAGGGGGCTCCTAGACAGCTCTGGATCATTGCCATGCAGCGCTTCCACCACACCCAGAAGTGCTGCTAGAAGAGGAGCTGAATTCACATGCTGCACTTCCGCTACACCTGGAAGCGCTGCTGGATGTTGATTGGGAAGCACCTAGAGCACTTCCGGGTGCAGTATAAAGGAGGCCGCCTCACTCCACTCTGGGAGCCGGAGTCGGGTGGAAGAAGATGGAGCTTGCAAGTGAGGAGTGGAGGTGGCAGAAGAAAAGAGATAAAAGAGAGAAAGAGAAGGGACTGAGAGCTTTATTGGTGGTGATTTGTGCACTTTGTTCATTGTGTTGTGCAGAGAAGAAATTAAACGTGTGTTTTGGGACATTTGGCGTATACAGTATATATATGTGTGTGTAAATGATTATAAATTATTTTATCTTGTTAAAGTCTGCCAAATATGAAATAATAATAATAGTAAAGACCATTTCCAGTGTTGTGCAAGATTACACCTCACAAGAACTAGCTCAAAGTTCAGTTCACATAGATTAAAATGAATAAATAGTTCACCATTTCAATTTTGAACTAGTTCATGTTCAGTTCATTTTGTATTCTTTAAGGAGTGAGGCAATTTTGCATGCCTTATATTAGGCTATTACAGTGTTCTTGAATAAAATACAATAATTATGTAATAATTAATAATAAAGACTTTTTTATTTAAATACACTTTATTGAGTTATACCCAGCAACAAACACGTATAACAATATATGCTAATATCCTTGCATTCAAAAAGCAAATTAAATAGATGCAAATATACATATAAATTACTGCTCTATTTCCAACTGTGTGACACAAAAGGTGACTGTGGAACCAGCATGTAGGTGAACTAATCTATTACGCTGCCAGTCAAAATTCGCGTCACGTATTGCATGTCCAACAGGGAAAAATATAAAGTGGCCTCGCAAAGTACAACATTTTCCTAAAAGCGAAAGCGGAGCTTCACCACATGCTCGCATCAGCGGAGGTGCAGCTTAACACTAGAATTACCAGAGTCTACGAAAAAACTCGTAGATCTGGCCCACCTTAAAACCGTTCTCACCTCTCCGCCAGCGTCTTTTGTCTTCTAAATGTGCTGATTAAGACGAGCAGCAAGCAGACGGCTATTCCATCCCCCACCGTCGCAGAACGTTCACTAAGTTTTCCCAGCTCATGCCTTGATTGATTATCTGGGAGTGACTGAACTGCTGGAGTTTTAGAGTGGAAATAATAAATCGCTATTTGGAACACACACATTTCATGTGTGTTCCGTTTCTACAGTAATCTGTGTAAACACATTTTTGAAACAGAAACATTTTGCATATTTTAGTAGTAAATAACAAAATGTAGGCATAAACTATATAATGTATGAAGCCTGAAGTCCAAAGATCAAGTAAACACTTTCACAAAAGGTTCAAGGAAGAGACAACAGCTTCAGTGGCATAGCGGTAATATTTGCTGACTTGTAATCAAGAGTCCCCAGTTCGATCCCCACTCACTCCTATATTTGCCGTTTTCAGTAGTGAGCTGCTCTTTTTGTTAATATTATACAGTACACACATACATTTGGTTTATGTCTGTAACACACGGTGTGCATTTATAGGACTTGTAAAAGTTAGTGTTTTTGTAACTTTTATTCTCTCTAAATCACGATCACGATACATACCACCACCCCCCACCCAGGGATCTGACGCTGTTATTTTTCATTTGAAACGGAATAACTGGAGATGTGAGTGGTGTTTTGAGACAATGGAACTGGACATTCTCTCATCTGCCTTCTTCGTATCTCACCGTCACTTGATTTTTTTTTATTCAGTTTTATTGAGTGTTCCTGCACATGCTGAATTAGTGTGCACCTAATGGTGAATGATGTCAAAAAAAAAAAAACACAGACGTAGGTATATATGATATTTGGAATTATTCGTTTTATGACCTATATAATACATTTCGGAAAACTTTGTGGCACGGATGCAACATTATTCATATTATTCATATTCATTTGCATAACATCTTGCATTTGTAATCAGTGACTGCGTGTTTTTTTCCCCGATCTTGCCAGTCCCAACATGTTGCTGTATGCTGTTTCTTTTGTATTCCAGGACATGCAGAGGATAGAATAGTACAGAGCAGTAACTTCAGCGCTATATGCAATCATCAGATTCAAATGTTAACTGTTCACACACACGCAAGGATCATCTTTCCTATATTTACAACGTGTGTACCTGTCACAATGTACACGCTTCTCTCTATGCTGTGGTTTCTATTACACACCTGAAAGAAAGAGGCAATATATGTGAAAACATCATCGCACTAATGCAATATTATTTGAAAACAAAGAGCGTCAGATCGGGTGTAGATTTATGCTGGCGCTATTGCTGAAAGAAAAAAAATATCAACATTTGCGATGATTCTGCAGCACTGAATAAGCTCACGCGCTCTAACATTCCCCCCACCCCCGATCTGACTCCAAGTAACAGCGCAAGTACAGACGCAAACCAAGTGTGATCAAGAGTCCCTGGTTTGATCCCCACTCACTCCTATATTTGCTGTTTTCAGTGGTAAGCTGCTCTTTTTGTTAATATTATACAGTACACACATACACTTGGTTTGCATCTGTACTTGTGCTGTTACTTAAAGTCAGATCGGGGGTGGGGGGAATGTTAGAGCATGTGAGCTTATTCAGTGCAGCAGGATCAACGCACATGTTGATCTTCTTTCAGTACATGTGCCTTCTCTGTTTATTTATATATCTAGTGACTTTTCTGCCTGTCTGTCTCTCTATTACACAGTGCTCTGTCTGTCTGTGTGTTATGGATCTTAAAAATAACAGTTATAAAGACACTTGTTCATGTTAATTGCAGTCTCAATTGTTAAAAAATATGCCGACAGTTTGTAACATTTATTACTAAAATATGAAAAAGTTTCTGTTTTAACAATGTGTTTACACAGAGTACTGTAGAAACAGAACACACATGAAATGCGTATGTTCCAAATAACGATCTATTATTTCCACTCTAAAACTCCACTTCACTCCCAGATAATCAATCAAGGCATGAGCTGGGAGATGCTCGTGCACGTTCTAAGTCGGTGGGGGGATGGAATAGCCGGCTGCTTGCAGCTTGTTTATATCAGCACATTTAGAGGACAAAGGACGCTGGCGGAGAGGTGCGAATGGTTTTAAGGTGGGCCGGATCTACAAGTTTTTTCATAGACTCTGGTAATTCTAGTATTAAGCGCAAGCAGACAGACACAGACAGTGTCAATCTGATTTTACGTTATTTTTTCTAAATACAAATAAATGGCAAAACATTCGTACTAAATAAATATTTGTAAAAATCCACTATTTGTGCTTATCCGAATACCATATTCGGATTCGGCTCCACCCTTACATTACAGAGTAAGGCAAAACATTTAATCTGCACCTAAACCAGATCCAGAATGTCACATATAACTGAACTAGCTCACGTTCAAGTTCTTCACTTGCAAATACGTTACATTAAGTTCACTGTTCTTAGAAAAATGAGCTTGTTTAATGAATGCACTCTTTTGAACTAGTTCATGCACAACACTGACCATTTCATAATGTGTTTGCCAGCTCACCTTATTCCTTGCTGGGCATATTCTGCTGCCACTCCTTTTCAACTAGCACACATAAAGGAAACTGAAACGATAGATATACTCGTCCTTAACTATTGTTCAGAGGGAAAGTGGAAGTTGGATTCAGAGCTATCTATTCCACCCTACATTACAAATAAAACAAATTTCAACTTTAGCAGTCTGCTCCTGAACAAGGTTATATTTATTGTCACACACGTGCGATTAGGAGGCAATCAAAAAGCCTAAAGTTGAGTGAAACATCGCAAGATGAAGGGTTGTCACGTGGTACTTACCGGAATCTCTTCTCTCCACAGAAAAACCGAAGAAAAATAAATAACACCACTTTCGGATTCCAAAATGGCCGTCACGACGTCACTCCCGGTCACATGAGATGACGTCACTTCCGACGCTTCCAAAATACATTACTTCTGGTTTTCATCGAACGACGTTGTTTCCACTTCCTGTTGCAACGTCACCTCCTGCCAACCATTTCCTATTCCCACAATACAACTCTGTATAAAAATGCCATTTTGTAATATAAACATTGTGAAATGTTACCTCTTGGGTTTTTTTGATCATTTATTTGCTGCTTTGTCTGCAGGACAATATACGGGGATGGTCCCCAACACTTTGTTTTTGTGAACGCTTCATTCTTTATTGAAGATTTCTCACAATTGGTGTAGCCGGTAGGATCTGCTTTTGTAAACAATGTCTGAAGAGCAGGACCTCACCACTATCCTAACGACGATCATGGGCGATCTCGGCACGTTGAAACTCCAGATGGGTGAAACTCGGACGCAATTAGTTGAGTCTGAGGCTGCCGCTGCCATACGAACGGAGACCGCTTGGTCATTGCCAACGCAGTTGACCAATTTGACAGAAGGCGATGACATCGAAACCTATTTTTTGGTGTTCGAGCGTACCGCTAAGCAGAACGCATAGCCGAGGTCGGAGTGGGCGTACCTACTGGCTCTTCTACCTGAAGGGAATAGCGCAGAGGGCTTATTACAATTTAACTGAGGAGCAGGCTGCTGATTATGATGCTCTCAAGGTCAAGGTGTTCAAGCGCTACGGCATTTCTCCGGAACAGCAGGCGAGAGGGAGTGGCAGTTCGAGCCAGATCGGCCTCTATGAACCCAAGCTTTTGAGGATTGGAGCAAGGTTTGTCGATGGCTACGGCCTGACATAAATAGCTCCCATAAAATGGGTGAATTACTGGCATGTGAAACTTTCGTTCATGCCCTCCCTGACCATATCGCCCAGCAAGTCCGGAAACAACACTGTGATAATATGGACACCTTGATTAAAATAGTGGAGTGCCACTGGACGGGTTGCAAATCGGGGTGATCAGAACGGTTCTCTCACCGTAACCAACAGGTACGTGGGGCAGCTCCTGAGCCCCCCCGACAAGCTCCCGAGCCTGCCATCCGTAGAAGGGATAAACCATTCCGCCTTCCCCGCTGTTTCAAGTGTGGGGAGATGGGCCATCTGTCACCCAATTGCACTTGTGAGCCCATGGACTGCTCGTTGGTGAAGGGAGAAAGGTATTGTACCACTGTGATTAACCCTTTGTCTCTTCTTTATACAGGTGCAGTTATTATAAATGGCAGAAAGGTGAGGGCAATGTTCGATTCCGGGAGTAACATTTCCATTGTTGCTTCCCATTTCGTTTTACCACAACAGTGGCTAAAAATAAAAACCAGCCTAAAATGTATACACGGAGACATCCGGTATTATAAAACAGCTAAATGTGTGGTCTCGGTGGATTACACTATAACTCAAATAGCCATGGCTGTATTACAGGATCCTCCATTTCCAGTCATATTAGGAAGGGATTGGAATGAAATTAACAGCGGTAAAAACGTAACTGCTCCTGAAAAAAGTTTAGGCTTAATAAAGGAGAATGCTGCTCCGACTGCTTCCACACCGTGTACAACGGTCACTAGGACCCATACAGGTACCCAGTGTGGAGGAGTCAATGTGCCATCGTCCTCTACGGGAGCTAGTACAGTTAACGTGGAGGACGTGGTGACAGAAGCTCCTCCCATTGAGGTCAATAGAGACCCTATACAAAATTTGACAGCCCAATTTCTAATTACCCCTTCATCATTTAAAAGAGAGCAATGGAACGATGATTCCTTAAAATTTGCAAGGAATGCAATATTATCTACCGAGGGTTACACAACCCTAGATTCCATGCCACCGACGCCTTTCTTTGTAATACAAAATTAATTATTGTATAGAGTGGCAGAACACGGGGGTGAAGTGCATGCGTTGTTGCTAATACCACGCACTTTTCGGCGACAAGTGTGTGAATTAGCACATGCTGACCTTCTAGGAGCCCATTTAGGCTCCGAAGAAACATTGGACAGGATAAAACTCTGATTTTATTGGCCAGGAATTAATGAGGAGGTCCGACGTTTTTGTGCTTCGTGCCCAGAATGCCAACTTTGTCAGATTCCTAGGAGGGACCGAGCTCCTCTCGTTCCTTTACCCCTTATTGATATTCCCTTTGAACGAGTCGCTATTGATCTCGTAGAACCATTAGAACCCTCGTTAAAAGGCTTTAAATATATTTTAGTCTTAGTAGATTATGCCACTCGATTTCCCAAAGCTGTTCCCTTGCGCTCAGCTAATTCAAAAAATATCGCACGGGAATTACAGTAGTAGGGATATTCGCTCGTGTAGGGATCCCCAAAGAGGTTTTAACAGACCAAGGGACTTCCTTCACTTCGGAAACGTTCAGGGAAGTAGCTAAATTACTCAAAATAAAACATCTGAAAACATTGGTCTATCATCCCCAAACTGATGGGTTGGTAGAACAATTCAATCAAACTTTAAAACAGATGTTACATAAAGTAGTTAATAAGGATTGGAGAAACTGGGATCAGTTACTTTCTCTTGTCTTGTTTGCATATCGGGAAGTCCCACAGGCCTCTACTGGTTTTTCCCCTTTTGAAATATTATATGGAAGACAGCCCCGTGGGCTATTGGATATGTTAAAAGAAGGTTGGGAAGAAGAGGTCCTTCCTACCTCAAACATACTGGAATATATCGCACAATTACGCGATAGATTAGAAAAAATTAGACCTATTTTAAAAGAAAACTTGGAGAAAGCTCAAGCAGCGCAGTCCAGATGTTACAACAGAAACACCACCATTCAGGAATTTGTCCCGGGTGATTGTGTCATGGTTCTCGTTCCAACTTCACATTCTAAATTGTTGGCCCATTGGCAAGGACCTTACGAAGTTAAGGAAAGAAAAGGACTCGTTGATTATTTGATTAAACAACCAAATCGTTGACCGAGTGAAAGAGTATATCATATAAATTTGCTAAAACCGTGGAAGGACAGGGAAATTGAGCCTTCCTCCGGACAGCCTCATTCCCTTTTCATGTCTCATTCTCACCTTAACTTCGGAGATAATTTTACCCCCGAACAACGACAAGACCTAGAAATGGCTATCTTGTCTATACCAGAAGTTGTAAATGAGATACCAGGACGGACTGCTCTGCTTGAGCATGATATCATTACTGACCTGGGGGTAATTGTCAGGGAAAGACCCTATAGGCTCCCGAAGTCAAAGAAGGCGGAAGTAGAGTTGGAAGTTAGACGAATGCTAGAATTGGGAGTTATTGAAGAAAGTTATAGCCCCTGGTCTAGTCCAATTGTCTTGGTTCCTAAGCCTGATGGCTCATGAAGGTTTTGCAATGACTTTCATAAGCTTAATCAGGTCTCTAAGTTTGACGCGTACCCAATGCTGCGTATAGACGATCTGCTTGACCGGCTTGGGTACGCGCAGTTCCTAACTACTCTTGACATGACAAAAGGGTATTGGCAAATTCCCTTAACGGCCTCCGCTAAAGAAAAAACTGCGTTTAGTACTCCCAGTGGACATTGGCAGTACAGGGTTCTTCCATTTGGTTTGCACCGGGCACCAGCAACCTTCCAACGTCTGGTAGATACACTGCTATGGCCCCACAATTCATTTAGTGCCACCTACCTGGATGATGTTGTCATTTATTCCGGCACATGGAAAGAATATGTAATGCAGGTTACAACAGTGCTTTCCACACTGGCATTAGCAGGGCTTTATATTAATCCAAAAAAATGTTTTTTTGGATTGAGTGAAGCCAAATATTTAGGCTACCTGGTGGGCAGAGGTACTGTTAAACCCCAATGTTCTAAAACTGATGCCATCATTAATTGGCCCCGTTCGATGACTAAGAGGCAAGTCCAAGCATTTCTGGGTTTGGCTGGTTACTATCGCCGTTTTGTACCGCATTTCTCCGAAATTGCTACGCCCTTATCTAACTTGACAAAGAAAAGAGCACCTTTAAAAGTGGTATGGGATGACATGGCTGATAAGGCATTCAATGACTTAAAATTGGCCCTTACGTCAGTACCTGTTTTGAAATCACCTGATTTTTCTTCCTCTTTTATTCTCCAGACCAACACATCGGACACAGGATTAGGTGCCGTGTCAAGCCAGTGCGTCGATGGTGCTGAACACCCCATTATGTACCTCAGCCGGAAACTGCTGGACCGGGAGACCAAGTATGCCGCGGTGGAGCGAGAGGCCTTGGCGATTAAATGGGCTATCATGCAGTTAAGGTACTACCTATTGGGTTGGGAATTTACTCTGTTGACTGATCATGCCGCATTGCAGTGGATGTCACTTCACCGTGAGTCTAATCCCCGTGTCACTAGGTGGTTTTTAGACCTTCAACCTTATCATTTTAGTGTTGTTTATCGTAGAGGTTCCTTGCAGGCCAACGCGGATGCTCTGTCCCGAGCCAAACGACCTCCCGGTGCAGGTCACGTGACCCGATGGGGCTGGGCTGGGGGGGGGGTCATGTCACACACGTGCGATTAGGAGGCAGTCAAAAAGCCTAAAGGTGAGTGAAACATCGCAAGATGAAGGGTTGTCACGTGGTACTTACTGGAATCTCTTCTCTCCACAGAAAAACCGAAGAAAAATAAATAACACCACTTCCAGGTTCCAATATGGCCATCACTTCCGGTCGCATGAGATGACGTCACTTCCAACGCTTCCAAAATACATCATTTCCGGTTTTCATTGAACGACGTTGTTTCCGCTTCCTGTTGCAATGTCACCTTCTGCCAACCATTTCCTATTCCCACAATACAACTCTGTATAAAAACGCCATTTTGTAATATAAACATTGTCAAATGTTACCTCTTGGGTTTTTTTGGTCATTTATTTGCTACTTTGTCTGCAGGACAATATACGGGGACGGTCCCCAACACTTTGTTTTTGTGAACGCTTCATTCTTTATTGAAGATTTCTCACATTATATATACACCTTTCAACCATTTTCTGAATCCCTTTATTTTATAGGCTTACTAGAAATCAGAGCTTAACCAGGCAGCAACGAGCTCAGGACAGAAACCAATCCTGGACATGATTCCACTCCTTTGTAGGGTATACTCACACACATTCCTCCTCTCAAGGCCGATTTAGTGTTACCAATTTATCTAACAATGCACTTTTGATCTGAAGGAGGAAATCTACATGAAAACAAAGAGAACTTGGGTGTGGGGGCATTTTTCTTCCCCGGCATAATGATATTTAATTCCAAAGATCTCAAAATATTTTCCATTTTTTGCTAATTGTTCCTATGCTTTCCTGCTTTGCAAAGCATTATTTCCAAAAAATGTAATCACCATTCTTGTTCAATAACGTCATCAGTTTACATGGCAGAGTCTGCTAAAATATATTTAAAACAGAAGTTTGAATTGTTTGCAATTTGGGATCAGCATGGTTATTTCAATCAAAATGTTTTTTTTAACATTATCTTCTAAATTTTCACGTTTAATTAAGGAGTTTGTCTAAGGTGTAATTTCAGTATACATTATTGTATTAGCATAATGTCATTTCAATTGCGCATGCAGTATTTCCAAAGAGAAGTGCAAATGATGAAATAGTATTGTAGTATTTTTAGGCTTTGTTATGTTATTGCCATCTTTTAATTTGTGTAAGTGCATATCCTTCATAGATATACTTCATCATAAACTAGCAGCAGCACCCAGCGTTGCCTGGGTAAGTAATTTTAGGGCAGAACTATCTAACTTCCTTAAATGGTGTTCTTAAAGTATACCTTCCCAGAGTCAAATATAAATGAGTTTAATTAATTTCAAGGCACAAAATCTAGGACAAAGCACTCTCCTTAAAACTAAATATAGTAAAAAGGATCGCCAACCAAAAAGATACCTCCAGGGTGAAAATTTTGGGTTCCAAGGAATAAAGTGGAATATGTGTGCAAAATTTTGTTAAGATTAAACCAAGGGTGTTGAAATATATAAAGAAGAATCACACACACACTTACACCAACAACCCCACATTGAAGTTTGTATATTCTCCTCATATCCATGGGTTTCCTCTCACAGTCCAAAAATGTGCAGTACAAGTGAATTGGCATTGTTAACTTGGCCCTAGTTCGTGTGTATGTGTGTTTCTGTGTGTTCATGACAATATAAAGGGACATCTCCTGTTTTTTTTCTTATGTGCACTTGTCCTCAGTTTCCACAAGTGTCTAGAAATATACAATTCACAGTTTCACTGAAAGCACTTGTATGGAAATGCTTTGGGCAAAAAAACCTAAGACTGGAAGAGGTTGGAATTTGTGTTTGTATTTGTAAGGACAGAAGACAGAACCTGAGAAGTAAAACTAAACCAAAACACCAAAAACAGAGCACTAACTAGCAAGAATAATCTTTAATAAAGGAGATTCTAGCCAGTTATTTTAAAATAAATTGGGCTCTTTTCCTCTAACTAATTTGCCATGAAGTAAACTTTTCAATAAGATCAAACACTAGGACACTAACTAGAACACTAACTGCATGTAACTAAAACTGTATGTTCTTCCATCTTATATAGTTAGAGAGTGAGCATAGTCTGTCACTAATGTTACCAGTAATAGGCCTAGAAACCACAAACAATGAATCAATTTTGTTTTATCATTTGAAAAATCTGTAGACCTGATTTACATCCCCGCATAGTTATTGCTTTACAATGTTGATATACTGACACAAGGCTACTGTAAACATTTTAAGAGGTTCAGGGACTAGGAGATGAAAACATTGTCAATAAACCAGTAAGGAGTCAGAACACATAAAAATGAGGTGCTTCTTCTTGTACAGTATATAAAAAAGATTCTAAGACTATCTGACAGATAAGAATGTTATAGGGAGGGGATGGCTGTACAATTTACTATAAATCTAATGCTGAGTTTGTGCGGTCATATTTTGAAAATCATATCAGTGAATATCACTGTTTTAGATTAATAGGTCTAATGCATGTTGTTGTATTAAATGTCCTGTTTAAGTCAAAATTGTTCTAATAAAACATATATTTGAGGAAAGGAAGATAGAATTCTTGAGGTAAGGAAGACAAACATTTCAAGGTAAGGTTGTGATGCTCACTTGCACATGCAAGTAAGAATATCACTGTACTGTGTACATGTGACATTATTTGACCATATAAACCGGGAAAACAAAGCTGTGCCCCAAAACAACTAATCACTACACAAGACTTGATGGAAAGAGACATTCCTAATTTTTTTTAAGTTTCAGAAAAATATGGAGGACCAATCCCTAAGTACTAAACCTGGGCAACCTTTAAGAAGTGTCTGGATAAGATATTGGGACAGCTTAGCTATTATCTAAACAAATTAGCCTTATGGACTGAATGGTCTTCACTCATTTGTCATATTTCTCATATTATTATGCCAAAGTTTCTACTTCAATTTCATGTCTCAGCCATTTGTTCCATTCTCACATTCTTTGAGTAATGATGTGCTTCCTGACTCAACTCCAAAATGCACTTCCTCTTCATTTCCACTGGTGTCCTTGAGTTTGTGATTTACTGTTAAGATGAAAGATTTTCACTGGATCAACTTTATCATTTATTTTAAATTTTGAAGACCTGGGTTAGTCCCTCACACCTTCTCCTCTGCTCGAAACTTAATAGGTTAAATTATCTGAGTCTATTGAAGTATGACAAGTCCTTAAGTCCTGGGATGCACTTGGTCACTCTCCTATGCAAAGCTTCAAGTGCTGCTATGTCTTTAGTGTGGTGACCAGGGGCCTTATGTATAAACGGTGCGTATGCACAAAAATGTTGCGTACGCCCGTTTTCACACATCATGATGTATAAAAATAAACTTGCCGTAAAGCCATGCACATTCTCATGCCAGCACCCTCCCTTGCATGCACAATTTCTGCTCAATTTTGCAAACTGGCGGCACCCAACATCAAAGCAGTGCTACTGTTCCTGTGTGATTTCCCTTTCTTTTATAGATTCACATCCATGATGCAGGCTTTATCAAATACACTGATATTAACCGTATATCGTTTATAAATTTAAGGCACTTTATTGTAATCAATCTGTAACACTATAATGATGTACAGAATGGCCAAACTATTCCACTACCATGGTTGCTTTAGCGTTGTTGGTGGACATTGCAAATGGAAAAATCAGAAGAGAAAGCATATTCAAAGATCATACCGATTTCTTGGCACATGATGATGACTGGCTTTTAAGTCGGTTTAGATTTCCAAGAGCTATCCTCTTGGAGCTGTGTGCTAAATTGGTGCCGGCTTTACAAAGGCAAACTGTGAGGAATTGTGCTCTACCTGCTCCTTTACAAGTTTTGTCCACACTCAGGTTTTCAGCCACAGGAGCTTTTTAGCGAGAACTGGCTGACCGATTGGTCATCACTGAGTCGTGCCATGCCAGCTGTATGGGATGGTATTATCTGGTTGCCAAGCAGATATATAAGAATTCCGTATACTGTGGTTGAGCAGGCAAATATCAAAGTGCAATTTGCCACAACGTTCGGTTTTTCCAGTGTAATCGGAGTGGTCGACTGCACACACATTGCTATAAAGGTGTTTTCACAGAATGAATTTGTTTATGTAAATAGAAAGCATTTTCACTCTATTAATGTGCAAATCATCTGTGATGTGAAAATGCGGTTCACTAATTTTTTTGCGAGATGGCCCAGCTCAACCCATGATTCATTCATCCTGAGAAATAGTAGTGTGGAGAACAAACTTGAAAATGGTGCTGTGTGTGATGGCTGACTTCTTGGTAAGTTAAGACATTTCATATTACCCCTTTGGTCAAAATTGTACGTTATCTGTACGATGTAACCATATAACACAATTACTTAGGTGACAGTGAGTACCCGCTGAAGATGTGGCTTTCCAATCCACTGATTGAACGAGATCAACATTATAATGACTTCCACACTCAGGCTCGGGCATTGGTAGAACGTACTATAACGCAACATAAGGGTCATTGGCTCTGCCTGGATAAGATTGGTGGAGTGCTGCTCTATATTCCACAGAAAGTGTGTCACATCATGCAAGCATGTAGCGTTCTACATAATATGGAACACAGTCATGGCTTGCCTGTACCTGAAGAGATGCGGTATGATGAACCTGACCCTGACCCACAAAATAATAAGTCACATAGGACAGCGTTACAACGTCAATTGAATGTAGTTAACAGAATGTAAAAGCAAGTAAGCAGATGCATCATTTATTTTTTCACAAATTCATTTAATTTGTGGTCATTATCACACATTACTTCCTTAATATTCCATAGTTTGTTGGCAACATCTGTCACTGCATCCACTAATGCATTTTGTGATTCCAAAACAGCATCCGTTAGCACACAGCCAGATGATCGCCCAGTGGTTTCCAAGGCAGGGGTGTGTGAGCAGCCAGTGCCCAAAGATGAGCTTGGCACAGAAGCCGCGCCATCATTGCCTGGAGCCATTTCCTCAGTATGGGGGTCAGCTTTTGTAATAATGTCTGGAACTGAATAAACAGTAATTCATTCTGCATCTTCTGTCTGATTATTTGTCTTTTTACACATGCAAGTTATTTACACGAGTATGATTAATGCTAAGCAAAACATAAATTACAACTCACCATCACCTGCAGTGCTGTCAGAATCTCCCTCCCCCACTGTTAAAATGCCAATAACAAGAATGTCCTTAATAATTGCAGCAACTCGCTGCTCAAACAGCATTGACATTCAGACGATGGGCTGCAACTCTGTTTTTCACAGCGACTTTGATGTCTGACATCATCTTTTTTAGTTTGGACACGGTGCAATTTTCTGATCCTGAGCTTTTGAGTGCATCCGCCACACTATGCTACTCCATCAATTTCCTTTTATTGCTAATTCCACTGCCGAAGCCACCAAATAGTACATTTTTCCTTGCCTCTACTTCACTTAGCAGGACCTCCATTTCGCATTCTCTTAAGGCCTTTTTTTTTTACCCCATGCTTTCGCCATTGTCTTCTTGAAATGCCGGCAGTAAGGTAATATTGATTTGCATTTTCAAAGAGGCATAATTCCAGGAGGAGTTGGGGTGGGTCCGCAGGCGTGTGCATGTGCGTTACATTTCACGCTGACCGGGATTTACTGAGTGAAACGACGTGAAAGTTGGAGTATGCACAGATTTATGCATCTGGATTTTTTTTGCGTACACACATTTCCACTTTTGTCCGTACAACATGTTTTAGTATGAATTCTACGCACGCCGTTATGTATGAGGCCCCAGAACTGCACGCAGTACTCCAGATGCATTATATCAGTGGTCTCAAACTCAAGTCCTGGAGGGCCGCAGTGGCAGCAGGTTTTCATTCTTCCTCTTTACTTAATTAGTGACCTGTTTTTGCTGCTAATTAACTTCTTTTGAATTAATTTTAATTGACTTGCTCTTGAAGACTTCGATCCCTTGTTTCTTTTTCCTTAATTAGCAGCCAAACAATAAAAAGATACAAAATGAGCCATAACATGACCAGTAAACTGTGTCCATCATGCAATATCTGAAAATAAACAAAGATGAAGGTCTCAGGAATGTTGATCTTCTCAAGGCCCCAAAACATTTTAACAGTGCTCTTAGAAAAGAGAAAATCAACAATTTTGGAAATGTATGCTGTTGCATAATGAGAGCAGCATCAAGCCATGAAATTAAAGAATGGGTATAATTAACAACAAGACTCAGTGCTTAATTAAGTACCTGGTTGGAGTTGAAGGCCCTGACTTAGTTGGTCTTCTGTTGGCTCACTCACGGCACATTTTATTTCAGTTTGAGTGCCACTTAAGGAAAGAAATGAAGTAATTCAATGGAATGATCAGAGGAACAATCTGGGAAACAAATCTTAAAAACAAGTCAATTAAAATAAAAGGAACAGGAGTTAATTAGCAGCAAAAACTGGTCACCAATTAAGAATAGGAATAGGATGAAAACCTGCATTCACTGTGGCCCTCCAGGAATGGAGTTTTAGACCACTGCATCATATAGTCTGAGTATAACATCTCTCTGTTTATATTTAACAGTTTTAACAATTTAATCTAACATTTAATTTACCCTTTTAATAAAATCTGCACATTGTTTAGATGTTGAAAATGTGGTGAGGACATAAACCCTTAAATCCTTTCTTACAGGTAGCTTCCTGTGGGCCAGTGTCACTCATCTAGCATTTATAATTGGCATTTCCTTTGCCCACATGTATCACTTTCCACCTTTCTACATTAAACTACATTTTCTAAGTGTTTACCAGTTCTGATGCTTGTTCAGGTCTTTTTGAATTGTTTTTGCTGTTTCAGCAGTGTTTGCCATTCCTCTAATTTTAAAATCATCAAAAATTAACAGTCCCAGGAGAAATGCCCAAGGGGCACCATTTACAGCCTCATTCCACAAGATAGAATTTATTCAAAATCAATGCAGCTGCTTATATTTGTCAACAATCGGACAACCTTGAAGTGCACAACATTGCACTTCTTTCTTCGTTCTTGCTCTTGTGTCCTTTCAGTTTCATTATAAAGCTGAAGATCCCCACCCTTGGAATGCAAAAGTGAATGATATTGTTGCTCAATCTTGGCCACTTTAACTGTAAAATGTTGATGTGGACCCATTCATACACAAGGCTTAGATACATCCAATTTAATTCTCCAGTTACCTCTGTTCTGTCATTTACCAGTTATGTGGTTTCTTTCTTTATGCAGGTTACTCTAGGATGCTTGATGTACCACTGGCACACCTCTAATGTGCCCCTGTTCACAAGAGTTGTACCTTTAAAACATAGCATTGCTCCCTCTGCATCTGACACTTCCTCCACCTGCCTCTTTCTTACTAACATGCCTCTCTTGGACGACTCTTACAAAATGCTTGTTAGTTTCTTAGCATTCAGAACTAACATCCATATTGTAGTTTACATCTGTTTCTTTTTTTTCAATTTGGCTTAGGATGAAGTAGGTTAGAAAATGGATGGATGGATGACTCAACATTACAGCAGCAGGCAAGTAAAATTTTTGCCACTCTAGTGCAGAGCATTTTAGCTAATTTTATCATACATTTCTAAAGGTCACCATAGTTTGAAGCAAGAACTCAGTTGTTGGATTATCAGATCAAAGGCCTGAGAGGGCCTTAGGAGTGAAGGAAAGAGATTTGCAAAGGGTGCTTGACATGTGTGCGGCATGTGGAAGGCAGAAAAGCAAAATCGTTAATCTCTTCAGTGTGTATTTTGCTCATTTTCCAAAACATGGCAGTAGCTCACATCCCGGAATGCGGTCTGAAGAAAACTGCAAAAGACAGCCACATGATCAGGCCACTGAGAATCCATGACCAGAACTAAAAAAGCAAGTCATTTGACAATAGGAAATTTTTACCAATGTGACATTTCAGAGAAGTGAAACCGCACTGGAAGTCAGTCACCTCACCTAGAGGAGTACAGGAACTGGGTCTCGGGACGTCACATATTTCAAAGCCTTGTTTGCTAATCTTTCCCTCTTTACTTGGGAATTCTCCCAAAATACAAAAATTAAATAAATGGAGAGGAGAAAGTCGACCCCCTTCGCTCTGCCTGGACAATCAACAGTGTAAATTAGCTGTACTAGAGAGCCTCTATGACTTGTTATCTCTAACATGTTAGTTGAAGAAGGGTGGCATGGCAAGATAGAAAAAGTGTCTTTTTTTAAAAGCTTTTTTCTGCCTGCCTCTACTAATCAGTCTGAGGAGTGAGTGTGGCTTCTCTTTTCATTCATTATTCTGCTTTAGGGTGAACATAGCATCAGTCTCTATCAGAAAAGAACACATTAACAAGCTTCTCACATTTTTCCTTATCCTTCCTGTGCCCCATTTAACTTTTTATACAATTAACATTGAAAAATAAACACTTAATTAGTTGTATTGGATTGTCTCTGCTCTACTTTCTGTTTGAAAAATAAGTGAATAGATTATTCTGTTCTTGTGAGTCATATGGTGTGACATTCTGAAGTATATTCACTGGACAATGCTAGCCCCTATAGTTCCATTACCACCTGCATATGTGTGCTACTAAACCATTTTGACTAGTGGGTAGTAGTCCATCTGTCTGATCACCCAGCACACCTATCCAGTAGGATGGGCACTTACAAAATATATTTTGTTTCACTCTAGCACTCCACAACAGATATAACTCCATATACCAGAGTTAGAAAAGAATCACTTCAGGTTAGAGGCTGGTCTTTTGAGCTACAAATAGTCCAAAGTCTGCTAGAAAATGTGCAAGTTATCTGAAAACCACTCCACTTGGCTTCTCTCTCACTCTCCTTTTCTCATGCTTTTTACTCTGTTTAGGGTTGGTTCCTACGTTGCACTTGATACCTGATTCTCCTGTGACCTAGAATATGTGGGTATGAAAAAAATAACAGAATGGTGAAAGTTCGATTGCACTTTAGATATCTTTCATTCAAACACATCAATAATATCCATCCATTATCCAACCCACTATATCCTAACTACAGGGTCACAGGGGTATGCTGGAGCCAATCCCAGCCAAACACAGGGCGCAAGGCAGGAAACAAACCCCGGGCAGGGTGCCAGCCCACTGCAGGGCGTGAACACACACTCACACACCAAGCACACACTAGGGACAATTTAGAATCATCAATGCACCTAACCTGCACGTCTTTGGATTGTGGGAGGAAACCCGAGTACCCGGAGGAAACCCATGCAGACACGGGGAGAACATGCAAACTCCACACAGGGTGGACCCAGGAAGCAAACCCGGGTCTTCTAAGTGCGAGGCAGCAGCGTTACCCACTGCGCCACCCATCAATAATATATTTAATTGTCATTTTTTTCTTTCATTATTGGCACCTGCTTTAGCCAATTCAGGATCATTCCCCAGTAAAAGCAAATACAAGACAGGAACTAGATATGGGACGGCAGCACATTGCAGGACATACTCACATATACTCATGGGTTAATTTACACCAGGCCAATTTAGACTTGACAGTTAACTAATTACTTTGACATGTAGGAGAAAACCTAGAATATCTGGTGGTAAAACCACGTAGATGATGGGCAAACATGCAAACTCCTCACTGTGACCAGTCCTGGGATTTAAAGCAAGTCTCCTAAAGCTATGAGGGGGCCAGCCACCCTAGCCATAATTATGACTAATAAAAATATAATTGCAGCAATCCAACAATTTTTAAATATCCTTTTCCAGTTCATTGTCAGTGAGAGCTGGACTCTTATCATGCTAGCACAGCATTAATTGATATCTGTATACAGACATCCCTAATATGCATTTTGGCAAGTGAAATGTAATTATAAAGATGTAACATAGGAATTACTATAAGATGTTTAATGTTACAATGGCTTTCCATAGACATATGGAATATGGTAAGCCAAATAACCATAGATAGACAGATTGATGGATCTTTTTTTGGCTTTTTATAGAAGCTCTTTACTGTAAATACATTCATAAGAACACACCCCAGAATGACTAAATTGAAAGACAATTTTAAAAAAAAACTTCTGATTAGGCAGTCACAGTTCCAAAGAGGCACTAAATAGGTATATTGCTGTTTGTATAAAGGACTCCATTAGTATGTCCTGATACACATCTGCTAAATAATTAATGAGCTGAATGTTCTAGAGAGAGGATGTGCAGCATTGTTCATAATTGCACTCAGTTTTGTTTTAATTACCACTTAATTAACACTTTACCACTACCTCCAGGGGGGTCGAAAGTGTATCTCATTACTGAGTCCGCCTTTTAATTAGCTAGTTGATTCCGGGCTCTATCTTGAAGTGATGTTACCAGTACAACACATGACAGCATGGAAAATCATACTTGCCATCGCAGAGTTAAAGATGTGAAGGATGTCACTATCTACAACAAAGGAACTCAGACACTTAAGAAAAAAGTGCCTGCTCTTCCCTTTATTATAGTTCCGTCCAACCTGTCACTGATGTGGATTCATAAGTACTGTACATGTAGGAGTGCACCACCTCTACATCCATTCTCTGAATAGTGACCGGACAAAGAGACTGGTGTAGCAATAGTCTATAACCAGTTCCTTAGATTTTCTGATGTTAAGATGCACACAATTCTCTTTACACCAAGAAACAAACTTCTCCACCTGACTCCTATACTGTTTTTCAACCCCCTTATAAATACACCTCATAAGTGTAGAACCATCTGCAACTGACATATCCTGGTATTATATTTGTAGTTTCAGGGGTGCAGAGTGAAGAGAAAAGGATACAGGACTGTTCCTTGTGGTGCTCCAGTGTTGCTCACATCCATATCAGAAACACAGTCCTTGAGTCTCAAAAACTGCAGCCTGCCTGACAGATAGTCCATTATCCAGGACACTATACGATCATCCACCTGCATATCTCTGAGCTTAACCCTTAAGAGAGATGGCTACTGAAGGCACTGGAGAAATCAAAAAATATAATCCTCACAGTGCTGCCAGCTTTGTCCAGGTGAGAATAAGCCTTGTTGAGCAGATAGGTAATTGCATCCTCCACTCCAATCTTTGTCCAATAGGCACACTGCAGTGGGTGCAGGTGGTCTTTCACAACAGGTCTCATATACTCCAGGACCAGCCTGTCAAAGGTCTTCAGGATGTGAGGCATACAATAAGTGCCACTGGTCTGTAGTTGTTAGGTGAAGAGGCGCCTGCCTTCTTTGGAACAGGAAGAATGCAGGATGTTTTCCATGGCGGCAGCAGTTTCTGGAGCCTTAAGGTCAGACTGGACAGGTGACAGAGGACACCACAAAGTTGGTCAGCACAGGTCTTAAGAATTCAAGGACTGACTCCATCTGGTCCTGCAGCTTTTACTGACTGTAGGTTCCTCAGTTGTCTGCTTGCTTGGTCTTCAGTTGTGGACAGCCCACACTGATAGGCAGAAGTGGATTTGTCACTGGCCATTCCAGTTGATATGATAAGAGTTGTAGGTGTAGTAGGGATGGTGGGGAGAGACTGGTCATTGAAAGAAGAATGCAGTTGGAGAGAAAATTATATCTTGAATCACAGTTTACCTTTTCAGATATCTGAAACACAATTCAAAATATCTAAAAAGATTTATCTTTACATTTTAAGATACCTTAAATTCATTTTGAGTGTTTTCAAAATCACCGTAAAATTTGTCTGTTTTGAGATATATTGAAAAGCAGTTGAAATATATAAAATGCACATTAAGTTATTATAAGATTTCTGGAAAAGCATTTATAGAGTCATTGTTATCCATCCAAGAGACAGATCATACAGTTGTCAAAAAGGCAGTAATTGGTTTGAGTGATAATCCCTATGACTGTTTTAATTTAAATAAGTGGAAAGAGCAAGAGTAGAATGAAACTAGCATATACAGCAAAATAGAATTACAAAATCAATTGGTTTGGTAAATTATTTGAAATTACATCCCTTTTTTCAGATGTCGGTCAGTTGTAGCTAATTACAGTTAAATAATAACAGAATTAAAGTCAATATACCTGTATAGCAATTATCTAAAATCAATTTTAGAAGCACATTTGTACTTTTCTTTTTATAAATCTATACAATTATATTCAGATATCTTGAAATAACTTTATTTTTTTGGATGTCTTGAAATATCCTGAAATGTATCTAATGTATGTATCTCAAATCAAGGAGAAACTCATTTTAAGACATTGTTAAATGCATTTGAGATATCAAAAAATACAATTTGGATATTTCAAACATACAGTAAGTTAATAGAAAGATATCAGAAATGTATTTTAAGAAGTCTTGATTGCAGTTTGTGATACTGTGACATAACACACGGACCATTTTGAGATATATCAGATGTATTGTGAAATATCTCAAAGACACTTCCAGATATTTAAAAATAATCTCCTGTGTAATCGGAAATATTTCATAGTATTACAAGATAATATCAAATGACAGGAAGTCCTGTTGAAAATATCGGAACTTTTACAGAAAGTAATTTGAAATATCTTGAATTGTGTAATTCATAAGATATCACAAAATGCTTTTAAGATATTTTAGAATATGCAGGAAGTTATTTCAACATAACAGCTGAGAATGAATTTCTGTGTTGTGTGTTCTACGTTTTATGTGTACTCTTAAGAATGATTTTCTGACATTTTTGTGCTTCTGCTTGATGTGGCCTTCATTATATTCTTTGCTGTATGTTCTCAAAGTAATTTCAGTCTGTTTTCTCCTTTGCATTTTAGTTTTAACTATATTGTTCTTAGTATTTTAATTATTACATTTTTTACTTTGTCTTATCTTTTGTGAAACATTTTGTCAAAAACCAACAGTGGGAATGTTGCATTTTGCCAAAGAACATAACAAAAACTGTCCTGGCTCCAGACCTAAACAGATGGCGGGGGAAAGGAGTTGCTTCTGAAATACTAGGTGTGATACAGCCCCAAACATCCAATAAGTAACAATATACCATACAGTCCGGGTTGGGGGACTTCACATGATATTTGTGGAGGCTTAGTTTGCCTAAATTACTCCCTGAATAAGAATCACTTTTTCCTGATTTATTTAAATTTATAATCTATTCTTACTGTGTAGTTCTGTAGTTCTTTTATGAAGCAACAGTTATTACCATCATACTGAGAAAATATATTTTGAAATAAGTGGTATAAGAATTCAGTGAGTGTTCATTTTGAGCTCTTTTGAATATTTATTCATAAATTCTTATCCATTTTTAAAAGTTTTTTGGAGTAGATTTTTACTGGTAAATTTTATACTTGGATTTAAACGTTAATGTGGAAAGGGGATGCACTTTCATCATAGGAGATACAGTGTTTGGACATTTTTAAGTCTGAAGTTACTCCCCTTGGTCCCCTTAGAACCCAATATGGACACTTTCTGTAAATCGGTTTTGAATGATGTCTTTAAAATTGAAGCAATATAAAGAACATGGTTTTCTAATATATCTAAGTTAGGACATAGAGATTTGGCAAAGCTTATGTTCATATTCAACAATCGCAATCTGTCAAACTGACAAAGGCAGTGTACTTGTGGTAATAGACACAGATAAATCCAGCAGGCTAGGAGACAACCTTCAGATATTGGCTGCTAAGAACAGCTCATAGTCTCTCCAAGAGTCCATATGTCACATAAATAAAAGAAAGCGTTGATGCAGTATTGGCTAGAGATTTAATCGACAGACGGGCAACTGGATTCTTATGTGTTGAGCACCCACACATTCCTATGTTTTATCTGACTCATCATGTCCTTAAGGATTCTTTGAGCCCAAAAGTTTCTATAAGTGTGTCTCTCTTTGAACTTATTTCAAAGTTTGTCTTTTTCAACATTGGACATTTTATGATTTGCCTTGATCATGTATCAGGGAGTCTGTGAATTTCCACTAGCACCTTACAAAAAAAGTTTTACATGACATCCATCCATCCATCCATCCATTATCCAACCCTCTATATCCTAACTACATGGTCACGGGGGTCTTTACATGACATTGGATTTCTAATTAGAAATATTCCACCAGATTCTGTTCTGCTCACAGTATCTTAATTTAACTAGATCAGTTAGCACCTTTCTTTAAGAATTCAGTGTGAAAATAAGGTGACACAAAACAAGTGACTTATGTATAATTCAAGCCATATCATTGTGACAACTGTACATAGGATCTTGGAACATCAGCGAAGTATTACACATTGTGTGGTACAACACTTCTCCCAAATATCACACAGTGTAACGCATCTAAGGTTTACTGTATTGGAAGGTGTTAAGTCAAACATTTCAGGATGTGATTACGTTATTCAATTACTAAGAAGAGAAGCATTTTAGATTTATAAAGTAAATACTGTGACACCTTCAGGTCTTAATGATCCACCCTGTTATTTTTAATCTTCTGCCTGCCTATCCATCTGCTCCCAGCTGGGCTGTTGGATCTTGGCTGCTAGCCTTTGTGACATTTGTCTGATGAGGCTTCACTTATGTTTAGTCTGACATGGGTGTGTTTGATTTTTATATAATTTCTTTTTATAATTTAAATTTTCCTTGCTCTTAGTTCTATGTTGCTGGTTTGTGAATCCTTCGTTTTTTTGTCTTAAAAAGAATTCCTCTCTAGCTTTGTCATAGATCGCTTGCTTATTTCCTATGTAATTATATTTGACTTTCCAAGTGACTTTTCCCCTGTTGGTCATATTGCATGTATTTGATGACAAATGTAAACAGCTGTAGCAGCCATAATGAATACACATTAATTCTTTTGTAGTAAGATATGGGTGTCTGTGAAGAAGAAACCAAGAATCTTTGAGAAATGCAGTCTTGTTCTTTACTGCCCTACCCTTTCCTGAAATTTATTTCTTAGCCTCAACATTTAGAAAGTTTGAAACTAGGGGTAAAAAGACATTGTATTTTTAGAATGTTTGTAGTCATGTTTAGAGTTTTTGCATTTGCCTTTATTGCATACTCATTTAGGCTCTCATTCTTTTTTTATTTATTTTCATTGGGACTTGCATTCAGTCTGTGGCAATTTTCATGATATGTGGTCATTTTCTTGTATGATACCTTATTCATGTGATACCTAAAAGATTATTTATCATTTGTTTTGAAATGTTCTAAACCTTCAGGGTCAGCACAGGAAACAGATGTGAAATGTGCAACGTAAAATAAGTGTAAATTCTTTGGCTGCTTGTCTAATTCCTATCAATTCTTAGGTTGAAAGACATTATAAAAATTAAAATCTGATCCCACTGTGATTACAGTTTTTTTTTTACATCCTTTATTTTTAAATAGATTTTTTTCCAGCGCATAGTCGGGTTGAGCCAAAGCTTTTCACCTTCAAACAAAAGGCAGGACCTAACTCAACAACATTTTTCATCTTTTTCTGTCTTCACCTATTCCATCAACACTAGATAGTCTTGTTGACCACTGGATAAAACAGCTCCTTTAAAGCATAAGGAGATTTCCTTTAAGTGTTCAGAGGTTGTACAATTCAGTTACAGTCTATGAAAGCAATTAGACAATGCTTCGAGAAAATGTCACATAAGACTGGCCAAACTGTGGTCATTCAGGCTTTCTCTGACCATCAAAGGGCTTTCAAGGATGCACTAACTGCAGCCAAGAAAACACATTATGGCAGAATAATAGAAAGTGTTCATGATAACCCAAGACATTTGTTCTCTATAGTTAATAAACTACTTCAACCTGCATCTAGCCCAATTACCTCCTCTACCAAAGTCTGTAACAAATTCCTCCACTTTTTCCACAATAAAATGAAAGATCTAAATAATTCAACTAACATAAATGCATCATCTAGTTATATATTTCCCTGTCTTCCCACTGCATCCAGCATTTTTTCTAAATTTTCACCAGTCACATCTGCATTTGTTAGTGACCTGCTTGTAAGAAAAGGCCAACTGCTTGTGTACTGGACCCCATCCCCACCACACTTCTTAAGTCTTGCCTTCATGCCATAATCCCGACTGTTACACAATAATAAATACATCCCTTGACAAAAGCTTTGTGCCAGCCACTAATAAAATTGTTTCTGTAACCCCATTTTTAAAAGTCTGGTTTTGATGCTGACAATCTTAACAACTTTCAGCCTATTTCTTAATCACCTTTACTGTCAAAATGTCTTAAGCGTGTGGTAGCCTCTTTCTGTCCAGATGCTCAGCATAATTTATGTGTGTGTTATATCACAAATGATTTTATTTGTTCGGCTTTTCTTTTAGTATTGAATCTAGTATTTTACTCTGGTTTATTATCTTTTATTCTATTTAATGCTTTCTATATCCTGTATCTATCTATTTCAGTGTTTTGTTCATAAAACACTTGTATCCAATGTTACATATATCTTCTGTTTCTTTCTAAGACTCTGTGAAGTGCCTTGAGTGTGAGAAATGTGCTATATAAATAAATTGTATTATTATTATTATTATTAACTCTAAATGAGATGCCAGTCTACTACTTGGAAGCAGAAACTAAAACTACATTCCATGGGAGTCATTTAGCATTAATTGCATTAATTAGCATTTGGGATTGTAAACACAGGACAACCTGCCAATTCCACACAAACAGGCATTAGGCTTGGAATTTAGCCTACAGCTGCGAAGTACCAACACTAACTTCTACACCACTGTGAATTGTTTGAACTATGTTCATGTTACTTTGCACATGCACAGCATTTTACAGACTGTTAGGCATTTGTTCATCAATATCTGCCTTTGCAATATGTATGTGAAATTAAACAGTTTTACCAACTAATTTCTGATCCTATGTATCTCTTCACTCCTACTCAGAAACAGATCAGTCTGAATATGCACAGCACTTGTTTGGTTTTAAAGAGAATCTCCAGCCCTCAAACTGTTTGTTCAGCCTGTTCATGTGCCATGAGTCTGGTAAGTCTGTCTAGATTTTACATTAAAGTGGCTTTCCTGAAAGGATTACATTTACTTTACAATGTAAAAAGTGAATTGATATTACCAAAGTGTGACCACCCTTCTTTCATTCTGTCCAATCTGCATATATGTGAAACTGAATCTTTGTAATGTAATCTGTGCATTTATGAAACTATACTATTTGACCTTTAGCCCTTGATCTATCAAAGTTATTCTGTAAATTTGAAAAGCTAAACTTCATTTTGGAAAGGAAGTCAGCACCTTTCTGCCTACTTGACCTCCATATGTATAAAAGCAAAATGTCTTCACTCAAATGCAACAGCTCGGCTGTCTTAGAACATTTTGCCTCCTCTGAAAGTGTTTTCCAATATTTTTTGGTAAAACCTATTAGCGATGTGCCGGATAATGTATTACAACTACAAACAGCCAGGTCTTATTCCTGACTTTGTTATTGTCTGTGTTTAGTTTGCATGTGCTGCTCAAGTCCATGCTGATTTCTTCCAATAACATAAAAATCTACATATAAGGATGAATATCTTGGTATGAATGTGTAGTTATATGTGTACTTATCCATTTGATTATCTAATCAGTCCATCATGTGGCAGCAATGCAATGGATAAAATCATGCAGATACAGATCAGGAGCTTAAATAAATGTGATTTTGAATGTGGCATAATTGTTAATGTCAAACAAATTTGTTTGAGCATTCCCATAACTGCTGACTTTCAGGAATTTTTACACTCAGTAGTCTCTAGAGTTTATTCAGAATGGTGCAAAAACTAAAAAATGCATTGTGTGGCAGTTTCACAGACAGAAATGTCTTGTTAATGAGAGAGGCTTTTGAGACGGGAGTTTGTTTTCCTAACATACAGTGTACTGCGTGATGACATGATCCTTGCTGGTGGATTGTACAGAGGAGAGTTTGGTGCTGCATTTTGTTTGCCTTTGAAACCTCATTCAAATACAGCACTTGCCTCTTAAAGCGTTGTTTTTGGTCACCACAGAGGGATTAGATAGATCTTTTTCTAGCTTTTTTCCTCTTTACAAGGGTTTTTGCTGTTTTTTCAACTACCCAGGAACAAAGGCAGGTGTGAGTGTGTTTAGAGTCTTGGTGTCAACAGCACATGCTAATAAATATCAGTTATAAGTAAAGTGAATAAGTAAGTAGATTTTGCAGTAAATAAGTACATAAACTCGGGTACATTAAGTGCAAGCCAGCGAACACTGATGTTAGAAGGAGAGGTAAACAGCACAAATTTAAATAGCAGATTGTTTACACGCTCATAGTATTTATAATTGCATTGGATTGAAAAAAGGGGAAGAGTCAAAGAGATTTTCCTAGGGTAACAGACAGGCATATGAGAACTTCTGCTGAGAATTAAAAACACTTTCATCAGGCAGCTTAAGTAAGTCAGATGTTAGAAAGTATTAAGTGATGAGAATACCATGAACAGTTAATACAGGGGCTTAGAGAGAGACAGTAAGTATTAAACAGATACTGTGGTTTGTTAAATTCATAATTAAGTTATATTCAATTTTCAAAGGGCTTAAATGTCAGACAAACAAATTGTAATCATGAGATCAGTCCAATGCAAGTCCTATATGAAGTTAGATTTTTTGATAGCCTTAAAACTAGTCCAAAAGAGAGAAGTAGTGACACTGGAGGACTCAGTCATTAATAGGATTGAAACCCAGGTTAGCTCCAGAGACAGAGAATCTTGTAGAGTGTGTTGCCTACTGGATGTAAAAGGTAGGAGAACCCACCGAAGGGGTGGATAGGCTTTTAGCTGGAGTGGGGGAATATCCAGCTGTCATTGTCCATATTGGAGTAAATTACATAAATGAGGGCAAGCTTTCAGTTCTGCAATTTAAATTTTAAGATTGCTCAGCTTATGCTGAGGGGTATAACTGACAAAGTGGTCTTCCCTGAATTTTTTCCTGTGCCACATGCCAGTGCAAATCCCAGTGAACAAAACAGAAAAAAAAAACAGAACGAGCATGATGTGCACGAAGCCCTCCATGATGGTATGTTTAATAAACTCTTCGTTCTCTTTTTCTTTTCTTTTTTTTTCTTCCTTTTCTTATAACCCCCTCCTAGCGAAACAGGTAAATGTGCATCCCCAAAGCATACACTGGCTTCTATTACCACCATATCCACGGCACAGAGAGGCTCGTTACCCGTATCTCCATGAGACTCATGGTCTCACAATGTGAAGGTTAATGAGGATTGCTTAAAGTAGGGAACTGCGGGGCAAAGAGTTAAGGACAGACCAGATTTAGAACTTCACATGATGGGACGAACATTAGTATAATATCAGATACACATAATAACTTCACTTCTAGCCCAAAGTCAAAGTGCCACAGTAGAATAAGTAATGCATTTAAAACTGCTTGCCTTAATGCTAGGAGTATTAATAATAATATTAATAATAATAATAATTTAGTAATGGCAGAAACCTGACTAAATAAGCTTATTAGGGGTGGACAGGAGTATAACATTGATGTATACACATTATTTAGGAAATTCAGGCAAAACCAAAAGGGTGATTGAGCTGTTATTTATGTTAAACAGAATTTAAATGCAAGACTTTTTCAGTCAGATGGTGAGCCACAGCTTGGTTGAATGTTTGGATTCAACTATACAGAATATTTGATTGAGGCCTCATATATTAGTGGTGTGTTATAGACACCCTAATGCAGACACTAGTTTAAATTTACATCTATTTAATAATATTAAAAAGACAAGTTTAAAGTCGGATATTATAGTCATGGGGGACTTTAATTACCCAAATATTAAATGGGTTAGCCTTACAATTAGAGGAGCACTAGAACAGGAGTTTTTAGACGTAATCAGTGACAATATGATAAGTACCAACAAGCAGGAAGACTGTCTAGATTTAGTATTCTGTAATAATCAGGACAGAACTAAAGGGGTAAAGGTGATTGAACCATTAGGATCTAGTGACTACATGAAAAGTTAGCGATCAAACTAAAACTGGGAATTCAGCGTGTGGTCTTTAGATGGGTACGAAATTGCCTCAGACACAGGAAGCTAAAGGATATGGTGAAGGAAACATTTTCAGAATTAGAATGAGCTAAATTGTTACAGGGCAATGTGGATAGCATAAAGGCTTGGGAATATTTGTGGCAGATGATATTTAATGTAAGTAAATGTAAAGTATTACATGTTGGAAATAAAAATGTTAGATTTGAATACACAATGGAAGGTCTGAAAGTTGAAAATACTGGTTATGAGAAGGACTTAGAAGTCATAGTTGACTCATCACTATCTATATACATCAAGACTGTGTATAGAAACAATCAAGAAAACTAATAGAATGTTAGGTTATATATCAAAAGGAGTCATGGGACATTATTCTTAAGTAAAATAATGCATTAGTGAGGCCTCACCTGTAGTACTGTGTTTAGTTTAGGTCTCCATATAACAAAAAAGACATTGCAGTGCTAGAGAAAGTCCAGAGTCCAGGACTGAGAGGTATGACCTAGGAAGAGAGATGAAGGGGTTGAACCTTTTCAGTTTAAGCAAACAGAGATTAAGAAGAGACATGCTCGGAGTGTTTAAAATTATAAAAAGAATTAGTACAGCAGATCCCAGTTAAATTATGTAAGAAGAACACATGGACACTTTTGGAAACTTGTTGAGGGTAGATTTTGCACAAATGCTGAAAAGATTTTCTTCACACAAAGAACTATAGACACACAGAATAAATTACCAAGTAGTATGGGGCTGATGTTATTTGATGTTATTTTGGATAATTTAGATGAGTAGGTTGGAAAATCTTGTTAGTTTGAATGGCCTGTTCTTGTCACAATTTTTCTAATTTTTCTAAAACTTCCAAAAGTTAGAGGAGAGTTAGTTTTGAAAGAATGGCTATGGTAACTTAGACAACTGTACAACTGTATTGAGCAGAAAGTCATCTCAGAATGAAGAATACACCGAACCTTGAGGTGGATAGAGCAGAGGACAGTGTCTTGTCCGACTCCTGTGAGACAACAGCATGAATTCATGCATCTCACCTGCCTTGTGTCAACTGTCCATACTGGTGGTGGTGGTGTAAAGTGTGGGAAATGTTGTTTTTGGAACACATTGGGCCCATGAATACCAATCAATTATCACATAAATTCCACTCCCTATTGTATTTGAGTATTGTTGCTGATCATTTGTATCCCTTTATAACCACAATTTATTCATCTTCTAATGGCTACTTCCAGCATAATAATGCACCATGTCATAAAGCAAAAATCATCAGAATATTGGATTCATGAAAATGTCAGTGTTTTTCAGTGGCATTCTCTGCTGCTGACAAATAGAGTCATGTCAAAGAGGACCAGAATCTCAAAGGAATGTTCCTAGCATCTTGTGAAATTCATGCCACAAACAATTGAGACTATATTGAGAGTAAAATGAGGGTCATATGAATATTAGTATAGTATTTCAAATAATTTTCCTAATGAGTGTGTATTTGCTCTGAGATGAACTATTGCTTCATTCTAGGTTCTTATTCTGTCTGTGACCCTGTAATAGATAATTAAGATTAATAAAATTGATACTTTGGTACCAACACCTTTGTCCCTGTTGTCACATTGAATTAGGAAGAATCTAAACAGACATTTAAATCTAGGAAAAAATCTCCAAGGAAGAAATAATGTTCATAAAATATAATTTTTTAAATAAAATAACAAAGCATGGGTGAAGAGAGGGAGAACACAAAGTACCAAATAAAAGAGGGAACAAAACAACAAAGCTGCTGACCCTCTCTGGCTGATTTTACAGATCTTGAATTTGTCTTTTCTGTCTGGTAGGGTGATCATCCACTATACACTTTTCAAAGTACCAGTAAGCATGCTCATTCTATTTTCCAACTTTCCCTGTTTCTCTCTCACCACTGCTCCTTCAGAGAACCCAATAACCTGCTCCCTAATCCTAACACGGTAGAAGAAGAATTTCATTTCAATGATAATTAGAAGTCTGACGGGAGACCATTGTCTACAGTAATGATCCTGGCCATGTAGCTTTCAAAGTTGTCACGCACCATCTCAGAGAAGTTGAGAGAGGATTTTTCCCAAGCCTGTGTGATTGACAGCATTTCTGTCCATGGATGAGCTCCAACCCTTGCCCCAGGCCCCCCTGCTTAAATCAGTTTCAGTCATTTTATTCCAGTAAATCTTTTTGGATGACAGGTTGCTTTGAATTTTTTAACTAGGTAACACTTGTTCTGTTTTTAAAAAGGAGCAGAAGGAGACATCAAAATTTTAGAGTTCCAGCCAGATGTTCTGACACCACACAAGTGTGTAGAAGGTTAATGGAAGAAAAGGAAACATAGTCAGAACAAAGCACAGGTCTAAATAAAATAATTCAAGCCAATTTTTTGACTTGTCAAAAAGATTGATTCAAAAATCAAAGTCAAAGAACAGAACTGAAAGTCATTAGACAGAAAAACAAATGATTAAATTTCAAGAAATTGCCACAGTATTCACAAATATGGTCAGTCAAACCATAATCTATAATAATGTAACCAAATGCAATTTCTTCATTTTTTTATATTTTATTAATTTTTATTGTAATCATTCCATACAAACAGATCAATTTATAACCAAACAAATTAAAAACAAATCAAACCCCAACCCTGAGAAGGAGAGCTTAGCTAAAGGAGAATTGCTTAGGGCTTTTTAATAAGACAACATTAAGCAAAGGAAAGGGAGAAATAAATATATATGTAAATAAGAGATAGAGAAGGGAGTTAAATGCGGTAATGGTTGTTTCTCTTATTCTAAAATAATATTGATCAGATCCTGCCAGGTTTTGAAAAAATTTTGTACAGATCCTCTAACTGAGAATTTGATTTTTTCCAATTTCAAATAATATAAAACATCGGTTTCCCACTGACTTATCAGAGGAGAGTTAGGATTCTTTCAATTTAACAGAATGAGTCTGCGTGCCAAAACTGTAGTGAGTGCAATCACCGTTTGCTTGTCCTTTTCCACTTCAAGTCCGTCTGGAAGAACACCAAACACAGCTGTTAATGGGTTAGGAGGGATTGTGACCCCAAGGCTGTCTGAAAGGCACTTAAAATTTTTTGTCCAAAATGATGTTAATTTGGTGCAGACCCAGAACATGTGACCCAGTGAGGCAGGAGCTTGGTTGCAGCGTTCGCAGGTTGGATCTTGCCCTGGAAACATTTTGGACAGTTTTAAGCGTGAGAGATGAGCTCGATACATAACTTTTAGTTGAATAATTCTGTGCTTTGCGCATATGGAGCTCGAGTGAATTCTCTGCTTTGCTACCTTCCACTCCATTTCTGATATATTGATTAAGAGATCTTCTTCCCAATGTCCTCTTGGATCTTTGAAAGGTAGGGACTCTAATAGGATTTTATATAATGCGGAAATGGTGTTTAATTCCTCGGAATTGAGCAGTATTTTTTCCAGCATTGTGGAGGGTGCAAGGTGGGGAAAATCGGGCAGTTTCTGTTTAACAAAATTTCTAATTTGAAGATAGTGAAAGGAATGTGTAGCTGGGAGGTTGAATTTTGAACGTAATTGTTCAAAAGATGCAAATATGTTGTCTATATAAAGATCTCTGAGCATTTTAATCCCAAAACTTTTCCAGGTATTAAAAACTGGATATGTTTGCGAGGGTTGAAAGAGGTGGTTTTCTTGCAGAGGTGCCACCGATAGAATATTTTCCATCTTAAAATGCTTTCTAATTTGGTTCCATATTCTAAGTGAGTAAAGCACAATTGGGTTATTAGTATATTTGCGATAACTTGTATTTATTGGAGAGCAGAGCAGGGAGTATAAAGAAGTACTACAGGAATTTGTTTCTATTGCCGACCAAGCCTGTGTATGTTCATTTATTTGTGTCCAGGTTTTTATGGCTTGTATGTTTGCTGCCCAGTAATAAAACTGAAAATTAGGTAAAGCCATGCTACCTTCTGCCTGAGGTCTTTTTAGGGTCGCTCTTTGGATACATAGGTGTTTTGAGTTCCAAATGAATGAGGTTATTGTTGAATCTAACTGTTTACAACAACAACAACAACATTTATTTATATAGCACATTTTCATACAAAAAGTAGCTCAAAGTGCTTTACATAATGAAGAGAAGAAAAATAAAAGACAAAATAAGAAATTAAAATAAGACAACATTAATTAACATAGAAAGGAGTAAGGTCCGATGGCCAGGGTGGACAGAAAAAACAAAAAAAAACTCCAGAAGGCTGGAGAAAAAAATTAAATCTGTAGGGGTTCCAGGCCACGAGACCGCCCAGTCCCCTTTGGGCATTCTACCTAACATAAATGAAATAGTCCTCTTTGTAGTTCGGGTTTTTCACGGAGTCACTTGACGCTGATGGTCATACAGACTTCTGGCTTTTAATCCATCCATCATTGTTGGAACATCATGGTGCTTTGGGTAGATGCGCCACCACCAACAGGACACCGGAAAAGGAAACAGAAGAGAGAGTAGGGGTTAGTACAGATTTTGAATAAATAGTTATTATAATGAATTAGATATACAGAGTATCAGGATTAAATTACAGTGAAGTTATGAGAAGGCCATGTTAAAATAATGTGTTTTCAGTAGTTTTTTAAAGTGCTCCACTGTATTAGCCTGGCGAATTCCTACTGGCAGGCCATTCCAGATTTTAGGTGTATAACAGCAGAAGGCCGCCTCACCACTTCTTTTAAGTTTTGCTCTTGGAATTCTAAGGAGACACTCAGTTGAGGATCTGAGGTTACGATTTGGAATATAAGGTGTCAGACATTCCGATATATAAGCCGGGGCGAGATTATTTAAAGCTTTATAAACCATAAGCAGAATTTTAAAGTCAATTCTGAATGACACAGGTAACCAGTGTAGTGACATCAAAACTGGAGAAATGTGTTCGGATTTTCTTTTCCTGGTAAGGATTCTAGCAGCTGCATTCTGCACTAGTTGCAAACGATTGATGTCTTTTTTGGGTAGTCCTGAGAGGAGTGCATTACAGTAATCTAGCCGACTGAAAACAAACGCATGAACTAATTTCTCTGCATCTTTCGATGATATAAGAGGTCTAACTTTTGCTATGTTTCTTAGGTGAAAAAATGCTGTCCTAGTGATCTGATTAATATGCGATTTAAAATTCAGATTACAATCAACGGTTACCCCTAAGCTTTTTACCTCTGATTTGACTTTTAATCCTAATGCATCCAGTTTATTTCTAATAGCCTCATTGTATCCATTATTGCCAATCACTAAGATTTCGGTTTTTTCTTTATTTAATTTGAGAAAGTTACTATTCATCCATTCTGAGATACAAGTTAGACATTGTGTTAGCGAATCAAGAGATTTGGGGTCATCAGGTGCTATTGATAAATAAATTTTAATAACTTTAATAATAAATTTAAAAAACGATTTATTGATATATATTGGAATGTTTTGAAATCAAAAAAGAAGTTTAGGAAGGATATTCATCTTAACAGTGTTAATTCTTCCGGCTAGAGTGAGATGAAGGGTTGACCATCTATCCAGGTCTTGCTTAATTTTTTCCATACAGACGGCAAAATTTTGTTGATAGAGAGCTTTATGTTTACTTGTGATAATTACCCCTAGGTATTTAAACTGATCTGCTATGGTAAAAGGTAGGGTGTCCAATCTGATATTATATGCTTGTGAGCCAATTCTGATGGGCATGTCCCCAGCAACTCTAATTTATGTCATAGCAAACAAGAGAGTGTTACAGGAAAAAAATACCAACACAGGACAAAAATGGCAAAATTCTACTTAATAGACATCAACTTTAAATTAGGAAAAAATACCAAACCAAAATGGGACTTCTTTCTAATAGAAATTGACACTAAATTAGGAAAGTAACATTATTTTTGAATTTGTTGACATTTTAAACATAAACCAAATAAAATAATAAAACCAAATAAAATTTTACTAAAGGAAATGTCCAGAAAATTGATAAAGCATAGAGAAAATTAAGGTTATAAACAAATCATAACACTGAAACACCCCATTTAATTAGAGTGTTACTACAGGTAAGTTTAAAAAAAGCTTGTTGGTCAAATAATGTCTGCTTGCTGTAATGTCATGTTTTTAAGCTGAATAGACAGATGGATTAGGGACAAGGAAGACCGGATGTGATGTCACTCATTTTCCTCTGCTAGGGTTTCTTCACATCTGAATAGTAAGCTTGAGACTACATTAGTGAAGTCACTTAAACCTGTAACTTCTCCTGATGTGACTTGAAATCAATCCCAATAAAACACTCATCATGGCATGGCTGACACTGTTTGTTGGTTCAGTCCCTGGCTGGCTGGGCCTATAGATAGATTGAACTGTATTTAACACCAGGGAGAAATTTGGCTTTTTACAGAGGCTCGATAGATAGATAGATAGATAGATAGATAGATAGATAGATAGATAGATAGATAGATAGATAGATAGATAGATAGATAGATAGATAGATAGATAAACAGACAGACAGACAGACAGACAGACAGACAGACAGACAGACAGACAGACAGACAGACAGACAGACAGACAGACAGATAGATAGATAGATAGATAGATAGATAGATAGATAGATAGATAGATAGATAGATAGATAGATAGATAGATAGATAGATAGATAGACATGCTATGGTCTGAACACACATCAGAATGACTAAAAAAGGAAGAGAAATTAAGAAAAAATCTTCTGACTTGGCAGTCACAGTCACAGTGAGGCATTATACAGGTGAATTGTCTTTGACATAAAGGAGCCCCAGTAGAGTTTCTTGGCACACTTCTGCTGAATAATTTGCTGACTGAAAGTACTCATTGTTAGTGTGTAAGAGAGAGGATCTGTATCATTGTTCATAATGGCACTCATTTTGTCTTCATTCTTTCTTTCACTTCTACCTCCAGGGATTCGAGAGTTTGCCCCATAACTGAGCCTGGTCTTTTAATTAGTTTGTTGATTCGGTGGGCCACTCTAGAAGTGATTTTGCCAGCCAAGCACACCAGAGCACAGAAAACTGCAATGCCTCTCACAGAGTTATAGAACATGTAAAGGATGTCATTGCCAAAATTAAAGGAGTGCAGTCTCATAAGAAAAAAAGAGTCTGCTGTGCCCTTTCTTGTATAGTTCTTCAGCGTTTGAGACAAGTCCAGTCAGTCAATGATGTGGGCCACCAAGAGTTCAAACCAATAGGCAATTGTTGCTAATTCATAGGAGGCAAGTTGCTAAAGGAAAACCACATGTGAAAGTTCTCTAAAGGAAAATTACAAGTTTTTATGGCTTTATACATAACTATACATATTTATTCTATGCTGAAGCCACCATGTTGGTCTCGCTTTGCAGGTTGTTATATTGACCTACTACCAGGCCCACTTTTGAAAAGACAACATGGTCCCATTTCTCTTGGCCACTGTATCTCTGTGAAACTAAAAAAACATTATGAGAAAAGGTCAACCTCATTTACATTTACACCAGGTGTAGTTTGTTTTATATAGTGCACTTCATAGAGCTCTGCATAGACCGCAAAACCATCAATTGACATGGGATCAATGTGGCTTCCTTGCAAAGGTTTGGAACTATAAACCAGATGGTTTCCTGTTTAGCTCCACTTAAGGATATCCAGTTGTGCTTTAATTGTTTATATATATAAAAGCAAGAAATCGGCATCAGAAACACAGAACGCAGTTTACAGCATACCATGTAATGTATGTTCAGTGGTATATGTGGGACAAACATCAAAAACACTTGCCACATGTATACAGGAACATTGCAATGCGGTCAGAAGAAAGGACCCACGGTCTCTGATTTTCACACATACAAGTTTGACTGGACACACATTTGAATGGGACTCAGTGCAAGTAAAATTCAAGGTTAATACTAAAAGTGCCACAGAACTGGTTGAAACGTGGCTATCCAATGAAAATGCCATGAACAGACATTTGGACATGAACCCAGCATATGCAGGCTTGAAAAGAAGAACATGCACATAATAAGTATAATTTTATTACCATCACCCACCAAACTCCACCTCATCAATCCCCCCCCCCCCACCACATCCACCTATCCTCCCCTCCTTGTTTGCTATATATTGCCTTGGATTCCTCTGAGTCTAATCATTTTCCTCTGATGATGATCCCTGATAGGAGTCAAAAGCTACAAATAGGAGTCAAAAGCTACAAATAGGAGTCAAAAGCTACAAATCTGCAAACCATATCACGGACCTTTGCTTTCATATATATATTTATATATATACAGTATATATATATATATATATATATACAGTAATCCCTCCTCCATCGCGGGGGTTGCGTTCCAGAGCCACCCGCGAAATAGGAAAATCCGCGAAGTAGAAACCATATGTTTATATGGTTATTTTTAGAATGTCATGCTTGGGTCACAGATTTGCGCAGAAACACAGGAGGTTGTAGAGAGACAGGAACGTTATTCAAACACTGCAAACAAACATTTGTCTCTTTTTCAAAAGTTTAAAACTGTGCTCCATGACAAGACAGAGATGACAGTTCTGTCTCACAATTAAAAGAATGCAAACATATCTTCCTTTTCAAAGGAGTGCAAAGCAAGCAGTCAAAAAAAAAAATCAATAGGGCTTTTTGGCTTTTAAATATGCGAAGCACCGCCGGTACAAAGCTGTTGAAGGCGGCAGCTCACACCCCCTCTGTCAGGAGCAGAGAGAGAGTTAGAGAGAGATAGAGAGAGAGATAAAAAATCAATACGTGCCCTTTGAGCTTTTAAGTATGCGAAGCTCCGTGCAGCATGTCCTTTCAGGAAGCAGCTGCACACAGCCCCCCTGCTCACACCCCCCTACGTCAGCGCAAGAGAGAGAGAGAGAAAGTAAGCTGGATAGCTTCTCAGCCATCTGCCAATAGCGTCCCTTGTATGAAATCAACTGGGCAAACCAACTGAGGAAGCATGTACCAGAAATTAAAAGACCTATTGTCCGCAGAAACCCGCGAAGCAGCGAAAAATCCGCGATATATATTTAAATATGCTTACATATAAAATCCGCGATGGAGTGAAGCCGCGAAAGGCGAAGCGCGATATAGCGAGGGATCACTGTATATATAGTACATATATATATATATATATATATATATATATATATACTGAGAATGATATATACTGTATACTGTATGTATGCTTTCTAGTCAGTCCATAAATATTGTTAGAGTAAACTGGCTGAGGTTGGCCCAGTACACTGCTTGCATTACATTTTCCAGTCTTTCCTCTGCTGCCTGTAGACACATAAAATTCATAAACAGCCATATTTTGTTTGATATCTTATTTAGCCTTTTTATTATTTAGACTTGAACTTTTGGACCTTTTACATTTTACACTCTTGAGCATGCGCCAGTAAATTCTTGTGCTTTTCGTAGACGGTCTTAAGCCCAGCTTGCAATTTGTGGCACTGCTGTCAGTTATTGCTGCTCAGACGCTCTTAAAAAAGCAGTACTGCAATAATGAGCCTCAAGAATCATGAATCAATATGATAGGAGATGATAAAACACTACAATTAGAAACATCTGGCCATATTAATAATCAGAGACTTATGGGAAATATTTAGCCAGGCTGGACACTCTTTCTTGTCCTTCCAGGCTGCAGGGGTGATATTGCATGTAATTAGTGGCTCTTTTACACAAGGCAGACACTTAAGGTGTGTGTTGGTAGGGGTTCACTTGATAGTAGATATACGTCAAATTTAAAACCTCATTACATTGAAGACTTCTTGTTATGTCTCTCCATTTTGCCTAAAGATAGTAATCACTTAATCAGCCTTTATTTTATGTAATGTCTTTCCAATCCACTGATTTAAACAATCGGGAAAACTTGAAGACATTAACGAAATTCAGCTTCTTTTATACGGAGGAACTATGGGTATATAATTTCTTTTTTTGATGTCCCCAAAGTCTATTTTCCCCATACCATTTTTAAATGTTGTTCCTCATGGCCACTTGATTGGCAAGCATTTGTAAGATTAAAAATTTGTGCAATCATTAGAATTAGCATCTCCATCACTGTCTTGCTAAATTGTTTCTAAAATTGTTTTCAAAAAGCAGAAAATTACAATAGCATACTGCTCAAATAAACTTAGGATCTTAACATAACAGATGCAACAGTTTACTTTAAAATCAGTCCAGAGAAAGCAAAAGATAAATAGAAATACTGAGGGAAATAAGCAAGATTCAACCCCCATCCAAGAGGAAGAGAAAATGGACACAAACAGAAAAATTTCATCTTTTTAATATAACACAGCAATTAATAACATAACAGAATGAACCACTGGCCCAGCATACATATTCTAAAATTATACCTATTAATTCTTTCCATGTTTTAAAAATGTTTTAGACAGACCATCATAAATGAAATTTGCCTTTTATTTTTATTACTGAGTTATAAAAGGTGGGTTGGGATTTTTCCATTTAAGCAATATAAGACTGCATGATAGCAGTGTGATTCAGGCTATTACAATCAGTATATCCCTGTGTATTTTAATGCCATCCAGAAATCCACCAAACATTGGCGTTAATAAATTAGGAGTTATTGTAGCACCAAGGCTGTCTGAGAAGTATTTTGTCCAAAATTATGTTAATTTAGTGCCTTCCCAAAGCATATGGCCCAATGATGCTGGATGTAGACGGCATTAGGATAGAGTATTAATGTAACAAACTGTTGATAGTTTAATGATTAAAGGGTAACATGGTCAGTGAAGATCTAGACCAGCGGTTCTCAAACTGTGGGGCAAAGTAACAAAAAAGGGGTAGCGAATGTTTCCATATGTGGCGTAATTTCGCCATTCATAGGAAAATTTTAAACTTGTAGCGGTGTATCAGCAGCAAAAAATATAGGAATAAATTTTATTAGGGTTTCAAAAAAAACGTTAAGGTGGCGCAATTAAAACTGTTATGAAAACTCGGGTCGCAAGTACTTAAAGGTTGAGAAACGCTGATCTAGACAATCATGATCAGCGAAAACCAAGAAGCAGAAAATTTAGGGAAGCCACTTGCTTTGCTCAAGAGGCCCCATCCTTTGTCCAAACAGTTTATCCAGTTTAAGATCATGTATTGACTGCAATTTGCAGTCAATTTATTGATAAAAGTGAAAGACGAATAGGATAGAGTTATACATACTATAGAGTAAGATAAGCCTCTCACAACCATAACTTTAACTGTAATTACACAATTGCAACTTTACAGTGTGAGGAGTACAAGGATGTTTTATGACCACAGTACGCAAGGTATGCCTTGGAGTTGACATGTTGCAAATGATTCAACTGGCTGGCTGCATCATCACTGATGTCTGTAGGTGTAACTGGAGTGATATTGTAAGTATGGCAGGACTGCAAGTACTATACTATTGCACTAATCACTGCACCAATATGCTGCTTTGGGTGAGAATGGGTTGAGGACTGTAAATAAATGCTTAATCCCCATTCTATCATGCTGTAAACAGGGGTTACACAGTGGGCATTTCAAGCAAATTCTGCTGCTCCGTAGTGGTTCTGACTGCTTTTGCAATATACTAAAAGGTGTGTTTGTATTTTTGTATGTGTACAAGTGGCTTACTGTAGTACAAGAATTAAGAAACAGTCAACCAAAGTGCATTTTTTGTGTCAAGCTCCATGTGTGAAGAGATCCATGACATTTTGTTGGAGTTTCCTTGAAGCATCATTAAGTCCCTAATGGGATAATGTGGATTTTTTCCTACTACTATCTTTACAGATTTACTGAGGGGAGTGAATGTTTCTTAGAGACTTTCTAATGGAGTCGCTCCACAGATTTAGTAGAGTCTAGTGTCACAGTCTGTGAAAATTCTCCGAAGCCTGGGAAGGAGCAGTTAGGTCTTTGAAACTTAATTACCACTCAATTAATTTGAATAGCAACCAGCCAGCATGCAGTGATAAATGGCCTACCGCCCACCTCACTCCCCGAGGCGTCTGGTGGATGCTGCAGCTGGCAGGGGCTCTGGAGTAGCAGAGCTGGCAAGTTTCCTTGCATTCTTTTTTTTATGAGACACCTGTTTTTCTTAAATGCCATCATCCTAACTTAAAACTTGTGCCAGCAGATGGAGATGTACTACTCTTAAATAATAAACAATTTTGTGATCAATTAGCTGCTAAATTAAAAGAATTTTTGGAGATAAATACTGGCTCTGTGGAGGATGCAGGAATCCTCTGGGAGTCTATCCAGGGCTCACTTTTCTGTCTCTTTTTCATCACATCTTAACCTATGCAATAATAAAAAGACAGCTATAACTTGATTCTCACCTTTCTGCTTTGGAGTGGTCTCACTTATATTTACTGGAAAAGAAACATTAATTTCAACTATCAACTGTTAGGGCTAAGGTAAATGTGTGTAACAAACAAAATTTCAGATTTAACACACCAGGGCTTATTATAATATTATGAGGGCCAATCCTGGTAAGCGCTTGCCAGTTTGTTTCCAGTATAATGAATCATTTGATACAATTTCTTCAAATTGAATAGAGTCTGGTACAATCACTAATGTCTCTAAGCAAATACTGTAAGTAAACAGTTTCTTAATTACTACTCCATTCTCTTTTCTGAGATGCCCATTTCTTACTTTTCAGTTTGCTTATCTTTCTTAGATTCATTGAATTTGCCTAACTTCAGACTAAGAAACATTGTGCTTGGATGTTCCTATAACTCTGGATGAGCTGAAGGAATCTCTGGTCTCTGTGACTAAATGAAAAGGCACGTGCATTGATGACATTTCTCCTGAGTTATTTTCAACCTTTTGGGAGCAGTTCTCTTTACCTCTTTTCCAAATGATGAGAGTACAACAACAACAACATTTATTTATATAGCACATTTTCATACAAAAAGTAGCTCAAAGTGTTTTACATAATGAAGAAAAGAAAAATAAAAGATATAATAAGAAAGTAAAATAAGACAACATTAGTTAACATAGAAAAGGAGTAAGGTCCGATGGCCAGGGTGGACAGAAAAAACAACAAAAAAAAAACTCCAGAAAGCTGGAGAAAAAAAATAAAATCTGTAGGGGTTCCAGGCCACGAGACCGCCCAGTCCCCTCTGGGCATTCTACCTAACATAAATGAAATAATCCTCTATGTAGTTAGGGTTCTCACAGAGTCACTTGATGCTGATGGTCATACAGACTTCTGGCTTTTAATCCATCCATCATTGTTGGAACATCATGGTGCTTTGGGTAGATGGTGGTGGCGCAAGCCACCACCAAAAGGACACCAGAAAAGGAAACAGAAGAGAGAGTGGGGGTTAGTACAGATTTTAGAGCCACCATGAATAGTTATTATAATGAATTGGATATACAAAGTATCAGGATTTAAATTACAGTGAAGTTATGAGAAGGCCATGTTAAAGTAATGTGTTTTCAGCAGTTTTTTAAAGTGCTCCACTGTATTAGCCTGGCGAATTCCTACTGGCAGGCTATTTCAGATTTTAGGTTCATAACAGCAGAAGGCCGCCTCACCACTTCTTTTCAGTTTTGCTCTTGGAATTCTAAGGAGACACTCAGTTGAGGATCTGAAGTTACGATTTGGAATATAAGGTGTCAGACATTCCAATATATAAGATGGGGCGAGATTATTTAAGGCTTTATAAACCATAAGCAGAATTTTAAAGTCAATCCTGAATGACACAGGTAACCAGTGTAGTGACATCAAAACTGGAGAGATGTGCTCGCATTTTCTTTTCCTGGTAAGGATTCTAGCAGCTGCATTCTGAACTAGCTGCAAACGATTTATGTCTTTTTTGGGTAGTCCTGAGAGGAGTGCATTACAGTAATCTAGTCGACTGAAAACAAACGCGTGAACTAATTTCTCCGCATCTTTCAATGATATAAGAGGTCTAACTTTTGCTATGTTTCTTAAGTGAAAAAATGCTGTCCTAGTGATCTGATTAATATGCGATTTAAAATTTAGATTACAGTCAACAGTTACCCCTAAGCTTTTTACCTCCGTTTTGACTTTTAATCTTAATGCATCCAGTTTATTTCTAATAGCCTCATTGTATCCATTATTGCCAATCACTAAGATTTCGGTTTTCTCTTTATTTAATTTGAGAAAGTTACTATTCATCCATTCTGAGCTACAAGTTAGACATTGCGTTAGTGAATCAAGAGATTCGGGGTCATCAGGTGCAATTGATAAATACAGCTGTGTTTCATCAGCATAGCTGTGGTAGCTCACGTTTTGCCCTGAGATAATCTGACCTAATGGAGGCATGTAGATTGAGAAGAGCAGTGGACCCATGATAGAGCCTTGTGGAACACCATATAGGATATCATGTGTCTTTGAATTATTATTACTACAACTAACAAAGAATTTTCTCCCTGCCAGGTAGGATTCAAACCAATTTAAGACGCTGCCAAAGAGGCCCACCCACTGACTAAGGCGATTTTTAAGAATATTATGATCAATAGTGTCAAATGTGGCACTCAGATCTAAGAGGATGAGAACAGATAAATGACCTCTGTCTGCATTTACCCGCAAATCATTTACTACTTTAACGAGTGCAGTTTCTGTGCTGTGATTTGTTCTAAAACCTGACTGAAATTTATCAAGAATAGCATGTTTATTGAGGTGGTCATTTAACTGCATAATGACTGCCTTCTCTAGAATTTTACTTAAGAAAGGCAGTTTAGAGATGGGTCTATAATTTTCAAGAGCAGAGGGGTCGAGATTATTTTTCTTAAGTAGGGGTTTAACTACAGCAGTCTTAAGACAGTCTGGGAAGACCCCCGTATCTAATGACGAATTTACTATGTCAAGAACATTATCAATTAGCACGCCCGATACTTCTTTGAAAAAATTTGTTGGTATTGGGTCAAGGGCACAGGTGGAGGGTTTCATTTGAGAAATTATTTTATGTAAATCAGGTAAATGTATCCTAGTGAAAAAGTTTAATTTGTATATAACGGAATACTGGGGTTTAGGAGGATCCTTAGTGTTGGGGAGATATACTGTTATTTTTAATATCATTAATTTTTTGATTGAAAAATACAGCAAAAGCCTCACATGTTTTACTGGAAGTACTTAGGAGGCATTCCTTTGAGTTACCTGGGTTTAACAGACGATCAATCGTTGAAAATAAGACTCTGGGATTACTAGCATTGTTATTTATAATCTTAGAGAAATAGCAGCGCCTCTCAAGATGGACTGTGTTATTGTATTCTGTTATTTTAACTTTTAATATTTCATAGTGGATAGTTAGTTTAGTCTTCCTCCATTTACGCTCAGCTCTACGGCATGTTCTCTTTAAATCAGACACTCTTTGGGTCTTCCATGGTATAACAATGCTAGAAAATTTTTTAACTGTCTTTTCAGGTGCAACTATGTCAACAGCAGCTCTCGCCTTAGTATTAAATCTTTCCACCTTACTATTTACATTATCCTCTCTATTATAGTTGCCACTATAAATGGACTGATTGCTTAGAATGTTTGTAAGTTTTAAAGCTGCTGATGAGTCAAAGAAGCGTTTTTTAACAATATGCTTCTCATGAGTGTTTTCTATCATTATTTCTATATTTAAAAGTAGAAGAAAATGGTCTGATAGACCTGTATCAATGACCTGCTTTATATCAACTTTCAGTCCTTTAGTAATCACTAAGTCTAACGTATGACCTGCTTTATGTGTAGGCTGATTAACAAGCTGTCTCAAATCAAAAGAGTCCAGGAGGTTCATAAATTCTTTTACTTTTTGGTCACACTGATTATCTATATGAAAATTAAAGTCGCCGACTATTAAGAGTGTGTCATAGTTCGTAATTAAAATTGACATTAAGTCAGAGAATTCCTCAAAGAAAGACGCATTGAATTTAGGAGGTCTGTACACGGATAATACTAGAACATGAGAATCTCCATGGATAACAACGGCGAGATACTCAAAGGACTTGAATTTACCAAAACTGACATCTTTACATTTTAACCGGCTAGAGTAAATGTTTGCCAAGCCGCCGCCTCTTTTCCCTTGGTGATCTGCACAAGTAAAACTGTAATCCGGAAGCGCAGATTCGATTAAAACAGCTGCACCATCTGAGCTAAGCCACGTTTCACTTAGTGCAATAAAATCTATTTTTTTATCACTAATAAGATCATTGATAAAAAACATCTTGTTAGTTAAAGCTCTAACATTTAATAGAGCCATATTTAATGTTTCAGAGGGGCAGAGATGAATACTATGTGCGTTATTGATATTTGGAACAGGAACTAAGTTATTTTTATTTGCGCCGCTCTGTGTGTATTTTTTGTTTAATCTATAATCTGTTTTTATAGTTTTAATACATTGTTCATCTAAAGTAGTAACTTTAATTAAATTATTGGTGTTTATGCCGTATTGCCTAGATTTTCTACGTGCATTGAGATTGGTTATTACAGTATTTATGTTTTGCACATTTATGGAAAATTTTATTAAACAATTATCATGTCCAAGCATAGCAGTAGCATTTCGGAAGGGGTTAAAAGTAGAGATAGATAGTCAAGATAAACAAATTACCTTAGATATGTTTTCGGAGAGGACCCGGGCGCCGAAACTGTTCGGATGCAGGCCATCTCGCTTGAAAAAACACAGTCTTTCCCAAAAGAGGTCCCAGTTGTTGATGAATCCGATGTCTTGATTCTTGCAGAAGCCCTGCAGCCAGTTGTTTAATCCTAGCAGACGACTGTAGTACTCGTTTGATCGTCTGACGAGAGGCAGTGGACCCGAAATGAAGATCTTTGCCGATGGGGTCCTCTCTTTCGTGTCTTTAATTTAATGCTGTGAAGTCAGCCTTGAGGATTTCCGATTGTCGGTGCCTTATATTGTTTACGCCGGCATGCAAAACAATTGCTCCAATCACCCTGTTCTTGTGCTTCTTGTAGATTGCCGGTGCACGTCTCATCACATCTCGGACACGAGCACCGGGAAAACAAGAAACAAACGATTTTCTATTAGGGCATGCGATATTGAGGTTTCTAACAATAGAATCACCTACCACTATTACATCACCAGGGGCTGAAGGCGAACTGGGGACGCGGAGAGGGTCGAACCGGTTCTGAGTTAAGATGCTTGCCTGTGCCGATGGAGGTGTTCTGGCCTTGAACCCCCGCCTGCATAGCTGAAATACGCCGAGTTCATCATCGGTGATGCTCCTACGAGGTGCGGGGGTGAAGTTCACTTGAGCGGCACAACGTGGGGTTGATGTTACGCCGATTACAGATGGCGAGGACGGTTTATCCAGCAGCCGAGCCTTCAGATCTCTAAGGTATCTTCGTCTGGACAGGAGTTTCTGAATCTGTTCGTCGAGTGCCTGGAGTTCCTCTACTACGACTGCAACGCGATTCATCTCACTGTCGGCCATTGTCTCCTTCTATTATACTTCTATTATCCTTCTACAGTATTTAAATCCTAGACTCAACGCTGTAGCCATCACTCTCCCATTAAAACAACCCTACCCAGTGTCAATTTAGTCCATTATCCCTGACAAATTAAAATGTGAAACGTTTTGCTAAAGTCGTGGCACAGACTGAAGAACTTGCTGTCTGGATATGATTATTTTGGAGTTTTCTGCATCATGAATGAGTGGAGCATCCAATGATTCCCTGCATGACTAATACTTTGTTGCTTCCAAATGTTTGATACCGTCACTTCCTTGGTTGGGTGTAGTGGTGTCACTTTGCACTGCTGTGGTAACTGGTGTTATGGTGCAGAACATGGGACAGAGTGGAGGAATGGAAGAAGGGTGCAATTTGGGTTTATTTCACATACTGATTGCTTGTCATTCTTGCATGTTGACCTCCTATTCGTTTTATTAATAAAAAAATGATCACAAAAACAAAAAAGAACTTGATACGCTGCTATGTTATTGCTGTTTCTTGGACAGCTCATATGATTGATTAGAGCTAGGTCAGCAGCCATACTACATGCACTTCAGAAAACGTCATCCACCTGAAGCTAAGCATGTTAGAGTCCAGTCAGTACTTGGATGGGAGACCATCAAGGAAAAGCTTGGGGTGCTACTTGCAAGAGGTGTTAGTGAGCCAGCATGGAACACTTCCCCAATGCCCCAGTGCAGTGATGGAGACACTGTGCTGTAAAAATGGCACCATCCTTCGGATGAGATATAAAAAACATGATGTCCTGACTTTCTGTGGTCATTAAAGATTCTTGGGCATCCTTCGTAAAGAGTCATTCTGGTCTCCTAATCATCCACTGTCTCTAATTGGCTATCTCTCTCACCACTTCACTCCCTAACAGCAAATGTGTGGTGAGCTTACTGGCGCAAAAACTGGCTGCCGTCACATCATCCAGATGAATGCTACACATTAGTGGCAGTTGAAATGGCTCCCCACTCACTGTAGTGCTTTGAGTAGTGAGATTTAGTGCTATATAAATGTAAAGAATTATTAGGTGAGAATGAAGGGTGAGTGCAGTAAGGCCCCCTTTGGAGTATATAAAACCCAACCCCTCTGGAGGCAGTCTGTGTTGTTTTAGTCAGCTACCAGAGTCCACACTTAGTAGCCTCCTGTAGCCTATACACTTGCAGCACCGTGCCAGATGAGTAACTTCAGTCACTGGTAATGAGTTCCGCTGACCTGACCAGTGACTTCTGTGATGGGAGTGCAGCATGTCTCTTATTGTGGCTGCCTTGTGTTCATGTCTGCCAGCCCTACAGTGCCGCTCCAGGAGCAGTCAATCAAGACCGTCACCCGACTCTCAGGCTTTTTTCTTGTGGTTTCCTCTTCCCTGCACTCCTGCCTCCAGGCCAGCACACATCAAGGAGGAGACGGGTGGCATGTGGCGGTGGGAGGAAGTTCAAGAGGCTCAATTTTTTGTAGATTCATATGTTTATATTCATAAAGGCGCAGCCAGAAGCAGTCAGAAGCTTTGATCTGCTAGCAGTGCTGTCAACTTAGTCAGTTAGTTCTATGTTTCTCTGCCCCCGAGCCATGTACATTAGGGCAGACTGAGGAACAGCTGCAAGGAAACCACAATGCTGCTCCAGTAAGAAGGTGGCTGAAGTGAGGGTGCAAACAGGGTATGGTGTCTGTAACTGCCTCTTGTAAGACTTACCATAGTCTTCACTGGGTCTTGGCAATGGACAGACACACTTTCATTTCACTCACGTTGCTGCTTGTTTCAGAGCCTCAGAATCACCTTTGTACAAAGCGTGCCAGAATGTATATCACATCATTGTTAAATAGAAAGCATTATCCCAATTCTATGCTTACCAGTAGAGATTTAGCAACACCTTATACTTTCTCTAGGGAAAAAATGTACTCAGGAGCTGTTAAAAGTCGCACGGTATGTGGATGTTGACCAACCTTTTAGATCACAGGAAGAGAGACAAGAGCCTCACTGTACTTCTCTTTGCACAACCTCCTCCCAAGTGGCCATTGCCACCCACGCCCTTCACTGAATTGCAGAAGTTTTGTGCCCACCTCCTTGTCTCCATTCTTCTTGAGTCCATTGCATGTTCAGAATAGTTGTTACTCTTAAGGTAATGATACCTTAAGTGGCTTTAATTCTGTTGCTTTTTCCTTTCTGTCACTCTATTTTTTACTCTTCTTTATCCCGAAAATGTTGTCACGCTATAAAATGCTTTTTTTTGGGTTTTTGAGGCATATCTATCTGTTCCAACTATCTGTCAATTATGTTAGGGGATATCTCTGGCTAGACAAAGGCTGCTTACTAATTTTACCTCTTTTCTGGTTTTGTGAGGCACATGCAACAAGCCTCAATTAAAGACTTCAGGTGAGTATGGTTCTCTTTAAGCATCATGGCTCACACCCCACAGTTGACCAGCTTTCATTTCCATGGGTACATGTGAACGTGTGAACCGTGCAGAAGAATGGGTGCCTAAAACAAGTACTTTCTGATGTGTTGTCAGCCACCTAAAGATAGCTTGAACATGATTTTTAAAGTTTTTTTTATCAAAAGCAACTTGAAGGGCCCATTTACAAGAGTTAAGCTGTATACAGTACCAACAAACAGTATTAACGTCTTTCACATTTTATTGTTATACAACTTTCAATCACAATTCTCTAAGGAGACTGGACGATTGGAAACTGAGACAGGTATATCAACATCATCCCTGCATCCCTTTGGAAGAGGTGTTGAGTGTTGTGTGTTACAGCTGTGTGAGAGTTAATTAAAATACAACTTTTGCTCCTAAAAATTGTTTTTTTTTTGTTGCCGTGAGCCATGCGGAAATTTTTGTAGGTTTTTTCTCATTAGAAGGTTTTTTTTGCTTTTTCACAGTATGCACAGGAGCAAATACTGTATAGCTGAGTGTTTAAGAATGGTACATGTGCTTAAACTTGTATCATCTGCAGAGTGATAAGTGGAAAAAGCAGTTGCAGAAACCTAAAGTCAGTGAGTAAATAACTGGCGACTTAACAACCAACAGCTAAAAGTTAAGTGTAATTCCTCACTAGGAAAAAGTCAAGCGTTAACACTAGTAGAGGGCAAGGGCATACGCCTTCATTCGTAAGAAAGTAGTATGGATAGTATTTAGTAAGTGAGTTTTCTTAGTAAGAAGAAGCAGTTTGTAAAAAGATTTACTTGATATAACAGTTCTTATTGCTCAGAGAAGTTAACACTAGTAAGAGAGCAACAGCATATTATTTTAACAATCTAAATTAAATAATTAAAATTTAATAGATAGGGGTTGAGCATTTAAGTAATCCAAAGCTAAATATTAAAAATGAGGCTAGTACAATGCAAATTCTATTTGATTTGATCCTATATGTTGGTTTTTTTTGGAAGGTTGGCTTGGATGAGTCAATCCTCCTCAAAGGCAATGTCTTCAGGAGATGCCAGCTGATCCAGTACTTTGAGCTCAGGGTCACTGAAGTGAAGGAAGAAGCAACTGGCCTGCATTGTAGTAGAGAATTGGTAGACTTGACCCAGGTGTCATTTATGGAGATGGTGTGCACCCCTAAGTTAGTGCAGAAGTTGACTCAAGACCAGAGATGCAGAGATAGGTGGGTCATAGAATTAGGCATAAGGTAAAGGGTGCACACTGTCTGGGGCATCAACCACAAATTGAGAGCATTTTCAGGACCATGCTGAGGTGAAAGGTGACTCTGAAAACTCTGAGGTATTAGGCAGGCATAGGGAGCCCCAATGGGGACACCTCAAAACCAGTCCCTAGAAAGAGAGAGGTTGTCATAGTAGTGGACTCAACCATTAACTGGGTTGAGACACAGTTTTTCTCCGGGGACAGATAGTGTCAAATGGTGTGTTGCCTACTGGGTGCACAAGTAGGAGACTTCCCTGGAACAGTGGAAATGTTCTTGGCCTGAGCAGGGGTAGATCTAGTAGTCATTGTCCATGTTGGAACAAATGACATGCATAAGGGCAAGTTGTCAGTACTGTAATCCAAATTTAAAGAGCCAGGTGCCAAGCTGAGTAGCAGAGATGACTTTCTGCATTCTCACTTCCACCACACCACTCGTTGAAAAGCTGGGATCGAATCGTGATGTACAGTATGTTTAGTTTTCACTGATTTTTCTGCTCCAATTTGAGTTATGTGCTGATCTTGTATTTTTCATGCTTCCCAATTTGTTTGCACAGTTGTCGTTTTGCTTGCATTTGTTTTGTTTGCTATTCCATTTGTTTTTTCTGAATTGTTTTTGCATTTACTCATTTGTTTTTGCATTTTAGTTTGTTTTTGTGTTTTCTTGTTTTTGCGTATTCCGTTTGGTTTTTGTGTATTTGAATTGTTTTTGTTTTCTCATTTGTTTTTGTGTTTTCTCATTTGTTTTTGCATTTTCTCAATTTATTTTGTGTTTTCTGGTTTGGTTTTGTGTATTGAATTTGTTTTTATATATCTTGCTTTGTTTTTTAATTTTCTGATAAGTGTTTCAAATTGTTTGCAGTGTTTTTGCATTTTCTGATGTGTTTTTGCATATTTAACTTGTTTTTTGCACATTGCACTTCAGAGCCACCATAATTGTTTCACTGCCAATCTCCTATCCCTTTCTTGCACCAAGGTGGTAGTTATCAATGGGCACATGGTCACAGCTAACACAACAATGGGAATCTGGATCGACCAGTCTAACTTGTATCCACAGGGAAACTTAATGGTATAGGTCTGCCTCAAGTATAATCACCTAGCAAGGGACAACTCAAAAGATTAGGGTTGTTGTCTTATGCAGCCCACCTTATCCTGTAAAACTGGGGAGGGACTGGTCACAAAGTAAATGCGGAGAAGTACAAACCACCCCTTCTAAAACACTGGGCCTTATAATAGATGGTGAGAACCAATCTCATCTGTCTCAATGCCATGCTATCAGCCAGCCAAAGAGTGGGGTTATGTGGCTACCCATTATAATGAGGGTGACATAACACCGGCTCGCACAGATATCTCTGTGGAGATGGACAATGAGTCATCATGGATCATCAATCTGCACCCATTCTCAGATTTACATTTTTAATTTCGGCAATCACTGGCATCTTTCAAAGGAGAACAATGGAAATGCAGTTCTTATAATAGATGGACAATGAACATCTTATCCAATGCCACCAGGTCTGCATTTTGAGATTAATAATGATTTATTGTATTGTGTAGCCAAGCACAAGGGTGAGGTGAGGTCATTGCTGTTAAGCCTGCAAATTTGGAGATTAGCACATGCCCACCAACTAGGCATCCACTAGGGAGCTAGGAGGACCCTAGAGCAGATTAAGCTCCGATGTTTTTGATCAGGGATTAATGAGGAAGTCCACCTTTTTTATGTTTCCAATTTGGAATGTGAACTGAGACAGATTCCTTGGAAGAATTGTGTTACTCTCGTCCCTATCTCGCTCATCAACATTCCATTTGAGTATATAAGGGTTGATATTGTAGAATCCCTTGAACCCTCAGTTTGTGGCCATAAATATATATTCTGAAAGCATCATACAAGAATTAATAGAGGTCTTTGTGCATGTTCGCATCCCTAAACTGGGATTAGCTAACACCCCCTCCCCCCCCCATGTTATTTGCATACCGGGAGCTCCCACAAGCCTCCACAGGCTTATCCCCATTTACATTATTGTATGAACAACAACCCCGGGATTATTGGACATTCTAAAAGAGGGCTAGGAGAAAGAGGCACTCCAGTCCACTAATATTTTGGAAAAGATCACACAAGCGATAGATTTGAAAAAATCAGACCTTTTCTAAAAGAAAACATGGAGCATGAGCAAACTGCACAGGCTCGCAATTACAATTGTGGTTCAACCCTTCTGTCCCAATGATTGAGTCATGGTTCTCATTCCCACTTCACATTCCAAATTATCATATCATTGCATATTGGCAAGGCCCGTACAAAATTAAGGAGGGGAAAAAACTGGTTGATTATTTAGTTAAATAACTGAATCATCGACCAGTGGAATGAGTATATCACATGAACTTGCTGAAACCGTGGAATGACAGGGACCATGAAACTCTGTTCCGGCCAGAGTAGTTCCTTTGCTCATAACATGACCCTTAATTTCGGCATGGATTTGACTCCCAAAGAACAAGAGTTCGAAGTAGCTACCTTGTCTGTCGTGGAAGTGGTGAATGAACAACTTGGAAGAACCTCTCTGATTGCACCTGACATTATCACAGAGTCAGAGGTTGTCATCTGAGAATGCACATACCTCCTTCTGAATGAGTTCTTTGAATGACTCAGGAATGCTCAATATCAAACCACCCTTGATATGACAAAAGGGTATTGGCAAATTCTTTTAATGGAATCTGATGGCATTGTCATCTATTACAACACCTAAAAGGAACACATACAGCAAGCTCTACTCCTGGCACTATGCGAAGACAGTCTCTTGATCAACCCAAAGTAATGTTTTTTGTGTTGACGGAGGTGACATATTTAGGCTACTTGCTGGGAAGATGTACAATATGACCACTATGTGCAAAAGATGATGCCATCATGAAATGGCCCCTTCTGAAGACCTAGCGGCAGGTTCAAGAGTTCCTGTATTTGGTGGGGTACTACTGTTAGTTTGTTCCCCAATTCTTCAAAACGACAGCATCCTTGACAGAGCTTACAAAGAAGCAGGCCCCTATTATGGTGGTATGGGATACTAAAATTGACACCACATTCTGTAACTTAAAACAGACCCTTACGTCAGCACCTGTATTGATAACTCCTGACTTTTCTCTGCCTTGTATCTTATAGACCAACGCTTTGGACGCAGGACTGTAGGTGTTGAACACCTTGTCATGTTCCTGATCTAGAAACTACTGGACTGGGAGACTAAGTATGTGGCAGTGGACAGAGAGGCCCTGGCAATAAAATGGGCTATTAACCAGCTGAGGTATTACCTCATGGGCTGTGAGTTCACAGTTACACAATTACAGTGGATGGGACTTCACAAAGAATCTGCAGCCTCATCGTGGCTGTCTCCATGTCAGTGATGATGCTCTTTCTCGGGCTCATAACCTCACAGTTCGACCCAACCCAAAGGGGATTTTCATTTTTTTTTTTGCATTTTATTGATTTTATTAAAATCAAATAACATTCCATACAGGCAAGTCAGGTTTAACAAAACTAGGTTCAAAATAAATCAACCCCCACCCGTGAAAAAGACAGCTAGGTCAGCAGAGTAAAATTTTAAACTACTAAAAATAAGTAAATAGATAAATTAATAAATAAATAAAAATAAATAGAATAAAAAAGGGGATAGAATCAGCTTCCTCAATTTAAATGCTTATTCTAAAATGCTATTGATTAGATCCTGTAAGGTTCTGAAAAAGTTTTGTACAGATCTTCTCAGTGAGAATTAGATTTTTTGCAATTTCAAATAGTATATAACATCATTTAACCACTGACTTAAAATAGGTGAGTTAGGATTCTTGAAATAGTCTAATACGATACCCCACCAGTTTATGTTTGAAATTTGTCATTTGTAACCTTCAGAGAGTGGCACTTATAGGACTAGGACCACTGGTAAAGAATCAAATATCAAAAATATTAATCAAATTAGTGATCATAATCATTGATATACCATAAAATAACTCTCCTCATGTCTATATTACCGATCGCTAATTTTTCAAATTTTTATGAAGAGGAGTAACTTTGAACTCTTGTTTGCCATTATGGGGTGAGCCCTGGGATTGGCTGATGTTTCTTGAAGTCATTCACATCATTTTTGCTGAAAACATCTGTTGGTTTACTTTTTATCATGAGGCTACAATTTCTTGTACAAAATTTGGTTCAAAGATGGCCTAAAAATGAGGGGTTTTGGGTCTAGAGAGCCAAATATAGGGGAGAACCCCAAAACATGTCTTGCATAACTGGGCTTCAAGATGAGTTGACCTGTGTCTCATATGTGGGGATTTTCTTGTACCAGTCAGTCGGGAGGCAGTAGACAAAGAAAACTGGTGTTTTCAAAGCATCATTAATAATTCTCATGAACATAAAAAGCAAGTTCTGAAAGGGATACTATAAGTCATTGGGGATTTAAATTTTTAATTAACTGGACTAGGCTTAACAAGTTGCCGCATAGAAGAGTAGGACTTTTTAGAAGTAATCAATGCACCAACATGAGGGGAAACCTGTCTAGATTTAGTATTTTTTAATAACCAGGTTAGAATTTAGGGTGTCAAGGTGATAGGTCTGCTAAGGTCAATTGACCACGATATAATACACTTCTCAGTGTTTTTGCGGAGTGCAGATGCAAAGACTAAAACTCTTAAGTTTAACTTTAGTAGGGCAAGTTTTGAACAGATGCAGCAAAGTCTAGAAGGGCTGGGCTGAGCTTTTATGTATAGAGACAGTCAAGGATAAGTGGCACGAGATTTAAAACGTTTTGCATATGAGACAAAACAGGTTAACCCCAACATTTGGAACTAGTGAGAAATTTAAAAAAAACTCTGCAGTGGGTAAATAAGAAGTTTAAAAAATAAACTACAAAGGAAAAAACATATATGTAAGGCATAGAAGACTAAAACATTGAACACTTACTAAGGTGTATAAGAGCATGAGGCCACCATTAAAAAATTATATTAGTTAAGGTAAAAGGCAATTACACAGGAATATGGCGGATCAGGCGAAAGATGACCAGAGATTCTTGCAGTATTTTAGTAGTAAACGAACAGTCAAGGAGGTAAAGTATATCAGGAATAGTAAAGGGAATTTTAAAAATACAGACAGTGAAATAGCTAATACTGTAAACTTGTATTTTTCCAAATGTGAGGAAGAATATAACCTCTAGGAAGTAACAGGGACTTCTAAGGAGATGCTGAGTGATTTGGATATTGTAGACAGAGAAGTACTGCTTAGCTTAAATACTGTGAACTCTAAGAAACCACCAGGGCCAGATAATATTTATCTTTGAGTGCTTAAGGAGGTTAGTGAGTACATACACACACAAGCTCTTGACGCATATTTTTTGAAAGTCCACCTTACTCTAGGGAAATTCCCAAAAGACTGAAAAATTGCAAATATTATTCCATTATATAAAAAGGGTGATCAAGCAGATCCAAGTAACTATAGGCCTGTAAGCTTATCATGTATCACAGGTATTTTAATGGTAGAAATTATGAAAGAAATGATTAAGCAGCACATGTCAAAAACAGCCAGCATGAGTTCAGATGAGGGAGGTGATGTTTTACCAACATGCTGGAATTTTATGAGGAAGCAACACAAATATATGACCAGAATAGTGCATGTGAAATTAATTATCTTGATTTTCAAAAAGTAGTTGATAAAGTCCCACCTGAGAGGTTGCAAATCAAACTAATAGAAGTGGAAGTTCAGGGTTCAGTTTGTAGATGAGTGCAGAGCAGGCTAAAACACAAGAACCAGAGGGTGATGGTGTGAGGAACCTTATCAGAATTGGTGATGTTAAGAGTTGTATCCCTCAGGGGTCAGTGCTAGGGTAGCTGCTGTTTCTAATATAAATGGGATTCTTTGATAATAAAACAGTACTTTTCATTGTCTCATTCCTCTCCCTCTTACCCGTAAACATCACATTTCTGCCAGAAACCTTAAAAATATCTGTCCCTCTATCTTTGCTGGATCCATTTCTGATCTTTTTCTGTCTTCCCCTATTCCATTAACACTAGATAGTCTTGTTGACTACTATAACTCAGCCTTTCATTCAGTACTAGATAAAACAGCTCCTTTAAAACACAAGGAGGTTTCCTTTAAGTGTTCAGTTCCTTGGTATAATTCAGAATTGCGATCTATGAAAGCAGCTGGCCGACGCCTTGAGAGAATGTCACGTAAGTCTGACCTCACCGTGCACATCCAGACTTTCTCTGATCATCAAAGGGGTTACAGGGATGCACTAACTGCAGCCAAGAACACACGTTGTGGCAGAATAATAGAAACTGGCCATGATAACTCAAGGGTTTTGTTATGTATAGTTAATAAACTGCTAAAACCTGCATGTGGCCAAATTACATCTTCCACCGAAGTCTGTGAAAAATTTCTTCACTTTGCTGCAATTAATTAAAGATGTAAATAATTCAACTAATATAAATCCATTTCCCTGTCTTCCAACTTCATTCAGCTTTTTTTCTAAGTTTTCACTAGTCACATCTGCATTTGTTAAAGACCTGCTTTGTAAGATGAAGCCAATTAGTTGAGTACTGTAAACCCATCCCCACCACACTTCTTAAATCCTGCCTTCATGCCATATCCCGACTCCTATGATAATAATAAATACGTCCCTTGACACTGGTTTTGTATCAGTCACTTTTAAAATTGCTTAAAAAAGTCTGGACTTGATGCTGACAATCTTAACAATTTTTGGCCCATCTCTCACTTACCTTTTCTGTCAAACGTTCTTGAGCATGTTGTAGCCTTGTAACTCAATAATTACTTAACTTCTAGTAATTTGATGGAACCCTTTCAGTCTGGTTTCAGGGCACAGAACAGCTGTAAAACTGCTCTGCTTCAGGTAACCAATGATTTGAACCTGGATGGAGCAGAACTCTTTAAAATTAAATTGCAACAAAACGTCCATCCATCCATTATCCAACCTGTGATATCCTAACACAGGGTCGCGGGGGTCTGCTGGAGCCAATCCCAGCCAACACAGGGTTCAAGGCAAAAACAAACCCTGGACAGGACACCAGCCCACTGCAGGGCACACACACACACACACACCAAGGACAATTTAGGATCGCCAATTCACCTAACCTGCATGTCTTTGGACTGTGGGAGGAAACTGGAGCACCCGGAGGAAACCCATGCAGACACGGGGAGAACATGCAAACTCCACGCAGAGAGGACCAGGGAAGCAAACCCAGGTCTCCTTACTGCGAGGCAGCAGCGCTACCACTGCGCCACCCACGCAACAAAACGTAACTCCTGCAAATTGCCACTAAAGCACAACTTAAGAAAATTAGCTCTTTCTCAGTCACTCTTGACAGTGATCTCACCAGAGCTTCTTCTGATGCAAGGAAACTGGGTGTCATTTTTGATTCATTCCTTTCTTATTCTACCCACATAAGCCACATTAAGAAACGTACTTTCTTTTACCTCTGCAACATAACCCGTGGTCGCTCATTCCTCTCCTTTTCTAATGCTGAGAAACTTGTTCATGCTTTTATCACATCCCACATTGATTATTGTAGCTCCCTACTGGCAGGTGCCACTTCTGATCCTATATCACAGTTCCAGATGAGTCAAAACTCTCCTACAAGAGTACTACCATGATCCAGCCACTTTGGAGTGACCTCCCATAATTAATTACATCAGCTGACTCAATTCATTCTTTTATAAATGACATTAAACTCATTTGTTCAGGAAGGCATTTAACTTAACCCGACATTCTGCCCCCTCTTCAGTCCTACTCTCTGTCAAGATGCTCTGTATAATTTGTGTGTGTGTTATATCACAAACATTGTTATCTGCTGGGCTTTTCTTTTAGTATTGAATTTAGTATTTTACTCTTGTTTATTGTCTTTTATTCTGTTTAATGCTTTGTGTATCCTGTATCTATATGTTTTAGTGTTCTATTCTCGAAACATTTGTATCAAATGTTACATATACCTGTGGTTTCTTTCTGAGACTCCATGAAGCGCCTTGAGCATGGGAAAGGCGCTATTTAAATAAATGATTATTATTATTATCAGTTAAGTTTGAAGATAATACCAAGCTGGGTGGAATGGCAGATTTAATCTAGAATCCATATACAGAGGAACTTGGACAACATACAGGCTTGGGCAGATTTGTGGCAGATGAAATTTAATGTAAGTGAATGTAAATTATTAAATGCAGGAAATTAAATGTTAGATTTGTGTACACAATTGGAGGTCAGAAAGATGATAGGATTTAGGAGTCATAGTGGACTCACCACCATCAACTTCCAAACAGTGTTCTGACACAATTAAGAAAGCTAACAGTATGTTAGCTCATATAGCACAATGTGTGGAGTACAAGTCCAAGAATGTTATGGTCAAGCTTTATAGTGCACTAATGAGACCTCATCTGGTGTACTTTGTGCAGTTTTTGGCTCCTGGCTACAAAAAGGACAGAGAAGAGCAACTAGGCTAATTCCAGGGCTACAGGGGATGAGTTACGAGGAAAGATTGAAAGAGCTGAGCTTTTTCAGTTTAAGCAAAAAGAGAAAGTGTTTAAAAATATGAAGGGAATTAGTACAGTGAATTAAGACTATTATTTTAAAATGGGACACAGTTGAAAATTGTTAAAGTTAAATTATGCACAAACATTTGTAAGTTTTTCTTCACACAGAGAACCATAAACACATCCATCCATCCATTTTCCAATCCGCTATATCCTAACTACAGGGTCACAGGGGTCTGCCCAGCCAACACAGGGCGCAAGGCAGGAAACAAACCCCGGGCAGGGCGCCAGCCCACCACAGGGCACACACACACACCAAGCACACACTAGGGACAATTTAGAATCGCCAATGCACCTAACCTGCATGTCTTTGGACTCTGGGAGGAAACTGGAGCAAACCCACACAGACACGGGGAGAACATGCAAACTCCACGCAGGGAGGACCCAGGAAGCAAACCCAGGTCTCCTAACTGCGAGGCAGCAACGCTACCCACTGCGCCACCGTGCCGCCACCATAAACACATGGAATAAATTACAAAGTAGTATGGTGGACAGAAGAATTTTAGACTTGGTGTTGATTTGGAGGAACTAAGTGGATAGGGTTGTTAAGCTTTGTTGTGTTGAACGGCCTGCTCTTGTGATAGTTTTTTTTCTAATGTTCTAATAATGTATTTTGTGTTTTATATGCAATTTTAATTTAGGCCACTTTGCAGAAATTTGCTTTCACTTTGACATTAAATTGACTTATTCTGTTGATCAGTTTCAAAAAAAATCAAATTAATACCAATCTGACTCAGTGTTGTATAACAATAAAATTTGAAAACCTCCAAGGGGTAAATTTTTTTATATGCACTTTTTATATGTATCTAGCCACGTGTAACCCGTTCATTGGGGATGGGGTTGACCTCATGAATCTATAGCACAAGAATTAAACACACACGCCTGTAATATTGACAAAATCACATGTCTGATGGATCGCTTTTTATATAATTGAATCAATAGTGTTAATTATGGTATTTACAGATTAGCTGTCCATAGCAACTAACTCATCATGACGATGCACATAAAAAATGTGCCACATAATTATTCTTACTAATAATTTAAAACATTAATAGTAGAAGCTAAGAAAGGCAATTGAGAAGTATTAAAGTCCACAGAATCATAACAACAGGGAGAGATGGTTGTTAGCCATTAAAGAGATGTCCATTCCTTCATTTTCTTAATATATGAGTGTTAAAAACTGACATCCATCATTTTTTCCACATACAGTGTTACAATGTGGACTATGCTGGAGGTTCTGCTGGTAAAGCCACTTTGACATTCACAGACTAAACTATGGTGTGCTTTTTTTAACATTTAATGCTTCAATTGATTTTTCACAAGTCTTAAAGCATGTACAATGACAAGTCTTGGCATGCCAAGTCTTTGGGCAAAATCAAAGCCCATGTAGTATCCTCCTGGGTGATCCTAATAATTCTGCCCAGGGATATCCTTAACATTCATCCATCCTTTCTTTTCTAGTGCTGAATTATGAAGAGTCAAAGCTCATACTGGATGAGTTAGTCACTTTGGGGACTGGGCCTTTTTTATAAGCAAACTGAATGGTGAGGTTTAGCCTTATGCTCATGATTTTATACAAGTCAGCATTTTCACTGAAGAAGGAAAAACAGGCTTTGGGTTTATGGGCTCTGCTGTGTCTTGTGTCCCCTTTTATTTGTTCCTCATGAAGTGTGCTTAGTGGTCACAATCCTGACATCAGTTAAGACCAATGTATTCACTGGATGTGATAGATAGATAGATAGATAGATAGATAGATAGATAGATAGATAGATAGATAGATAGATAGATAGATAGATAGATAGATAGATAGATAGATAGATAGATAGATAGATAGATAGATAGATAGGAGTCACATCCCTCAAATAGCACATTCATTTACACAGCAACTCTCACTCACAGTGGGCCAAAGTACATGTGTCAGTATCCTACACTGAAAGTATTTGTAATGCAGCAGAAAAACTACATTATAACAGGGAGAACATGAAATTTTCATACAGTCTGTAGGCCTGTACTCAACCAAGGCTGCTGGAGCTGCGAGGTAGCAGCGCTAACCATTCAAGTACCCTGCTATTCAGAACAAACACGAGAGTCATCAGGTGACAAAGTTTGATATTAACTTTTTCTGTTTGATGCTGTATGGTCTTTGAGAATTTCAAATGTTATATCACAAAATAATGTTGTATAAGGTCCTGAAGGTCTTTGTTTTGTGCAGCTATGATAATGGAGAGATGAGGTATAAGAGCATGAGGCCAGCATTTGTGAAAAAGGCAAGAAGAAAATCTGGATGCTTGTGCAAAGCCTAGCCTTGGCTGTGTAGTCTCCTGGCTTCCTGTTCCTTCAATGAAACTGAAAAGAATTGGAAACACTCAGGTACGAAGCAGTAAATCAAACTGGCAGCCCCAGAGCACCCCATTTCCTTCATCAAAGTCTTTCCCACACTAATCCCAGAGCGAAATGTTTCAGCTCCCCACTGTTTACATTTCTGCAACAATAATTTTGCTCCAATGCCAACGACAACAGCTCCCTGATTGGGCTCCCATGTTTGCATCGCTCGTCTGCCAGCATGGATAAAGCTGATTATGTCAGTTATGGGTTTGTTTGCTTTTCAAAGGCGGACGGCAAACTTCTCCGGGTTCGGTTCTGCATTGCTAAGCACTGACATGCTTCCTGTCAAAAGGGCTCATGCCTTGCCAGTTGTGGCCCCCTGAGGTTTTTCTTGTCAGATTGACTGAAGGCTGTGGAGTGGCTGGGAGGGCAACAAGTCTAGATATGTTCTTGCTGTGTGTTTAGCTTTCCTGTCTACTGTTATCATGCTGTCTCTCCAATCCATCAACACCTCTGCTCCTTGCCGGGGCTGACAGCATTGCTCATGGCCAGCTTAGTTGCAGTCCAAACAGGTGGAACCTACAGGTGGTATGAAAGTGGGACCGTCAGTCTTAATTAATTCTGGATTAGAATGGGGTTGTTGGTGGGGAGGTGCCAAGTTATTTGCATCACTTACATTTGAAAGCATCTGTACCAACATATACATTTTAAAGAATTTCAGAAATCTTGTTAATCTGCTGTCACATAAACATTGTCAAATAGTATTTTTGCTTAGATACTTAGGGTGTCATTTAACTGCATGTGAAATCATTCACCGCTAAATTTGCTCACTTGGAAAGGACGGATCAGTCAGCTGAAGAAGATTTTTCAGTTGGTATATGTACTTATCATAAAAGTATCTTCTGAACATGTCACCTGCTGATGCAGTAGACTCAGAAGTAACCAATCACATCCTGCCTTATTAAAAAATGTCATTAAAGCTAGTGCCACAGACCATGCAGTGAAACTTCATTTAGAAGGGCTCCATAACTTAGACACTTTACACATCCTGTAATTTAAGCAGCAAATAATGAGATGCTGAGATTCCTCCACTCACAACCTTAGATTAGAAACATCTTGTTTGCCAGAACCTTACAAAGTCAATTATGTTATTGAGTTTACCATTCCTAAATGTAGGTACCCACATGGCTCTAAAACTCTGAATGATTCAGGTCAGCAGTTGAGATTTGAAACAATTCTTTTGGTAACAGCATGTACACATTTAAGACATAACCAGAACTGTGGCCATCATACATGAAGTAGGTCCACCAGGTCTGAGAATGAGTTTACCACCAAGAATTAAGCTTCCTTTTGAAATGTTTTCTTAGCTCTGACCTTAACACCATTGTGTAATTACAGCAAGGAGACCAGTACCTCAAGGGCAGGAAGTGTGTGCACATTTATGGATCTCCCTCACCCACCCATACGTTTCTACTTCAGTGATAAGGAAAGGGAACTCGCAGAACCCTTAACACAAATGTATACTTTTTCTGTTATGGCGTCCAGCTGCCTCATCCTGCCAGGAAGACTTTACATCTAAGTGCTGCGATCAGCCTGATGGATTTGACTCAAGGGAAGCTGAGGGTAAGTTGAGGACTGCTTAGAACTGATACCATGGCATTTGTTGGCAGGGATGGGAGTCTCCTGGCTCGGGCTGGATGGCTGGGTGGGTGGGGGTATCCACCCTTTCCTTGGAATGCAGGGGCTGCAAGACTGTGCCAGCTTATCTGTTTCATAGCTTGCTCATTCGGAAATTGTGTAGACCTTTATTGAACATGATCTGTGCCCTTATATGGGCATCAGACATTAAATAAACTAAAATGTATACTTTCAGTAACAGACTTATTTATTGTAAAGATATGTGGAGATATGTGAAATTCCTAGACTTTAAGTTTAGACGAACTGGCTTCAGCTGAGACCTAAGGAAGGCGTCTCGAGAACAAGTGAATTGAGTGCCTCTACTCAAAGCCATCTGCACCCCTCTTTTATATTAAGAAATTCAAAAGAAAAGGGAGAGACAGAAACAGAACTAAAAAGATTTGTTCTCTTCATAATGGGCATATAGTATTTAAATGACACCTGCTTTTAATTACACCGAGTCCGACACCAAGCCATATTAAGCTAAATAGAATCACTCAAAGCGATTCAAGGTATATGAAATCATACAGCATCACAGTCCTCATGTTGAGGATAAAATACTGAAAAGCTACACGTCAAGTCTTAATAACTCATGCTCATTTGTACCAGTCATATATTGAGACTCCCCAGAACACAGTGCCATGCCAAGTTTCATTAAATTATATAACCAAACCACATCACACTCAAATGTCACACTCAATCTAAACGGATCACTCCAAGACATGAATCAAGATAGATAGACAGACAGACAGATAGAAGCTGCATCCCATAATTGTACCTGACTTTTTAATTAACTTGTTGATTCAGTAGGCCTGTCTTGAAGTAATGTTACCAACCATGCACAACAAAGCCATGAAAATCGCACTGGCCATCAAAGAATTATAGAAGATGTGAAGGATTTCATTACCCACTTTAAAGGAATACAGTCTCTTAAAAAACAGAGCCTGCTCTGCCCTTTTATTATATAGTTCCTCATGTTACAAAATCAGTCCAGCTTGTCTTTGATGTTGACTCCCGAGTACTTGCAGCAATGCACCACCTCTACATCCACTCCCAGAACAGTGACCAAGTGTAGAGGCTCTTTCAGCAAAAGTCAATAACCAGTTAATTGGATTTGCTAGTATTAAGTTAGAGACATTACTTTCTGCACCAAGAAACAAACCTTTCTACTTGAGTCCTATACTCTGTCTCTTTCTCATCTTTCTGTCTCATCTGTCAAATTCTACAGCAAGTTGGGCTCATTTATTGCTCTGTTTTTGTTTGTTTTTCTTACGTTGTCAAGTTTGAATGGCTATCTTCCATTCTCTTTCAGGACTGAAGAGCGCTGGCATGTCATAACATTTCATGTGTGTGATTATATAACATTGTGTGACATCAAGACAGCCACTTCTCACCAACCTCAATTAAAACAGGCCTGAAAGTATGGTAAAATGTCTACTCAATGCATCTTTTTTGATGAACAATTTCACCCGCTTTTTTGTTAATTCTTGTTTATGATTTTTCTACTTCTTAGAGTGTTAATTATTGCACTATATTTGTGATTGCCTTTTTAGTAAGGTAATAATGGGTGTGCTTTTTAGGAGTCAGTTAAATTTGGCAGATGCTAACTTACTTCTCATGTAGAACCAGCTGAGTGAAGTAAGTTTGTCAATAAGCCCATTGTTTTTGCTCTCATGTTACTAATAGAACCTTTAAGGACTTTGGTCTTTGTTTTTAAAAAATGTATTTATGTTTGTGCCAGCCTGAGCCCTGATAACATCAAGTCCTACAGTATTACACTGGATTATTATGAATCATGCAAAAGCCTTGAGTTACAAAGAGCTACATTAAATCAAACCAGTTTATTCCATAGACATGTCCTATCATATTGCTTCATGCTGTGTTCCATTATGTCATGTAGTCATTGTACTGCCATGATGATAGATTGACCGTAAGAAAAGGGAAGAAACCGATCAGGATATGAGAAGGCAAAATCAAAAACCACCATAGTTCAAAGCCAAAATGTCAAGCAGCCTAGGCCAAAAATATTAACCCAAAAACTGCAGTCAGAGTTGTGCAAAGTCCAAACTTCTTGAATAGATGTTCACTCTAACTAGCACCAAAAAAGTTTTGGTTGTCACTAATCCAATATCTTAGGTGCTGTGGGTAGAGTACCGCCATGTTAAATACACCCCAGGCAATGACATTGCATGGACCATGACTTCCAGGTATCACATGGTAGCAACAGGGAATGCATTACTACCATTAATATATGACCACCAATCTAAGAAAATAAACCAAAAATAGCAGTCCCTGTGGAAATAAAATGGAGGTGCAAAAATAAGTAAAAATGAAAATAAAAAACAAGTACAACAATGAAATAACACTGTTTAAAACCCAGAATGATAACAATCAATTTTTTTATAACAAACTCTACCAGTTTTATATAGAGTTATAAGCAAATCTGTGAACTTCATACAACATGAAACAGTCATGCTGCATCACATTCATTCAAGCCAGGTTATACAGATTCAAGTTCCATCAGCTCACATCAATTCAAAATGAATTACACCAAGCCCATGCTGTGCCACACCAGTTCATACTAAGGTGTGTGATATTATACTATGCATTTCTACAGATTGTGCACTCATAGTATATTCATTGCAGTGTCACATATGAACTTAATCATTCATAGTAAATCAGCGAGGTGCAGTTAAGTGTCATGTTGAGACACAGTATATCATACCAGATGTCACCATGCTGTGGTATCATAATGAATCACACTAAAATGTGAGTTAGAACAAGTTAAAATAGGATACACTTATCCTAACGTTCCGTGCTGATCTTTATTAAGTCAAATAACAAGTTATATTGTCATACCAAATTGCACTGAATAATAGCCAATATTGTAGTAGTATCTGTTGTGGCAGACGCCCGGGGCCCATGCCCGGCCCGAGACGCCCCTTCGATATTTGGTCTGGGGGAACAGCCATGGGTGTCATACTACTTTCCCCCGGAACCGCTTGGTGGCAGCCCCACCTGGGTTGCATCGAGGCCACAGACATGGGACTTCGGAGCTCGGCCCTGTTGGGCCTCCGTGGCCACCACCAGAGGGAGCTGCACGGGTTGCTGAGCCCCATCTGGACGGCAATGCAGTACTTCCGGGTGGGCTATAAAGGGAGCCAGCAGCCACCACTCTGGGAACCAGCCAGGAGAAGGAGGACAACGCTTGCCGGGAGGAGTGGTGGTGAAGACCAGTGTGCTTTGTGTTTGCTTTTGGTGACTTGTCTGTACTTATGGGACTGTGCTGTGGCTGAGGGGCACGGGGAAGACATGTCAGCTGAAGAAAAATAAATATTTTGTTTTGTTTTACGTTTGCCTCCGTGTCTATCTGTGTCGGGTCGGGCACCAATATAGCGTCTTGTTTCACTATTAATACAAAGTCAATTAAAAAAACTCATCAATGATCCGCTTTAGGTGTATTGTCTGGAAGTTCCTCTGTTTGTTATTTTGGTTCACTTATGCTGCATAACTATGGTCAACTATAGGCATGTGGAAGAATGCAAGGTAAATTAGCTTATAGTGCCCCATGAGTATAGTTTTATCAGCATGTGGACAGCTGCTTTAAGCAAAATGAGACTTCTGTGTAGCTGCTTTATAGTGCCCCCATGTGTACAGTTTATCCACTTGTTGGACAGCTCACTCAAGCAGAGAGACTTACTACTTGGGCATAAGCAGTCCAAATGGTGTCTTCAGATCTGAGCGTTACTCAACACCAGTGCCATTTAGCAAAGCAGCGTGCCTGTTTTGTTAAAGATGTTCCTTCTATCCCCTTTAACCCCCCTGTTGTGAATATGACAAGTCACCCGCACTGGGTGGTCACTATACCTTGGCTGAACCAATATTAACCTCACTTGCAAATAAAGCAAAATTAATAAACACAGTAAAACCAATAGTAACAAAAAGTAGGACATGCATTTAAAAGAGTATTTTAAGGAAGATTTCTGTAAGGTTACAGATGATGACAAGAAGTCTATTCAAGCCTGGGTGCATAGCCACTTAAAAGTTTTTTCAGTCTGAGGAGGCCTTTTATCTGCCACTTTCAATGAGAATGCAAACATCTTGTATGATTGATGGATTGATGGTGAAGATCTTCTCTTGTTGCTCTTGTGTTTTTTTTTTTCTGTGCATCATGTATCCCAAACTTAAAATGCCCCTTTCCACATTGAATTAACATTGATTACAAAAATAATTAATAATCCTAAGGCCACTGTCAAGTTACATTACAAATGTGTATTCTTTTCCAGCCTGATGCTAGTCTTAATTTCTCCTGGCTAATAAAAGGTTGTTTTTTAGAAGTTTCTAACAGTTCAAAGTTCAAATAAATACAGAGTTTACACTGTTATCAGTTAAAAGAAGCAAAGTATGAATAAAAGATTTCAACATGTTAAACAGTAGCTCCTTGAGCACTTATCTAGTGGTAGTTAATCAGTCTTAGTTTTTATGGTGGATTGTTTTGAACTTTTTCAGTGTAGTATGTTGTTAATCAGCCTTTCAATTTTGTTAAAGTTCTTACTTCATATATTTTTAAACTCACAGTTCATTGTAGAGAATTTGAGACTTTATTAAAACAATCTTCAGTATGGCCTGTTTCCATCACCATATACCAGGTCACACCTACTCCGGCAATGATCTATCAGTTCACACCAAGTCATAGTGGATAACACTTAGCTATTAGCTATTAAATCAGCTCACATCACACTTAGGGGTACATTATATTTCTCATACAAAATTTTATCTGTTTAATCAGTCCTAGTAAGTCATATTAAGGGATGTAATCAGTGAAATGCCAAACAAAAGTGCTAGGTGTTTACCATAATTTATACTGAGTAATTCTAGAATGTTCTTGTCCCCTGTATTTTCATAATGAGATCATTCTTGTATTTTTTTGTTTGATAAATATATTGTCTAAAAAATGCAAGCTGCTTTCAAATTAGCGATTTTTGGAAATATCATCAATGTTATCAGAATGACAAACATGTTAAGTAAAGAATTGTGGAGGAGATCACAGATGCGTGAGATGGTGTCTTGCGGCTACTTATACAATTGATCCTCCATTTTACTGGAAGTATTCTGTTGCTAAGTAGTGTCTAATAAGATGAAGACCTTGGAAGTGTACTAATAGTATGACCCAATAAATACTAGTTTGATTATCAATGGCTGTCCAGTTTAACTGAAGGATAAGGCAGGGACAAATATAGAAGCATACTTAGCTCACTTAATGGATATCAATCTGTACTCCCAACCACTACTGTAAGCCAAGACCTGATTAATTCCAGCTATAGGTTCAAAATGAAATTTGAATCATATCAAAAGCTGATTAATCAAATTATGTAAAGGAAGTGTTGAAGCTGTACTAAATAATCACACAGAACAGAAGTTGTGGGTTTTCCTGCGTATTAGAAAGCTTGTTTCTTTGTTTAAAACATTTCCATCATCACACTACCCTGCACATAATAGGCTTCTGTGGTTCATATTCTTTCTACCCTGCAGCCTTGAACAAAATCCTTATACAGACAAGAAGAACCTGCACCAAATCTGTTTCTGCTTACCAAAACATTGTGGGCTACCACGCAATCCTGCATAAGAAATTGGAACAAGGAATTGGCAATGTCATAATGCCCTACATAGAACCAGCTGCTCTGAAAAAGAGACTTGGCACTGTGTCACTGCACTGCACAATGTTGCTGCTGTGGAGCAGGGACTTGTCTGTGCAGTGTGTCTATTTCTAAATCTGCATCTCACTTTAATATAATAGGGCTTATGCACCACCCAGTTGCCCCAAGAAGAGTCACATGTGAAACTATGTGCCACAATGGTTCTAGTGTTGGACTTGATACTATTGTGTTTTTCTGTAAAGGACCTGCTTCCTCTAAGAGACACATGCTAAAGCCTGAGAAATCCACAGAGTGCTCATGTGAAACATGTTTCACTCTGCATTCCACAAACATTCTGAAATTATTATTACAATCCTGATGTCACTGTTTGGCTCTGGCCAAGTATTTTTTGGAACATAATTTGCTTTTAAAAAACAACTATGTAAGAAAAAGTCCTTGCTAGACAGGTTGTGGGTGAGGAATGCAGATAGAGGGAGAGAAGACTATGCAGTCTAGGAAGGGAATGCTTATGATCTGATTCAGGACCACTGAAACTGTATTTGTAGATACTTCACATATGACAGGTAATAGAAAATAATTAATTAGGCTTTATCTGACATTTGGCCTCCCATGCTCCACCACATTACTGCTGTCTGTTAAGGGAGGGTGGTGGAGCTGATTAATTTGAACTAGACAGTGCAGAGTTTTGCGTCTAAAATTTACATGCTGTTAGAGAGCATCAGTGTCTGGCAAATAAATCCATCTAGCATGCCACCCAGCAGGATAAGGTTAAATGTCATTATTTCTTAGGGGTAGGTGAGATCAGTGCTGGATAACAAGAATGCAGACTACATATCTAAGAGGCAGGAAGGTATGTTCATTTGATATGAGTTACTGTGGAATAACAGTTCACAATCGACATACACACTCACTTATAAAGGGCATTTACCTGCAGTTTTGTTGAGTGAAAACTTGGAGAATGCCCATGTGAAAGTGAGAAGAATGTGCAAACTTTACCCACATAGTAATCAAAATCTCTGAACCGCAAGCCCTAGGGCATTAGGACCACCACATATTAAGTTACAATGTATGTCTTTGACCTGGTAAAGGGCATGATAACTGACCAAGCAATGCAGATTAGACCTTCCTTTTCCCAGAAGTATCTCCATTTCTGTCCGGAGCAGTGAAGAGAGATCACCCATGTACCCTCAATGGGATTCCTGACTCGATGCTTTAAGTACTACAGATGTCACCTTTCACTGCAAAGCATAATAGAGGCTTTCATAAAGGTCCACAAAGTGAGCTCCATAACCATGAGAAGGAGTCTGTGATCTCATTTATTTTCTGTTGAATGTTCATGACTGAATGTGAGAATGAGGATGTATCCATCAATCACTTAAATTTGGAAACTACTTCTTCCATTTTAGATGGACTATGGCTTCAAGGCAGGTATCAAGCCTGCATTGGCTTGAATGGAAAGGGATATTCACAGAAACATTAACACTTATAGAAGGCACGTTTAGAGTTAAAAATATAAACATTATTTTGATATGGGCAGTGGAAGAATAAACAAATTAAACTAATGAATAACAATGATTATGCTAGGAAATAAATCAAGATCTCTGGAGCTGTGAGGTAGCATGGCATCATTTATATTTTTGTGATGGTGTACCCAGTTAGGAGGACCTCCACAAAAATGGCTCAAGTTGTGGGATTGTTGCCTAGAAAACATAATAGTAAGAAAAAAGGAAGAGAAAGCACTGCTGTATGCCAGTTTGAGGTAATTAAAAATATTGAGGGAAGTAGATCCTACCCAAAAGCACCAGACCAAGAAATAGAAAGGTACCTTATCCAGACTTGCTTATTCCAATATGAGGTTGCAGTGGAGCAAAGCCTTTCCTAGTAGTGCTAAAAGACAGAAACCAACCCAGGTTCACAAGGCATATATTCACACACCCCTGTCTATGTCTCTTTTTCATTTTGATTCCTTGGTTTTCATTGCCTTCCTGATGGTCTTTTTTGGCTGTGACCTAGATTTTACTTTTTGACTATGATTTTTGCCTTACGTTGCTGTCTTCTGGTCAGTTCAGGCGCTTACATTAACCCTTCAACACGTCTGCGTCACAGTAAGTGGTCCTTTTGAGTAGTTTCTGAATATTTCCTGATATTTTTTGACAAAGACCAATAATTGTTTGTAAGCACTTGCTCTAAAGAAGGCTCTTGACTGTGGGCTTCTTCAGATTGCTGCTTTAATCGAATAGAAAGCTGCATAACATTTTTATATCAACCAAGATCTCTTTTCCTCAGAGACAGTTATGAATGTTGAGTGCATGTTCTGACTGTTCACTTTCCGGTACTGATGTTAATGGGCTGGACAAAGTATAGTTGTAGTCATTTTGAGAGACATAATAAGGTGAACTGAGTCTAACATGAAAGCTGTGTTCTTTAGGTATTGTTTGGAATCGTGTTAAACTAAGTATCCATATTACTAAACGAGAATGGTAAACCGGATATGGACGCAGGGACATGGGCCGTGGACGCAAAAGACGTAGTGCGCAGGCGCCACACAAAGCCCCCCTCCAAGCAACGGAAAATAAGAAATGAGGCGCCGCGCCCATAGCACACAAAAAAAAGGAGTCAGACGCAGGCGCCACACAAACCCATGGCACACAGCGCCACACGAAGCCCATAGCACACGAAACGGGACAGACTACGGACATAGCACACGAAACAGGACGTACACAAAAAGGAGGATTCAGACCCACGACACACAAAGCCCCCCTCCACTAACAGAAATAAATAATGAGGCAACGCGCCCCTAGCACACAAAAACAAGGAGTCACACGCAAGCGCCACACAAAGCCCATAGCACACGAAACGGGACAGACTACGGATTTCACACACTAACATAAATAAGAAATGAGACACAAAGCACCCCTCCACTAACAGAAATAAGAAATGAGGCAACGCGCCCATATCACACAAAAAAGAGGAGTCAGACACACACCCCAAAGTGAAACGGGACAGACTACGGACTCCACACATGGTCACCCATCGAGCCCGAGATTGAGGCTCAAAAACGGAAGAGCAACCAAAAACGAACACTCGAGATCATACAAAAACCCAACACATACGGACAACACAACATATTTGAATCAGATTATCCCCGCCTAACAGTGAAACGGGCCAGTCACTTACTCAACACCATTGATAAACTTCTACAAACGTTGATGAATAATAATATTCCCTTTGGGGTAAAGGTACTTTTATTAGGAGGAGATTTTAGACAGTGCTTAGCTATTGTTCCAAATGCCATGCGCTCAGCTATTGTTCAGTCCACCTTAAAATACGCGGACATTTAGCATTGCTTTCAAAAGATACAATTGGTACAAAACATGCGATGTCCAGATCCAGAATATAACAATTGGTTATTACAACTGGGAGATGGGACACTCACCAATACAGATGGACTTCACCCAGATATTATTACAATTCCTCAAACCTTTATCTGCGACGACTTAGTTACGGAGATATTTGGAACAACAATCTCATTAGACCAAATACCCCTTTTAACACAACGGACTATATTATGTCCGAAAAATATTAATGTTGATCACATAAATAACCAAGTCATTGCATTACTCCCTGGAGAGGCACAGCTCTTTCTAAGCTCTGACAAAGTTGACTCTGATGACGACAATGACCATCTTAATTTCCCCTTACAATATTTGAACACTATTAACCCAGCCAGATTACCACAACACAATCTTAACCTTAATATCGGAACAATAATCATGATATTAAGAAACCTTAACACTAAACAAGGTTTATGCAATGGTACACGTTTAGTCGTCAACACCATGACACACAATGTTATTGAAGCAAAAGTTCTTACAGGATCACATGCTAACAATACTGTTCTGATTCCTAGAATTGACCTTCCAAGTTCTGACCTAGAATTACCTTTTACACTTAAACGGCAACAGTTCCCCATTAAACCTGCATTTGCCATGACCATCAACAAATCACAAGGACAAACCATGTACAAGGTTGGCATCTACCTCTCTGAGCCCGTTTTTGGACATGGACAACTTTATGTGGCCTTCTCACGAGTTCGACGTTCATCTGACGTTATAGTTAAGGTTATAAATGATCCATGCCAACGAAAACTCATTCAAGGACAATACACCATCTTTACTACTAATGTTGTGTACAAGGAAATTTTCCAATAAATCTTTACACTGTGCCATGCAGTTTATTCTTTGCTTCCTATATGCATCATCTACACCTTCACACTATGCTATATCTCATACATACATCATGCTATTTGTAATTACCCAACACCAGGGGTTGCAACGCGAGCGAAGCGAGCAGGGGGCGGAGCCCCCTAGTCATTTGACAGAGATGGAAGATGTGCAAGGTCTGATTCTACTGGGTAGGACATTCCTTTAATTATGTTTATTTTCTTGTTATCATACTGTGGGAAGCTGTGTGTCAGGAATGAGTTCTTTCCCAATCCTTTTTATACATGTTTTTTGCACAAGAAAGTTAGGGATGGGCTGTCATTTCAGTAATAAATACAGTACAATGCTCAAGTGAAGCCACTGTCTCAGACTCTCCGAGTCCCTCCATTATGGACAAGTCTTGCTACAAAACAGACCAAGATGGAAGAGACCAGAGGCAAAAATGCAGGTGTAAGGAAGGACTAAGCAGAGAAACCAAGCCCATTCCTGACACTGTATTTTATTGATCCTCAGATTGGTCCAGCCAGTGTTACACCTGGATAGCATGTGAAATATTAATTATTATTTTGTTTAGAGATCCCCAGACTCTGGAATGGTTTATCTACCTTTACTCATTTTCAGGAATTGGTCTCAAAGACTGATATTCAGTAATCATTTAGATATTATTGCTTTGGAAATTGGGGTGAAAGCTTTGCACGTTTATGTAGTTTTCTGTAATTCACTCATTACTGCAATGCGCTAAGTAGTCTGAACATCTGTTTCTGATGTGGCTCTGTAAGTGTGTCTTTATATTTGTCTGTCAACTGCAGTCTATATCTGTTACTTTAGTACAAGCACAGAAAGGTGTCTTGCATACCACCCTCCCAAGTGGCTGTTCCCATTATGGTTATTACGTAAACTGTGGATTGGCCAAAATCTTTACTGCTTTGTTCCAGTGGTGTCTGTATCCTGTTTTATCCCAGTCCAGTTTTATTGTATATACAGACATATAGGAATGTAACCCACTCCATTTGAGCCTTTTAAAGTAAGAGCTACAGAAAAAGCATGAGGCACTGACCCAAGAATTGCTGCAGTGGTGATGAAATGAAACTCATATTTCTAGAACACATCATTCTTCACGAATCTGCTCATAAGTATATTCCCTGGGTCTCTGACATTCATTAGATTAAAAAGGCCCTATGTTATCGTGTCAGCTTTGCACAAGCATCCCTTTGCTTTAAATGTCATGCCACAAAGAGCAAAGGTCCTGGCATTGATAAATATAAAGAAGATGAACAGAACTGTCATTATGAAGCAATGTTCCCTGAAAGTGTCACAGTTTGGTTTAAAGTTATTCTCCAAATGTGTCTCCAGCAGGACCGTACTTCAGGTTTCTTCCAGGCTTCATTATGTATGCCAGTGGTTTTCCACAACTGCTTGCAGTCGGATTGTATTAATTAAGAAGTTTTTCACTGGAATTACACAGAGTATTTGATATTCTGCAATATGTCAGTGATCTGGGCTTCTGTCAGACATCTTTAAACACAATCTTTACACTTACAAAGGTAACATCATGTGAAAAAAGTCATTTAACTGAAAGATCTGAACAGTACCTAACAGTCTACTTTTAAAAAAAAACAGAATGTTCTTTGAACTTTTCTTGTAGTATCAGCTGCCCACATGCAATAGCTGTCAAGTTCTGTAGCTAATGAAACAAGTTTTTAATTTTAAATAATATTTATTTATTTTATTAAATTTTTCTGGTAAGCTATTGTAGTGCTGCGGTTACAATTATATAATTTCTGGCTGTTGACTTCATATTTGCTCTTGTAAAAATGGGTTGTAAACCCCACATTTTCAGATTTTTTTTTCAATAAAGGTGGGCTTTTTTGTGAGGTTATCCTTTGCATTTTTTGGAGGTTTCTTTCTTTATGTATTCTTTCTGAATATTCCATTTCCTTGTTTTGTTTTCATATTTCTTGTTACAATTCATGCATTCTTTTGTTAAGTTAGGTAGGCCGCTGAGCACATATGGGTAGGTGGGTTATAAAAACCCTTGTGTGTTTTAGAATAAAAACAGATATAACTCCTTTACTCAAAGCTATAGCAGAACCAGATAGGTCTGCACCATTAGCTGTTTCTTTTAAAATAAAACATCCCTGTCACTGCAACTGCAAGTAGACTCAATAGCATATTTTGTTCTTTAGGAAACATTTTGTTTTCTTTCGTAACCATAACAATTAGTGATGAGTGAACCATGGGGAGTACTGCAAAATCACAGAAATATCTGGGTATTTTGCTGAAGTTGGTAAAATGTATTGAAGTCAATGGGGAAGGAGGAACTGAATTACTTTTAGTGGCTTATAATAGTGTAATGGTGTTTTAAAGTATCTGCCAACTATTTTGGACTATTTATTGTGGCCAAAAATGTGACCAAATTGTGTGGAAGCAGTGCTAACCACTGCACTACCATGCCTCAAACAACAAAAGACACAGACACAACAATACCACAAACAAAATGCAATAAACGGCCACAAACTAGCAAAGTGTGAGACTGGCTTGTTCCTATGTTTTTAAGTCACAGCACTTTCGTTTTTGTTTCCAATTTCTTTGCACATGTTTTGCACTTTTTTCTACCATGAAGAAGACAGAAATGTCTTGCAAACAGTAATAAGCCTTTCGTTATTATTATTACCCTGTGACATTTGTTTTCTTTCTCAGGGAGTGGGAGGGCTCCTTTAATGTTTGTTTTGAATTGTAGCCCTAGCACATGGCTAATTATGCATGCAAATTAGCCAAGCAGTACTGTGTCAGTATTATATATCCATTGGCAGTATTTATAATATTCTCACTAAGGTCAGCTAATATACCCCTCAAATGCAAATACTGCAAGGTTTTTTTTTTGTTTTTTGTTTTTATTTTGCAGGATGAAAGTCTAGAGTTCTATGCTCAGCAATGATCTTACATTAAGCATACATGAAAGTTATGAGCATGGTTGCCACAACTTTGTGATGTCACTCTAGCCTTACAAAGTATTGTGGGGTGATGGGAAAAATGTTCAACTAATCCAGCTGTAAGGTGATTTCACAGAAAAATCTGGCAAACAAGGTCTCGGGTAAATACACAGGGCATTGGCTACAAAAAACACTTTGTCAAATTTCACTAATCAACACTAGTAACAATAAACAATATATCAGTTATTTTAATTTTCACCTAGTTCTTGTCTATCTGTGCCTTGACAGTTTTCTGAGTGATGTTAGCTCCCAGTTACACCTTTGTTTTAACTTCTGTTGATCCTAAATACTTATTTTGGTTCCAGTTAATTAATTTTCCAATATCAGATTTAGTAGTAGTAAGTTCTAGGTATCATATGCTTTACTATCTCTCATATGTTTCCCACTTGATATGATCAGCATGTCCCTTATTTTTCTGTTTATTTTGCACTTAAACCTTCAGTATTTTTTATAGTTCAGCCTCTTAAGGATAATGTTCCCACTTAATTCCACAATGTCATTTGGTCTTTATCTCTACTATGATTTCACCATTTTGTTTCAAAATTTAATCTTTCCAATTATCTACAACTAATCAGCCCTTATTTATCTCAAATAAAAACTTGCACTTGCAAATGTCCAGAATGGGACTAGTCCACCACAAAAGATTGTATATTATGATCTTGACAGCATGATTTGGCCTTGGAGACAGGAGACAGGGGCCTGGATAAGTGTGATTAACCTCTCCCCTCCCCAGTGTGAAAGTATGCTACACAGAAAAATGTCCCAAGGGTGTTTCTACTGTTTGGAATTCATATATCCCATTAATGGTGGAGCTCCATGAAAAATCTCTTATTAAACAGTCAAGTAAATATTACAAAAGCTAAGACAGACTCTTCAGAAATGCATGTCTTTATTTTTAGGAAAAACAGTCTGGCCAAACATGTAAAGATTTCTTAATTTCTCGCGTCTGAGCAGAACTGCCATAAGAAGTTCTCATTCTTTGAGGATGAAGTCAAAAAAAGACTGTCAGGATCTAAATTGGGCTGTAGTTAGAGGGGTCTGGAAACCTGTTTCCGCTAGCAGACCTGTAGATTAGTTTGAAATCGCAAAAGTCAGTAAAGCCCACTTTTTATAATCACTCATGCTTTATCTTGGAGAATGACATTTTGCCTAATTTAGTGAAAAAAACACCTGACAGATGTTGTAGCATGTGTTGTAAACCAAGACAAGGTAATGGAGACAAGTTATTAACTGGTGGATGAATTTCTCTGATTGAATGGGCTGTAGAATTACTTTTCCCTTTGAGAGCACTGTGTAAATCCCTCACCGTGTGCTGGGTCCACAACAAAATGCTTTCCACCGCAAGATTTTTTAAAGGTCCACAGCTATCACTGATAACAATAGTTTCATTGGTGGGAACATTGAAGGCAAGGTGATAAGTGGTGGCAATGCGAGCAGCAGTTTGTTTCAGCCCTGTTTTTGAACCACTGGTCACCGGATATGCCAGCCCTGACATGCCTCATCCTTTGTGGTTCTTTTTGCCTTTGTTCATTCAACATTCCAGCTTGTCTATCTTTTTCGCGCTCTGCACTTTGTTTTTTAATGTTTTCTTTCATGATGTAATCGCTCCTCATACAAAGCAGAAATTAGGTACACAGAGTAAACACTGAGTACAAAGGACAAGAGAGAAAACTATCCTTAAAACTTAATGGGATCAGAACAATTTGAAATTAAAGGCTGATTTTTGAGCCAGTAGCACAAAGGAATCAAACCCAGTACCAGTATTAGTACCTCTGTAAGTGGAAAAGGTGATGAGAGTCAAAAGAAATACGATTACAGCATACCTTATGTAGTGGCATGGTTGCCCAGAAATGGTGGAAGCTGAAAGAGAAGAGAGGTCAGCTGATATCACCAGGAAATGCTCTGTTTACAGCGCTTAGAAACACTCTCTGTGCAGCCAATGCAAGGAGTTTTCCTATTAGCTCACACTGTAAGGAGACTGCTTCTAAACCAGATGTTGTAGGTTTGGAGCTGACCACTGGCAGCTCATTACAGTTCAAATCTGCAAACTGAGATGCTTCATGGTGTGAGTCTATGACAGTACAGCTTAACAGTGTCAGACCCAATTGATTCATTTCAAGATAACCAGCAGACTAGAGCCAATATAAGCTCATCTGGACACAACGTGAAGAAAGAACAATGAACTGAATTACAAAATTCCAGAACATGCAAGTATGCCATTTTGGACCAATGAGAGCCAAGTGACTCCATCCTTGATATAACACCATGGCCAATCTGAGTAAGGACCACAACAGCTGTATGCCAGGAACTGAAATGAACACTTGTTGAAGCTCTTCAGATTCCATTTTCATTTTTTTGTGCAATCAGTTGCTTTTTCTTAAATTTTTAATGTTTAATATCACAACCCAGTTCATCAAGAAGTGGTGTCAGCAAAGGGTAGGACAGATATTCCTTGTGTTTAATAAAGCAAACCCAGCATGCTGATTCACATTTGGGGTAACGTGTGGTGCTTCTGTCTATTTTCTATACCTGCTTAGGGTGTTATCTTAAACCTTTGATGTCCACTGCTCCTCTTAATCAATCTATGACAGTTCACATTCGTCCCAACATTGGGTAGCACTGTGATGCAGTGGTCAGGGTGGCTGCCTTGTAACTCCAGTGACTATAGTATAATAACCTGATTAGTATCTGTGTGGAGTCTGCAAATATGCATTGTATTAATATATATTTTCTTAGGATTTCTTTGTTCTTTCCTACATTCCAAAGAGGAGGATGTTAAATGGTTGATTTAAAATGGGTTTTTAAAGCACATTGTAGCCTTTCGTGGACTGGCACTCCATGTTCTGCCATGCACCTGTCATTTCAGAAATAGACTTCAACTCCTGCAATCACTACCTAAACAACTGAAAGATAGTTATTTTGCTTTATTTCTTTGTTGAAAGATAGGTAATTATTGTTTAAGTAGCAGAGCTAAGCAAAATCAACATTCAATTCAACAGCCAGAAAGTCAAATGGGACTAATGCATCAAACCAAAAGCCAAACCAGACTTAATATCAAGAAAACAGCCAAAGACTGATTTCAGCTCATAATCACAGTTGGTCTTACCACTGAGCAGTCCACTGTCTAACTAAGCCTTTCTTAATTTGCAACAAAAAAGGTAGACAAGTGAAGATATGACTGCATGCTGTGCTTTTGATCTTATTACATCCAAATTAGTAGCATCATACACTGGTGTTAGCATGCTTCTGTATAGTAACAGTGCTTATGTAATAGAAATGACCAGTCTGCCAAATGCCAAAAATGTCAAAGTGTACAGGAAAAATAACAAATAACTGTGAAAATGCATTATGGCACCCAAAGATTAATAAAAGTGACTTCATAAAATGGATGGATTGTGATGCAATCCTGAGTTATAAACTTGGATCTCCCTGGGATGGGATTTTTAATTAAGTTTGAGTTCTCCTCAGTGAAGAACTAGGAACAGGCCTGTGAAGAATAGTGGGAGGCTGAACTTTGGTCTCTTTTTCCCCTCTCTCTTTCTTCTTTACTTGTGAATGAAGAGCTGAATGAGTTTCCTATATTAGGATTGCTAGTGTGCAAGTCAGAATTTACTCCAAGCATGAGCCTTCTAATAGAATGTACTTGCAGCAAAGCCCTACTCTTCTACTGACTTATCAAGTGTCCATCAGCATGGACAGAGGGAGGTCAGGTGCACACAGACAGGACAGTTTTCATCTTCAGCCTCCATCTCTGATTGCACTGGCAGTAAAACCGCGTGTTTGAGACATTTTGGATTTTCTATTGGCTTCAAATCTAACGCAGACTTCTTCTTCAAAAATCTAATTGCCTTATCTGGCTTGTTTAGCTTCCTTTCCCTTCAAATTCATGCAGAAAGGTCTGGCAGACAGAACTGCCTGAAGAAGGGGGTGGAGTGAGGGAGGGGGCTATGTGAAAGGGGGGTCTTTTTTGGCAGTCGGTGCTGTTCTTTTGGCAGGAATGACCAGAATAAAAACAGCAACGGCAGACTAAAGGGAAAAAAAGTGCAATGAACCATAGAAGCAAGCGTCTTCGTCCTTTCTTAATTACGTAGCGTCCACTGTCTTTCAACTTGTGTTTTCCTTTTTTTTTTTTTTTTTTTTTTCCCTTTGTAAACTGGTGAGAGGTAATTAGCGAGCTGAGGATAAAACCAGCTGGTTGTAACAGGTCTGGGGCATTTAGTAACAAGATGGCAAGCAGAAAGGCAGCGTCCATCCTTCATGGATTCCTACTCTTGGCTCTGTACCGGCCCACACTGCAAGGAGGTATGTCCACAGCTGTGAGAAAGCAATGAGTGAGGGTGCAGTAGGTAGTTATTTAACTTTTACTGATGTTATTCTGTGATCCAGATGGTTCAAACTTTTGGTTACGTCAGGAAAAAATAAAAGGAAATAAGGAAATAAATTCCCTGAGTGCCGTTAAATTCAGAGTCAATAACATGAAAAATTAGAATGAAAGTGAAAATAATTTTGAAAAATTGTCTTCTCAATTTCGGTGTTAGAATGACTACTGAGTAGGACCAGTGACTGTTGCTCCTTTATTATATATAAATAATGTAAAAGTAGATTTAAAAGCCGTCTTTGATACAGGGCTATAATACATGTAGGAGAAACTTCACTACAGGAGCCAACTGGTTATCTTGTTGTTCCTTCCGACAACTAAGTACATTTTCTTGAGTCAGCAGCTCAGCTTTTACCACACAATGGGCATCAAATAAATAAACAACATTTCCTCAGGCATCAAAGTTTCTAAAATGTTTATGGTATATTACAAATTAGCTATATTCTCTAAAATATAGTGCATGTAATGACAATAATGCAGAATTTGCAAAAAATTTAAAATGATGTGAAATTGGTGTTATTTTCCAAATGTTCAAGGATCTTTAATATTGATGCACCTCTATGTGAAAATTTATGGGATTATATTATTGAGAAATACATTAAAATACATTAGTACTAGTTAGAGAGATAACAGGTTGCTCAAAAATTCAATTTTTAGAATTACTTTATAAATATATATATTCATTAGGTGCTTTGATACTGATGATAAACATCTAGGCTGCTAGAAAAATGCATTAGCAATCATGACATTGTTATATTCATCCATCCCCTTCTCCATTCATTTTCTGTTTCCACATTTCCATTACAAAGTTGCACAGATGCAAAGTTTGTGTGGAACACTTTGATAGAAACATTGCTGGATATATTAGGCATCAAGAACAAGAAGATACATTAAGTATCATAATGCCCTGGCATTAAGGTAGAAATTGAAAAATACACTTTATAAAGTTCAATAATACACATTGTGCCTTGATATTAAGTCAAAGTTTATAAAATACATTAGCTGGTGTGGCACTGATCTGTCATTTGCAAAATAGCCAAAAATACAGTACATTACAGGTCCAGAATTGTAAAGAAGTATATTGATGTTGATTTCAAGTTTGTGAAATACACTGTAATATAAATATTTAAAAAATATTAGTTGTTAAGAAATAAAGTGTTTGAAGTATACCATATTGTAAAGCTTGTAAGATTTGATTCAGTGTATTCAAAAACCTTTTAATCGATGTCATGACACTTTATTTAATGTTTTACAAAATATGGGAAAGCTTCCTTAATATAAAGTATGTAAAGCATGTTGGGTGTCATAACAACTATTAAAAATGTTAAAAATATATAAAATATGATTTATATAACATTTGAAAAATGCATAACATAAAGTTTCTGAAACGTATTTGGTGAAAATATAGTAATGAAGAACTTACAAAATATAGGAAAAATAGGCAGAGGTTCTTTCCATTGAAAAGAATGTTAGAGACACAGGGCTGCATAGTCCTCATCAGGTGTGACGCAGCCTTTCACTACCTTTGTCAGCTTCAGCGTATGTTCAGTGTTACAACACTGGTATCATGTTTATAAATTATGTTAGGTGGAATGAGATTGATCTTTAGTTGGTAAATACATCTTATTCTGAAGCTTATGGACTTTGTTTGGCATTATGGTGTTCATAAAAAAGCCATAAAATTGAGAAAATGCCATAACATTGATATAATATGTGAAATACAAACATATAATAAAATGTTTCATACTTACCTTTGGTGTCACAATAGGAAAATAAAGCTTTTAAATTACTCAAGGTGTTATGAAATTAAATTGAAATTCCTTTATGAAAGAGCTCTTAATATAAAACTTGTGAAATATACCTGGTATCTCAACTTTGATTGAAAGCCTTGCAAATCACATTAAGTGTGCATCAAATGTTGGTCTGACATTTGAGAAATACACTATAGTAACAAATATAATTAGCGCCATGACCGAAAAAGCCGTAAAATACATTTGGGTTTATAAAAAATGTCCAGTGTCATGACTGATGAAAATGTATTAGATAACATGAAAATGCAAAATACTAGTTCATGACTTACACGTGTTTCTAATAAAATATGACCCCTGCTTGGATCATTGAGTGTATAACACTGGTGGAGTGTTGCAGTGTTTCTGCATAAGTACTTTACAGCTCATACTGTACAAGTTAGTTGATGGCATTCTCATGACACTAATATATAACTGTACAAATGCTTTAGAACTTATTTTATATATATATTATCTTAATTTACTTTTGTATGTCATAAGAGTACTTAAAAACTAAAGGCTAATATACTTCATGTCGTGACATTTCTATTAAGGAATAGCTGCAGTAAATGACATTTTTATATCAAGTAACTTTCTATAATAAATGTGACACTAAAACAATAATATGTTGGTATTGTATTGATTCACATTTCCTGTGGAACATTGTTATATCTACATGTAATTTAAAAGAGCAATGTGTTTTAAGTTCCTTCCTCCACTGAGTTTATTGCTGCATTAATAGTCTTCATTCCCTTTCTTAAGCAGATACTAAACACAAATCCATTAAGGCCTCATACCTAAAGCATTTCAGGTGTTATTAAGTTAATATACAGCTTCTAAAATACTTCAGATGTCATGCCACTGATGCATAATTTCTAAAATACTTTAGGTTCTGTGACGCAGATGGAAAGATTCTAATGTGTTCCAGGTGTTGTTAAAACAAAATGGCACTTTATTTATGTTCTTAAATTGAAACAAAAAAGTGATTCAAATGGCTCATTGCATGCAAATTCTTTGAGGGACCAGACTAGCTTCTGTTGTATTCTGCTGTGGTTCATTCTGTGTGATCACTTGAAGCAATGTTAGAGTCAAAGGTTTGTAGCCAAAATCACTTGTATATTTATCTCTGTTGCAGAAAGTGGTGGATGGACATTATAAAGCCATGTGACAGGAACATATTGTGTTTCTCAAAATCACATTTAGCTGTCATAATTAAACCCAGAGACTCCTTCATCTGTTGCTCTGCATTACATCACCACTTGTCAGCTCCACAGTCCTCTAGATCCTCACTCCATACGTCCATATGGACATGGGTATATGTGTGTCTTGGGAGCATAACAGTAAAATACAGAGATGTACATAACCTTATCCTTGTCCAGTGTGTGTGCCACACATAAACCTAAAGGATGCCTTTTACTTCAGTATTCAAGTGAAAAGGATTTTCTGTGTAAATTGTATGCATCAAAGCAAAACCCTATGAGTAGTAAAGTTGGACAGAAACCTTCAAAGTGCTTTTTGTCACACTGACATGTCTGAGCCATGCCCATTCCCCTACTTTCAACACGCTAAATGATTTTGGCAGTGGTCTTCACTTGTGACTTGCTCTTGGCTCAAGCTCTCATTCTGAGTTGCCCAGCCACATCCATTATTGGGCAGTCATATGATAGGCCAGGAATGTGTATTTATAAGAGAGCATGTAGCCACATTTCAGTGGCCAGTTAGTGAGTGTTCTGAATCCTTGGACTCCCATGAGGACCTTTGCCTGTTGTTAAGTGTTACTGTTGACCCTTGTGTTTATATTTTGGTAATGTTCCTGCTTCATTATTTAGTCTCTGTTATACTGCTCTGAACTGACAATCTTCAGCCTATTCTTTTGCTCTAGTCTTGCCAGTTCCTTTAAATCATTTAAATATTTCAACTCACACATGTTAGAGGTGTGTCACTGATTGCTGTCTTTTCTTATTTCTTCAAACTACCTTTAGGTCAGTCAGATGTGTCCATCCAATCACCCTCCTGCAGGCTGTTCATGCTGGCCTTCTCATTTGTGTCTGAGCTTTAAGACAGCACAGGTGCTTCATGACTTTGGGAAAAGGCTAAACAGCATCACAGTAGTTATGAGGTTTGTTTAAAGTGTTTGGAAAAAAGTAAAAAGTAAATCAGTACTAAATTAGTAGTAGTAATTAGTAGGAGTAAATTAGTAGGAGTAAATTAGTAGGAGATAAGGCATTTTAGCTTGAAATGTCTGAGACTGATGGTTGTATTGTTCAGCAGCCATGTGCTAATATAAAGTATCACTTTGGTATCTCCATTCAGCCCAGTGAACTTAGAGTGTCTGCAACACATGTCTCTGCCTGCTGTGTATATCCTGTATTTTGAGGAAGAGAGTTCCACTGGGGGGGGTTCAGTACTTCAAAATAAATCTGAGGCCTGTAGCATCCTATAAACCTCTGGGACTTGCAGCTCCTATAACTGTCTGGTGGATCCCTATTTGATTCCTACCAGCAGGCTGTCAGGTTGCCTGCCATTAGACATCAGCTAGAAGACAACAGTTCCTTACCCCCTCCACTGTCACATACTGCAAGAACCTTTCCTACTGTACTTGGTTCACTTTGCATAGAAAGGACTTTCCATACTTTTCACGGCCCTGCAGCAATCTCTTCAGAAAACTCTCTAGGTCCATCCAGATGATTCTACACCCTGGCAGAGTTATTTTCAGGAAAGTTTGTCAGGACAGCAGTTACTTATCAGGAAGTCTACTTTCCGTACTGCATAACAGAGTTCCATATATAAGATTCTATAGGCTTCCTGTCAGACCCCTAACAGTAACACAAGGCAGAGTGTACCATCTCCAGAAGAATAGAGAGACTCTGCTTTTACAACTGGAGGACTCCTGGGGGCTCCCTTCTTGTCCTTGGCCACTTTTAGTGCTGTCTTTACTACTGTCAGCCTTTTGCCAGTCAAGCTACTCACTACATTGCATTAGTCTAACTAATGTAGCTTACTACAGCAAAATCATATAGAAATCTGCTATGCATCTCTGATAATAATTGCCTTATAAAGATTTTTTTTCATTTTTTTCATTTACTATATCTCCATGCTCTACGTAGCACTCCTAAAAGATCTGAAAGTAAGCAACTGAATAGTCCTGCAGAATATTCTTCACTTCTGATTCCAAGAGAATTAACAGTTTCAGAAAGTCATGAAAGAGCAGTTACCCAGCTGACAAGTGAAGTGGGGAATGGCAAATGTTTGCCACCCTCGGGAGAGACTGACTGACTGTATCTTGCTGACTACCCCTTTTTACCCATTTTTATTTACTGTTTAAATACTTTATTCTGAAATGGTATCACTGAGAGCATTACAATACAAGATATAGGAATGTATAAGATCACCTTAGATCACAGTGTGCTGGCAGGTTTTGCTGTCAATGCAAGAAAATATTTGGAGAAAATCTTTTGTCAAAAATAATAGGCCCAAGAAATGTCTACAATGTTAGGACCTCCCTACTTCGCAAATTGCTTTTTTAATAAATGTACATCTGCTTTTCTTTAAGAAATGAAAGTGCCAGTTTTTTTTTCTTGGTATTGTTTTCAGCTTTCATCTGCTGAAAAGTTTTGTTTGTGGAAAAGTTAGGAATAAAAATAAAAATAAAGCATGAGTGGCTGTTAAAGTCACTGCCACCAAGTACAGTGTCATAGACTTGTGCATACATGCCTGTGTGTGCACAAATATTTGTGTGCATGTGCAAATGTGCGTGCATCTGACCTCCCAGCCAAGTACATCTCTCCCTCTCCTGCTCCTGCTTTAAAGCCACATTGTATAGATTTCATTCTCTAACATCTGGATATATAACAAGCCATCACTGCCTTGTGTGGATGCAAGACTGATACTCCATGCCATTTGCACATCTGTCAGTGACTCTTGCTTTATGTTAACTTTGACTTTACTTAAAGTAAAATTGGCATTAGCTGCAAAAGAAGATATTTTAAGAAAAACCTATCAGTTTCTATATACTGGGAGTATAGGAGTGGATGGCATAGCTGCTGCCACCCAGCTATAGAGTTCTGGGTTCAAATCCCATTCCTGTCACTCTAGTATATCTGTGTTCTCCTCAGGCCGGCATGAGTTTCTCTCTTTACATTCTAAAGATGTGGACTAACTCGTGACCTTATATTATGCTGCATGCTAATGTGTGTGAGTCTGTCATAATGAATTAACACACCATTCAGGATTGTCTGGTGCTGCCAGTATGTTGGATCGAGCAGTTTTAAAAAAGGAAGGATGAATAGTAGGAGTTTGATTGAAGAGTTGTTAAAGACGGTTCAGCAATGAGAACTAGGTGTGAGGGTGTGTCATGAAGCAAACAGCCAGGACAATTCAGGTAAAACAAAGGGAGTAGTAGTGAAAGGGATTCAGTATCTGTATTACAGCTTCTTATGCCCATCACTCTCACTTCAATAAAGTAACTCAAAAATCATAAAAGTACAGGAGAGACAATGGTGTGTCACTGGTTTACAATTCAGCACAATCAGTCCCCAGCAAAGTCAGTTTTATTGTGCAGGATTCAGCCTGTTGTTTATCCGTTCACATACAACTGAGAAGATTCCAAGTGCATTCTGTCTGCCCTGTTTTTGTAGAAAATTAACCACCTGATTGTGTGCAGAGTTGAGGTATGGATTTTGTTATAGGTAATCAAAACTGCCACCTCATCCAGGAGTACCTTCAATTCTTTCTGATTTCACTAAAACCATTTAAAAAACATTCAATTGGTATACTTTGCCATTTTAAAATAAGCATAGTTGCTACATGGATAAAGTATTGTGGATTAAAATCCTTTGCCTTGTCTAGACAGAATTTACATCTGTGTCTCATGTCTGTGTGGGTTTTCTTCTGGGTACACAACTCTCCCTCACACATCTACAAATACAAGCTTGTCAGGTGATGCTAATTGTACATACTATTTGTATTTGTATGAGTAACTGTATATATGTATGCCCTGGTTATTTCATACCTTGTGTCCAGTGCTGCTAGTACAGGCTCCAGCTCCCAGCAACACTGAATTTGATTAAGAGGGTTTGAGAATACTATGTAAGAAAACAAAGATAATTGTGCACTGCTTCTTTTCTTTTTGATATTAACTCACAATAAGAGATTTCACTAACTATTTGGAAAGATTTGAATACTCCTCAATACCCTTAATAAAATGCCTCTCCACACATCTTCACAAATTGAAGGAAGTGCCAGTTTATTTTAATTTTTCTAAATTATTTTAAAATGGGCTTAAAGAAGGCTAGGAGCCACTTCATTATGGTGACACCCACACATAATCATACTAGATCAGTTTAGAGTCACAAAGTAACCAAACAGCAGATCTTTGAACTGTGAGAGGACACCATAGATCAATATGAACACAGGAAGACTGTAGAAATTCCACAGAAAGGCTATGAAGTGACAATAATATTCACTGAATCAGAAAACCATATTGCTGTTCCATGAACACTTTTTTCCCTATAGTCTCTGGCAGAGTTCTTCAAAGATAGCCACTCTGCTTTGCTACTCAGAAATGTGCACTGACCTTGCAGAAATTACCCCTGCATCTGAGTAATCAAAGAACAAAAACATTGTGATCAGGTTCACCGACCCTTAAGTGATGACCTATACTCACTGCTCACAGACCCTCTAAGCATGCCTAGCTAATCAAAACCTGTTAATGATGTTATTATTTCTCTCTGTCCCCTAACTGGTGACCTCTGTGCCAGACTCCTCAAATCTAGGAAACTGTGCTATCATGTTCACAGTCTTCTCAATCGCTGCTTATATGTGACCAATTTAAAGATTTTTAACGCTGCTGTCACAGCTTTTTGATATCACAGCAGGCATTCCAAAGTCTAACCAATTGGAGAAAATTGCACCACCATTACTTCTCTATGAATCCCCAATACTGACCCTTGTGGCTAGCCAATCAGAGAGAATAAAAAATGTCATTATTACACATTCTGCCCTCTCAGTAACAACTTAAGTCTATCCAATGACAGAAAATGAATGAATTACAGACAATAAATTACAGCTTATTTCAGCCATTAGTACGTCTTATTAATGAACCTGGACCTGTGGTGACATAAGCCGTGACTGCATCAGGAAATTAATTGTGGGAATAGAGTTGTACAGAAATGCTAATTAGCTTCATGCCCAGTGATTGCTCCTTGTTAATTAGTTCCATGCTCCATTTGTAATAAATGTAAGCTAAACATATTGGAGGAATTGCTCATTTTCCTTTGTGCAGCTAAAACCTTGGCAGCAGGAGTAAGAAGCCAAATTTGAAAGGAAAGCTGGCATAATAAAATAGGTACATCACACTGTCCACAGAACCCAGACTAAACACAGCAACAGGAAATGAGGCCCACACCTCAGGGAAACTATCCAGCTTGAGGGCTTTGGGGGCCTGGAATGCGACTCCTGCTCCAAATAATGAAAATGAGTTGTAATCTGGGTAGTAGAAACTCAGTGGTGTCACGCAGTAGGGCAGGTGGCCTGGATCTCAACAGTCACACTCTAAAGAAAGGCCAAAACAAATAGATATCACTTTTTAAAGGCCATGCAGAGCCTCCCCACTGCTACGTAAAGATTTCAGACTTGTAGATTTTGGAACCCACATGACCTCAGGATAACCCATTCTGCCTTGGTTTGGATTCCGACAAACACTCTCTGCTGACACATGACCTCAGGGTAACTTTGCGTCTCAGACTAACACCCTCTGGCCCCATATGACCTCAGGGTAACCCTTTCTGCCTTGACTTGACCTCATTCTAACACACAGCTGGCACAAGACCCCATACTACCACTCTCTGCTAGCATATCACCTCAGGGTAACCTTTAGTGTCCCAGATTAATACATGCTGGCCCCGGATGACCCCTGGGTAACTGTTTCTGTCTCAGTATGGCCTCATACTAAGACTCCATGCTCATACATTCCATGCAGCTAACCCCTTAGTTCCCTGACTGACTGCAGACTAAATATTTACCACCCATGCATGACTTCAAGGTTACATTTTAATGGTGTCGGGACAATTCTTTTCTGTCATGTTGCAAACTTGTGTGTAATCCTTGCTGCTGCCATATAGCCTTAGCTTTGTCAGGTGAAGCATACTTGTTCAGACTTTTGCCATTGAGGAAAAAGTGGTGATTAAATGTGGTCTAAAATTTAATGTAAAAATATGCATGAAACAACAAAGTTAATGTAGCTGAACTTCAGGATAAAAGCTTTTCTGACATATGTACAGCTATAAGGACTGGGTCATGTCATGTCATTGTATAACAGGCTAAAACGTTGTATCAGTGCTGTCAGCCCAAGAATAAGACTAGAGTTTCATTGTTGATCCTACTAAGATATATCTGGATGCTTATTTATCTTGATGCTTTTGATTCTAGCCTACTGGGATGGTACATGTCCTTCTGATTTTCAGTTAACTTTTCTGATCTTACAATTTTATGTCTCTAGGGCTTCTTGGTCTCACTATCTGGCATTTGTCATTTTAAAACCCTTTTAAACATACTGACTGTATGGTACCTGTTTACCTGATTAATGTTGCATTCATTAAATCTGGTCACTCCTTTACTTTCCAGTCTCTGTGCCTACTTACAGTTATTATGTAAGTATATATTCTGTCAATGTTTGATCAAGTCGGAAAGACCCAGCTTTGATCTATTGTGGTTAAAAGACTCCAAAGCGGTACTTGGAAATAGATCTCTTAGTAACAGACATTATCGAGTACAGTTGTCTCTGTGAAAAACTGCCAAGCTTAAGGTTAATGAAATATTTACTTTCAGCCAGCTTACTGTTGAGCAACTATGTTCTTACAGAAACATAACAATTGGCATTCAACACTGTAACAAAATGTCTCCAATGGTTCACTCCAACTAGGAATAAATGTGGCCAAAATAGGCTCAAATTGAAGTAAACAGCTTTGTTAAAGCAAAAGATAAGAGGAACAGAAATAAAATGATTCCACAATAAAGTAAATGGCAGTGGTAAACGTAAACCTCACTAATCACATGCCATTACCTCGATCTGTCAGGTAAGGAAGCCCTTAAATGCAAAAACAGTGTAAAAAACTAAAGTTCACCTTCAATATTCCTCCCTCTTCAAAAACTATGGCTGCCCTATGCTGTTGCTCATAAGCCTTCTCCAAACATACCTTCCAGATCTAATATTTCCAGTACAGTTGCATATGTTGGCTATTATAGCCTGAGGTGGTGTTAGGCATTATTGTACATACAAGATTGTGACTACCCTGCAAAGTCACAGGTTCATCATATTGCATTATCATTTGTAAGGCAACTCAACAAACTTCAGACAAACTTAATTGGAAACAATGGCTCAAAGTGCTTCAGGCAACCTCTCTAGTTCTGTAAAATGGATGTGCCAAGTTGTTCTTACCTGGTACAGTATTTCTCGTTTCCACCTTCAGGCCTCCAGGGCAGCACCCTTTAGGCTAAGAACTTCCTATCACTTACTGTACACATTGGTGCCACTAAACTTAGCAAATGCCGTGCAGGACTAGGCAGTGAGGACTTTCCTTCTGTGATCTGGTCACCCTCTCACTTGACATTACCTGCAGCCTACAATGGGAGCAATCTATGACAACATTCTATTTTAAAAGCAACTAACAGTTATCCACTTAGCCTCCATTTCCTTAGGCAGAAATAATTCAATTTCATCATATTTTTCATAACATTTGTGTGGAATAAGTTTGGTAACTTAACACACATTTATAGTTCTGTCTCACCTATTGATGTAGTTTATGTAATCAAGCCAATTTCTTACAAGTTAGATGCAATTCTGTTGATTCTTCCATTTTTTTCATTATTAAATCAGGATAAGACTGAGAAAATTGTGGGAAGAAAAGCTCAAATAGTTAATTTTTATGGCAAACTGGGTTTCTTTACATGTAATGTTAAACCAGTGGTAAGACACCTGGGTGTTTTCCTAAATTCTGTTCTTTACTTAGTCCTCCATTTAAATAAGGTTGCAAGGGGTTTCTTTTATCATGTAGGAAATATCGCCAAAATTAGTTCATTCTTATCCCAGTGAGATGCTGAGAAATGTGTTTAAGCCTGTATTACCTGTGGTCTTGATTACTGCAAAGACTTCTTCTCTGGGCTCCCAAAAAGACACTACAGCCTCTACAGTTGGTTCAAAATGCTGCTGAAAAGAGATCACATATTACTTCTGTTTTGATATAACACAATTGGCTACCAGCATCATCTAGACTTGATTTAAAGTTCTTCTATTCATATTTAAACCTCTTAAAGTTTTGCATTTGAATGCTTCTCAGATTCTGATTCTGATTACAGTTTCTGCTCCAGTGCATGATCTGAGATCTTCTGTAATGATGTTCTGTCCATTTGTAAACTTGGAGATCAGCCATACACACTGCAAAAGCTACAGTGGCATGCAGAATAAGAAGAACCCAGCAGAAGAGCACAATTTCCCATTTTCAATTTGAATTTCTCTCAGTTATGCTACTTGGTTAGTGTAGAGTAAGTTTGCACTGTTTTGTTGTAAGTTATCTATTATGTTACTGTATCTCCCATTTTCTCTATTACTTAGAGCTATATATAGTAAAATACATTTCAAAACTTGTATTTATATATATAAACGTTCACTTCCCACACATCTGCTGAATTCTGAATTCTGTCCAGGTCCATCTGCATTGATTTATGTGCCTTCTGTTTATTATTTAATCTGCCTAAATTAGTTTCATCCATAACTAACTTGTTTGTTATATGTGTATTGAAATCCTTTATGTGAATTATAGAAAACAACAACCCCCGCAACAACCCCCTATGCAAAATCTGAAGTCATAAATATTTGTTTTCCACGTAACATTGTTCTCATTTACCCACCACACCCTAAATGCCTGCAGCAATTCAACTCAATTCTCATATTATTAAAAACTTATGGATTTGAGATACACAAGTTAAGGCTGAGGAAGAGCGGGGTACGCTTGACAATAGGAAAGTGCAGTGGCTAGTAAACACAGAACAGACACAAGAAAGGTGATGTGCTCTGTTTTATATATTTATTGGTTCTGTAATCATCCATGACCATGCTTCACCTCCTCTTCAGTCCTCATTGCATATCCCTGCGTGACAGCTATCCTGCTAATAACAGCAAAGGATTTTGACTGCACATCTTATGTTCAGAGCAAGTGATAATAAAGTTGGATTTGCCACTACCTGCCCATGATGCTAGCAGACTTTTAGTAAGAGCCATATCTAAGGCAGAGATTAGCAGGCATATCTTCACAACTGCTAAAAAAAGAACACAAGAATGTACTCAGCAATCTGGTAAAATATAATGAGGTAAAAATGTAGTCAAAGCAGGTTGATGGTCAAAATCCACAATTGTACATATTGCCAAAAATATTAGCGTGCGGACATAGACAGCATAAAGTGAAAGTCAAAATTGCCAAGACCATGTGAATTCCATAGGACATAAAAGGTTTCAACTTAATTTAAATTTCAATTTAATTTAATTTTAAAACCCAGCAATAACTAGAACTCAAAAAATTGAATCAGTCCACCATCCCAAGCATCACCTGATTGTCAAATAATTGCAGTTGCTAGGCAACCCAAAATAATAGACAAAGCAAAGGTACATGATCAAACCCATTCGGTAATAAAAAAAGGTGTGGAAGTGAATGACTGAGGATACAACAAGAGGATCTTTCATCAGTGTTACATAGTTGAAAAGACCACCAAAAGCCAAGAGCCACTATACAAAAGAAAGCAAATCTGGTAGTGGCAGCTTTTAAAAAAGAAAAAAACAAAATTAATTCAAGACCATTTTTATTAAATACTGGAGCAATGATAGAGCGCAGTGTACTGACTGCACAGAAACAGGCAGTAGTGAGAGGAAAGAAAATGGAATAGGAGATGTCTAAAAGACATGTGACAAAGAGGATAACCATTGACAAAACAGGCTGAAGTTTATACCAACAAATCTGTTATTCAAGACGTTTGGACCAAAGCACTAAAATAAATTACAGGTATAATTCAGAAGCAAAAGTGTTGTGCACCAGGTACACTGAGTCCGAAAGAAAGAAAGCCTGTAGTGGACCGCCAGGAGATGCAGAACGCTAACCTTTATACTTCTGACCTAATGATGGCATGTGCCACACACTCCTGGTCACACTTACCTAGCAACACCATACACATAATACACAAAAAGCATCTGAAAATGGCAGCGCCTATGCAAAAACTTCATGTAAATTATTTTTAATATGAGTAAAAATAAACAAATAAAAACTAAATGTGACCATTGGATTCCATGGTCTCTTAAATTCCCAAAATGATGTTTCCAACATTTTTAGAAATCAAAGAATGGCTGTAAAAAATTGAAACCAAAAGCTGCGTCAATCAGCAGTGCAGAGATTAGCCCTGCTGGCTTACTGTGTACCACAACAGCTAGGAGTTTTTACATATGCACATACCAGCATGAGTTTTTCCCCAGGTATTTCGGATATCCTCTCACATCCCAAAAGATGCACATATATGGTTAATTGGCGATTCTAAATTTGCTATGTGTATAACTGGACACTGTGATGAACTGGTGTACCATGCCTCATGCTATTTGCTAAGATCTGTGTGTGTCCGGTCTCTATGAGCAATCTGATTGGTCAATTTGGGTTTGGTGTTACTGGTTAGTTTGGCTTTTGTGATCCAAATGCAACTGTGAAACACATGAGAAGGAGTAAAAGGTACACTGAGAGTCACCTTCAATGATGGAAGACATGAAAAGAGGATAGGAGGCAAGCATGAAGCCCCAAAATGACAGAGTCTGAGAAGCAGGCTGTACAGGAATGCACTCAAGAGTCAATAGAGGTTCAGACACATGAAGATACCAAGGAAAGGCACTGTAGGTACATGTAGCGCAAGGGATATCAAATATTTTTTAGTACGTTCTATTACCTGTCTTTGACAGGTAACATGGCTAGTATAGTATTAAGCCAAAAGTGCAATCCATTTTATTATTATATGTATTACAAAATACATTCCAATATGGTGTAACTACTGGATGGATAGAAAAATATTTAATTTTTCAGTTATTAACCTCCTTACCATGATGTTTAAGCCTGGAAAAAACAAGTTATAAACACTGAATTTTTTTCAAGAAGAAAAAAATTTTATTATGTTTAACAGAAACATGTAAATACAAAAATATGAACATAAATACAACAGGAAAGATATATTGAGTATCCACTGCTGTAGTGATGGAGATATTGTTCACATCCTTTGTGTGATATTACGCACAGCCACGCATTGCAATCGAGACAGTGAAAGTGTACTTTTGAGCACTTCTCTTAAAATATTTTTTCTTTTGCTTGAGCATAAGAGGGTAGAATGTCAGCATCTGATCTACACAAGTGATGCGCCCCTTTTCTTATTGTAAGCCTAGTGACTTACAATTTTCCTCTGACATGGATGGCAGTAGCTGCATTGTGAACGGTGCTTAAGAGGCTAATTTTTTTCTGTTTTTCTACTTGATTGCAATCATTTTGCCCTTTTGCCACATGGCTGCTAGCACCCCACTGCAGCTTTATGCAACTGAATTTACGAGGTATTTCACAGCGGTTTAATCATTTAGTGCTGTATGCATCAGTTTCACTATCCGTGTCAAACTCTAATGGCCAATTCACAATGTCATCACTATCACGTGATTCAACTAACGGTTCATTTTCAGTGTGTTCTAAAATTGGCCTTACAGCTTCTCAGTTACATGGCATTGTGTGTTTTAGCTGAAGTCTCCATTCCACTCACAAATATTAATGAGTCACCTTAGCATGGCAAAACGCAGAAATATTCATGATTTTTTGTAGCATCATGTTATTTTCTCCACTAGATGGAAACAGATACTGTCTCAAGAGTTATTTGGGCTTAATGCAGATGAGGGTGCTTACATTTACTTATTCAGCTGACACCCTTATCCAGGGCAACTTACAACATTTATGATACAGTTGGTTGCATTGCTTTTGGTTTTTCAAACTGAAACAGGCAGATCAAATCACTTTCTCATGGTTCCACAGTGACAGAAGCAGGATTGGAACCCACAACTTGAGGGTATGAAGTCCAAAACCTTAACCACTACACCACATTGCCTACCTGTTTATAACCTCGCTACTGTATTTATTTTTATACTACATTTCAGCATGCAAACACATGTGCCATTTCCCACATTTACATCGCTTGACAAACTTTACACATTTTGGCATTTATTCATCACCACCTAGGGCTGCCAACTCTCTTTTTCTGGAAATGAGGACGTTTGGGTCGAAAAATTAGGACTTTTGAGGTCACCTTTCCATATAATGCCATAATACACCTTTATAGTGTCTTATGGTTTTTTAAAATGATATACACCTTTAGTAACAGTTTATCAGTATAATTATTATATGATGGCCACAATCACAGTCACTGGTAAACTAATAACCCATTAAATATTTTGAATATGTCAAACCTCTTAAATTAACAGACTTCATTCCTTCCATTCTTATTTGGATAGCTTAACTGTCGTAAACCTAACAAAATGATACACATGGTAAATTCTAGCAAAATAAAAATAAATTTTACTCTTTTCAATTCAATTTAGTTTATTTGCGTTTATCCACATTCTTTTATATTTTTCCACTGAAGCTAGTTTTCTCAGTAAATCCGGGTTCTTGGATAAATATAAATGGAAATCTTTATATAGCATGCTACTGAAATTGAATCTTTTCAGCATTAGTCCCTTAATTGATCAGTTCTGCTCTTTTGAAAACAAGGGTATTTGTTGTTCAAGTAGTCTGTGAACTTGCAGTTTCTTTTCAACATAATAGGTATTTGTGAATTTATGTAAATGAAAGAATTATGAAAATATTATTAAATTACTTGAAGCAGTGACTTATTACTTGATCAACTGATAACTAAAAACATATTGCATTTATAAGACAGAATAAATATGTGACTTTTTTTAAGTAACTGAAACTTTAATAGTTGACTCATTCATTTATAAATATAAATCCATTTTGGAACAACAAGTGATAATAACAATATTTTCCATTGAAATATTACAAAGCAGTACTTACTCACACTTATATATGATGGACTGTTCCTGGTTGTATGAAATTTCTTGTTTAACCAAGTTGCTGAAAGAAGAATTGAAAATGAGATCTCAGATAGAAAATGTGAAATTGTAATTACTATTTTGATTAAATTCATTTAGCAACAGTGAATTAGGATTACAAATAATTAAGGAAAGGAACAACATTTATAATGAACTGTCTACCCGCCAAGAATATAAAGCTGAATTCAAAAGATGAAGTGAAAAAGCCACGTTGGACAGATTTTGACTATTTTCGTCAATATCTGCATTGTTTACTACCGGAATGGAAGTGAATATTCTGGGAAAAAACTGTGTGCACTACTTCCACAAATGCTGACTGGTGTACAGCTTTCAATTTTTACCAATGATAATGATATGGAGAATTTCAAAATTCCGGACATTTTCAAAATTTTATAAATTCCTCCCGGACAGTCCATGGCGCATTAAAAATGAGGACATGTCCAGGAAAATGAGGACGGTTGGCAGCCCTATCATCACCATTTTTTACACATGGCCAAGTATATGTAACTTGGTCTAGAGCAACCTCGTGAGCAAAAGTTAAAGTAAAACTTCATGATACAGAAAAGCAAGGAAGACTAGTTTAGAATAACGATAGAGTGCTTACTCAGAATGTTCTAAATGGGAAAGTATTTTCACCTTAAATATGTTATTTAATTCAATCTTAAATCTTTCTTTTGAACTTGCAGCCATAAGCAGTGTGCTGTCTTCCAGTATTACTGCCTTCTTCTGTGCCATTATGGCTAGTTCTCATATATACGTTCACTTTGCAAAAATTGGTGACATCAATCAACCTAACAACCGTAGACCATTGGAGGACACCAGTATAAACTTTCAAATCCCACAAAAAAGGCACCCCATTCATGAATTAATACTGGGGTCTAAGTATGCATAGATTAAAACACTACATGCTTTAGTTAGCAGAAATTAACAAAACGAAGAAAGTAAAGCAGCCAACAAATAAATAAAAAGCACTTTATTTTAATTATATTCCATAACAAAAATTATCAAAATGAAAAGATGCTTGTTGTGATGTGTTTATCCTTCAAAGCACTTGACTATGATGAAGCTTGATTTCAAATGTAAGATCCTGATAGCCAGCTAATTTGACTTCTGTCCATGGTGCTGAATTCGGCCCATGGAGTATCTGCTTCCATTCTAATACACATCTCTCTCTGCAGGTGTCTACATTCCTCCTGGCACTGGAACTCTGTATCCAGGTAAGAGGCCTGTCTCCAGAAATGGCAAAATAGTATATGACATCACAATCTACCTTGAGGCTCACTTAAGATGGGAAAATCTATTGGGGGAAACTAGGAGGGATACTTATTACACCTGTTACCTTCTCTGATTCTTACTGTATGCTGTTGAAATGCTATAAACTCCCATTTCTGTGTTACCATACACAGACAGGATCCTTTTCTGACCTCCAAATCAATTTACCTATCTGTGTTTTAGGCAGAAAAACTGCACTTTTCCTCCAAAATTGTAAAGACAATAAAATGTTCAGTGTTTCATTCTCAATGGCCAGATTCATTATCTTTTGAAATCGAGTCTGATCCCTGTGTAGCTTTATACTGGCTGTTGCAACTCACTCCCAGTTCTAATTGGATCACCGTGCTCAGCCTGCACTAACAGACCTGGCAAGTCAAAAGCCAAGAGCCGCCAATAAGCTCCCATGGGCTGCATAGACCAGTAAATATTAAAACAGCAGCAGCCACTTCCAAGTTAAATTTATTACCCAGGTGACAAGCTTCCTAATTTTGCAAGAAAGGTACTTGGCTATTGCCTGCATGCATAGAAAGTGCACTCAAATCAGCCTGTTTCTGGAGTTGGACTCTGTCAGCCGTGACACCATGGAATTTGTGAAGACTGAGGCCCAGAAAAATACTCTTTGGACTGGCCTTCTTCAATACTTTTGTTGCTGTTATAAATAGCTGACCTATGGCTTGTGTCCTGTAGGGGTGCCTGCATGTGAGCTTTGTGCTGTTGTTTGTTCTGAACCTTTTCATCATTGTTAACTGCTATTTCTTTTCACAGGAGGCTTTGGGGTACCAGGTTATAAACCAGCAAAATCTCCAGGTACATTTTAATTTATTACAAAGTTGGGCTTCTGTCTAACTAGTTTTATTGCGTGATACCTGTAATATTGCCTTGAACTCATGACAAACTGGCTTTCATGCAGTAGTTCTATAACTGGTTTCTAATACCTCTTTTACACAGAGCCATCACCAACTGCAGTGGCTCATTTCATGGAATACTGTCATTATGTTGTTGTTGTTTAGAATCTGTTTACTGAGTCTCCTTTGTCCAAAAAAATTCACTTCTTTCAGGTGGTTTGGGAACAGGAGGAGTTGCCGGAGTCGGTGGGGTCGGCGGTGTAGGCGGCATCGGTGGCATTGGAGGCATCGGTGGCATAGGTGGTGTTGGTGGTACTGGAGGCATTGGAGGGGGTATACCTGGAATAGGGACAGGTAAGATAGTATTTTAACATTTCTGTTTCAGGAAGTAATCATGTTTTCTGTTCACTGATATAAAATTCATTTTTGAATGTTTTTTGAAACTATTATGTTTCAATTCCAATGTTTTGTGTAAACCAAGTGGTTGTTTCACCTTTGATTATACTCCATTTCAGAGAGCTTTATTTCATGTTACTAAACAATGGCTATTGCTGCGCATTCAAAAGATCTGCCAGAACTGCCTTGATAGTTAAGTAGAGTTTAAGCAAACTGTGTCTTCTTAAAAGTACATAATCATGGTGTGGCTATCCTTCAAGTTTCTAATTTGGCACATGCTGTCTGTATCAGCATGTGTCTGTTTTAATCTCTCTCAGATCTCTTGTTGCATATCATCTTTTCACAACTCATTAATTATACTGTGCCAAAGATAGCTATTATTGATCTTCCAAAGTACTATAAAGTGCAATAATCACTTGGTACCATAGGTTCAGCCTTTCTTATCAAAACATTTTAGTGAGAATTTAGAGCTAGTGAGTGATGCATACAACTGTCAGCATTACCCTTGAGATTGGGTTGAAACCTTTATTACACTAGTGCTATGAATAAACTCAATTATTTAGTCTTTGTCATGGGTCTGTTTTGTGTTTTGCAGGGATTGGAGTAGGTGCTGGAGGAAAACCCCCAAAACCGGGTATGAAAACCTGTTTTGTTGCTTCATAAGGTTGCTCAGAATGTCTACCCCAGGTTATATGAGCCAATGATACTAAATCATTGTGATGAACCAGCTGATGTCTGTAGTTGCTGTGTCCATTGGTTTGTGAGATATTACCTTATTTACTACTTAGATTAGGTAAACTTTAATAATTCCATGGGGTATTGTGTTAGGCAGGACAGCTAACCCTTACAGTAGAAAGGCCTTGAGGAATGATTTTTATTGAAGGTGGCAGCAGAAATAAAAATGGGATTGGATGAACAGATTCTATCAATGCAGCAGGGAGTTCATGTCTAGGTGTACTACAGATAATCAAAAAATATCTCATTACCACACTGCAATTTTAAAAATCAAAATAAATAACTTCTCTTATTAAAAGTGGTAATAGCCCATATTGGACTTTCAGTGAGTCTTTATATTAAGTGTACTTAGACAGATTGCATAAGGAATCATTTTAATGGCTGTCATGCAAGCCTTGTTTTTCTAGTATTTCAACTCAGGAGGCATGGATTTTTGCCAGGACTTCCTGTCTGGCTCTGCCGCTTCCTCATAAACCTGTCCCTTATCAGCATGACAACTGCTGATGTGTGAAGGTGCCCCCACTCCCACTTATATTGACCTGGCAAGAGGAGAGACATTCCTCCTGATTCATTGGAAAATTCTATAAACAAACCCAAACATTAGCAGAGTGCTGTAAAATCAGGAAAGCATTGTTAAGCTTCCTCCAACAGCAAAAATCAGATTACAGCAACAGATATGTGCGAAATATGCTGAAAATGGCATTAAAAAAGAGACACTTCCCCTGAGAATGAAACCTCCTCCCACTTACACATAAGGTCACCAACATGGTGGCACAAAGCAGTTGAAACATGCTATCACTGGGATTACATCATTGCCCTGTTTCTGTTTCCTTAGCGTTATTTTAAAACATCCAAGCCCTTGACCAGGCTTGACACCTAAAAGCTGTACAAGATTTAACTGGGAGGCATTTCCACTCCGGTTTCCCAAAAGCTGAGCCTGACAAGATTTAACTTACATTTATTACTTTCCTATATCCTACAGATTCAGATCTGACCAATCTGTTTGAGGTGTATCTAGGAGACACTTTCTGTTTTATTTCACACAGTACCTGAGCTACAAGAAGTGACCTTGTTCAAATGTTTCTAGAAGGCGTTCACTCTCTTTTTCTGAATTGTATCGGAGTTAATAGTGCTTGTAGAAATAAGTATAAGACATTTATTCTTCATATTTTCTATATTATAAAATGGTGACTCATAACGTTATTAGTGATTGGTTTCTAACAGGGTATATATGTTACTCTTTCTCTCTGTTCATTGGTGCCTTCTTCCCAAGTCTCAGGTATGTGTTGGATATAGGCTGGTGCAGTCCTAGATGTGTGCCTGTTTTTACATTATCAGTCTTGTCCAGTACACATTGTGCTTTCCTCACAAGCTGTTATAATGACTGATTTTCATTTACTCTTTCCTGCCTTCTCCATAGTTTTTGACACCAATTTAATATGAATTGCTGGTTTTTTGAACCCCAAGGAATGTGAATTTCACATTGATTTTATGAGATTTGCAAGGGTTAATAATAATTTGAAATTTTATAACGTCTTATAGGGATGCCATTTTGGTTATTTACTGGCAGTGTTTATTGAGTTTGCGCCAGTCATTGCCACCCTCATACATCCCAACAGCTCCATGGAGTGAGCAGCATTTGACGTCATTCAGCTCAATGGTTTCCTAAGGATCTGATATTAGTATTCCAAATTTGATTTTACAGCTGTTTTTTAAACTGACTTAATGGTTTTGCAAACAGAACGTTTTTTCTTGCTTTAGACTTTGATTTTTGGGTTAGTGTTCTAATTTTTTTTTATTAATTTGGCAGTTCTTTTGGTATTGACCCCTACCTGTTTTTTGACCATGTCTTTTCTTCCAGTGCCATTAACACATTTTTCACTGTCTTGCCTTGACATAGTATACAAGCTTTCTAACTAAAGCTTTACACTTTACATACCTTAAAGTCTACTGATGCATCAATTCCTGTGAGCCATGCAGCAGTCACTCTTTTCATTACAGATGGGGAATCTCTTTTTATGTCTTCCATCATACCCAAGGTCACCCATAAGTAAAATCCCCTTTTCCTCCACTGGACCACAGTTTACTGATTTGAGTGTGGCATAAATGAAAGGTGACATTCAATTGCTTTAGTGTTATTTCAGAACTGGAAGGTAGTCTATCTTATGTATAACTGGGAGTTGTTTCCTTTCTTGTTCCCACTATGCCTGAGCTAGGTGGGCTGACTGAAGCATAATTGGGAGATGCTCCCCATCCTGATTTGTCAGTCTGGCTTAGGTGTAGCTAGGAGGGAAGCTCCTATCAAATTTTGTGCCTTGCCAATGGTGATCTGTAGAACTTGCTCCAAGGCAGCGTCACTGTGAGTGCTACCACTGCACCAGTGTTGGCCAGTCCAGCTTAGGTCTAAGGAGTGTGGGGTGTCAGTTTTCTTTTTTTCTTCTTATACCTGAGTTGGTCATCAGTACAACCAGATATTTCTTTCATTTTTTTCTTCCTTTAATCTGAGGATCATGTGGTGTCTCCCCATTCTAATTTAAACATGCTGTCTTCAATAAAAATACTTTTTCTTACTGCTTATCATGCTACAGTTACCTCATAACATATTCATAAGAGGTAGACCTGTTACAATAAGGATAAAGGCAACACTGACACATGCTGAATATCTCTTGCCAACTGAGAACAAACCTTTTCACTGATCACAGAGTGTTAAAAGCACTGAGGAGACAAATTGGGGCTTTTAAATTAGGATAATTCTGAGAGAGGCACACTTTTAGACCACCTCCTAGAAGCCTCTCTCATATCAGTCTTCAATGTAACAGTTATTGAGGCCACAGGGGAGTTTATGTAAGCAAGTGGCTTTCTCCCAGAGCACATCTGCTTCGTTTTACAGAGGCTGACCTTCATCCTTAAAACCATCAATTTCTAATTAGTGAGTTGCTTTGGGCTATTGAGATGAGTAATGGCCTGCCCTACACTATACCTCCACAGTGTTAATAGTAATTCAGTGGCCTCACACGGCACTGTGAATAAGTTTTCTGTAAAAAGCTTGTAATGCACTTGAAATAGTCCGTGCTGCTGATGGGCAGAATCTATGCACATTAAGATCATGAAAAATGGGAGAATGCATGGCTCAGTGCTATGCTATGTTCAAAACACTCAGTTTATCAATGTATGGCCTGTTAACTCTACAAGTGTCAGTGTGGCTAGCTCAACTGTCTCTACTGATCTTCATTCACGCCACTCTTTATCAATAGTTTTGCTCAAAATTTAAAGGTTTTATACTTTGCCCTTTTGTCACATACATGGAGTGAATGTCTGAAGCCAGCAGTATGAGCTTCTCTTTTGGAAAGCAACATGTCGGTATCTTCTCAGCCAATCCCTTAACTTGAGAATGATTATATTTGTTTTCCACATTCTGATTAATGAAAATGACAACTTTACGTTAGCAGTTCTTATTATCAGAAGGTATAAAGAAGGCAAGTTCAGCTTCTTCTGACACACCAGAATCAGAAGGAGACACAGGGTGATGGAGAGTCCTGAGTACACTTCTCAGGTACAGCACTGCCCAGTGGGTTAATAAGAAATCCATAAGGTAACAGTACCCAGTTCCTCACCAGCATAGTTGAACCTGACATATGTAAGTGTCCACCGTTAGCAGAGTCAAAGTTGCTGAGACATTGACATTGCCATTCAACATGAGATAGCCAGACCCACCCAAGGGAGGTAAACCATCCTGGAATCTAGGAGTGCACATGTAAGCAAAAATGCAGGGAGTGAACTTTAACACTTTTGCCTCAAGCAGAGTCAGCAGCTTTAGTCATCTGTCTTTAGACTTATGCCAAGAAGCAGAGGTGGCCATTAAAGTAGAACAGATCAGGAATGACCATCTGTGTCAATAAACAGCTACAGGGTGGGAGGAGGAGCTGAACAACGCTGCTTCTGTAGTTTTCTTGTGCTGTAGATATGTCACAAGTGCTCAGCTTACATTTCTGCTGTCTACTGAATGTTTACCATCTCCTCCCAAGTGCTGGCTTTGGGGATGAAGTCAGACTGCATCAAGACAGGAGAAGACTCTTGAGCTTTTGCAGCTTTTCTAATATTTGCTTCATCCCAAAGGACCAGTTTGATTCTTTCCTGTTTAGCTACCAATTTCTATGATCCACAGGACCAATATTCTCCAGCTCCATTTTTCCCTTTAGAACAACCCACGTGATGCATTGGCTAACCACTTGTAAAATGACTATATTCCAAGTTCCCTAAGTACATGTTGTTTTTTTCAAAGGCCCATGTGAGCCTACACATAAGAGATTTGAAATCAAATTGTTGATGCTTCACCTAGTTACTTCTATTGTGTTGATCAATTAAGTGACCCACAGCCATATCACATGCATTTCAGAACATGGTAATCCACCTGATGTTAAGCATGTTAGGGCCCGACCAATTGGTTGGGAGACTACTAGGAAAAGCTTGAGTTGCTGCTGGAAGAGGTGTTGGTGAGGCCAGCAGGGGAACTTGCCCTGCAGTCTGAGTGTGGATCTTAATGCCCAGTGATGGGGGCATGGTGCTGAAAAAATGGCAATGTGTCCTTCAGATGAGTTAACCGAAGTCCTGACTCTCTGTGGTCATAAAAGATCCCTGGGCATCTTTCGTAAAGAGCAGGGTGTATCCTGATGTCCAGGCTAAATTGCCTACCATGGCCTAAATGATCTACAAATATATACTGTATGTATATATATATAAAATATATATATATATATGTATAAAGTAACTACAGTAATATCTGACTCATGCCCTGCTTTTATAACTCATGCACCAGGAGGAGTGGGGTCTGTTGCCCTCAATGGAGGTCTTCTTAGATCACGGCCCCTTGTGTGCTGGGGTGGTAGTGCTTACTTTTGATGAGCCCCTGACACACACACACACACACACATGTGTGTAAGTCATTTAAAATCTGAAGTGCAAAATAAAAAAATAAAGATAAAAAATAAAGTCTTGGCCAGAGAATTAAGAATTGTGATCAGTTATTTTGATACCTTGAGGAACAATGATAGCTAAGGATGACATTAATGAAGGGCTGCCATATACCAGAAAATGTTTCAGTTGTTCCTTGTAGGGTGAACATATTTTTTTATAATTATAAGTAGGAAAGGGATAGAGTGGTAGAGCTGAGTAGAATAAGGGGCCAATCTAGTAGCACTGCAAAAGCTATTATGGTAAGAGTGCTCCATTTGGCTATCACACCAATTGTACTATTAGAGATTTGGGATTTTTGATTATCCCAATGAGGCTTGTTAAGTAAGTAATAATGGTTGCTGAGAAAGACTCCAGCTGAAGTTTTGTTTGCTTTAGCATTTTTCAAATCCTTTAAAGACTTTAAACAATATTTGAAGTTCACCTCAATTGCCCTGAAAGAGGGTGTATTGTTGAACCACTTTTATTTATGAAAATGAATTTTACCCATAATAATTGATACATATTTATCCATCCATCATCCAACCTGCTATATCCTAACTACAAGGTCTGCCGGAGCCAATCCCAGCCAACACATCACGCAAGGCAGGAAACAAACCCCGGGCAGGGCGGCAGCCCACCGCAGGGCACACACACACCCAGCACACACTAGGGACAATTTAGAATCACCAAGGCACCTAACCTGCATGTCTTTGGACTGTGGGAGGAAACCAGAGTACCCGGAGGAAACCCACGAAGACACGGGGAAAACATGCAAACTCCACGCAGGGAGGACCCAGGAAGCGAACCCGGGTCTCCTTACTGCAAGGCAGCAGTGCTACCACTGCACCACCATGCTGCTGATACATATTTACTAAGTAAATATTATTTTATCATGTTTTCACTTACAAAATACAAAAAAATGTCAAAATTCTATTCTTAAGTGCTTACGAACAAAACTTTTCAAATCAGACCAAAACAATTTTGAAAACATCCAGCAAGCAAACACATACACCAAAGATTCCCTTTCAGCCGTACACAGTCATTCTGATTGTGTTTAAACTTAGATAGATAGATAGATAGATAGATAGATAGATAGATAGATAGATAGATAGATAGATAGATAGATAGATAGATAGATAGATAGATAGATAGATAGATAGATAGATAGATAGATAGATAGATAGATAGATAGTGTTTAAAATTAAACATCAACAGGATGATGCAACCACTTCTAGGCAGTAACGTAGACAAATTCAGTCAGTTTTTCAAGGTCTCGATCACACTTACCCTGCATTAAATAGAAAGTACTAACTTAACTGGATACAATTTATTAACATTGTTAAATAATATCTCTTTAGTCTTATTTTCAAAAAATGCCTGTATTGTATATATGTATTGTATTATATAATGTATGTATTGTATATATTTCATTATATACAAAACAGGAACTACCCAAATAATTTTCAATTTATATCATCAAAATTTCCATTCCAAAAAGATATACAAGGAGGGATGGAATGGGTTTATGATTATTCCTTATATTAATGAAATATTTTGACATTTCTTACCCTAGATTTCCACACCACCCAGAACATTATCATTTCTAACTTAGAACTATGCTATGGACTGCAACTGCTCAAATGTCCATACCTATTTATTATAGTGAAAGTTCTTTGAAAAGCACTATATAAATGTAATGAATTATTATTATTATTAATGTTATTATTATATTTGGAAGTGCTCCATGCAAACGCAGCTTGTTTGAGAACTGTTCATCATAAGCTATTTAAAATATTTTACTAATGGCTGGCAGTTTTACATCTAATAAAGATAGTCTTTTTGTCCTACATACTACTCCTTTATGATAATTTAATTTGATTTTTCTTTTTTATCACACTTGGAGTGTGCTATAATTGTCCAATAGTTATATGCAGAATCACCAGAGATCAGTGATAACCAGTCCTCCTGAGTGTTTTGGACTTTCATGAGCAGCCAATTATAAGCCATTTTCCTTTAAAACAGAACCAGGTCAAGAAGAAGCAAAAATTTGCAAATGTAAAAGTGCAGAACTATTCAAGAAGAAGAACGTGACAGAAGCAGATGTTCAATGTAAATATGGCATTTGTTCCGGGAGCAAGTGCTCCCAATTTAGTTCTCATTTGATAATTTTTGTTGTTGTCATGAGCCATGTCTCTGCACTTCCTCCTAGAGTAAAATATCTGAAATTATGAAGTTAACATATCTGTCACTGACCACCAAGTTTGTCACTAGACTGAAACCCTACACCTGTGTTTACTTTTTGAGAGATATTATAATGGAAAATATCTCAGATTAGTGCTACATAAAGTATTTTTTGGAATAAAAATTATCAGAAAATTGTAAAGTATCTTCACACATAAACGCTTTGTAATAAATTGTAATAAACTAATGAATAATAGCTCAAGATTTAGGAAAACTGTTTTATTCTCCATGTGCCATAATTATGTCACGAAGGCCATAAATCATCTAACAGCAAGGAAATGGAAAAAAAGCTGCCAAAGAATTTTTCTGTTTAATTTTTTCTAAGGTTATCCTTGTTAGCCTTCATGTTTCTTTTTGCTTTTTAATTCATTTTTATTTTTACTTTAAGATGAATGAAGGAGACAGAGGTAAATTAATTACTGAAAAATTTCACATGAAAGAAATTTTGTCTGATATGGTTCTTAAATCACCATTGAGGAAAGTGGGCTGCTTGCTATAGTCCATGCGTCCCACCTTCTAGTCTAGCCAGCCTTTAATTTCGAAACATTGTAAGAACCAACCCCCCACTACATTCTTCAGAGGAGATGGACTTACTTTAAGTTAATTTCACTTCGGTAATGTTATTTATTTTTTCTGGACCTTCTTGATTTAGTGTTCCCTCTCAAACATTTCTGAAGGAAGGTGGGTGTCTGATACAATTAGTTTACCATCACTTGTATTAAATCTACAAGAATCATTTTGTCATTGTCTTCACCCTCCCCAGTTTTTGGTCAAAGCAAATGAACAAGCGATAGTGAGGCTTATGTAAGCCTAAAAGTTTAACATAAAATTTAAAACATGTAGACTGCTTGGAGATTTAAGTTTTTTTCCCTTGGTTGAATGTATGTTTATAGCTATGAGCTCATTTTCTGTTGCCTTCTTGCTAGTGCTCAGTTGACTACTTTATTTTGCATATACACCCTTGGGCCACCTTGGGCAAAGAAGACCAAGAAAGCAAATTTGTTCAAAGTATTGCAACGCAGACATTGCTTAAAGTTATATCTGAAGGATGCAGGGAGACATCGATTGTGTAATTTAGATAGTTGATGCATTTGGAGTAGATTTCAAAAGATAACATAAAGTAACATTTTCAGATGTATTCGATCCAATTCAGAGATTCAGGGAGATAGAGCTTAATTCATTATGTTTAAACTGTATCTGTGTCCGATTATCAAAGCTACTGCTCTAGCTACTAAATGGTTTGAAATATTTTCGTTTTTTAACCCATACTACATGAAAGGTGCCATATAAAATAAATTGAAATCTCTTTGCTTTTAGTTCTTAGCTCTGCAGCTTTTCATATGGAGAGTCGTAACTTAAAATTGTACGTCTGTTTGTTGATCGTGTGATTTTTTTTTTTTATGATAAGGTGGAATAAATAGGACAAAATGAGAAAAAGGATCAGGAGAAGAGACCAAACAGGGACTGAATCTGGGAGTTAAATATTTCAAAACACCAAAACCATAAGACATGAAGCAAATTTCAGAGATAAAAAGGAGAGCCAAAGAACAAAAAAAAAAAAAGAATTTTGAACTGCAAGAAGCAAGGTTAATATACACAACCTCGGACAGAGACATGTCCTAAATAAAAATCTTTTATCCCATTGCCTTTATGGCATAACACAAACAAGTGGATGCACCAGTAAGAAAACACAATGTCTAAATTGGAGAGTTAAAGTAGAAATTCACATATTGTTACATACAGTCTTAATTAGAAAATAACTTCTTAGAGGAATTCATTGAACATAAAAAAATCCAATAAGAGTGCACAAATCCCAGCAATAATTTCATAAAAAGGCTGAAATAAATTAAAGAAAATACACCAATATAAGATGTTCATGCATTTCTACTCCAGTTTAGTCCCAAATCCCTGTTAGGGCTTCTTATCTTTTAAGTTAATGTTAATTGTAAATTTACCTTAGCTTTTGCTTAATTTGGATTGTAGTACCAGTGTTGTTGCACCGTGTTAGCCATTATGGATGTAATGAGAAGTCAAGCAAAATGACACCTTTTATTTGCTAACTAAAAAGATTACAATATGCAAGCTTTCGAGGCAACATCTTTCCTGAAGATATTGTAATAGTGCATCCTTAATTTGGATTGAATGTAGCTTTCACATAGATAATAGAAGATTCCATTTTACCCCATAAGCTGACACATTAATGGAATGATCTTAATATTACAATACAATACAATACAATACAGTTTATTTTTGTATAGCCCAAAATCACACAGGAAGTGCCGCAATGGGCTTTAACAGGCCCTGCCTCTTGACAGCCCCCCAGCCTTGACTCTCTAAGAAGACAAGGAAAAACTCCCAAAAAATCCTAGTAGGGAAAAATGGAAGAAACCTTAGGAAAGGCAGTTCAAAGAGAGACCCCTTTCCAGGTAGATTGGGCGTGCAGTGGGTGTCAAAAGAAGGGGGTCAATACAATACAATACAGTACAGTACACAGTACACAGAACTCTATTCAGCTCTATCTCTGAGTGACAACAGAATGATCTTGGATTGTAGTTAGAAACGTGAACTGTTAAACAGAAAGGCATTAGGCGCATGTATTTTTCTGTCCATATGTACAGTACATATGCCAAATGTAGGTCTAGTGTATGTTATAACATACATAAACTTAAAGAACTTTAATCCTTTAGAAACAACATTGACAAAAAGATCTTTTCTTTTTTTGTACATATTATCAACATTCTTCCTTATTTTTTGAGTGAAGTGTTTGCTTTGAACTTTCACTGCTTTTACTAAAACATTTTTTTTATACACGTCATAATAACCGCTTCAAAGACTTTCAGGTAGCTGCATTTGAACTATTTCCAAACCCTTGACAAACACAGCTACAGGAATTATTATTGACCTCAGATTGGTCCTGTGGATATGGGTTTATGGGAGTGGGTAGTATAGTGGACTAGCACTCAGTCTAGGGATGGTTTCTGCTTTCAATCATGCCTTCTGGTTTACCTGTAATCCTGCATTGGATTGAGCAGGTTTGAGAATGTTATATTATGTTGCTTTTATGGGAATTTGACATTATAACATAACAACATAAAATAAATGCATTTTTTAGATAAAAATGTTTGTTTTATCCAGAGCACTGACCCCATCTCCCACCAGATGGCATTATTGTGCAAAGATTAAATTAGTAAACTTCCCTCAATAATTTACATACTGGTAAAATGTTTTAGCAAACTCAGCTTTCCATGATTTGTTCACTGCAATTTTATTATCTAGGAAAATATTTGTTTTTGGAGTATGTGAAATTTTCTTTGTGCCTGGGCTGCTAGCCTGTTTCTGGGTTGCTTGGGATGGTTCTTTAACACTACAGTGTTCTCAGTGTGCCTCTTCTCATGTACAGTATGTGCATAAGTAGCCTGAACCTTTCAGTTCTGACTTAGGGACTGAAGGCTGGAGTCCTTTTAAAGTGACTTTGGTGGCACAATTTAAAAGGGTGAGTGAACTTGTACATATCACCATTTTGGAGTAGTAGTCATCATTATGATTTAGCAGTTACCCAATTAAACAAAAACTAGAAATTTATGAATATTATTTTTCATTTCTACTTTTGATGGGGAGTATTTGATGTATATACTTTTTGCTGCTTAAAACTGTATGATAATGCACTTATAGATCTTCTTTTTGTGTAATTTTTAAAGCATTATTTAGCTGATATTTTATCATCACTGGTACTGGTAGCTTAATACTTTGTGCAGCACAGGGTTTCCCAATTACTTCCTCAAGTTACAGTTACTGAAGGCCATCTCTTTCATCAGCCACCCTTCAACGCCTCTGCCACTTCACCAGTTTTCCACAAATCCTTCCATACTGCCCCATCTGTTTATACCTCCTGCCTCCACATTCACACTGCTGACTCTGCTTCACACCACTCACTCAGAGTCAAGGGTAACATAACATGCTTCGACTTTCCCTAACTCTGTGAGTCAATACAAGCCAGGATGCTTCCCAAGGCTTTTCAGCAGTTGATGGATTTAATCAGAGGAGCAGGTCTCATAATCCCTGCTCTTTATAAGTTCTAGATCATCTGTCTCTCTCTGTCAATCACACACACACACTGCATGCCTTCTCCTTTCTGATAGCACCTCTCTCCCATACTCACAGGCTCCACCAGAATTTTCACACCAAAACACCATGGTTTTATCAAGATTTAAGGTCATACACAGTGAATGTGATTGCTGTACATTTAATATACACAAGAACAGTCTACATTTAACTTGTGATAGGAAAAGGAGTGATGAAAAAATTAAAGTCTAGAGGTGATATTTAGCTGACTTACTAATTCTAGTTACAGAACTCAACATACATTCAACATGAAGAAGATATGGCTTGTGAAATGGATGGAATCATCCAACATAGCAATAAAAAGAATATTCTGTGTTTTCGTCATATGCCAGGCCAATATATGACTTCCTCAGCTTGTTTTTATCATTGAAAAAATTCAGAATACATCATTTGACAAATATCTCCATTTCACATGTAAACAGATCTCTGACTCATAATGAAACCGATGTCATTGTAATCTATTTCAAAATTTGTCTTACTTTCTAACTGGCCTTAATATGGAAGGCTGTCTAAATGTGTAAACTTCAGTATGAATTACTTTAAAAATGGGCCCTTATAACATGGTTTTAATTTCAAAATGAGAATTTCCTCATTTTGTTTCAGTTTAAAAGTAAACACAGTGCAAATCATAGAAGTACTTACATGGGTTATTGTAAGACAAGCACATTTAATTGCATATTAAAGTCAGTTTCAAGTGAGCCACAATGACATAAGTTTTACATTTATACTTAGAATTAATCTTTTCAAAGAGGGCCAAACAGGGTAGTTTTAAATGGATTTCCATGAGGCTAACCTTTGGAAGATGTCTAATAATAATAATCCTAATAATTATACATTTATTTTACAGTAATTCCTGGTGGAGTTGGTGGAATTGGTGGACTTGGTGGACTTGGTGGACTTGGTGGACTTGGTGGAATAGCTGGTACTGGAGGTTTATACAAGCCAGGCAAAGCAGGTACAGCTTCATTTGTTGACTTCAATGATTCCTGTTGTCATTTCCCTGTCATGCCCTTGCGCCACCGCAGGATATTTTTGCTCATTAATTCAAGCTTTCCAAAACATTTTAAATAGCATGATTGCTACACAGATCTCCCTTCTCTGACCAGTAGTGTTGCTGAATCAATAAATCTCCTGTATATTTGATATTTGATTTGTGACCAGATCAAATATACTAGGCCACGGCTTACAAAATAAAATAATTTTATTCCAGACTTAATTCTGATGCTTTAATCAATTTTAATACAGACTATTCAACAAATGGATAACAAGAAAAACAAAAGAATATTTTATTTAAGCTCAAAATTTAGTTTTTAAATATTGGATTTTTTTTTCTTAGTCTGATTGCATTTTTTATAAAATTGAAAACCATTTATGGTCATTTGTAAATGAAGTCCAAGCTCCTATCCTTCTCCACGAAAAGTCTCTGTCACTTTCTTGTAAAAGTCCTCCTTATTTTCCTTTAGTTTTAAAAGCCTTAATCTTACATTTTGGCAGTCAGTCAGAATAATAAAATAAAAATACACGGGCTACTGCAGTGCACTTGACTTTCTGATATCGCTAACATATTGGCGCCCAGAGCCTCTCCATAGAAGAACAGCAGCAACAAGCACCTGTTGGGCTCACATGCGCCCCCTTCGGAGCCGCACAGTAATGTCTGCCTCACCTTGTGCCTTTTCACTGTGGTTTTATGTCCCATCAGCAAGACTAGATATGTCACACACATTCGTTAAAGATATTAGCCAGACTGTGGAAAGTCAGGGTGTATAATAAACGTGTCTGCAAACATTATATTGGTGACATGCAGAGAGACAGCAACAGGCACATGCCAATTGCATGCATCAACCCAGTGTGTGAGGGACAGCGCAGTCCAAGGTGAGGTGAGGCTTGTCGTTTCTCCCCAGTATTTGAACAGGGGACTATAAAAATGATCGCAATTATTGGAATCATACAGAAAACAAATTTATAACACAGGCCAGTAGACAAATGTATTTTATGTTATCATTATTAGTTTTTTTACTTTTCATGAAGAGCCTCACCTGTTTCCTCTGACCGCACGTTCCAGTACTGAAGCGCAGTTCTGGTGCCTGAGAAGTGCTGGACTTCCACTAAGTACTGATCCAGCTGGCCCTGTACTTAAAACTCCGAGACTCTTTTCTTCTTCTCGTATGCTACATTTGCTTTTATGATCATCTGTACTATAAACAATCCCTCTGCACAACTGAACCAGATTGAACAAAAATACGATTGCTGTTTTTTTCTTTTTTACTCAATTTTTGGTTTTGTTTTAGTTTGTTCACATATCACTAATTTTTATTTAGTTTTAGTTTCTCTGTTTGTCTTAATTTCAATTCTCATTCTTGCAAAACGAAAAACAATATTTTTAGTTTTAGTTCTCATTTTCATTATGAAAATATCACTGGTTGGGAATTAATGTTTGTTTACACTGGCGCTTGCAATTTTAGGTATTGGCCAGGGATTTGGTGGACTCTATCCAGGAGGTGTTGGCACAGGGATTGGTGGCACAGGAGTTGGTGGCACTGGGATCGGTGGCACTGGAGCACTCGGTGGACTTAAACCCCCTAAAGTGGGTAAGAAGCTTTGAATATCATGAGGTTTCACAGTCTGTGAAGTGGCTGGGCTATGAGCTGCAGCAAATAAACTAATATGAGAACTGGAATCCCAGTATCTCTAATAAGAAGCTTATTGACTGTCATTGTACTCTTTTGGAAAGGGCAACTCAGTTTTAGTCCTGAAGGGCCACAGTGCTGGTAGACTGAGACTAAGTTCTTAAATCAGATGTTGTTCCCTGTTTTTAGTGAATTTCTGCAAGTATTACTGTAACTTCCCCTTGACTAATGTAACTGCTTTTCAGATGGATTTAAATTCTTCTGGAGTCTGTGTGTTGTTTTCTCCAAGAAATTTGGACAAGACCACAGTTTAATGCATTTTATTGTATCTGTTTTAAATAATGGCTCATTTTGTTAGTACTCTGATTTAAATTAAGTTATATCTGACAATGGCAGAAAAGGCTCTTCTACTAGTCACAGCAGTCCTGCAAAGCATTAGCTAATTCATTTTAGGTTTGTCAGTGCTTTCTCATTCACTTTAAAACATATAGAAGTAAAACAGTAGGTGAATGAAATTTACAAACAAAATGGTAAGTTACATCTGCATATCGAAAGACTGCATAACACAATAAAGCACATGTCTCTTATTTTCACTGCACATTATAAATGTAAAATGTTACATGTAGGAAGTAAGAACTTTAGATTTGCATACACAATGAGAGGTTGAATGGACCTCTTATGAGTAGGACCTTGGAGTTGTAGTGGACTCATCACTTTCAACATCCAGACAGTGTAAAGGCTAATGATAGGTTGTGTAGCACAATGTGTAGAGTACAAGACAAAGGAGGTTATGCGCAAGTTTTACAGCACACTGGTGAAGCCTCACTTGAAGTATTTCCTGCACTATTATTTACAACAAAAACAAAGCAGCAATACAGAATATACAGAGAAGAGTTAAACATTTGTATTTCAAGCAAAAATAATGAGAGGTGATTTAATTCTTTAAAATCATGAAGGAAATTAGTGTGGTGGATTCCAGCTGTTACTTTAAAACAAATTCTTCAACAAGTACATAGGGACACAGTTGGAAACTTGCTAAGAGTAGACTTCATTCAAATAATAGAAATGTTTTCTTCACACAAATAACCATAGGCACATGAAGTAAATTACTAAGTAGTGAGGTAGAGAGTAATACCTTAGGGATCTTCAAAACAGAATTTGATGTCATTTTGGAGATATGACTTGAACAGGATTGGCAAGCCTAATATTCCCAAATGTCCCTAAACCACCATTCTGTTCTAATGTTTTAAAAATGAAGCAGGCAAACCTGCCAAGGATGCTAGTCCATTTCAAAACACACTTGTATACACATATACATTCTTTCATAGACAGCCACTTTATATATGTCAATAAATTGAAAAAGGGCATCACAAATGGGAAATATCTGCAGAAAACACATGTGAGCATAGGAAAAATGTGCAGAGGATCAACACGATCTTTTGAGCCATGATGCAACAATAATACAGTAACTATTGTGCTGCCATGCCATCCATTTAAAAAACACACCCAGTTTACACAAGCAAACCTGCCACATTAGGCTCTTGACCCTCCAAATCACCTTGTATTAGATTAAGCGGATGGAGTCCCTTCCACAGTGAATGTCATCATTAGGTGTTTTATAAATTTGTCATATTTGTTTTTTTCATACATGTGGTGCCCTGACAGGTGGCATGACTTACTCAGGGTCAAACAGTGAGTCAGTGGTAGTAATGGCATTTGCAACTTTATGGTTTATAGTCCTCCTCTTCAGACATAAAGCTAAAATGCTTGCTGAACTCCAGATGGTGTTTTTCTAAGGTCACATCTGTTTCCTTCTTTCAGGCTTCTTGACCTTCACCTAATTAACACCATAGAATGCCAGTTAGATAACAGAGGACAGCATAAACATATTCACCCTTGTTCTGAATTTTCTTATTACAGCCTGGGCCACAAGGAGTTGTAATGCTGCAGATGCAGCCACTAAATATATTATTTTTCCTTTCTGTTCAATCTCCAAAAACATGTAAAGCTTATCAACTGGTTGGCTTACATCATAATTTTATTACAGAAACATGGGATTAAAGAGCAACAAAAAAAATCATAGAACTTTAATAAAGGTATAAAAGATGTACCCCTACTTTCAGAAACTTACCATAAGTTTTACTCCTCTGCATGTATCTCTGCAGTCAGTGAACTTGAAAGCTTTCACTAAATACATGTAATTTTTCTTTTACAGGGCAAGTGCCTGGTGTTGGTGTAGGAACAGGAGGACAGCCTGGCGTGTCCCCAGGTACTTAATTAAACCAATCATGTATGTGAAAAGGACATAGTGGGCTGTAAATCAGTTGTGTTTAGCTCTTGGAAGGCTATAATAACTTTTAGCTTTCTTTCTAGCGGAGTCTGCCATTTACTTCCATGCTACAGAAAATATCTCCTCCCATTACTGCTCTGGCATATGTATTCCAAACTAATTTATCTATACCCCTTTATTAAACCATTTACTCAACCTATTTAGCTAGATTTTAAGGTTGTGGGGAGTTAAACTCAATCACATCTATCAGGTGCAAGGCAAGAAACAGCAAACCATGTGACATCAGTTCAATGCAGTGCATGTTCTGTACACACCTTAATTTACTAACATAAGGCCAGCTTAGAATTTCCAATCAAACTAATATGTACATTTTTGTGATATATATGGTACCAATCTCTAGTCCCTGTGTAGATAGGTCTTAAACATGTTATAGCTTGTTTCTGGTCCCAAAGAGGCACCATGTTGAACATTTCTGGTTGCAGTCTAACTTCTGTGGGGGAATAGTGCAGTTGTGTTTAATTACTTCAGCAAAGTCTACTGTATTATGAGAGTTGTCAATGCAAAAGAATAGACTCCATAATACTTAAATATAAGATTAAAAAAGCTTGCCTATTGAGTGATTTATATAGGTAGAAGAGTGTAGCAGAAGGTAACATTAATTTTTCACCATGCTCTGAACTCATTTTGTGGATTTTTATCCAAACTTAAAATATCTTTGGTTGTGTTTACTGATTGCTACAAAATGATCCAATGAGTGGAATGTCCTGTCTTTTATACTGTGATGGCTTGCCATGCATCCTTTGCTGTTGAGATAGGTTTCAGCTCATTGTAGCTTATTAGTTGAAAAGATGGCTTTAGAAAAAGACTGGATGCATGTGTGTTTGTAACAACTCAGACTTATCTGTTTAAAGTAAGCTCATTTACAGGAAAGATTTCATGCCCTGCTGCTGTGAACTATAGTCCCCAAAATGACTCAAAATGCTTACTAGAGAAGATAAAACCCTCAAATCCCAGCTAGTCGCATAAAGGGCAAACATATAGAGTCTTTATAATTAAAGATTTATTTATTTATTTATTTTATATGCTCCATGGATCAAAAATAAGATCTGAGTTGCTTGAAAGAACAAGGCAATCCAGAGGCAAACAAGTCCCATTATGTAAATCCCAAGCATGGTCAAAAGACAGAGCACAGGGGTCAGAAATCCAGAAAAATCCATAATCAAAAAATAAGTAATTAAATACCAGATAACTCACCAACACCACTGCATTCAACAAACTGCAAGGGACAGTGAGTTTTCCTCATCCCTTATAGAGCTGAGTGCAGTCCCCTAATGTTGATGGGCAGGTGGCTGCATCAGTTGGGAAACTACCCATAAAACATATGGCACATAGAAAACAATACATAGACTTTGTAAAAAGGCGCTACATATGTGCCCGACCCAACACAGATTGGACACAGAAGCACACGTATAAAATAAATAAACTTTTATTTTCTTCAGCTGGAGGGCACGTCTTCCCCGTGTCCCCCAGCCACAACACAGTCCCAAAAGACAGACACACAAAAGCAAAGCACTCTTCCTCTGCACCACCACTCCTCCCAGGCAATCTCGTCCTCTTCCACCCGACTCTGGCCGCCGAATGGTGGTTGCTGGCTCCTTTTATTGGGCACCAGGTCCTGGTGCTTGATTGCTGACATTTGGCTACACTTCCGGGTGTGGTGAAATAAGTACCCAGAAGGGTCCAGCAGCTCCTGCTGAAGCACCCCCTGGCGGTGCCTGCAGAACCCAACAGTCTGCACAAAACTCCAACCCCCATGAAGCCCTAGGGGAGTCCAAGGCACCATTGCAACCCAGCGAGGCTGTCATCTAGCATCCAGGGGGAGATGTTGTGTTTCCCATGCTTGCTCCCCTGGTACATATGCAGCAGGGGCGTCCCGGCCGGGCATGGTCCCCGGCCATCCGTCATAGAACCCAAATGATCAAAACTGTTAACATGAACAATGAACAAAACGAGGCATACATGACAAATTTGAACTCCAGCCAGGTAACATCTACACTACACTGGCATCCCATCCAAGACTGTTTCCTGCATTGTGCCAGTTGCTTCCATTATAGGCTCTGGTTCTCCTGAGTTTCTGATTTGGATTAAGCAGAGCTGAAAATGTTATGTTCTGTAGAATTTCAGTTGCTAACTTTTTGTCTACAAATTGCATGTCTGCTATAGTGTTCTTGCATACACTGTGACTGGTAGAAAATGAGAGAAAGAAAAGAAGGGGAGATTACTTGACTCTGTACATTAGGTGCCAAAGGAAGGATTGAAGAAGTGTATGCCTTCTCTGATAGACAAATAGAAATTCCAAATTACCTAAAACATTTTGAAGAGGTTAACAGAACTAGACCCATTGGGCACACCACCGAAATAGTGTTCAAACTGCAAGCATCCTAATTTCAAGATAGCACTACAGGGAAGGGCTAGGCAGCATATAGTTCATTTTCTAATTATTCCTGGAAAGTCATATTCAGATAGGCTCCAGAAGTTAATTCACTTTAGTCTTGTGCAAAAGAGGCTATTCGGGAACCTAATTCTGATTTTCAAAATTCTCAAAGGTACTGGTAAAGTGGATCCAACAAAATTCTCTGAACTAATTAGCGAATCACATATTCGAGAACATGAGTGGAAATTAATGGGAAGTGCATTTAAGACTGAATCCAGGAAGCACTTCTCCACACAAAGAGTTTTGGGAATTTGGAAGAAATTACCAAATCATGTGCTTGAAGCAGAGATCATAACATTTTCATCTGGAATAAGATATTCGGACAATTTAGCTCTTAGTAAACCACATAAGCTTGATGAACTGAATGGTGTTCTGCTTACTTGTAAGACTTCTTATATTCTTATTCTGTCCATTATATTGTTTCTACCCCAGGATCTGTAATTCCACAGACAGGAGTCCGACCAGGAGTTGGGGCCAAACCAGGAAAAATACCAGGTAGGATGATCTTAGTATTTCTTTGAATGCCTGTCATCATTGAGTAGAGCATGAGAAGGTATTGCAGTTTGTGTAATTGTCCACAAAGGCATATTAAACTTCAGTAATGTATTTCCATATTGTTAAGCAGTGTAATAATTAATGTAATTAATAATTTAGAAAGGAAAGCCACCTATTCTTTTTTACGAGTCTCTTGGTGTGACAGTATCTCCCTTCTGTCAATTGTGATTTCAATAAGGAATGCAATATTTTGAGTCTGCATGAGTTCCTATACAATAGGATATTGAAATTTTATATCTTAAATTGGATTTTTCAGGTCAAATTATGTATTATTGTCTCCCCTTTTTAACCAATAATGTAATTGTTTGAATAGTGGGAAAGAACATATTTCCTTTGGTGCTTGTTTATGAAGTTGCTGAGTAGTCTCTTTTCAGCATTCCTACTGAGGGGCTGGCAGCATTCCTTCTTAGTGAGTAGTGAAGTGGCAGAAGAATGTTTTGAACTAGCTTATTGTTCAGCTACAGGAGAAAACAATATTCATCTTTATTTTCTTGTCAAAAGTATCTTTACATTATGGCAACAGGATGATATTTTATCATTAGCTATATTATTCAGAAAGCTATCTGGTTCTGTATTTTGTATAATGCTATTTCTACTTTTTTCCTGGCACAGGTGTTGGCATCCCTGGCCTCTATCCTGGAGGCATCATTCCTGGGGGCCCAGGTAGGGATACTTTACAAAGCAGTCTTACTTTTTTAGTCTTTTAAAAGTCCCCTTTTTCATGTAAACCTATCACACTTTATGATTTTTTCCAGAGATTTTTAGTAACAGACTTCATTTACATAATCTTGGTCTGTCAAAGTGTGCTCCCATGACTATCACTTCTATAGTTTGATATTCCAAGTAACTCAGTCCAACCAGTCTGTGACATGTACCAATCTGTCATAGTTAAGTCATAGGGTGGGCTCTGTGTGTTAGTGCTCATCTGAGCACAATGTATATAATACAACTATGAGGAATAAGGAATGCAGGTGTTCTGGGCATCTCTTACAAACTCTTACAAAAGAAAAGTTATCAGTATCATGTCACTTGTTATATACAGTATACCATTGTTTTAGATTAGAAAAAAGATGAAAAAAGGCCAGGGCTGCAGCTGAATTCGCCACATCTCTAAAGCCTTTGTACAGCACTGGCATTAACAAATAGCTCATTATTGGCTGTCAGAAAGGTACAGGTTCATAATACTTTGGAAGGTCATGTAATTTGCAGTCTCCTACAATTTCTAATTATGTAATCTGCCATCCTTTGGCGACAACTTCAGCAACTGTAGTCATTAAGTTTATCATTCCCTCCAAATTTAAGTCATGCATTTTGCCACCTAAACAGTGAAGATTTTCTTTGTTTCAAAGTGTCACTGTCACATCTCTACTGTTAAAGGGTACAGACATATCTTTTTCCTCTACATCACAGATATTACTACTTATATTTTTAATATAGGTGTTGCACATCAAGGAACTGGAGTTGTACCTGGGGTTCCTACTGGAACTGGAGTCAAGCCGAAACCAGGTAATCTAAAGTCATCTTGCACTAGAGCCATTAGTGCTAGAGCCTAAGTTGGAGCACAGATGTAGTGCCGCAACTATGACAAAAGGTTATGAAGAATAGCAGAACAGAGGCATGGATTCTATAGGAATGGTTGAAATGGAGCATAGTGTGGGGCATAGCAGTAGTATCAGAGATGCAGCTCAACATAGGAAGAAATTTTAATATTGAACAGCAGGAACTAGGCCATAGAAATAGTAAGTGTTCACAGAGTTAGCATACGTGTGAAAGCTATGGTATAATGTTTAAAGAATGTCTGAGCCAAAACACAGCATATACAGGAAACAGCTGTGTTAAAGCAACTGCAGCTTTTCTAGGGCACAACAGCATAATTTTAAGCATGCATGCAAGATAAGAATGCAAAAACCAGTAAACAGTCAGTCAGTCAGTCAGTCATTATCCAAACCGCTATATCCTAACACAGGCTCATGGGGGTTGCTGGAGCCAATCCCAGACAACACAGGGCGCAAGGCAGGAAACAAACCCCAGGCAGGGCGCCAGCCCACCACAGCCAGTAAACAGTGTCATGTGAAATGGAAGAGCAGGAAAATAACTGTTACATTTAGAGGCATGCCAAAGTTAGGGCACTAGTAGGAGTGACAGAGTGATAATGGGACATTATACTTGTGCAAGGGCCACAAGCAAGGCAAAGTATTTGCAGAATTTGTAGAGTTGAGGTCTGGTATCTGAAGATGTGGAGATGGAGTAACGCATTACTAGGCGTGCCAGACTTGAATGAGCACATGGTGAGCAAGAACTGCAGATGCACAGCACAGCATTGACCTAGGGGACAGTTGCTCGGGTCTCACATCTGCATGAGTGCCAGAGGATGATGTCATGTTAGTTAAGTCAGAGTCTGACTACATACAGTATGAACTGTAACGTTTGTTATGTTGAAATGTAAATCCTGGATAAATTGTAATAATTTTAAAATAATGTGTTTGTATCTGTTACTAGGTGCTGGAGGTCCATATTCAGTATTTGGTGGTATGTATTAACATTACAAATTACTTCATGTTAGCTAATTATTATGTACCACCTTAATTAATTACTGTATACCTCTTAAAATAATAAATGCAGCTCCCTAGGGCCCCCTGCTTTCAGTCTGCTCCAAGCATTCCAACATAATTCACTGTGTGCCTCTGCTTGATTTGTAAAATAAACATGTTTAAAGAAAAATATTTAGATGTCTGTGTTTTAGTAAGGTAAGCATTTAGAGATACACCTTTAGTAAAAGGAGTTGTTGGATGCTCACGTTCATTAAAATAAACACTAAGCACTATCCAAGATTGTGTGTTCAAAGTTATGAATGCAAAACAGTTACCAGGCTCTGTGCATGACTTGCAGATTTTAAGAAAGCTGCTGTAAGTTTCCAAACTCATATTCTCATTTCGACATCTACAGGATTTGGAGGTGGACAGCTGCCAGGAGTTCCCTTTGGATACCCCATCAAAGCGCCCAAGCAACAAGGTATGGCACACTCTGTTGGTCATGCCACATAGTTTTAGTAACACATTGTCATCTTGGAGCAGACAAGAAATAACTGTTTGAGGTTGGAGATGATCAGAGTCAAAATGAGATTTTACAGTTGTCAGCCAATATGAGATGGAATCAGAACAGCAAGTGCAGGAGCAACTGAAAGAATGGCTTGCATCTGCTGTTGTGAGTGTGAGCAGAAGTTCAGCTTAGCCATGAAAATGATCAGAAATCAGTTCAGCTTCAGAAGTATGGAATATTTTATGTGGTCTTTTTTACAGGTGGAAGAGTAGGGCACTACCAGGATTCAGGTTTGACAGTCTGAAGGGAATGCCCTTATCTGTGAATAGAGCTGTATAAATGAGCTGTCCATATTGTAATTAACAGAATTAAACACCCCTTTTAGTCTAAATGACTCAAAAGGACCCCCAGAATTCCATATAATTTGAACTGGATTTTACCAAACATGTGGTCTCAAAATTAGGGCAATCTGAATCCTTTTTGGGTGAAATTAGACTGTTATACTTGCAAACTCTCCCTGGGTGTATAGAGCAGGAGCTGGGATGACTATTAACAACACTTAATGTGAGGTTTAATGTGTCTTAATGTAATAATGTAAGATTTTCTGCACTTTGTATGTGAGCCTATCACACTTTTCAGTGAATGTAGGTTATTCATATGACATACTGTATGATAAACAAATACAGATAATATCTGGTAGACATAATTTCTCATCAAAAAGGGCATAGAGTCTTACTTCAATGTCATGCTTTTAATTCTCATTTTATTTTTATACCTCAGTTTACAGACCCTACCAGGCTCAGTATGGAATCAGGGACTACGGTTATGTTTTCCGGCCACAGGTCATGTATGGTGCGTCAGGGTCCATAAATATTGAAAGAAATAGGGTTCCCCACTATCATGTGAGGAGGGTTTGGCAGCCCTATATGCATATGCAAGAGTTACATCTTACCACCATACCAAAGGAAATGCTTACTCACTGTGTTTGCTTAGTCTTAGAAAGCTTGATAGACATCACATCCATTGCTTTGCCAGCTACAAGGCAAACAGGGATTGGTGTGTTGCCAGCAGGCTATAGAATTTTGGGACAAGTTGCCATCTCACACTTCCCTTTAAATTAATTGATTAATCATTGCATACATTCTCACTGTAACAATTTTGCTATTATTTTTTATCTGGAGCAGGAATCTGAAAAGACAGTCTAGCTGCAGATTAATGACAAAAATGAAAAATGATGAAACTTGCAGTGCTAGGTACAATTTCTGTATTCATGAGCATTATTGGTGGTGCATTTCTGGTTTCAGAGTAAATTTTGATTTCTCCTAGTTGGCTTTAATGCTATATTTTCTTTTTTGTTATAAAAAAGTTTGTCCATAATCGCTGCTTGATTATGTATGCTGCATGCTGATTTGTGTGTGAGTGGACCTTGAGATGTAGTGGCACACCATAAGGTTTGTCCATGTATTCCACCTGATGTTGCTGGGATTCGCACAGTACCCCAGTGAACATGTAGTGCCAAAATTGGTTTAAAAACAATGCAAGAATGACAGGATACGTAATAAAATGGCAAATTATTGAACAAAAGGAAGCATGGGTTGGGCCAAAGACAAACAGATCTTGCCACACTGCAAGACAAAGACAGGAGCGCCACTTTTATTTATTAAATGGATGTATTTTTCTAGCTTATCCCGATGAGAGGCCTTTAACACAAAAGCCAGTGAGGCCTTCTAATTAGTGTCTGAGTATCATCTTCATGGTGGCCCAGTCCTGTACCAGGAGGTGATGGAATAATGGATATCAAGTTTTGTCTACCTAAACTAAGATCATTCAGTTATTAAGTAAGAGTTTAAACGAAAAGACCCTTCAGAGTTATCTGTCCCATATTTCTGCAACCTGTTTGTAACTGTAGTAGTGGGTGGCATTACTAATATGCTTTGGCTTTAGGGAAGGTAGAGAATTATTCTGGAATTCTGCTGAACAATCTTCAAAAACTCAAAAGGTGTTTAAAATGTAAGCAGAACCAAATTTAACAGGAGATGTCAACTTTTGGCCCTGACAGGAGTCCCTTGCCTAACATTTCAATCAGTTAATTAATCAAAATCCAATTACTTCATCAACCACCAGTACTCCTCTGATTCTAGCTCATGGACATAACAGTTCACATTTTCACTAACTACGGCATTTTTGTTAATCTCAGTTCATAATTCTATTAACCACTCAGCATCAGTAAGGATTGCTCATATTTTTACTGACCTTACTGTACTTCTTAGTTCACGTTTCTCCTAAACCCTAATACTCCTTTCAAACCCAGTTTATATTTTTATTGACCAGTTATATATTTTTCTAACCAATGATGCCACACTGATCACCCATACTCTTTTGACCACAGTTTCTTATTCCCAATTTTTTATTTTCCAAAGGTGATCCTCTGAATCAGTTTTATATTTTCATTGACAACTGTGACTTCAGTTGTCCCAGTTCACATTTCCAGTGACCAGTAAAATAGTGGAAAAATTCTGCACACCACAGAAGCTCCATTGACCTGACTGCATATTTGTATTCACCACTTGTATGTACCCCATGACCCTATTTCTCTGTCCCCTCGCCATTGGTACACTTCTGACTCCAGGTTAGTCACTGCTGTCTCAATGGTCCAGATTATTTTATTTTGTTTTACATTTTCACTGATTAATGGGGCTCCAACTGCTCTATTTCATATTTTTCACTTTTGAGTGGTGTCCAATTACATTGGTCCATTGATGGTTATATACAGATATCCCAATGATCTCACTGTGTTTTTCCAGTGTCAACATTATCTGACCACCATGCCTTTGGTGTTCCCGGTTCTTATTTTCACTAATCATTAATGCTCTTTTGATGATGTTCAGATTTTTACTGACCAGAGATGCTTCATTAAAGCCAGATCACGTTTGAAGTGACAACAAGTAGACATCTTTTCCCAGTTCAGATTTCCACTACTCCGTTTGCACTCCTTTGACCACCTGGCTCCACCACTGAATACCTGTGCTCTGCTGTCCACATACCATTTTATCTTTGACCACTGTAGTATACATAAATCCCAGTCCAAACATCGCTCAATAATTTCAATAAACATTCCCACTCACTATTAAAGTTCAATGAACAGTAGTCCAATTGTGACTCACCATACCTAATTCCATTTGCCAATGTACCTCGTATGTAGAGGATATAGCATAAGCACATCAGAGAAGATTCTCAAAAGTCAAAGGTTGCTTTACTGACAAGCAAAGGACTATGGGAGTGCCACCAAGCAGAAACTGAGCAAGTTGTTGGCAAGTGATTGTGAAATGACCTAAGTTCTCAGCTCTCACATACCCCTTTACATTAACTGATTTATCAGTGCATAGATGTAGTATGTACTGATAAAGATATAGTTGTAGATGTAGTTACTAACAGTATGCCAGCTTACCGTATATGGGATTTTTTTCACCAAAATGTGGACATGTTCAGGTGGTGAAATATTGTGAGTTTCTTTATTTGAATTGGTGGTTCCAAAGATTCTGTCAATCAAATGAAAATTTGAAGAAAGTGATTCTGGATGCTTACAAATGCACCTTTACTTCCTGCAGGAGTCTTCGGTGGCCCATATGGTGGACAATACCCATTTGGTAAGCAGGATGTGGTATTCTATGGGGCCTTGATGTGGGAGAGCTTTGCATGAAGGGGATGGAAACTTAGAATTAATCTGGGAAGTTCTGTTTGCTTCCATTATTACTTTCCTAGAAGTAAAGCTTTCCGCTATGTTACTTTGAATTTATGTTTTGTGCAGGTTATGGTGGCCTTGGAGCTGGAGGAAAACCTGGGTATCCCACTGCTACAGGTGGGAAGAATATTTTTATTTTACTCTACTAAAATTAATTTAGGTATATATGGAGAAACACAGGGATGAAATGCAGCTCTTCAGTCACATCAGTAAGAATTGTCACAAACTTTAGACTTCTCTGATCTTTCATTTAACTTTACTATTTCATGCTGATTGAAGTTAGAATGCCACTTTATTTTTCTCTCTCTTTTTTCTTCTAGAGGAAGTGTGGCCTTGTGACTAGGCTTTAGGCTGTGCAGTGCTTGTTCAGTCCTATTTAGTAATTCAGTCTGTGACTTACAAAAGCTCAAGCTGTTTTGAGAATAGGAACCAACTAATGACTAGACTGAAGCTGCTCCAACCAGAGCATGAAAATAAAATTGAGCTTTCAGTCTCCGTGTTCATCAACAGTGGAAAACAAGAGACAGCACAAGTTTTCCCTTTTTAGCTATGAGTTTAGCTCATATTGAAAGATGCTATAAAGTTTGTTTTTGTGTGCCCACTTGTTTGCTTAAGCTAATGTTTATATGCTTATCTTGCAGTGCGATATCACCTTTAATTTTTTTCAATAGAGCTCTATGATCCCCCGAAACGTTTTTGTCAGTAGAAACAGCAAATACATATACCGTACTGTATACTGTATTACTGGTGTTGTGCTACCACCTGCTGGTCTAATGTATTGTTGGTTTGTAGGTGTTGGACTTCAAGCAGCTGCGGCAGCAGCGCAAGCTAAAGCAGCAGCAAAAGCTGCTAAATATGGTGAGCAGTGCATGCGTTTTACTATTTCTTTTTTTTTCTATCTTCTATTTTTTGTATATCATGGTGCAAAAATGGAATGCTTGGAGTACTTATGGCAAGACATAATCAGTCTAAAATAGTATGCACCAAGACAAGGGGTCAAGGGGTTAGCACTGCTGCCTCTTAATGCATAGTTTAATAGGGTTAAAGGATTATTATTTTCACATGTACAGAGTACAGTGAAATTCTCACCTGTACATGATGATCAACATGCATAACGTTGCACGTTCGGCCCTAATAATCACTATATCTACCTTACCTCACAACTTCCATCTTACTTTCCTTAAATAATTACCTTAACTAGTAACTTCTGTCTTCCTTACCTGAAGACAATAAGGTTTGAGAATATTATGTTATTATGCTTGTGCAGAGAGTGATCTTAGAAAGACAAACTGTATTATTAAAGCCCTCACACATTCTCCACAGTTACATTTCTTACTCTCCATGCTGAATAATGATAGAGGTTCATTGCACTCTCAACAATATGAACACCGACAGTTTTTATCCACAGCTCATAAAGTTACTATGCAGCCATTCATACTGACAAGTACTTGAATGTCTGTTGTGCAATATACTTTATATCATTGAATGTTGTTTTTAGATGTATAGTGCATGCGTTCATTGACTGTTGCTGGATTTATTACAGTGATCTGCCTATGGGAGACATGCAAGTAACAAGTTGACTATACTGTATACATGTGGCAGTAAACTTAAATTTCAACTTCCATTCACTGTCTTTTAAGTACTCTGGCTTCTTTCTTCATTTTGAAGAAGTCCATGTTAGGTTAATGAGCAGTTTCAAACTGCCCCATTGTGAAATTATGATGTACCCTGTCAGTTGGGATCCTATAGAAGCTGGTTCCTATGTTATGACAATTCTGGCAAAATAAAGGAAGAATATTAAGGGAAGGTCGCCTCAGAGCTCTACTGAAGACAGTCTATGTTTACGAAAACAGACATTTGTTGCTTTCTCTTGTGTCCTTGCTGCTGTCCAATTGCCTGACTGATGCAGTGGAGTCTCTGAGTGGTGAGCTCCCTGCTTAATACCAAAACAAAGAAAAATGAGATGTATTACAATAATTTCTAGATAATATTTCCAAATTTTAATAATTTTCAGGTCTCTACCCTGGAACTGGGGGCATTCCTGGTACCTTTCCTGGCACTGGAGGCATTCCTGGCACTGGAGGTATTCCTGGCACCTTTCCTGGCACTGGAGGCATTCCTGGCACCATCCCTGGAACTGGAGGTATCCCTGGTGTTTATCCTGGACAAGGTATTCAAATAATTAAGACACACAGTAAGTAACATTACAAAAGCAGAGACAGAAAATGTGAAATTCTATGAGGCACTGATGTCAAGACAAGAACCAACCCCAGGTGGGACACAAGACCCTTGCAGAGGGCACTTAACCAGATTTGCAAAGACAAAAGATATTGACCAGACTGAAATCTGAACACATATCCTAGGTGCTGTGAAACAATAGAGACTATGGTTTTGTTGACCAGGGGATGCTTGGTACAATAGACATTAATGCCTTTGGTTGGAAATATAATACAGTTACTGGTAACATCAGTAAGGGATTCTGCAAAATCTTCACGCTAGAGTTCTCTTTTCAAGGCTGTCTTGTCTTGTAAATGAGAAGGTAAACACAACTGGGGATACAGGAACTTAGTTTGTAGCATCCTTAACTAACAATATGTCGAGTGTTTTTGTTACTTGTTGGTCAGGCTGTTTATTGGGAGAAGTTTGTCAGGGATTTCTTTACGTTTAAACATCCTAAGAAAGAAATGTCAGACCACCTTTTGTCTCCCAATTTATATCCCACTCTTTTCTGTAACACAAACTTGAATGAAGTTATTCACTTAAACTGCTTGGATAGTTAAATCCAAACAGTAAAACATGATAAAAAATGTCTTTTCTGCTTAGGGAAAACCTTTCCTATTTCATTTGGAATTATTATCTAGATAAACACACCAGTATAATGAAATTTGTAATTATTAGAAAATATTTTTTAGCAAATCAGGCAATATGTGACATCCTGGCTGCCTTGTTTATTTCATTTGACTCAAAGGGACTTCACATGAGATACCATAGTCCAGAGTGTTCAAGTGTTGATTTGAGCTGAAATCATTTAGGTTTTTTTTTTTTAACTTTCTCAGGAATTCCTCAGATTGGTGCCAAGCCTCCTAAATATGGTATGAGACCCTTATTCCTTTGTTTTCTGAGAATACGCAAACCATTAATATATACACTATATACAATGAACCTTATTCCAAGCACACAACTATATATGTGTATGTGTATGTGTATGTGTGTGTATATATATATATATATATATATATATATATATATATATATATATATATACACCAGGGACATTCAAAAACTTTCCGCACTTTTATATTTTCGTTGGAAATGGTGAAGGCAGGAGAAGTAGTACTTTGGCATTAAAAAGTTGGTATGACTCTGGGAAAATTGCATCACAAATGAAGGTGGCTATTTAAAAAAGTGATGGAATTTGCTTTTGAAGTTCTTAATAAATAGAGTTAAAAAAAAGTGCGGAAACTTTTTTAACTTTCCTCATATATATATACTGTATATAATATATTTTATATATTATTTTGTATATTTTTTATTTATTTAGAACACGGATAGGTTAATGTCTTATTCACTGAGTCAGAAGGAATCTTCCATTTCTAAACTGAGAAGCATTATTATTTAACTATTTGACTAGAGTATGCCTTAGAGTGAAGGTGTAGGGAGAAGCTGCAATGTGTGTGAGTGTACAGAATGGTAGGAATGTTTGGACAGGTCAAGTAACGTTTATATTATTGATTCAAAAACTATAAACTTAATGTAGAACGTGACTTTTGATTCCTACAGGAGGTGGCTTAATCCCTGGAGCAGGAACAGGTGTTGTGCCAGGAGCAGGAACAGGTGTTATTCCCGGTGCAGGATTTGTGCCAGGAGCAGGCGTGCTTCCCGGAACAGGTGTTGTGCCAGGAGCAGGCATTGGAGCAGGAACAGGTGTTATTCCCGGTGCAGGATTTGTGCCAGGAGTAGGTGTGCTTCCCGGAACAGGTGTTGTGCCAGGAGCAGGCATTGGAGCAGGAACAGGTGTTCCTGGAAAAGGAATTGTGCCAGGAGCAGGCATACTTCCCGGAACAGGTGTTGTGCCAGGAGCGGGCATTGGGACAGGAGTAGGTGTTCCTGGAAAAGGAATTGTGCCAGGAGCAGGCGTACTTCCCGGGGCAGGAACTGTACCAGGAACAAGTTTACTTCCCGTGGGAGGAATTGTACCAGGAACCGGTGTACTTCCCGGGACAGTAGTTGTGCCAGGAGCAGGCATTGGGACAGGAGCAGGAGTTCCAGGAAAAGGAATTGTGCCTGGAGCAGGTGTACTTCCCGGAACAGGAGTTGTGCCAGGACAAGGCGCTCCTGTGGTAACAGGAGCAGGTGGGAAACTAGCTTGCTTTCTATTTGAAAAACTACTTTAAATATTTTCATCATTAGAGAATATTTTTCCACAATTGTAAACCTGTTTAAGACAAAAGCCTTTATTTTATATTACACCATTTGTAACCCTGCAAGAGTTTAGAAATACAGAACAATAACATAGTTTTAGTTATATATTTTGCAGTTATAGAAAGGACAGGTGACTTGACCAAAGTCACACTGTGAGTTTAAAAACTAATGTATCAGCCACTGGGTCATACTTTTCTGTCCAACAGAAGAAATTCCTTCTGTGTTAAGAACACTCCGACAAACCCCAAGACTGGTTTTAAAATACTTGGTGAGTATCTCAGTCTAAATTTGAACACCATGCCAGTCTAGTTTGGATTCAAAATTAATGAAGACTCTGATTTACTCTATGAGAGTCTTAAAATATATTTCAAGCATGCTTAAAATCATCAAACACTTTGTTATACACAGGATCCCAATATAAAACACTGAGTCATTCTCTCTGGATTGCAACACCACACTCACAAACCAGTTTAGCATGCTTTATCTGAACTCTAGACAGAGATAAAATAATATGCTATTCTAGTGGTGTAGTTTCATTACATTCTGTAGAGTAGAATGACCACCTCTTTTTTTCTACATGTGACTTTGGTTCTAAAGTAGACTGTCTTCTCCTTTGTTTGTCTCCCCAGGAACCCCAACTGGAGTGGGCCAGATCCCAGGTACTGAATGTTTCTTACTTTTACTCTTTAATGGGTTCTATGGGTCCTTGTTAGTCTTGAGCATAAAATTCAATCTGCATTCACTAGGAAATTGGGAAAAAGACTTAGAGGGGCATTTCATTTTTTTTTTGATAATGTTACAAGTAAACTTTGTCATTTTTCAGCAACTAAGAATTCTGTTTCTAACTAACCAGGCCTGCTGGCTAGTGGTGAACATGCAGTCATTTGTCTCATTTTCCTATGTATGTGGGGTTTAGTTGTATCTTCGTAACACAATGTATTTCATGTCCTTTTTTAATTTGTTTGCTAGAATGTCATGATAACTAAAGAGGAGGCACTCACATGAAAATGAGAGTTCCATTACACTTGCAACATTAAGGGTCTTCTTCTGCTTCCTAATATGTTGATGTGTTTAAGCAGCATTTCAAAGAGAGAACTGAAAAGCACCAAAGTTTACAAAAAATGTTGTTAAAAACATGAATTACTTTAGCAAACACCTCCCTGTTGTCTAATAGCTGTAAATATACAAGAACAGTCACTGTGACTCGTTTTTATATGAGTGTAAAATGTAGATACAAAACTGCATTCAAGACGCAGCTACAAAGGATAATAAGCACTGTGTATTTTATAAGCAGAGAACACAGTAAGAAATAAATGCACTTTCACAGACACATACTGTGCAATTTATAAGTACAGCATAAGCAATGGTCATATAGCAGAAAAGTATTAGCCTTGTGCGCAAAGTTACCTTCATATGTATGCATGTTTATTCTTAGAAACACACACACAAATGGTAAATTCAACATACAATATTTGCACGTGCATATATTCAGACTACTGCATATTGGTCTGGATTTTTGCTTCTCTTTATGTATGTGTATCATATTGTATATGTTTGTATTTAGAAATTTTAATTATTTTCATGTTTATTATTTGTGCACAGCCTGCATATACAAATTTTGCTGTACAGAAGTAATTCATTAAATATATATAAAGCAGAGAGTTATACATACAGCTACACAGGGCTGTCTTGGTCATGTTATTTGTACACTGTTACAAATGTAGTGTTTGATCTGTGAACACATAACCAGCAATTTCAGAAGAAAAAGAACCCGTAAAACATGCATAATGAAGCAAAATTGCTATTGTGATAAATTAATCACATTTACACTACATAATTTGAGCTAAATCAGCATCTAAGGGAAAACATAGTTAAAGAAATATTTTAAAAAGCTGTACTGATCGATATTGTAATGTATATTTAGTAATGGAAAACAAATGCTGGACTAAAACACATACAGAAGCTAAACTCCCATGTTAATTAACAAAATGCATTTACATTGTAATTTCTGATGTGGTTCAGTTTAATACTCTGTAGTGTAAAAGCTCTAATGATCTTTCTCACAGTGTAGTACATATTAAGATTAGTCCCATGCTGTAGTATTTGTTCACTGTCGAATGAGACTGTAAACACAAAACACGTTCTCATCTTGTCAGCGTGGGTTTGTCTTCTGGGTGTTTTGATTTTCTTCCCACATTGCAAAGATATATAGACTAGGTTGAGGGGTAATTCTAAATAGGCTGAGGTGAGGATATATGTTTGAGAGGATTACATTTAGGACTTGTTCTTGCCTTTGTACTTAAATATCTATAGGCCCCTCACTTAACCCTGTTTTGGGTTAAGTGGATTCAAGTAATGAGCAGATTAAACTGCAAGGAATAAAATGTCAATTTCACTTTGAAAAGGCACAAACACAATTTTTTTACTATATGCCACATATGAAACAACAGTCACACAAACCAATGGGATCAACAAATAAAATATTAAAAAGGAAGTTTCACTGTGATCACTAAAATAAAAGTGTTTGGAGCCTACTAAGTGCTGAAAGTGATTAGTGTGGAAATGATTAAGATTATTGGTCTAAAATCAGCTTTTCTGAGTCATAACCTGTAGACCTGGCCCCATCATACTGTAAATGCATTTATTGCTTCCTGTAAAAGAGCTTTTTTTAATTGCTCAGTCACAAAATATCTAACATTGCTCTCTGGTAGATGTTGGAATTGCTCTGATTCCACATCATGGCATTAAATCATCAGTTGGTTACATTTACTGATAACATTTCCATTAAGCACCCATTTACTGCACCTCCACAGATGCCCAGTGGTCTGTCTTTGACCATTTCGCTATGTTGTCTTGATTTGTGCATTGAATCAAAAAGGTTCAATTGGGTCATCACCTAAGAGGATTTGATCTTGTCATGAAGTTTTGCAAGATTTTCCTTTCAGCATTTTAATATGAGAGGAGGGCTTTTTCACTTTCTTTTGAAAGTTTTTTTCCCAATGTTGGTTATATGCCTGAACTCTAACTCACACTGGTCATCACCGCAACCCTGAATCAGTAAACAATGATATGAAAAAATAAAGATGGATGATGTTGGTTATTTGTTCACACTACAAACAGTGAAACTTGAGAGACTATAAAAGTGTACTTCCTGCCACAAATTGACATGCATTTTCAAATGCCAGTAAGCATGTTCATAAATACTGATACAGTGCATTAGCATTTATAAAAAGACTGATGCACAGAAAGACAGCAGAAAATAGAACCATACACATACTCACAGATGAACATGTACACACACATGTATGAAAAACTCATATACACAAACCTATGCACACTTAGTAAAAAAAATACACAGATGTATGTACAAGTATGTTAGTGAATATACATATACAAACACACGTATACAGGTATATATCAAAATTCACAGATATACAGTATACTGTTCATATTACTATGAAACACCCCCATTTACAGGCATGTGCCAGAACTATCCAAACACAGACAGTTTTGTATACTCAAGACACACTATCAAATATAGGAAAACACATTTTATATAAGACTCAAATTAATGTCTTGTCACACCATGTATTTTACAGCCAGGCGGCCAACAGTAGCACCTGGAGGAACGCAAATGCCAGGTATAGAATAAAAATGGAGGAGTGGTGTTTTGTCCTGAGATGGGGTCCGTCGAAGCATGACTGGGGAATGGCTCTGGCTGCAGTGGCTGCGCATTGCTCTTGGTGACTCTGTTGTGGCTGACTTGTTGTTAGAACTGCACAGTATCCAACATGAGTGCACCATAGATTCAAGGTGTTTTTTATAAGGCACCAGCTAGAACATGCAGTTCCATGTAATGGGCAGCAATTTACACCAAGTGATCATGAACAATCTCTTATCATAGTTATTTAGCTCTGGCATAGCCTGGGTCAAACAACAAGCACTTATTATATGTTGAAGGCAGGAGTCCTTTTGACATGTCTAAATGTATCAAAGTAAATTGCCTTTATCCAATCATGCCAGAGCTACTGTATAGTTTTTTTTGGTAAAGAACTTTAAAAAGATGTATCCACCATACTTCAAGCCAATAGACAGCCCTTTCAAGCACTTAAAGACTCTGTAGGAACTAACCTCATTGTCACCTATTTGGCTACTTGATCCTGACCAGGCTGGAGGTATCCTATCACATCTGCTAAGCTAAAAAAAAGCTTTACTGGGCTGTGTGGTGCGTTAAGACCCCATGATGTCAACGAGGCAAGCCTCATATTGTGTGAAGCTATGTCGTTTGTCTAAAAAATGAAGAAACATACATTTACATGTGACAGGGAGTTAGAATGAGTTGCTTGGTGGTATAAGCGAGTTCAGTCTATAATGGACATACTGTAGATCTGCCCTGTTTTTTAAGCCTGTTGATGTGCCACTTTTTGTGACTGCTGTGCTACTGTCTGTGATACTGCTGCCCCAAATGCTTGGGTCCGAGGATGCAGTCTCTGCATGAAGATTTAAGGTTGGGTACTGATGTTCAAAATGAGAGATGCCTGTGTCTAAGGTGACATTTCTGTAGATGTAATTGTCCAGTGCACTGTTACATGTTGCTCCATTGATTGAGATACATTGGAAACTCTGTGTCAGATGTAGCACTCCAGAGATCAAAAATCTCAGTCCTAGAGAGCCAAAAGTTGTAAGTTATTACTCCAACCAATATTCACATTAAGCATCAGTTCCTGCTCTCTGTCAAACAAGTTACTGTATTTGTCATCAGTTCTTTCATCCCACCTTGTCAAGCATTACAGATATTGTAGCTTTTGTTTTTCTCAGGGTGTCATTTAGTCAAAGTTTTCGCAAACCTTGCTCCTAGAGGTTTAACAGTACCTCCTGTGGGAAGGCTTAGTGGCCCTGCAGGGCTGAGATTAGAAACTCCTGCCTTAGTCAAACAGGAGGTCTCAAGTGCTGCTGTCTATGGTGCCATTTCATTGTATGCCCCTTCCTATGACCATCACACTTACTATAAATTCTGATCACAACAAATAAACCAATATCAAAGCCAGCACTGCAGTAGGATTGCCGGATGATTTTTGTATAGCTTTATATTACTTAGTGGTTTTCAGTTTTCTTCCTTCTAAAGTTCAAACATGACTTGTGTCATGTTTTGTTTTAAGGGACAGTGATTGGTCATACTGGTGTTGGTAAGTGTCTCCTCCTCCACCTCTCCTCAGTGTCTCTTCCTTGGGTTGGCTGCTCACTAGGCAGAAGGTCTGAGCAAGTAACTTGATGTGGTGGAACTTTTCAGTTGTACAGTAAACCTCACACTGCCTGGAAGTCATGTTCTGAGAACTACCTTGGTTGTGATTATGTTTCATTAGACTAGATTTACTCTTCCATGAATTTGCCAGTAATGAACTTTTGATGTAAATATATTTAAAGTGGAAGGAAAATAGAAAGAAAATTGCTGCAATAAATGTGATTTGGGTTTTGTTTCTTCAATATTTTTGTTCTATAAACCTTATTTTTTAAAGAACCTTATATAGTGCACACCACCCCATGGTGTTTGGTACAATTACATTTTTTTATAGTCGCCACATAGATAGATTAAGGGACTTGCTCAGGGCCACACAGATTACGCCAGCATCTTGTGCAGTTTATATTTCAGTGCCTTAAGAATTTGGCCCCACTGGAGCAAGTAGAGGCCATGTGAGCAGCCAAACCCATGAAACACCCAGTCCTGTCCAGTGGCCAGCCAGAGAGTCTGTGTTTTCCAGATGTTACTTTTATTATTTCTGGTGGTGTTATGGTTCACTGTTCATTTCTGCTAAATCTATCTAGAATCTTGTGCCTTAGCATGTAGCTCCCCTGTCTGCTTCTTTATGTTGTGTTGTGAAGTTTCACTGACCAAAGAAACATGCGTTTCCTCTGTTTGTGTGTTGTAACTTGTCAGAGTCAGATATTGATATTATTGTCTTACCTGCACTTGTCTGTTATGTTTCGGTACATGTTCAACTACAAACTGTGTAACTGCACCCAATCATATTCTGCCACAAGATGGCAGTAAAGTTCTTCATTAGCCTAGCTCAGGCAGCTCAGTATTTTATAGCTGTTTAATTCTTTTTGTTCTTTTGTACTTTTTAAAAAGTACTTCTAAGCATATACTGGAGATAAAGGAGAGTACCATTCTTTTTTCTAAGCTTGTCTTAATCTTAGAGAGTCACAGACAAACATTTTAAAATGGGCAGGTCACTTACTTAAAATTACTAATAAGCACTCATCCGTTGACCTGGTATCTTCATTTGAACCCTCAAAATAATCACATGTTGATAGAGTTGAAAAGTCAGAATCACACATTAAAAACAAAAATAGTCAAATGGTGCTGGGGTGGCAACATATGTTGACGTATGTGTCAAAGAAGAGTTGTGGTAGGAAAAAGGTTAAGGTTAAAAACAGTTGAGTTACAGGAAGTCAGAGAGAGAAGTGAATGAATAAATGCTGTGGGCAGGTGACTGATTCATAGTTCTCGCTTGCTTTGAATCTCACTGTCACTACTATGACACGGCCATTTCCATTACAGAACATGTAAATTGTGCAGGGGCCTTAAGGAAATGTACACCCTGACCTTTTTGGGAGTGGGGTCACAAAAAATCTGAAGGCTGTTGTGGTGCAGGGCAAATCTGAAAGAAACTACCATTTTCTAAAGTACATTTGTTTAGGTCCATTTTGGTTGGTGATAAAAACTCCTTTTTCTTCGTCTATGAGATTTAAATAGCTTTTTTATCACAGTCCTTATAATTTTGTTTCCTCACATCTTTTTTGTACAATAATCAACTGGTTTTCAGTAGAAGGCTAGTAATGTGCACTTCTGCAGACCTAACATGTTTGGTAGACATATTTACGTTCAGCTGGCTGGTCATCCTCTCCTAAAATAGACTGGAAATGTTATTTCTCCAATGGTTGTTTCTGTAACATTAATACTATCAGACAAATTGCAAAATATTGGTGATTATAAAAATTTAAAATTAAAAACTATAAATAAAGGTATATACATTCTGTCTCACATCCCCAAGCTCAGTTGGTATTTATTATGCAAGAAGCAACATTTTAATACCCACAATATTTCCGGCAGCTTAGTGGTCAATCATCTACATGCAGGTATCCATTTTCAGGAGTCATTTTCTAAATACAGGGACTATCCTTTCAACACTGCATGAAAGACTGGAAGCAACCCTGAAGAGCACTCTTGTTGATCAAAAAGCACACTGATTTACATTTACTCCTACAGGTCCAGTGTAGAGTTACCAGTTACCTCGGTATTAATGTCTTTGAAATAACATAAAATTCTTACACCCACTTAATCCAGGTCATAGCTGTGGTTTGCTGGAGCCTATCCTAGCAGTATCATGCACAGATTAGACTGGGACCAGTCCTGAGGAACCTGTTAGTCCATCACAAGACCCATTTACACATTTGGATACTTCACAACAATTTAGAATCAAGCATCAAGCTAACACATACATCTTTTGGGATGTGAGAGGAAAGCTGGAGTACTCATAGAGAAATTTTCTTTGAGAGGATGAGCAAACGCCACACAGACAACAACTAAGTGTGGGATTCAAACAAAGACACTGGATTGATAAGGCTGCAGCACATCCCATTGCACCAAAATGCCATCCTTTTGTACATTAGAATGCCTGAAGAAAAATCAATTCTCCAAATCAAAGTATTAACTACTGCATCACCACATCTAACTATGTTTTTAAATACTACTAACTCTACATTTGTGCTATTTAAAGATAAATACTATATTGACTCCATCATCTTAGACTTATTTATAGAATGGCACCCAAGTCATGATACTCAGATACAGTCATTCTGAACTGTGAAACGTATCATTTTATTTATTATGGCAGGCTCAGCATGCCTGGTGGTGCTCAGTCATCTGTAACTGGCTTTCTATACCTAAATATCTTCTTGGATAATATTTAGAATTGGCATCCTTCCCAAGCACCACCCAAGCCACCACAGTTAGATTTTGCTCACCTACATTAGAAAAACACAGACAATTGAGAGACTCAGAAGGAGAAAACCCTGGAAACCACAGTAGACAGGGAATACTCACACAGATTTTTGAAGAATGTGATTACTTTATATAGACATTTACCAGGTTGGGTATTGAACCAAGGTTTCCAGAGCTGTGAGGCAGTTTCCTGGTAAACATACTATACAATACAATTTATTTTTGTATAGCCCAAAATCACACAAGAAGTGCCGCAATGGGCTTTAACAGGCCCTGCCTCTTGACAGCCCCCCAGCTTTGACTCTCTAAGAAGACAAGGAAAAACTCCCCAAAAAAAAAACCTTGTAGGGAAAAATGGAAGAAACCTTGGGAAAGGCAGTTCAAAGAGAGACCCCTTTCCAGGTAGGTTGGGCATGCAGTGGGTGTCAAACGAAGGGGGTCAATACAATACAATACAATACACAGAATAGAACAAATCCTCAATACAGTATAAAAATAAAAAATTTAGAAGTACGGAGCAGAATTTAACAGTAGATGATATCACATAAGAAGATTTGGATATATTTAGAGTCCTGAAGACCTCATCCATCAAGCTGCCTCCCCCATTTGGTCATTCCATGGCTAAAACAGCGCTGGGCCAGCCAATCCAATGAAAGGACCCCTCCTTACGATTCCTGCGATCCTCCATCAGGGATGACTTTACCTTAGTTAGGCAAAACAACTTGACAGGTGGGCCGTGGCACCAAGTGCCACATTTGAGTACCGAGAAGAGAAACAGAATAGGTGAGGGTTAGTATCCAATTATAACTATCATGTTACTTATGTTTTAGTGCTAATGACTAACAACAGAGATGCAGTCTGTACAGTTAATCAGCAGCTCTAGTCAGGATATGCTAAACTGAAGTAGTGAGTTTTCAGCCGGGATTTAAAAGCTGAGACCGAAGGGGCATCTCTTATAGTAGCAGGCAGACCATTCCACAATTTAGGGGCCCTGTAACTAAAAGCTCGACCTCCCATTGTTATTTTATTAATCCTTGGAATCATAAGCTGACCGGCATCTTCAGATCTTAGTGTGCGCTCTGGTTTGTAAGTCATGATAAGTTCCGACATGGAACCAAAAGCCCTTTACAAAATGACAAAGTAAAAAACAAAGTATTCAACAATTGAAATTTAGTTCAATCTATTTTGAAACTAAGTCACATGGATAATACAAAGGCAGCTCTGAGAAAGGCACCCAGAAATGATTCCTTCTTCCTGCCTTTTTCATTCTAGGGTCATGAGACACTGGAGTCTATACCAGTACTAATGAGTACAATGTAAGAATGTCATGCTGACCATTTACAGGGCAGTCTCACCACAGTCACATATACAAGGCTAATTTAGAGTAAATTGTTTGAAATGTTAAGAAAAAGTACACTCCTAAAAGAAGCACTACATCAATATTAAGAATTTTCAAATAGCATACAGTACATACAGTGATGGGGCTTGAAACTGGACCCAAGTCCCTGGAGAAGTGTGAAGCCAGCAATAACCATTGTACCACTATACTTCTCCTGATACTAATCCATCCATTTTCCAACCCGCTGAATCCGAACACAGGGTCACGGGGGTCTGCTGGAGCCAATCCCAGCCAACACAGGGCACAAGGCAGGGAACCAATCCTGGGCAGGGTGCCAACCCACCGCAGGACACACACAAACACACCCACACACCAAGCACACACTAGGGCCAATTTAGAATCGCCAATCCACCTAACCTGCATGTCTTTGGACTGTGGGAGGAAACCGGAGCACCCAGAGGAAACCCACGCAGACACAGGGAGAACATGCAAACTCCATGCAGGGAGGACCCGGGAAGCGAACCCAGGTCCCCAGGTCTCCCAACTGCGAGGCAGCAGCGCTACCCACTGCGCCACCGTGCCGCCCTGATACTAATCCTTCTTGCAAAATTCCACAATGGCAGTGTGAAATGTGAAGATGCAATGAATGTTATTCACACACATATACATGCAGGATAATATTTGGCAAAAAGAAAAAATCTAATTGGCTATGCATGTGTCTTTAACAAGTGGCATAGCTAGAAATGTGATTTTATGGAGCCACTCATTCTGAAAACAATGTTTGTTAAAGGAAACCAGTAGAAACTGAGTGTTTTCAAAAGACAAGGTCTTTGTTCTGCAATGTTGCACCATGAACACACCCTACCACCCTGTGGAGTAGCATGGATATAGTATGTTTGCATAAAGCCAGGCTTATTCACACTAAGGAATATTTAACCCAGTCATGACTAATGTGTTGTACTTTGTGATTCAAACTTCCCCATACCTCAAGTAGAAATACAATCTTGTCTTCTTATATCCCTCAGCTATGTAATGTTCAGTGTGACTGTTCAAGCCCAAGAGCTGAAGGCCAAAATGTAATACTCATTCAGCTGGTGTCAAAACTCCCTGTCACAACATGACAAGCAATTTTAGAAAAAAATAGAAAGGAAGAGGTCCTCCCTGCGTGGAGTTTGCATGTTCTCCCCGTGTCTGCATGGGTTTCCTCCGGGTACTCCGGTTTCTTCCCACAGTCCAAAGACATGCAGGTTAGGTGCATTGGCGATTCTAAATTGTCCCTAGTGTATGCTTGGTGTGCTAGTGTGTGTGTGTGTGCGCCCTGTGGTGGGCTGGCGCCCTGCCCGGGGTTTGTTTCCTGCCTTGCGCCCTGTGTTGGCTGAGATTGGCTCCAGCAGACCCCCGTGACCCTGTAGTTAGGATATAGAGGGTTGGATAATGGATGGATGGATAGAAAGGAAGAAATCAATTGGACAGCCTATATTTGCCTAACTGTTCAATGTCATACTGGTATTCTTTCTCAATGTTCTCTAAATATTAATTTTGTGTCATTTGTGTATGTCTGTATGACTCCTAATTAGTAGTTTTGAATCAAATCAAGTTGACTAACATTAAAAACCTAGGAGTAAGATCTTTGTGTTTTTATCTTGCAGGTGGTACAGGTCAGCCAGTGGCAGGTAAGCATTTATGTTTTTATTCACAGCTGTGCCCGCTCAATCACCATCTGCATGCTCTGATGTTTTGTTTGTTTTTTGGGACACCTAAGCATTTCAATGGATATCTGTAAACTTAGGTACTGAAAGCTTGTGAATAACCCTATTTGAGATTCAGGGCTTCCAGTCATACCACAAGCAGTTTTTTGTTCTCTGTGATTTCTTAATGTTCTGTCAGAACTTTCATTGTTTATATTTACTTACTCTATAATCTCAAACCAAGGCCAGTCCAGGACAAAGGTAGAATGAAGCATGGCTTCACTGTCTGAGCAGTACTGCATAACCTTTCAGGTGCATTCAAATACCTGTAGTTGGCTGAGTACTACAGTAGACAGTAAGAGGCAAATGCAATAAACCTATAAGAGAACAATGGAAATGGTAGCATTCATATGCCCAGTTCATGATGTCTACTCCACTTCCCTCAAGCATGTTGGCATGTCTAACCATTAACTCTTATAGATGATTATTCACATTTTGTGAATAATTAAACTTACACGGTGAACAGCATTTTGCTCAACTACCTTACAAGTCCAGATCTGGCAGGTTCTCCTTGTGTCTGTGTGTATTTTTCCTTAGGTTCTCTACCTTTTTGGAGATTCTATTTTTTCTATGAGTGAGTATGGCCACATGAGTGAAAGTGTCATGTGATGTACTGGTGTCTAGTCCAGGATTGGTTCCTGGCTTGAACTCATTGCTGCCAGTAGAGAACAAAGCAAGGGAGAACACAAAGTTTCAAAATAAAAGACAAAAGACTTTTGCCTTTAAGGTAAGATTGCTCCCCCATTTTTTCCACCTCACAGTAACAAACAAATGGTGTCCCATTCACCTCCTTGGCTTCTGTTCCTCTCTGTAAATTTAAGTACCAACCACCCCACCACTTAAGTCTAGATTCGGCTGCTCTCTAGCAAGGAACATCCTTTAAACTTCATCTGACATTCATTTCCAGAGAATGTATAATATCAGGTTACCAGGCTATAGTACAACCTGATAGCTCCTGAAACCAGTGAGAATGCCTGGCCTGTATGGCAGCTTCTCAGCTATCTGCTTTCTATACACAACAACAGGGTGCTATATTTATAGGATATCCTTGATGCCCCCTACCAGATTAAAGGAGTTTCCTTGGATTTACACGAGTCCTGCAAAGTCTTTCTTTTATTCTCATATCCATAGAGTGTCTAATTCCAGGACAAAGTCTACCAAACTACACTTGCCTTTAAATATGCTTGATGATTGCTAATTAGTAATCTGTATTTCTGTCCTGTCACATCCATGTGCCAACTATGTCCTTGCATGACCATCAATACCATTATTTTTATGACTTTGTATTGTATTACTGTAATGCTCTTGTAGTACTTGCTGGAAATGTGCTATATAATCTCATTATCTAGCAGTTCAAGTAATTCATTGATATTCACTGAACTGCTGTGTTTAAGGAGACCCATAGAGAGTGTCTTTTGCTATGTACAGTAAAAGACTGTGTAAGCGCACTCATAAAAAGGCCCATGTTGTTTGTGCCTTTTACAAAGTGAAATTGACATTATATTCCTTGCAGTTTTATCTACTCATTATTTGAATCCACTTAACCCAAAACAGGGTTGTGAGGGGCCTGCAGATATTTAAGTGCAAAGGCAAGAACAAGTCCTAAATGTGGCCCTCTCAAACATATATCCTAACCTCAGCCAATTTAGAATTACCACCCAACCTATTTTGTACATCTTTGCAATGTGGGAAGAAAAATGAAACACCCAGAGGAGAAGCCCACGCTGCCAAGATGAGTACATGGAGACTACTCAAAGACATTCCCAGAGCCAGGATTAAAAACCAGAACTCTAGAAGAGTTAGGCAGCAATCCTAACTACTGTGTTACCATGCCACCCACCCCTTGCAGTTAAAACCTAGCATTCATGTGATTTAAGGGTGTTTATCTATGAGCTGTCTGAGAGGCTTACTTTTGAACTGTAAAGGATGGGTGGGCCCTGAGTGCGTGCTCTGGTTTTGAAGTGAGTAAATGCAAGACAAAGGGTATCTATCATACAAGGAATCCCAATAATTGTAGAATACTTCCTTTCTGCATACAAGGATATATTTATATCTGTGACCACTGTACAAAATGCACATCCCATAAATCTGAACTGGATAAGTAGCTTGCACAATGAATGTGTGTATGAATTATGTATGGCTTCCTTTCTTTATTGTGGTAAATTTTATGTGAGCAATTCCAGTCATCCTTTGGGAGGGACTGAGAATGCAAGGCTTCTAAAACTTGTAGTTAGACTATCCTGAAGCCTCAGTGCCCTGTTCTTCTGTATTCAGTTTCAATCTGTTCATTTTGTCTCTTTTCAGGTGTGGCTTCAGCTAAAGCTCAGAAGCAAGCAGGTATTCATTCAATTAAATTTAGCGTTAAAAGGTCAACAAAACAATAACATAACATTTTCAAATTAGTTTAATCAAACTGTTGGTTATGTAGCCAACAAATGCTGAACATAAATTAATCTCACAATATCTCCTGTTTAGCTGAAGCAGTGAGTCAAGATGATGAAGAGGTTTTATAAGTTTTTGTCCACATCACACTTTGCACAGGCACCTATCCAAGTGGCCAGGAGTTTGTAGAAGACATTGAAACAAACATGTTGTTTGGCCTTCACACTGATGGGATTGTTTCAGTCTCTACTTACTGTATATAGCCCAAATACCACTAATCTCCCATATAAACAAAAATATATTCATGAACAGGTCTCTAAAAGTCATAAACATATCAGTAGCAGATCTAAAACAAATAACGAAAAGATAGGTTGGGATGGTAGGTGGTTGGTGGGTAGAACAGGCAGAGGGGTCTGAAGTCAGCATCAGTTTGGAACAGTTACGGTATTAGTACTGGCAGAGAGACACATCCTGTAACAAGCTTGGTACTCCTACACCATTTATATTTGATTGTTCCATGTACAGTACATCCAAACAGTGTGTAGAGTTTTACCTAACATATTAAAGGCCAGAGCTAGCATCCCTTGCTAAGGTTATTAGTCCAAACAGTAATCAAAGAGAGGTATATAACTGTGGCTTAGAGGAGAAATTCCCTGAAGGCCACAATATTAAGAAGAAGATGATTAGCCTCACAGAATTAAAATAAGACCTCAGCTAATGCTCAAGAAATCTACAGAATACAGTTAGAGGCTCCCATAGACTTCTGTTTATATTCCTTTGCTTACAAGTACCTTGAATTTGGTATAATGAATTGGGTGTAATGATTTCTCAAAACAAGCAAAGCACTTTCACAATTCTTTAATACATATTTCCTTCTTTTTTTTTAAACCAGATAAGTCCCACAAAGTTATTTTTTCTGGAATATTTTTGTTTCATGGAAATTACTAAATCAGAGTCTGTGCTGATGATGTGCTTTACTTAGTGCAAACATTGACTGTTTCCCTCCTTTCCCAGTTATACCATTCAGTACCATTTTTTGCTATGTGATTTTTCAAGAGTGTGACAAGGTAGATGAATTATACACCCCTGCCTTTCTTATGTTTTGTATAGGTATCTATCCATATGGCCATCAACTTGGACAAGGTATGAAAAAGAAGCATGTGGACAAGAATACCCATCACCACTCTTGTATTTTCTGCATGTTTATAAGAGTCCCATGGTGACCTGATATAAAATAATTAACTGTAATGGCCTAAAGCACACCATAGAGCAGGCATGTCAAACACGCTGCCCCCGGGCTGCATGCGGCCCGCAACAGAAATCTGTGCGGCCCGCATGACAGATTCTAGTTAGCACTGAACTTGTACAAAATGATTACTATCGTTTGTGATTGAATCATTCTGCATCTTCGGTGTTACTTATTGACTTTTCTTACTTCTGCCTTCTGACAAAAGCATGTTTTCCCATGGCATTACGGTACCGGAAATGCTAGTATCTGCTAGTATAGCCACGAGCCTTGACCAAAGTTAATGAGCCGCAGCGTCACAACTGAAGTGCTAGGCTGCAGCAGCGGGCAGCAGGGACGGCCTTAGGCATGTGCAAACTGTGCACCTGCACAGGGCTGCCAAATCCCAGGGGCCGCCACGCCAATATATATTGAATATAAAACAGAAAGAGAAAATAACGACACAGCTGACGGCAATGTGGCCGAAAAACATTGTGTTTCTTGTTAATTAGTACGCTGTATTTACAAATGTTGCTAGAGTCGGAGCAGTAAGCTATATGTAGTATTATAACATTCTGCTGTAATGAGAATATCATGGGCCGGCACTTGGTTTTCAAATTACGGACACGCGTATATAGAAGCATGTCATGAGAACGAGGTGGCTATGCAGTGTCCGCAATGGATGTGGCCATCCGCCGTGCATAAGATACCGTATTGACATTGCCAGGCGAAGGGGCCACCGATTCTTTCTCTGCCCAGCGCCGCCACAAGCCTAGAGCCGCCCCTGCCAAGGCTACACTACTGACTGGGCTGCTGAGACTGGCCACTGGGCAGAACTGACCATCACGAGTAGTAATAGCCCACATATTTTCACGTTTTTTTGCTCTAGTTTCATGTAATTTTGTGCTAGTATTGTAACGAACAGTTAGTGCAGACTACAGCTGAAGATCTGAAGTGGACGCAAGAAGTTGGTGAGTTGTTTATTAACATATTTTTGTGATTTTGAGTTTGTAAAATTATTTTTACATATCGGCTTATTTTACAATATAAACTTTGAAGTAAACTTAGTAAAGTAAAATTAGATTTTTGGAGGATTTGTTTTCCAACTTGAATTACTGAGCAATGAATTCAGTGAGCATTTTCGTGATTTCAGTTCACACAAACAGGGCATTGCGCTGTTCTCTTACAACGTTGAGAATGCGCCTGAGAATATCCAAATGGAATTGATTGAAGTGCAGTCAGATTCTATTCTGAAGGCAAAATACAATGAATTTGGTGTACCAGGCTTGTATGCTTACCTGCCACCCTCGTATGTGCAGATCCGTGTGAGCAACTGTTTTCGTTAATGAAAGCTACCAAAACCCCACATCGCTCAAGACTTACCGTTGAGCACCTTTCATCCCTCATAAAAGTTGCAGCTGCACAAGATTTCAAGCCTGATATTGACGAACTGGTTAATAACAAGAGATGCCAAGTGTCGGGACAAAAGAAATAAATCTCACACTGTAAGGCTCCTATATAAGCAATGAATCCATATTACTAACTGAGAATGGTAAACCGGAAGGCATGGACGCAGGTACATGGCGATGGGACCATGAGACATACTGCGCAGGTGCCTACAGCGCGCGTCTCATAAACCGCAAGCGAAGTCTTATCCACCGCGAACAAAGGAGTCACGGCCCAAAAACGAAAGAGCTCAACTAACGTGAATGAGAAATGAAGCAACAACGTGCCCATAGCTAACGACTAACGACACAGCTACACAAAAAAGAGGATTCTGCGCTGCACCCCAGAGTCAAACGGAAGAGGCTACGGAGGCCCCACAGGTCCACAAAGATAGTACGGAAGGCGCGGGAAAGTACGAAAGGCGCAGGCGCCTACAACGCGCTTCTGAATAGGACATGAAGCAACAACGCGCCCATAGCTAACGACTAACGACACAGCCACACAGAACAGAGGATTCTGCACTGCACCCCAGAGTCACACGTAAGACACTACGGCGTCCGCAAAGGTCCACAAAGATAGTACGGAAGGCGCGAGAAAGTACGAAAGGCCCAGGCGCCTACAACGCGCTTCTGAACTAAACGTCCACACTACACAGCATGGTCCGGGTAATGAGAATAAACGAACTCTCCGTATTAAACGTACGGCATCCTCACACGTCCAAACCATATAGCATATGTGAATCACATTACAGTGATGCATTATTAACGGTACAAGCACAGAAAACGCTCCGTATTAACAGTAAGTGCAATTATCCATATTACTAACGGTAGACAACGGATAACTAATGGAGTCACGGTCACGGCTCCAAAACGATCCAGCTCAACTAACGGAGCTACAAAAGCGAGCCTGCATGGATAAAAACAATAGACGTAGGTGTCTACAACGCGCGTCTGAAACCGCGGAAGCAAAACTGTCTCGGCTCCAAAACCAAACAGCTCCACATGGATAAATACAATGTACATAGACGCCTACAACGCACGTCAGAAACAGCGGAAGCAAAGCAGGCACGGGTTCAAAATGAACGACTACAACTGATGGAGATACAAACACGAGCCCGCCTGGATATAATCAATGAACGCATGCGCCTACAGCGCGCGTCTGAAATGCCACAAGCAAAGCAGGCACATATCTCATACATTCATCAATGTATTTCGGGTTACCCAACACCGGAGGTAGGCGAGCGAAGCGAGCAGGGGGTGGAGCCCCATTGTATAATATAATAAGGACCTAGCTAAGAGGCTAAGACTCTAATTCTACACTGTTGTATGGAGAATGTATGGAAATAAATGGCTTATCTTTAAACTTTAAGTGTTACATTTTTTAAAGTTTTCAGTATTGGAAAGAAAGCTACAGTAACTTTGTATAATAGTATAATAGTATTTGTTACAGTGCGGCCTGCTGATGCACGTATGGCAGTCGAAGCGGCCCACCAATGGTAGTGAGTTTGACATGCCTGCCATAGAGGTTTCAGGTAGGTTAAGGCAATTCAGAGCAGTATAAGGTAGTCGATCTTTTATTTCACTTTCTTTCTTGAACTCTGTAGGTGTTGTGGGGGTAGGAGCACTGCCTGGAACAGGTAGGTTACCCTATGGAGGTTGAAAAGAATGTGGCTCTTGCCTTGGTGACCTGACATAAAATGATTAACTGAAATGATCTAAGGCACACCATGGGTTCAAGCAGGTCAAGGCAATTCAGAGCAGTATAAGGCAGTTGATTTTTTATTTCACTTTCTTTCTTGCACTCTGCAGGTGTCGTGGGGGTAGGAGCACAGCCTGGAACAGGTAGGTCACCCTAAGGAGGTCGAAAGGAATGCATCTCTTGCCTTGGATGGTCTTGAACATTCTTTGTAATGAAGCCTCATCCTTTCTTCACTTTCCTGTGTTCTTTCTAAAGGTGTAGTTGGTATAGGAGCACAGCCAGGAACAGGTAGGACACTCTATAAACCGCAATATTTTAATTTCCTCTTTCCTATCTTTTCACCAAGTGCATGGTATAAGATCTTGATCCTGGTGGTTTGGGTGGAGAGTCTAAACTTTTAGGAAGTTTGACATGAACTTACAGAAGTCATGCACAAAGTGGCCAATCTAACTGTGATGTCAATGGAAATTGATCACTGAGGATGGTTCTACAGAAGCATAAACTTAGCTATAATGCTAAACAAAAATAAATAACACAACAAGCAGCTCTCAGATTAAGTATTGTTCTGGAATCTGAGGAAATGTAGCAGGCCATGACCCTTAGAACAAATTACAGACATACAGGGTATAATAGACTAACAGTCTCAGTTTCAGACTTTTGTATGGGCAAATATTTATAAGATAAATATAGTTACATATTACAAGGTTTTGATCCTCATGTTAATGACATAAAATCTTGGGCAATTAATTGAACATGGTTTCTCACATATAACTGGACTCCACTGTTTTTATTGCTCTGAAAGAGTTCTTTAGAGACATTCTAATGAAAATCTATGTTTTAGAATCTGGTCAGTCTAGTGACATATCAGCCTATATTTATAGTGTGTAGCCATCTGTGCTGCAAATCATTTCTTGGCAACAAATCCTGTTTGCTGCAATAATTACACTACAAAGTAGGAGCTGCTCAGTGCTGTGCTATATGGAGCGTCTGGCTCACATCTATAGTAATTTAGCTAAATGTTTCTGTTGAAACTTATAAATCTTGCTCTGAAAAAGAATGGTCAGCAGGATGACATGGTGGCTATGAGGGAGGATTTCATTTATCAAGGTTGTAGGTTCACATCTCCTTTAAATGGTCTGTACACTTCTACAAACACACTGGAAAGGTTTATTTTCCTTCTATTTTAAGGTTCTGTAAGGGTATCTTAAAGGCAATATATACAATAAAATCTAATTGATCAAAAATATGATGATGGAGTGTGTAGCACTAATTCTTCAAATCCTAGCCCAGGAACTGACTGTGTTAAAGTAGCATGTTTTACCTTGTCTGCATTTTTTTTCTCAGCTTAGTTCATATTCCGTTGTGTATGTCTGGCTAAATGGTAACTCTAAATGGTTTAATATTGTATGATTATGTGTGTCTGTGTGAGTATTGAATGAGTTTTTACCGATCTTCATGCAATACCATCAAGCCAGACTCTGGCCAACAAGACTTTGTATTAGAATAAGCAGATGTATCAGAATAAAGAGTGATGAAGAATATCATCCGAAGTCATTTTGCACAGGTACAGTATTTGAGTGATTTGTACAGAGGTGCCACTAAAGCTATTTCATTAGCAATTCCAGTACTAATTGTTGTTGATCCAGTGGTGAGACCTAATCTTTCTGCATAAGTCAATTGACATTCTTCTGGATGTTAGTGCTTCTATCCCACTGTCTAGTCGCTGATCTGACCAGCTCTTTTCTTTGCAGGTGTGAGATATCCAACTGGACTGGGTAGCAAGGCATACAAACCAGGTAAGGTTTGCATCTCCTCGCTAGTAGCCACATGGATTTAGAAGTCAAGAAGCAGTGACACAAAATCAAAGCAATAAGCATTCTGTTCCTGACTATAATGGTTTTAGCAGTGAGCCTGTCCAAAACCAATTCTTTTGCTAATCACTACTGTTTCTTGTTTCGCGTTCCCCTGAAATTTTGTGTTAAAACCTGTCTGCATCCATTCATTAACTTTATTTTCTCTTATGATCTCAGGTTATGGAAGTTTGGCAGGTCAAGGTGAGGAAGATTACTTTTTCTCTGTCAGCTTTAAAACAGAAGAAGATAATACAAACAAAACCCACATGCTTCAAAGATGAATACTGGCTCAGTGTAGAGATAATATTTCCACTTTCCTGTTGTTGCTGTTGAGTTGAAATGTTTTATAATTCAGCATGGCATGACATGACTGATTTCAACAAATCTAAAGATTTTTTGTCTTTCCTCCCAGGTGGTGTCCCATCATATGGTGGCTATCCTCAGGCATATCCAGGTATGTCAACTAGAGTCCCTTTGAATCTAAAGCATATAATATGGCTACTAAGGGTCTAGACTACAAATCGAGAGAACTCAAATTCCACTGCTGCTTTACTGTGTAACCCTTAACAAATTGTTAAGTTCTAATGCGTGCATGGAATTGGCATTATATTATTTTTCTGATGTGCCTTATGGTAGGATTTACTCAAAAATCAAAAATTAGCTTTATAACATTAAATTGCTCAGCCAAAATCCCAGTGGAATGGTCTTCAAAGTACAAGGGATACTGGAAAAGGGCTAATATAGCTGGAAATTATGACAAAAAGAAGTGAAATTTTGCATTTGCTGATCTTTCACCTGCCACGCCCCTACCAGGAAGGGAGTCATAACACACCCAGAGAGATGTTTCAACACTTAGGGGCCATAGATGTCAAACATCTGCTACAGGAGGAAGCACTTTGGGAGTTTTAAGTATTTAGCTTCTGGGATTCACAATATATTAGTTTGCAGATTGTAAATATCTGATGCTTCGTGGATCCCTGCTTCTTGAGTCTCATGCTTTTAAAATTTTAAAATTCCTGAATTTTTCAGAAAGTAGGGGAAGACTTTTGCTTTCCTTCATTCTTATTGTAAAGATGCTTAGATGTCACTCTCGCATGTAGAGACCCACTAGTGTAAAATAGGCACCCTGTCACCCTGAAGTTTGTTTTACCCCCAGTTCAATGACGGACGAAGATGTGAAATTATTTAACTTTTAGCATTATTTTATTTTAAAGGGTAAAGAGTACAGGTTGTTAAACTGTTAATGAGAAACTTTGTTTTTTCCAAAACATCCTTTTTGTTAACATAATTACAACACTATATCATTAGCATTGTGGAAGTGCATTGTTGTGAAATGTGGGGAAGAGATTCTGTAGTCAGTACTAGATCTTTCCTACTCTAACAGGAAATATTTGCCCAAAAGTGAAACTACCGTTATTTCAAAGAAACAGATATTCAGCTACAGTTACAGTTATGAGATCACACCGTTAAAACAATTATAATATTACCTGTTTCACCATATTGGTCAGATTGTTCAGCTGTTTGTGAAATTTGGTCCTGGTTCAGTATTGAAAATTTGCTATACATTGCTATCTTTTTTGTGTGTATCTTGGTGCTGTGATATTGTTTGAAATGGAAGGTAACATTATTTTTTATTATTTTGTAGCCCTATATATATAATCATTATATATATATATATATATATATAGGGGCGGCACGGTGGCGCAGTGGGTAGCGCTGCTGCCTCGCAGTTGAGAGATCTGGGGACCTGGGTTCGCTTCCCGGGTCCTCCCTGCGTGGAGTTTGCATGTTCTCCCCGTGTCTGCGTGGGTTTCCTCCGGGCGCTCTTCCCACAGTCCAAAGACATGCAGGTTAGGTGGATTGGCGATTCTAAATTGGTCCTAGTGTATGCTTGGTGTGTGGATGTGTTTGTGTGTGTCCTGCGGTGGGTTGGCACCCTGCCCAGGATTGGTTCCTGCCTTGTGCCCTGTGTTGGCTGGGATTGGCTCCAGCAGAACCCCGTGACTCTGTGTTCGGATTCAGCGGGTTGGACAATGGATGGATATATATATATATATATATATATATATATATATATATATATATATATAAATATACAGGACTATTCAAAATGAAAGAGCAGATTTCAAAAATGTATTTCAAACAAACTGTATAAGACAGAAACACATTCTGCGCATCACTGGATAGAGAAAAGTTCGAAGTTTGGTCCTATGGTCCTTGAGGTTGCATGCACTCAACATGAGCACCTTGTGTAGCATGACAAACATCAAAACGGTAGACCATTTCTTGCCACACATGAGTCAACTGTCCCCTAGTCTCTGAATTCACAGCTTCCTCAATTCGATGTCACAAATCTTGAAGATTACCGGGCATAAGTGGAACAAAACACTTTTTTTTTAATGTACCCCCATTGATAAAAATCGCAGGGGTTAAGGTCTGGAGACCTGAGAGGCCATAGACGATGAGTAAGATTTTGTTGTCCACCTCTTCCAATTTATCGTCCTGGAATGGTGTCATTCAGGTAACGTCGGACCTCCAAGTGGAAATCAGGCGGGGCACCATCATGCATGAAAATGAAGTCATTCGAATCTTCTTGAAGTTGAATTTTTAAACTTTGAACTTTCCTCTGTCCAGTGATGTGCGGAATATGTTTCTGTCTTATACAGCTGGAGACAAGATGTGATCTTCTTGGAAGACAATTTGAAGTCCCGCGAAAGACACTTTAACTTCCTCCCAGCTCTTAAAACAACGACAAGCGACAAGCAAAACATGCAGCTCACCAGCAGCAGAAACCCAGCAGATGATCCAACCGCTTCTCCTTGCGTGCATTCAGCCACCCTAACCCAATTCCCCCCCCCCCCCCTCACAACGCAAGCAGCAGAGACGCGAAGTGACAAAAGGACAACTGCTGTACAGGCTTTAAAATGATCGACGGGCAGTGCGTCGGCAGCGACAGCAGCAGAAAGACAGCAGATGATCCGACAGCATCTCCTTAGCACACGTTCAGCCACCCCCCCCTTCCCCTTTGACAACACGAGCAGCATTATATGTTCTGCGAGAAAGAGATTTAACCACACCCGGGGCTGGAAATAAAGGGCAAGTATTGTTTTTACAATGTCACGTGAGACAAGGCAGTGAGACATCATTTAAAACAAGTCCACGGACATCTAACCTAGAGCAGTTGTTGGATTGCTGTTGGCAGACACGCTTCATGTGCTTCCACCTCTTAAAACAATGACAAGCGACAAGCAAAACATGCAGCTTGCCAGCAGCAGAAAGCCAGCAGATGATCTGACCTCTTCTCCTTAGCATGCGTTCAGCCGTACCCCCTTCACAACGCGAGCAGTGTTATACGTCCTGCGAGAAAGAGATGTAACCAAGCCGAGGCCGGAAATAAAGGACAAGTATTGTTTTTACAAAATTTTTAAAGTAAAAGTGAAAATAATGCATATGTAACAATTCACATGAAACTAACAATCTCTTTAAATTGTATATCTGGTAAACCAAACCTGGGGGTGGGCAAGCAAAGTGATCAGATCTCAATGGGAAAAAAAATCATGCTGGATATCTATACTGATATGGACTGGGTAATGAAATTGGGATGAAATCCTTGGACCCATTGTCAGACCCTATGCTGGTGCAGTGGGTCCTGGGATCCTCCTGGTGTATGACAATTCCCGACCTCACGTGGCGAGAGTATGCAGGCAGTTCCTGGAAGATGAAGAAATTAATACCATTGACTGGCCCCCACGCACGCCTGACCTAAATCCAATAAAACACCCCATCCTAGACAGGTAGCACAGCTATAATGTATATTTAAAATGATAAAATGTGCAGTGTGTGTACCAGTGTGTAATGTAATCCACAAGAATACTGCAGTGTCTGATGAACAAAAGCAGCAAGATGCACTAAGTAAGAGAGATCCTACATGCATGACGTGAACAAAACAGAAGGACTTACCAGTGTGCCCATTTTAATAAATGAGATTATTGCTGTGCTATTATATCTATATATATATAAAATTCTTTTCGCTTTTGAAACGGAAATTATGTATGACCACATGATATGGAAACTACGTATGAAACGGAAATTAAGTATGACCACACGATATGGAAATTACCTATGACCACAGAACATATTATAATACAGGAACTAATCATTTCGTTTGTGGACGCCATTTTTATATCGTCTTTACGAATTATTATTATTTGTGTACGCCCCGCGTCACCCTCTCCCACCCCTCCTGTCTGGACTACAGCACTGAGCTGTCCGCTGCCAGGTGCGTTCTGACAGAGAAGTTTTATTTATTCATCCACATGACTGTCGCTGAAACTGCCACATTGTAACTTTTTTTTAGTTGGCACTACTTGATAGTAAAAGAGATGAGGAAAACAGCTTTGCGTCTTTCTACTTTTTAACTGCGCCGAGCTGTAAACAATGTGAAGACGAGACCGCCTTCAGCTGCGAGGGGTCGTGAGAACAAAGTGGATGCTGGGAGGTGCGGAATGTCGGGCAGTGTCCTCTCTTCTTGCACTGTTTGTGACACTTCAAGTCCCCTGTCGGCTCCTGGGAGAGTGGAAATCTTTGCGAATGAGTGTAATCGGTGCCATCGAAGCAGGACTCTGTTTGTAAATTGCCCTGCACAACTACTTACTGTCCCTTAAGGTAAGTTCGAGTCACTAAAACCCCACAACATTCAAGGTTGCTTTTGTGATTAATTATTTTAACAAGTAAATCACAGGCATGTAGTGCAAGGTTGTCAGGCAAAAATTTGGACGATCACATAGAAAATGTAATTTCTATACCACAGCGGTCGTGTAGCGCCTTTCACAAGGGATCTACTACTTGCCTGTTGTGTTGTAGCGCCTTTAAAATGTAGTTTACCCAAAACCACTCCAGTAGTGCTTAATGTATCTTTACTTCTTACATGTTAATGTTTTACTATTTAATGACATATAGACTACATTTTATTTTTTTTCCCTTGCACTCACTGAGCGAAGCCACTGGGTAATCAACTAGTATATATATATAAATATGGAAGTGTAACACTCTCACATGGTCCAGGCACGACCCAAAGCAACAGCAATATTCTTGGCTTGTAAACAGAAGTGAGGTCTGATTGGACTGGAGAAACTTTACCACAAAGGTTGTAAGGATGTAAAGCTGCAGGCTGGGAGACAAAATAGTAAGAGCAAGATCATCAGGGTAGGCTTCAGTACATTCTAAGTGAGACGTTGCATACTGAGGTTTCAACTTTTTAATTTTCTAGTTGTGGATTATCTTCTTTTAGCTTGCATCCACTAGATGGAGAAGATACCTACTGTATAAGACAAATCAAGTATGTGCAGATATGTCTGTTCAAAACGATAGATAGATAGATAGATAGATAGATAGATAGATAGATAGATAGATAGATAGATAGATAGATAGATAGATAGATAGATAGATAGAGTTAGGTCCATAAATATTAGGACAGAGACAACTTTTTTCTAATTTTGGTTCTGTACATTACCACAATGAATTTTAAATGAAACAACTCAGATGCAGTTGAAGTTCAGACTTTCAGCTTTAATTCAGTGGGGTGCACAAAACGATTGCATAAAAATGTGAGGCAACGAAAGCATGTTTTTAACACAATCCCTTCTTTTCAGGGGCTCAAAAGTAATTGGACAAATTAAATAACTGGAAATAAAATGTTCATTTCTAATACTTGGTTGAAAACCCTTTGCTGGCAATGACAGCCTGAAGTCTTGAACTCATGGACATCACCAGGTTTCTTCCTTTTTAATGCTCTGCCAGGCCTTTACTGCTGCGGCTTTCAGTTGCTGTTTGTTTGTGGGCCTTTCTGTCAGAAGTTTAGTCTTCAACAAGTGAAATGTATGCTCAATTGGGTTAAGATCAGGTGACTGACTCGGCCATTCAAGAATTTTCCACTTCTTTGCTTTAATAAACTCCTGGGTTGCTTTGGCTGTATGTTTTGGGTCATTGTCCATCTGTATCATGAACGCCACCCAATCAATTTGACTGCATTTAGCTGGATTTGAGCAGACAGTATGTCTCTGAACACCTCAGAATTCATTCGGCTGCTTCTGTCCTGTGTCACATCATCAATAAACACTAGTGTCCCAGTGCCACTGGCAGCCATGCACGCCCAAGCCATCACACTGCCTCCACCGTGTTTTACAGATGATGTGGTATGCTTTGGATAATGAGCTGTTCCACGCCTACTCCATACTTTTTTCTTGCCATTATTCTGGTAGAGGTTGATCTTGGTTTCATCTGTCCAAAGAATGTTTTTCCAGAACTGTGCTGGCTTTTTTAGATGTTCTTTAGCAAAGTCCAATTTAGCCTTTCTATTCTTGAGGCTTATGAGTGGCTTGCACCTTGCAGTGCCCCCTCTGTATTTACTTTCATGCAGTCTTCTTTTTATGGGAGACTTGGATATCGATACGCCCTACCCCCTGGAGAGTGTTGTTCACTTGGTTGGCTGTTGTGAAGAGGTTTCTGTTCACCTTGGAAATGATTCTGCGATCATCCACCACTGTTTGTCTTCCATGGACATCCAGGTCTTTTTGCGTTGCTGAGTTCACCAGTGCTTGCTTTCTTTCTCAGGATGTACCAAACTGTAGACTTTGCCACTCGTAATATTGTAGCAATTTCTCGGATGGGTTTTTTCTGTTTTCTCAGCTTAAGGATGGCTTCTTTCACCCGCATGGAGAGCTCCTTTGACCGCACGTTGTCTGTTCACAGCAAAATCTTCCACATGCAAGCACCACACCTCAAATCAACTCCAGGCTTTTTATCTGCTTAATTGATAATGACATAACGACGGACTTGCCCACACCTGCCCATGAAATAGCCTTTGAGTCAATTGTCCAGTTACTTTTGAGACCCTGAAATGAAGAGATTGTGTTAAAAAAATGCTTTAGTTGCCTCACATTTTGATGCAATCGTTTTGTTCACCCCACTGAATTAAAGCTGAAAGTCTTCAACTGCATCTGAGTTGTTTCATTTAAAATTCATTGTGGTAATGTACAGAACTAAAATTAGAAAAAAGTTGTCTCTGTCCAAATATTTATAGACCTAACTGTAGATAGATAGATAGATAGATAGATAGATAGATAGATAGATAGATAGATAGATAGATAGATAGATAGATAGATAGATAGATAGATAGATAGATAGATAGATAGATAGAGATGTACTTTATGTGTCCCTAAGGGGAAATTAGAACTTTATATTATGAAGAATATAGACTTTTTCTATGAATAAAAACAAAGTTTTTTAGTAGAAGTGGCCTGCTTGCATCTTGGATTCATACTTTATTGTAGATCAACTTCAAGATTTGGGTTTTAAGTAAAGCTGGTAAAATATAACCAGTGGGTGTAGATAATGTCAAAGAATAATTTGTATTTGGATAGCTAGAGAAAGTAAAAGTTGAGTAACAAATGAGCAATGTATGGTTTGGGGACAGTTTATCATATGCTTTGCTGCATCATCACTTTAGTCTAAATTGACACACTAGAGAAGTGACCAGATCTGTATGAGTTTTTATAGTTGTTACACAACCAGTCTGTCAATGCAAACTTCAGGCAAAGTCTCTGTGTCTGTCATTGTTTCAGTGAAGCAGCTTACAGTGTCACTATTCACACATTTATTCTACCAGGCCATTTATGTAAATATAGTGGATTACTTAGCCAAACATAACAATGGCTTGAGGAACTAACTTTTTTATGCTTCCTCATAGTCATCATTTATGTCCTATAGCTTAAGAACCTGTGTAAAATGTACCCACAAGCACAATTTCTTTACTTGAAAATACATCAATAAATTGTATTTTATGAGTAAAGTAGGCTTAATTTTGCCTTTAAGTCAAAATTATAAATACACTACCATTTCTGCTTCTGTTTTCATTATGGACTTGCACATAAGACTTAAGTCATTCCTTTGTAGTATTGCAGTTGATGGTTTACTCAGTTGGTAAGACAATGCACTTTCACTGCTGCCAATTTAAGTACAAAGGGGATGAAATGCAGAGGTATAGTAAACTGGAATTTGCACAGTGATGAATCAGATTTCTCTAATCTGTTACTTAGTTACTTAGTTGTTAGTTTTCTTGGTTACTGCTAAAAGGGGTAATAAAGGTTGCTTTTGATGTATCACCACCATACATCCACTGATGGTAAAGTGAAAACTTAATGACCCAGGGAACACTGGCAGGAAATAGAAACCTCTTGTCCTCATCATCATTACAATCTGAGGACCATGTTTGTTAAACAGAGTGTGTGATATTGTGCCACAGCCATTACATACAGGAATTCCATCCATTACAAGAGTTCTCCTGAAGGCCTTTCTAGCAGTCACCTTTTTATTCCCCATTCCCACACCCAGTCATGTACCAGGAGAGATCAACTCCAATTGATTAACATCCTTGACTAAAGCTCAGTGTTATTCATCTCACAGTACTACACATTATACCCCTGCCTCCATATTGCAATTAGATTTTTCATTATATCAAGAAAATTAAATTTTTTATATTCTTTTCAGGATATGGCTACATTCCAGGACAACTTGGCCAGCAACTAGGTGAGGATAAATCTGTTTTCTTGTCTGTTATTGACTCATTTATTGGAGACAATTGTGTATTCTAAATAGAAAAAGAAGCAAGCCTAATATAGTATTTTAATCATAGATTTCCTTAGGAAATAAACACTTCATTTTTTTTAAATACTGGACTTCAGCTCTGTATGTTTACAAAATGATATCTAAATATAAAAAAGAATATTTTTGTTGTTAATGTTGGTTCCCTAGCTTTAGGAGAAGGGGAGAAGCAGAACACCCAAATTTGCACTGACATGTCCATTTTGCATATTCTGCAAAAGTACATATTGTAGTTAATGTTTGAAGTAAAGTATAAATATAAACTCCAGTTTGGAAAACTGTCAATGTGACTCCACTTGACATGAAAACTTGAGTAGTACCTTCAAATGAAATACTATTCCCATATCAATGGTTATGTGGGTGCTGCATTGCATTTCTTTCCCTTGCCCATTTCTGCAGCTATAATAACGTAAATTGTAGAATTTTAAGAGGTTGCTCTAAGCAATCAAAGATGTGTTTCAAGTATTTTGTTCAGACATTTTCCATATTTTCAAATAGGTTCATGACATGGAAGGAAACTTGTAATACTATTGGCTATGGTTATATAGAGTATCTATACCTATTCTTTTTTTATTGTTGCATATTTTTGGCATTGAATATTGTCAGATCCACATCCAAATGCCACAAGTTTAGCATTTACTTCATAAATAAAATTATTCAAAAGGTAAATGCAACTGAATGTAAATACTAGATGGATTTGGTATGACTTGACCTTCCATTCTCAGGGGATGTAGAATAAAGAGGTGTTTGTCATAAGAGCCATAGAACGCATACAGGCAAGGTCAAAAATACAAAAATCAAATCCCATAGCCAAACCTTTTCAGCTTTTCATATAATATACAAACCAGCATTGGGCTACTTATTCTTTTTAATTTTTTATTTTACAGCAAAACCCTCAAAGCAATATAAGGCCTTGGCCATGCTAGGAGGATACAGAGGTAAGACATGCATATACTAAAAGTAATACCAAGTTTTGTGTTTTGTAAATCCATTAAGTAATATCATATATTTAATTTTATCAGAGGTCCCAAGCTTAACTGCTGGACTTCCATAGCATTTTCTGGCTTTTTCCCACCAGGCTCTCAATAAGGCAGATTCGGCCTTGCAAATAGAATTAGTTTTTAAATAGGCTTGTTGTTCTTTCATTTCTATACTCAACTGTTCAGTTTAAAACATAGGTGTCAAACAACAGGACAGCAACTATAGAATCTTTGTGTCAAGCGACATGACAGCAAATAGAGAATTTCACTCCTGCCTCACTTTTAAAAGTGACTACCTCGGACTTTTATCTGACCCACTAAATTAGGTGGCAGTTTTCCATATTTTCGTGTGATCAGACATTTGCCTGTTTTACATTTCTGCTTACTTTCCTAATAAGGCATCTTGATATCATGAGTGCTCACACACTGAACAATATATGAAGGCTTTTGTGAATTGGTGATGGAGATAGCTCGATATTTCAGGGATTGCTTAGTAATGCTGAAATAAATTTTTCAATTTCATGAAACTAATGATTAAATTGAATGCTGAAATTTCTTTTAAACGTTAGCCAGAAGCAGATTAATGTCATAGTAGCTGCTGATAAATCAGGATGTCACATCTGTTCACTTGTGTCAGTATACTGAAAAACGGGCACTACTGTGATAAAGTATTTAAAAAGAATCATCTTTCTCTCCAAACCCCCTTGCACGAATAGTATAAAGACAGAAAAACAAATCAGTGAGCTAAAATTAAACTTCAAGAACCATCATCTTGCTTAAGCCAAGATATTGCAGGCTATTTTTAAACCCACATACCAAGTTCAGAAGTAGAAAAACAAGAAGCCTAATAAAGGAAAGGTTTCAAATAGATGGCAGAGTTAGCTTGTGTTGAGAAGCTTGGTTAGAAAAAAAGCCAGCATCCACTGCTGCCCTCTGAGACCCCAGCTTCAAAGCGAGTTACATGCTTTGAGCTTCTAAAGATCACATTTGTGAGATGAGCTTAAGTAAAGGGCAGAGAAAGAAAATTTAATATGACTTTTTAAAATCTGTACTACTTACTATAAAATTGCTACTTGATAAATGTAACATTTGCTCTTCATTTTCCTTCCCCGCGGACACAGATGTTTTGATTCTAATGCTGTTTACTGTACCCTGTTTTACAGGAGGTGCAGGCTGTCCACAAGGACAATACTGTGGAAGAAAAAGAAAATAAAAGAAAGTTTGGGAATTAAGTGACCTCATGATTTATGGTGCTACTGCATGATCTAGAATGTACAAAATAAGAAAGAAAAAAAGCCACCGTTTCCCACGTCCCCCACAGTTCCAGGCCTCGGAGTATTTTTTCCGCCTCATCATCCCTCCCAAATTAAGTGATGTAAATTCTGATGGGAAGATTGCTTCCTTCTCACAAATTCCCTAGAGTGAAACTGGACACGGCTGAGCAGTGTCTTTGCTATACCAACTCACAAGACTCTGCACATCCACAAGCCCTATACATTTGTGTACCACAACTCTGGGTCACAACCACGTGCGTGTTATTCTAAGACTTGCATGCAGAGTAAAAAGTTCTGTGGCTCTTATGAAAATTAAGCATAAGCCACCACCCTACCTTTCTTATTTTAGACAGCAGAGCTGATTCTCTCTGAGGCACATAACTGGGCTTGTATCAGAATTAACTCCCTGCCTGGTGGTTTCTGCTCATTTCCTCTTTCTGACATGCAGCCTTTAGTTCTGTGCCGTCAAAGAAGATTAATCTCTGTATATACAGAGTTTGAGCACTGCCCTACCAATCCAGTCAGACCATGGTGCAGCCCATCCTAAGTTTACTAATGCTTCAGTCTGTCATCTCCTTCCTTAATTATGTCTGCACTGGCCGCTCAGATCCTCACTGAATTGTAAGCTTGGACTGAAGCACTGTATGAGCAAAAGATGCCTGAGATCAAACAAAGAGGGCATTGAGCTGCCACCAGTTATGCAAAAACACTCTAATCGATTTTTTCAAAGGTGGAAGGAGGGGAGGGAGGTGACTGAAGCTATTATAGCCTAGAACACTTGGCTGGTGACTTATATCATCGTAAACTTGAGTTTTTAGATTTCTTACTTTTTTGTAAGTTATATAAGAAAATTGGTCATTGTGTTCTATCCCTCTTCTTTCTGCCACAGCATCCAAGCTGCGCTCACACAATTGGGGTCTCAACTTCCTTTGGAAAGTCATCCCCATTTGTGGTAACAGCACCTCTTGCCTGCCAAAGTGCCCCCAGCCACCTTTAGTGCTAGAGCTTCTTCCTACATGGCTGTGTCTCTCAGGCTCACGCCGATGAGCTTTTATTGTCTGTCGGTGTGTCCTCCTGTCCAACTGTCTAATTATGATATACTGTACTGTACTTGGAGTGTCTCTGCGCCCTGCCAGAAACTCGTTTTGTCTAGCCTTCTAGTGTGGGGTTGGGTGATTTTTGTAATGACGGGGTAAAGGCATATTGAATCTTCTTCCATTGCACATTTGAATATTATTGGGAAATTCATCATTGTAACTGCTTTAATAAACAAACGTAAATATCTTCTTGGATCAGTGTTTCTGCTTGGTTTGTGAATTTATACTCAGGAGCAAAGCCTCTTTACTCTGAAAGAGATTGGGTTAATTACTACAGGGGGTCTTCTTCAGAGTATAGTATAAAATAGGCAACAATGAGTTAATACAGAGAGAGTCGTGTGGACTTAACGGATGAAAACACTGAGAATCAGTTAACACAGACAATACCCTAAGCACTTGATGGAGATAAAATGTGCAGAAAGGATTAATAGAGTGACATCTGTACTGAAAAGAAGAATACAATAACACTGAGCTCATACGGAGAATCTGTTGTGCTGGACAATAGAATATGTGCAGTAGGGGTGAATACATTGAGACTGCTCCATACTAGCCTGAAGTACAAAGGATACACCAGCAATGGAAACAGAAAAAGCAAAGAGACTTAGATGTGCTGGAGGTATTTGCCAGTGAGTACAAAATATGCAAAACTAAATAATACAGAAAATGTTCTCAGTACAAGTTAGGAGAACAAATGCAGAGTAATTTAAATAGACAATGGGCCTCCATCATGCATGGAAAATATAGTATGCAGAACTGGTTAATGCAGACGGTGCATTGTCTGCTCTGGACAAAAACATATGCAGAATACATTAACAGAAAAATGCTGCTTCTTCCTTAGACGGGTAATTATGCAGTATAGATTACAGAGAGTGACCTCTGCATGGGACAAAGGGAAACCATGCAGTATGATGCAACAGAAAAAGTGGTCTCTGCGGTGGACCAGGCAAAACACTGAGGTTTGATTAGCAGATCCAGTGTCTCCTACCTTGAAGCCAGATAAACAGTCACCACTCCTCACACTCCTCTCTGTGGTAAACAGCTTGTTCTGTCAGCTGGAGTATTTATTATCTAAAAGGCCTAACCCAGTAGTGTCACCAGAATAATTTGAACAAGTCAAGTCAAGTTGGGGAGCATGCACTGGTACAGTGCGTTGCTGCACCCACTACACTATGAAACAGCTCGGGATCCTGGTTGGCAACCCCCCAGGCAGACACGCGGTCCAGTCCCACTCTGTGTAAATGACCCTCTATCTGCCACAGCCAGGTGTTACGTGGGCAACTCCTTGGCCTGGTGCAGCCACTTGGGTCCCCAACAATGAGGATCTTATGAGCTGGATCACCCTCAGGGAAACGCGCCTCATGGCTGTAGTGCCGTAACTGACGCTCTCTCACAATGCAGGTAATGTGCCTCATTCGGGACTCCGTGAGCAACCACTCATTCGACAAAATGTCAAACCAACGGTACCCAAGGATTTTCTGGAGATACACAGTGCCAAAGGAGTCCAGTCTTTGTCTCAGGTCACTAGATAGCATCCATGTCTCGCAACCATATAGCAAGACAGGAAGCACCAGGACTCTAAAGACTTGGACCTTCGTCCTTTTGCATAGATAATAGATATCAGGAGCGCCACACACCCAGAACAGAGTGGGCAAAAATTTGTCAGGCCTTGTATCATTGTTATCATTATCTATCTATCATTAGCACTCGTGAACTACAGTAGGAGTCTCGAGTTCTAAAGAGTTCCAAAGAGCAAAGTCTAAAATACTTCCAGTGATTCCCACTAGAGGGGGTATCACCATTAAACCCTGGCTAGTACTAAAGACAAGTACAAAATCATCATAAAATAAAAGATTTGTTCTTCACAAAAAGGACTCCAATCCCAACGAATCTCCATGGAGAAGAGAGGCAAAATGGAAATGCCTGTAAGAAAGCAATCAAAGAAGAACAATGTTCCAATACAGAATCCAAACAGAGTTGATGGAAAAACATCTAAAAGGCCAAAAATTCCAAAACATGCAAAGAGGCAAAATTGCAGCAAAACTCAGATAACTCACTGACTGTAGAGTGCAGGAACTGTGGAAGACCCTCTGGATTTACAGGGCGGAAGGCAGTTCCTGGTGGTGATTGGCAGGTGATTGGCCACATCTTGAGGTCCATCCACAAAACACATGAAGCATAACAAAGGCAGATTACATACACAGACAAAAACAAAAATAACATAAAAAAGAATGAATAAAAGAGACATAAAACATGAATTTGAACACCAGCCAGGAGAGGAACACTGGCTGAGACATGACAGTTACCTATAAAATCATTTTAAAAATATACATTTTCAAAAATGCAGTCACACTGATATAAATGTGGGGGGTCATTTTTGGTTGTTGTTTTTGCTCCATCTAGCGTGAATGCATCATTCTTTACACTAATTTAAATGCACTGCTAAATTGCCATTTCGTGAAAGTAAACAGACTCCCTACCTTGCGATAATCTTCATGTGCGCCTTGCATTTCCAGTCTGTGTTTGCAATTAAGTTATCCCTGAAATGCCTGCATATCTTTTTTTTCATTTAATATATTGTATTCTAGCCACACACTGTTTCACATGCGTCTATTAGCAATAACCCTATATGTTTTACCAGCTTGTTAAAATTTGGAAACTTCAGTCAGCTCAGCTAGTGGTTTGTCAAAATCCAAAAAATCTGTAACCTTCAATATCTGGCGACGGAGCGGTCGTGGATTTTTCATCCTACTCAGTAGTAGTGTTGCTAGCTCAGCTAGCAGCAGTGTTTTCTTTTGTCTATGGGGCATCACTATAATATTTAGAGCGTCCAACTCTGTAATGTTTTGCAATTGTGTTTGTTTCCTTTAACGAATAAAAGTTAAATGCAATTTATTGAGACATTTTCACCATTGTCTAGCCTACATTTCATCTTTCTCTCTAACATGATGTTCTTGCATATCTAGCAAATTCAGCAACGTTACTACTCACTAGGCTCCTGTTAAGTCAGATGTTAGCCGTAAATAACTGAACTAAACTTCATCTAAATCGTGTTACGTAGATGCAGTCCTAAAATTAACTGGTGTTAATCACGAGAGTGAGAGAGAGAGGTTGGGAGCATGCGCTGGGTTTAGAGCGTATCGCTGCACCCACCACACAACGAACTACACGGATTAGGACTCGAGTGCAGCTGTGCAATGGGTGACACCTCAGCACCACATTGAAACAGTGTAAGGTTTTTTAAGGTGGCTGAATTGCCAATCCTGCCACCAACCTCCACGTTTTCCCTGTAAATTGGCAGTCCTGCCTGCAGGGCTGGATGCAAATTACCGTTATACCCAGGACGGAGCAATTGCAGGTTAAAGTCCTTGCTCAAGACCCCAACAGAGTAGACTCATTTCTGACATTTAGAGGATTCGAACTGGCAATCGCAGATCCCTAGCCTCAGAAGCTCAGTTTTATTTGTAAGATAATTAAAAAACAGCTAAGATACAAAACAGGGTGTGCCGTACACTGCTGCTGAACCTGGCCTGACTCTTTGTTATTTCAATTGTCCTTGTGCAAAAATGTCTGAACACATACTGAGTTATCACTGTTCGGATCCCACTAAGAATACCACACAACTGATTGTAGAACTCCTCAGCTAGTGGCAGCACACCCACAACAATTCAGTTTAGGAATAATTTTTAGGACTCTGCTAATTGTGAGCAAAGTTGGGAAGCATATCCACTAGAATACACCAATTCTTAAGTTAACTTTCAGGATTTGTAACAGATAATGATTTAGCATATGTAATTGTGCTATTTGTAATTTTACTGTTTGATTTGTTGTCTGTCTCTTTTTTGCAATGTCACTTCTATCTTCTATTAGGTGGACATGTTTCATTATAAGAAAGGTAATAGCCTCATATTGTCCCTTCACCCTCACTACAAAATTGTAAAATCTGCACCAAAGCCAAAACCTTAGCAGGTAATGGAACCCAGAAGTCACTTCCAAATGAGTAGAAGCGAGTCTTCCAGAGACACTCTACAGTAATTGTCTGGCTAGGCCATAAAAAGCCGGTCCAGTTCAAGGTGCTCTGATATTAGCTGAAGGTGCGGCATCCGTCAGTAGTTTATTAGTATTCATTGTATTTTTCTGGCTTGTGAAGTAACCTTCATTATCCTGACCTCAAGAGGAACTGCTGATTAGAATCTATTGCTCTTAGAACAGACATGACTGGAAAGGCTGGAGGTCAGAGGTCAGGTTCATTTGCAAAGACATACTCCCTGAAGTGCCTCCACATGCTGACACAGCGTTTGCCTTGGTTTTTCAGGTGAGAGATTAAATTTCCATCCTTATTACATTAGAGTAAAATGGAATGGTTCTGCTTGCATGGAGAACTCTTGAGAGGGCCTAGTGGGTGCACCACATCTGACCAGTGGCTGCCAGTATCCGGTGAAATATGACTGCTGTGGAATCACCTTAAGGCACACAAAGCCTCCAATTTCCCTGAAGCTCTGGAAAATGGGGTCTGTAGAATTACAATAAAATCGACAAAATATTAGAAATAAACATGCACCAATTCAAACAACAAATCAATGAGGCAAGTGGGTGTAACGGCTCTGACAAACATTGCAATAGCAAGAATCAAACTTGTATTTGAGTTTTAGTGTTTAAAAATCATACAGCTACTTGGCGGTCACACGCCGGAGGCGTAGAGGAGACATTAGGCAGCTGGCAGCCCTCTGCTCCAAATGCAGGCGAGGTGCCTTCTAATTTAGCAGCATGACGCCCCCTTTACATTTCTGAGGAGCGCTGTAGTTTTCATCCTCCATGTCGCTACTCCTTGTGTGGTTTGCATGTTTTGTCATCTTCTCCGTCTTTTCTCTTTTGTGCCTCTGATCTCCTGTACTCTCTAAACCTTGTGATAGTGATTGACCTGTGAGTGGCTGGTCCTACTGTGCCCCCCATTTCTTGAGAAGGGACCTTTATTTTGTGATGAGTACATTTTCACCACTAACTTGTAATGTGCAGTGTGTGTTTTGAATTTTGGATGCACCTTGGCTCTCTTAAGTAGCATTTTATTTATTGGCACTGTATGTTTGTTATTTATTCATTTTTCACAGCCTATACACTTTGTACCTTGTGAAAAGCTATTTTTATTTTTTGTGACCGTCTTGTTTAGCTCCTTTGTTTCTCCACACCATTTTGGAGCTGTTTTATTCACAGCAATTTGTTTCTTAAGACAAGTGATCAGCCGAAGTAATGCAGCCCTTCCCTTGGGAGCAGAAGGTTTCATCTTTGCTATTTACAAGTCAACTCTGCTGTTGGTGTGATCAATTTTAATCCATCTCCAGAATAAATTAAACAGAGAACAACAAATAACATGTCAAGTCAAAGGAAAACATGGCTTTCCTCCCCAGCCATGACCAACTAGAAAATGTAGATAGCTCTGTTCATAGTTATATGGCTGTAATACCCAGCAGAAGAGTCAGGTGTCCCCCATGTGTGTCAGAGAATCACCTTCAGGGCTCCTCCGAGGTATATATACCCGTGTTGGACAAGAGGGGGCACGTGTCATCCCTCCACAGTCCCAAGAAGAAGGCTCCAGTAAGAGCAACTGACTCTGTCTGTTGTGGCCACCGGCCCATAAATTCCAAGCTGGTTGGAGGTGGGCATCTTTTGCTGACCGAGTAGTCTGCAAGATGGTGGAGATCCCTAGCCAGACCAAAAGCCAAGAAGGCAAACTAAACTTGAGAGGCTCAGAGTGGCCATCGAGTGCCCTTTTTTATTTATAAAAAGAGTAAATGGGGACGTTCTGGTCTGGCACCCTAGCATTTCTCCTATGGAACTGTCATTCCTCACATGACCACAGCAGAGAACAGATGTGTACAAGCTACATAAGGCAGTACTGCCAAACCCACCTAATTAAGTTTAGATTTAGGAGGGGATGGAGACTAAGACAGCAGCATCAGGCTCAAGACAAGGAATGAACCTTGAAGGAGACACCAGACCATCCTGGGGATAATGTAGAAAAAGCAATCAAATGAATACACGTCTTTGGGATGTGGGGAGAAACCCATGCAAACTCAAAAAGAGCATGCAAATTCCACACAGACAATGACAATGATTCAAAAAGAGGGTCCGTGAGGCAGAAGCACAAACTACTGTGTCACCATAATGCAGCAGTGAGGAAGCAGAGCTAGCCAGTGTATCACCATGCTGCCCACACAAGTTATAAATATAGCGAAACTATAGAAGGCTTAACAGCAACAGAGTAAAATAAGCTCCAGTATGACGTGAATTCTAGAGAAAAAAACAAATTTTGTGGACTCAGAATTGTTTGCATATAAAAAACAAAAAGCAATCAAGAAGTGCAAGCATCCTTTTAACAGGAACAAGGTGGCACTTTACTGTAAGCTGTGACCATTCAAATGACATGAAGGACACTGAGATAACACGGATGTTACTGAGATGGTACCGACCGGCACCTCCTTCACCCACATAACACCCTGACCACAGCCGCTAAGCTCTGAAGTGAAGAGTGCAAGAATGGCAGACGAGTGAAATGAAAATAGAGACATGGCCTAATTCCCCTGTACTTTGCTCTTACCATTGATATTTCAGTAATATAATTATTATTTTATTGTATCAGCCAAGCATTGCAAAGGTTGACCCACTACATTCCCATTGACTCTTCTTTCATTTCACCCCTCAAACAATGCTTTTAGCTCCTAGTTATTTGTCATTCCTTTTCCAAATGAGCATTTCAACCTGCTCATTACAAGTCGGCTCAAATTATTTTTTGCCCTTTGTGTAATTTTAAACACCAGCTTAATTTACTTAGATATATTCTGTGCAATAAATGCCTTTTGTACAAAATGGATTAAGAAATGTACTGAATTAAAAGCAGTTATTGAGGCTTCAGAACTGAAGCCTGAAGGAAACACTGACTGTAGGCTGTAGGCCATAGTCAGAAAAGTGGTGTGCTATACAGCATCAAACAGTGTACAGAAAGAAGAGTAAAAACACAAATATACACCATAAAAAGAATAAAGTGCACTACTGTAATTTCTTTTAGCTTATTTTTACATTTATTTGCTTATCAGACACTTTTATTCAAAGTGACTTACAAAGGAGGACAACATAATTGAGTAACAAGTGTAGCAGGTCAGGTTACAAAAGTGATCATCACAAGTGTAGCGCTCCATATTAAAAAAAACAAATTCAAAAATCATTAATTAACAATGACAGGTCCACAGACCAAAAACAACATTCCTTAGCCATTTGACAGACTTTCGCAGAACAGGTGGGTTTTCAATGACTTCTTAAAGGGAATCAGCAGTTTCCACCAACTAGGAACTACACAGGAAAAAGAGTCCTGATTGAGACTTGAAGCCATACAGAGGCGGCATCACCAGACGCTGTTCACTGGCACACCTGACCAGCACCTCACCAGTGCTTCCATATACTCAGGTACTGACCCCTTGGCAAGTATCGGGGATTTGAACTTAATGTGTGCTGATACAGGGAACCAATGGTGTGACCTGAAGAGAGGAGTGACATGTGCTCATCTCAGATGGTTAAATACAAGACGGGCCGCTGCATTCTGGATCATCTGCAGTGGCTAGATAGCCCATGCTGGTGCAAGTATGTGGGCATATACGCCAACCAGTCCCCTATAGTTCAAGTACAAGTAATGCCTCCTTTATGATTTGTGTTTGTAATAATAATATTGAGAGCGTCAAGATCATCAGTGAAGACATCTCAGCAAGACAGTGACCAGAAAATGATGGGGACTCCCACAAATCATTAATCATCAAAAAAGAGGCAGAAGTCAAAGAAACATTTGGAGGAATGAATGAAAATGATTGTCAAACTCAGTATGAAAAACAAGATCATAGCCAAAAATGTGGGGGCAAACACTGCACTTACCTGTTTGATTTTCCCTAAATAGCTCCAATGTTTTCTAACAGTGTTCTGATAACAAAACATGAACACTGCCATCTTAAACAGGCAGAACACGACGAAAGTGTGTCTGACGATCTCAAGGGCATAACAACCGCAAACAACTTGGAGGGGGCAATGCAACAACAGTCACAAAACAGACGTGATCATAAGAAAGGAGGATACAAAATAGAGTCACAAAATATCACAATAAAATTCATAAAACAATGGAAAACAATGGAAAAATCTAATCCAGGATTGCAAATATTATGGTTCATCAATTAAGACCCTGGAACCGGGCTGCCTGCTTCATTCTGGTTCCAGCTGGTTCCTGGTATTAATTAGGTATTTTTTCTGAGACACTGAGATGTCTCTCTATTATATAAAAAAAATAGGGACAAGACGAGATGTGATCTTCTAAGAAAGGCACTTCCACGTCCCATGAGACGAGTCTTTGTGCCAAGAGATTTAACCACACCCGGGGCCAGAAAAAGACAAAAGAATAGATGATAAAGTAGAACGTCGTACAGAATTCAGAAACGTTGGCGCAATACACATGCAAAGCAGATTAGAGATAATAGAAGTAGGAAAATTCGAAAGTCCCAAAAAAATGATAGTAAAGATCTCATTAGCGCAAACAAATGGAAAATATAACTCGGTGAAATAACGGAATAGTGATAACAAATCGAACAGTGTTTGAGGATGTCTGGGGGAGAAGGCAGTGAAACAAAAGGGCAGCTGCTGTACAGGCTTTTAAACGTTTGAAGCGCTGCACGAGATGCAGACCACAACGGCACGGCAGCAGCAACAAGACAGCAGCTGATCAAGCAAAGAGGAGGTAAAAAAAAACTGTATTTGTTTCCCATTGTATCATCATTTAAGAGGGGGTTTCGGAGGAGCGGCCGCATCTCCTTGGGGTGCGTTCAGCTCCCCTCTTCACAACGTGAGCAGCAGAGATGTGAAGTGGCTGGTGCATTCTGCAGGCCGGGGGGTTGGCGAGCGAAGCGAGAAGGGAGTGAACCCCCTAGTATGAAATAAAAAGAGGCATTTACTGACAGGGAGGTGCATTCTAACGGCCTATGTAGAAATTACCCACAAACGTCATCAAGCAATTTTTGATGAAAATGATAACGGAAGTAAAATGAAAATACAATAAACAGCTTAACGTGTTTTATTTTTCAGACATCATACCAGAATTTTCCCACAGTATTTGAGAGTGTTGACTTCTCCAATATAAACAGAGACTTATCTAGCTAATAATGTTTGTTCCTTTTTTGCTAATGACTTGTGAGTTGGGCAAGTTCATGCACCTTTCACAAAAAAAATCAAACAATGGGATGGTGGTGTGCCTGGTCTGATGGACATCAGGCCATTGCGATACTCTCTGACATTATCATCATCTAACAAAATAATGTCTTGTGCTCAATATGGATATTTTTTTTCCTTTTGTTAAACTACTATGGCTACCTTTAAGGAAGTAAGTGGTGATGGACTTCTCATAAATCTTGCTGCAACGGCTTGAGTTAGAAAAGTTCAACTTAGTTAAGCGCAAGTGTGTGATATAAAAAAAAAAGTGGTCCTCATTTTAATGCTGGGAATAAGGGTCTATAGCCTTCAAACCCCATCACTGCACTGCAACATTTATGTTGTACATATCCACGCATACACAAACAAGGGTGAGCGGAGAACACTGCAGGGCCAATGCAGCCAGTCCCTCAGCTGAAAATAGGTCCGAAGCACCTAGTAGTTTCACATACTACAAAAAGCAATGTTTTTTTAAAATAAGATATTGGAAAATAATTGTTTAAGAAGACATAATGGAGCGCTGTTGTAAACATTGTAATAGCACGTTAAATTACTGAAGAATGTAGAAGGGTAACGATCCCGGCCATCAGCGCATGACCTTTGTGGTGGTCACTCCGTGGTAAACTGTCCTGTGAATAAGGAGGCCGTGTCGTCGCTCACCACAAACCTTTGCATGGGAAAAATACAAATCCCATACAAACAAAATAAGTAAGTAAGCCAATAAGGATGTTTTGGCTATTAAAATATAGCGTCATTGTCCTAAAGTGTATACTGTTTACTGCATACGCTTAAAACGTCGTTAAAAGGAGAAGTTAGCTGTTAACTTTTTAAAGCAATTTTACGTTGTTCATGAGGAGAATAACCTATAATTTTATTTCCACAATACATGGGGTATACCGGGCCTTTCACGATCACGATTTGAGAATTAGAGGAGCTAATGAAAATGCGTTTGAAGATGTTTTCATCAAACTTAACATATCGCTGCCATTTCGTGCTGTTTACGTGAATTTTGCAGTGGCGGGGTAGGGGACAACTCTGATTCCAACTTACCTCATCAAGTGCCATCTGATGCGCCCATTTATTAACTACACGTCACCATTTATTTTTTTGTTTTTTTACAACCCCCACGCGGCTGCCAACCACCCCCTTTTTTTTCCTCTATATTGACAGAGCGAACCAACGGCTTTAACGCTACATTACACTCGCGCAGCGCGCTCCCGTGTAGGCGCGCACCTCCCGTTTCTCTCACGCGCTCTTTTCCAGGGATTGTACTCAGTCGGCCACCCGCGTCTCTGTGGCTTCTCAGTGCTGCGTTCAGCTCGGCTCGCGTTTACGCGGCCCGGCCCCAGCTTTGCCCGGTTCTGCTCTTGCAGAGGGCTACCTGTCAGCGCCCGGCTCTCTGAGCTCCTATCTGGACGGTGAATGCGGTTGATGCTGCTCTGCTGCACCTGGAAGGACGAGCGCATGGGAGAGGAGGAAGGTGTGTTGCTCTTGCGGCTTCGTGTCTGGCGCATTGGGTTGGGAGAGCATTCGGCCAGTGTTGGGGGGTTTGGTGGGGGACTGGTGTTGTCCAGTCTGGGAGGTGTGCCCGGGCCACCCATACTCGGGCAGATATGAATGAGTGGTCAAGTCTGTAGAGGAGAGTGTCAAGAGTGTGTGACCCTGTTGTCTGCGTACTACTGCAGAACCGCGTGAGTGCTGTATGTGTGTGCAAAAACGGCCATAAATCTTTGTTATACGACGCTTTCACGAGCGCGGCGACAAAAACGTTTCAAAGATTAAATCGGATTATATTGCCAAATCAAACGGTCCACTCCACTGCATGATGCATGTGATAGCAGGTGGATACAGGCAATGGTGCGTATAGTGTGGTGCTTTAAAGGCGGGGATGTGGCAGCATCACACAATGAATTATCACAGGCTGAAAAATAAAGTTGTCTGTCATTAGAAAATGAAGGAGCTCCAGGCATAGTTTTAATGCTACGAGTAAGCGAATTTCATGGAAAGGTCCTGGATAGAGATTTCTGGAAGGTAGGCACCACAAAGACGAAGATACACGTTACAGAGTCGGGCCAGTGAATCCATATTCGACGGCTTTGGCCAGTCCAAGCGTTTTCTTACCAAGAACCCCATCTCACCGTTGGGTGCAGGCTGGAATGGAGGTTTGGTCACGAGGCGATTCCAAACTGGCATGGATGAGTGTGAGAGTGGGCACGGCACCTTGTACGAGGTTGTGTCCTACCTTGCATCCAATAATGCCAGGGTAGGTGGCCATCTCTGCATATCCGAATTGGATGAAGGGGCTTTGAGAATATCATTGTTCATCTGCATTCAGAAAATTTATACATTACTTAAGAATTCAAGAAAATTTATTAGTATTGTAATCACAGTAGTATTAAGAAATGAAAAACAAAAGTTACATCAGACCACAACACTTGACTATCCATATAAGCTCTCTTTATCTAGATTTACCCCCTCTGTCTTCTCACATTATTCGCATACCTGGTGACGTTTTGTGTATAGCTTTTTATTTTTCATCTTGAAATTAACTTTCACCAGTTTATTTTTCTTTTAACTTTCTCGTATAGGGAAAGTATTGGAATCCTCCAAAAATTCTATTTTGATGAATCTCAATGTTTCAGACCTCATTGATTCCGAAAATACCATTTTTGGAATTATGTCTGTGTGTGTGTGTGTGTAAACACGATAACTTGAGTACGCCTTCATTTAGTTCAACCAAAGTATTAGGTATTAAACGTAGATTTCAGTCAACGTTTGGGCTATTTCTGCTAATTACCTTTTATTCATGCAGCTGCAGAGTCTGATTTATTCAACTTTACTTTTATAATAATTGTTCAATATTTTATTAATTTGATTTGTTGTTGATGGGTCTTTAATGTACATAATATAATCTTTGTCTTGCGGTTTATTCCTCAAATATCCATCCCCATATCTGAGTATACGAGAAAGTCTAGGGGAGACCACTCGATTTTTTTTAGTTATTTGTGTTTTGCCCTAACACAGGTAATCTAACTCCTCCAAGTAATATGTCTTCCATTGCGTTATTTTCCTACATTAAATAATTTTGGAAACACTGTGTTTTTGTTGTATTTAGAGTGTGTATTGACATTTATACAAAATAGTGAAATGTCAACAAAACGAGTAAACAAGAAGCTTCATTAATCAAGGACATATGGTAATCAAACGAAGAAATTGGCCTCTCATTATACAGTTGGAAGAGACAGCAGCCTGGACCAAGTTTAATAAATGCAGGTTTAGCCATAAGCGTAACAGTGGCCCAGTGATTTGCTACATGCCTCCGATATGTGAATTTGCTTCCTGGCCTTGTCACTACTTGTGTGGAGCTTGCACAGTCTCCACGTGGATGCTTTCATGATTCTGTGCTTTCCTTTCAAATCCCAAAGACATGCACTGGAGGTTGATAGTCAGTTCTCAATTGGCTGCGTGCATGTTGGATATTAAGCTGTCGGCTCATTACCAGTAGTTGGATCCTGCCTCACGCTCGGTGTTGCCACTTCAGTCTATGGTGCCCTATCCCATAATTGGACTAAGTAGATTCAGATGACTGAATGGTATAGGCCAGGGGCGGGCAATGTCAGTCCTGGAGAGCCACAGTGGCAACCGGTTTTCATTCCAACCCAATTGCTTAATTAGAAACCAATCCTTGCCAGTCTCAGCCCTTATTTAATTTTATGGCTTGTTAGTCTGCAATGCAAGGTTCTTATATCACAGATTTTTTTCCTTTCCAAAGATATTATCCGAATGATTTGAAGCCTAAAACGGATAATTTTCAGTCTGTCACATTTTTCTATTAAGTGTTTTATTAAATCAAACAGTGCATGATGAACACACACAGATGTACATGGAAACAAACTAGATGGAGAACTGCTGGCTGCTTTGCCATTTACGTCTTATTGCTAATAAGGAGCCATTAAAACAGCGAATGCAGCTGTTTAGGACTGAAATAAGCAATTAAGGTTGGGGACCCTTAACAAGCAAGACCACTAAAATGAAGAATCAAAATGTCACTTAAGCAGTAAATGCTTCATCAGCAATAATTGAAGGTTGGAACAAAAACCTGCAGCCACTGCGGCCCTCCAGGATCGACATTTCCCACCCCTGGTATAAACAGTAGGCTTATGTGTGTCTTCGTTTAGTATGTAGGGACGATTTTGTGTTTGTAGGCTGATGGGTGGACGGGGGGGATTGGGGGTGTGGTGTGGTTTGTTGGATGGGGGGTTAACAGTTGGTGGGTTGTCATGTAATCATGAATTATTTAAGACATTACAGAAGTAGGAGTGTTTCTTTTATATATGTTTAATCATGTATATGCATTTTAGTGGTCAGGAAATTAGACTGTGAACCACAAGCCAATTTTAAGCCCATGTCTGATTAGCTTTTGAGAGTATGACTTAAACTGACCATGTTCCAATTGTAAAAATAAGTGAATAGTCACAACACTGACCTAAGTAGTCCTATCGCTGTGATTTAGCATAACCGCTAAAAAAGTAAAAGCAAATGAGAGCTGAAAGTTTTTAAGTGTGGTACGGGTATCCATGTTTTTATGAGTATGTGCTGTTAGCCAGTCAAATTTACAAATGTTCACATTTTTTTTCCATTTTTCCATTGCTTCCCTGCCCTTCTTTTCTTTCTTATAGCAGGAACCAGTTTACCTGTGTGTGCAGGGTGCCAACACAGCATTTATGATGACCAATATCTACAGGCTCTCAACACAGACTGGCACTCAGTTTGCTTTAGGTAGGAATTTGGGGTTCTTTTTCCATTGGGTTATCAGAGGAAGGGACACTGTAAGTGATAGGGGAATTGTGGCAGACCTGAAACAATATCACTTTACAGAAATGGTTAAATTGCCGTAACACCACCGCTCTCATTTTCTACATGCTTATTAAAACTAAACTGTTGGCCTCAATGGTGCACAAAAATTGGGATAAAGGAAGAACTGCATAATTAGTTTGTAAGCCTGTAAAAAGAACGACACCTGAAGTTTTTGAGAATGCAAAGCCTTGATTGAAGGTCTGACCTTACTTCAAGTGAATGACTGCAGTGAAGATGTATGGTAAATGGTTTGTATATAGTCAGTTTGCAAAGTGCTGACTTTAAGTAGCCACAATTTTTCTTTATAATTTAAGTCCTGGCTAGACTTAGCAGAGGTAGTGAGCAGTGTACTGTGAGTTTTGAGATGGAGATAGGGAGAGCGGGACACGGAGAGAAAGAGAGAAGAGTTAATGTCCTCTGGAAAGGAAGTATATTGGATCAATGAAAGTGCATCCTCATTTAATACGCAAGATCTATTATCTGTGAACCTCTTGCACTCCATTGCTCCAGGGTCATTGTAGTTGTTATTAATTTGTTTTTTGGCCAAATTTACTTCCCTTTAATGGATGCAGCTAATTGTTTATTAATTTATGATATATGTGGATATTCTTGAAAGAAGTCTAAATGAAAACAATTTAGGACAAATCAGTCCTTAAATCCTTACCTGTGCTGATATGGTAACTGAAGCATACTTACAGGAGACTGTCTTGTAGGTCTGCTTTGTGAAATGTTGCTGGGTTTAAATTTTTTCAAAAGATTTAAAATAGGGCTGGAGGAAAAGGACAAAATGTAATCCGTTACGCCCTGGCAGAGTGCTTGCACAGTATTTTGCTTGAAGCAGAGTAGTACAGTAAGGTGCTGCCGAAGTAGAAGAAGAATAGTGGGGGTTTATGGGGGAGAGGAATAACCTGTTCACATGACAGAAACCTCTAGACTGTCTGTGCAGGATCCAGCAGAGACTCTGGAAAGCTAGAGGAGTGGAGCCTGTGGGAATTTCATTCATCGTTTCTATTGGTGGTAAGGTTTTTTGCAGTAACAGTATGTGTTTAGTTTTCTTTATAAAGATACAGATATTGTGTGGTGGTGTTATTTTTTCGGTTTGGTATCTGTCAGATGCATCTTAGGTTCATAATGCTCAGATGTTTTTGCCTCGTGTGCTGTATTAATCTTATAGTAAAGTTATACTTTCATAACATAAAACAGTGATGCCAGGACAGACCCACATTTTGTAAACAGAGCTGCCTCTGTCCACATGCAGGCCAGCTTTGTAACTTATTACTTAATTCTCGATCAGTGAGTTGTGTGATAAAATGTAAAATAAAAAATTGAGTAATCTAGGAAATCTAGCCTAACAGTTGTTTCATTGGCATGCTTAGGTGTGAAAACAAATATTACAGCCACACATGTAACTTGATGTTGTATAGTGAACAAGTTATGAGACATTTGGGCCATGTTGTCTAAAACTTTGAGGGCAATAAAAATGCACTTGCACAAATTGTATAAACTTTCCTCCGCGGTATTTGCCTCTGCATGTGCCTAAAAAAATTTAGAAATAAGAGATTTAAGTCAGTGGCAATATCATTGAGGCCTGTTGAATCCAACACGTGGTTATTGTTCGTATGGAGTTTGACTGTGAGGGTTTTCCTCCCACATCCCAAAGATATGCAGGTTAAGCCCTGGGTCAGTGTGAGTGTCCAGGACTGTTTCCTGTAGTGAATTTCACTAAAAAGACCTGACTGGTGATTAGTAAATTGGCCAATCACAAAAAATTTCCAGCATCTGCCTTTTTAGGCTTTATGGGAATTTTGTTGTAGTGTTCCTTTACATGTGTTATTACGTCAGTTAAGTGAGCATACGTCTTTTTGCTATAAGCTTTCTATAAAGTGGGAGCAGTAATTGAAGATTGTACCAGAGAGAGAACAATGGAATATTAGCCTTTACATTAAAGGAAGTTGACTAATAAACATAAAAAGGAATTGGAGGAGTCATCCTGTGCAACCAGACAAATGGCAAGAAAAGCTTTAATGAATGAACTCAACACTCTTTTTAGTTTGTCCTTTAATTAAAATGAACACTGCTTTGCTATGTTTGGATGATGAGTGAGCTTGGGTTATATACGACCAGCTCATATTTTCAATCGGACAAAGATAAGATGAAGAAGATTTGAAATTGCAGCTTAGTAATCAATAGGCTTGTTAACTTAACAGCAAAATGTGTCTATTTTACTTTTAGACCAGTTAGGCATGTTAGCATTATGAACATTTGATAGATTAATAAAGTATCTATCTATCTATCTATCTATCTATCTATCTATCTATCTATCTATCTATCTATCTATCTATCTATCTATCTATCTATCCATCCATCCATCCATCCATCCATCCATCCATCCATCCATCCATCCATCCATCCATCCATCTATCTATCTATCTATCTATTTGTGGCTCCTTTAAAGGTTTGCACTGTGTTTATAGCTGTATAAACACTAAAAAGCTGTAGTGCAATTAATGATTAAAAATGATTAAATCATGTAAGTGTATGTATGTTTACATTTGAGCAGCATTTAAATGCCAATATCTATTAATTGAATCAATATGTGAGTGTATGTGTAATACTGTATATATATATATATATATATATATATATATATATATATATATATATACAGTATGTGTATATATATATATATATATATATATATATATATATATATATATATATATATATATATATATATATATATATAGTGAACTTAATGCTGTATAGCACCCGACCTGGCACAGACTTGACACTGACACTTTATTTTCTTCAGCTGGAGGGTACGTCTTCCCTGTGAACTCCCCAGCCACAACACAGTCCCAAGTACTAAGCACTAGCAAAACACTCCTGTTTGGCACCACCACTCCTCCCTGGCAACCTCGTCCTCTTCCTCCTTATTCTGGCTGTTGAGTGGTGGTTGCCGGCCCTTTTTATAGTTCACCTGGAAGTGCTCCAGGTGCTTGATCACCTGCTTCTGATTGCACTTCCGGGCGGGGCTTTAGAGTTGTCCAGGCCACCCCAGATCCCATCAGGGCTGGGGAGAACTCCATCTCCCATGGAGCCCTGTGGGAAACTGAGGCACCATCGTCAGCCAGGGAGACTGCCACCAAGCATCCCGGGGGAGGTACTGAGAAGCCCATGGTTGCTCTCCCGGAACATATGTAGAAGGGGTGTCCCGGCTGGGCATGGGACCCGGCCGCCCGCCACATTGCCCCTCTCTCAGATAAGCCTCGTGGGGCTCAGTGGCATGTCCCGCGAGGGCCAGTCCTCTCCAGGAAAGGGAGTCGGCGTCCTTGGATCTGTTGCTCTGCCCTGTGGAAATACAAGCAAATGATCTGGGGGTGCTGTCCCGACATCCCTGCCACTCGGACGTCCTCCCTGGACAACACCTCCAGAAGTGGCCACAGCGGCCGCAGTTGTAGCAAGGCTGACCCCCTCCAGCTTTGCACTTGCGGGACGTGCCGCTGAGCCCCATGGAGCTCATCTGAGAGGGGTGCACTGTGGTGGGCGGCCGGGTCCCATGCCCGGCCAGGACACCCTTTCTACATATGTTCTGGGGGAGCAACCATGGGCTTCTCAGTACCTCCCCCGCTTGGTGGCAGCCTGCCTGACTGACGATGGTGCCTCAGTTTCCCGCAGGGCTCCATGGGAGATAGAGTTCTCCACAGCCCTGTTGGGATCTGGGGTGGCCGCCAGGGGGTGCTGCATGGGTCCCTGAGCCGGCCTAGACAACTGTACAGCCCCGCCCAGAAGTGCAATCAGAAGCAGGGCTATAAAAAGGGCCGCCAACCACCACTCAGGAGCCAGAATCAGGAGGAAGAGCACGAGATTGCCAGGGAGAAGTGGTGGTTCGAGAAGGAAGTGTGATTTAAGTGCTTTTGGGACTGTGTTGTGTCTGTGGGTACAGGGCAGGCGTAGCTCACAGACAAAGAGAAATAAAAGTCTTTTTTTTTTTTTTTTTTTACACATGCCTCTGTCTGAGTCTGTGCCAGATCGGGCGCTATACAGCGTCTAGTTCACAATATATATAATGAGCAGAATTTTATTTTCTTTAATGTCGTATGTATTATGGATAAATATTTTCTGTACCTATTTTATTCATTGAAAAAGTATGTATTTTAAGGGAATTTAATTTTTACTTTCTCATATAGAGAAAGTACAGTGGAACCTCGGGTCACGACCGTAATTCATTCCAAAACTCTGGTCATAACCCGATTTGGTCGTGACCCGAAGTAATTTCCCCCATAGGATTGTATGTAAATACAATTAATCTGTTCCAGACCGTACGAACTGTATGTAAATATATTTTTAAAAAGATTTTTAAGCACAAAAATAGTTAATTATACCATGGAATGCACAGCATAATAGTAAACTAGAAGTAAAAAAACAGAACAGAGAAAAGTAACATTGCAAGAATTCACGCTATAGCCTTACGAACCGCTCGCTGTAAACACTTTTTTTTAATGAGTTTTAAGCACAGGGAAAACATGAACATTTGAAAAATCCGTAATTTAATAAACAACCAAGAAAAGTAACATTGCAACTATGCACGCTACAAACGAATCGCTGTAAACAGAAGTGAAGTGGAGGTTAAAATCCAATAGAAAAAAGTCTTCATTAAATACAACGAGGTTAAAACAATGCTCGAATCAGTCTCTTTAAAAACAAGCCTGGTGCATTCTTTAACTGCCTTCTTGACCTTACGCGGCCAACCCTCTCTCTCTCGCGCTCTCACTCAGTCGTGCTGTCTCTCTCACTCGCTGCACAGGGAATGCACAGGGAGAGACTGAACACGTGCGGAAATCATCGTCGCGTATGAACCAGAAGGGAAACTGGCTTGTTCGTCACCCGAGTGTGTGGTCGTGAACAGATGTAAAAGTTTGGCAAACTTTTGGTCATAACCCGATTTGTACGTGTTCAGAGACGTTCGTGACCCGAGGTTCCACTGTATAGGAATCATGAAAAAATTCAACCTTGAGATTTTAACGTTTTAGACCTTCCTGAGTCAGAAAATACCATTTTTGAAATTATGTCTGTCTTGTGTAAACATGAAAACTCAAACGTGTTGACCTAGGTCAATAAGATTTTGTACACCTGCTTTACAGTATATCAAAAGTAAGCAATCCTGTCAACTTTTGGGCTTGCTGGAAGTGTTACTTTAACTGAATACCTTTGCGAATTTTCAAGTAAACTATTGCTATAATTACAGATAGATGATTAAAATTTTGTTTAAATATTTATAATGATAAAAAGCAAACAGATATGAAATTTGAGAAAAATTACTCAGTTGGAAGAACTATTTTATATAAACAACCACCCACATTTTTTGTATCATGGAAATATAAATGTGTACACAATATTAAAAACTCTATTCAATATAACTTATATTCTTTCAATAACTATTATCAATTTTATTTTAATTTATACATCATCAATTTAACAATAACATGTAAACATTGAGCATGCCATGTAAAGATGCAATGGGAACAATAAGCAGTTATGTCCCCATTGTGTTCATGGTAATACATTTAATTTTATGATATGCTTTTTTTATCTCTGCCATCATTATCATAATTAAATGTAGCTTAATGCAGTTTTACCTCTAGCAATTTATTGCAACAAATATTCTATAATACTAAGCACTTTTTCTATGTTTTTAGATGACTGTAACTTTTCTTACTTTGCATGTAATCTAGGTAATGCATGTGTACTCATGAAAAAATTCCACCACCGTTTTCAACCTCCTTAAGTCAACAATATAATTTTAATAAAGTTTGATTGTAAATAGAGATAAATGATTGTGTATTGATATTATCAATTAGTTATGATGAGAAACAAAGAGGTATTATACAGTGGTACCTCGGTATACATCCTTAATCCGTTCCAGATCCTTTGACTTATACCAAACAGGACGTATACCAAACGAATTTTTCCCATAAGAAATAAAGGGAAACTGATTAATCTGTTCCCATGAAAAAAAATCCTATTGTTATTGGCATATTATACATTGATGGGGTTGTATAAAATAATTTAAACACTGCTTAATACTAAAATACATAAATACAAAAGCAATTAGATGAAATAAATTAAAAATTAACCTCACTTTACTTTTTAATAACGTCTTTGTTTTTTACAGTCGCAGATACATCGTTCTCAGCATACGGTAGCAGCCATGTCCTCGATACGCATGCCACCTTCATACTTTTCAACAATCTATTTAAATTTACGTGAAAAAACACAAAATCACGTGAAAATTCACATAGAGTTATAGCGCGGGTTGTTCACTGAATGCTAGCAACTGGCATACTGACGCTCGTGGGCAGCGTAGGGTAGCACGCGGTGTGACGATGCAGATTCGCTCCACGCTCCCATACGTCCTTTCGGGGAGCCCTGAACCCGACAGCGTCAGTAATGTCACCGAGATGAGCTGACAAATGAGGACAATTCTCAAATGAAGCCATGGGATAGTGCAAGAATGCCAAGTGCTTTTATTTAAAACAAAAACCAGTGTCCAAACAAAAAGTGCAGTGCATCTGGTTTCAATAAATAATTATTTAACAAATACCCATAAAAACAAGTGTTCTGTGGGGATAAAAACAACAATAAATAAATCAGATAAAATCCGAGGTTAAAAATGCAGTCTCACTCTTCCCGATCACAGCCCACCTGTGCAGGTGTGACTCGCTCCAACTACCTCATTAAGTTCCCCGCAGTTGTGCAGTCGCGCCCACGGAGAACGACACGGCTATACGGGTTAAAATCTGGCCCTTTTTTTGAAGCCGCAGACCCGCTATACCACACGCGGTGTTCTAGCACGCGAGTCGTATTCCAAACAAAGGTCGTATGCCAAGCAAAATTTTTCGCGCCCAAACAGGACGTATACCAAGTTGGACTTATTCCAAAGTAGACGTATACCAGGGTACCACTGTATTTGAGAAATATTGCGCAACTGGAAGTGGTTCTGATGACCTATCCCCTGATTTTTTTTTTATGGTCACCAAACAATTAGCTTATAGAATTTTCATTATTTCATTTTGTTTATTAAAATCAACAGGTTACACGTGGTGTGTAGTTTTAATTATAAAAATACCAGGTTAATGTAGAAAATAAGACTTCTCTGGCCATTTAGGACCTTAGTGTAAAACTTTTTAAAGAGGTATATTAAAAAAAAAAAATCAGAATCAGCCGATCTAGTAACTTGAAATCGGTAATAAGTATTGGACTTTAAAGTACCTGATCGGAGCAACACTGATTGTAATACATTTTTATGTTAAAATTGAGACGCTGTTTAATTTAAGATATATTTTTAGATTATTATTTAAATGTTTTGTTAAATGTATTATGTATAGAAAGTACATTGACACAATGTACTTCTTAACACTTGCTGTCGTAGACTTCAAAATTGCCCTGAATATATCTTTGTATTTTTTACTGTAGTCATATTTCACTTTGTCATTATGTTTCTTTATGTCTTCTGAAAACTGTGTGCAATCAGACTAAAAACACAAAGCTGGAAATACATGTTTTACATTTTTTGTTAAAACAAAGCGAACACAGAATTAATGTAATTGAATAAAAAAAATGAAAAACAAACCTTTGTATAAATAAAGGTTACTTTTTGCTTGTGCCATCTTGTTTGTAAGTTTTTGCCCACTTTTTGTAACCCCCAGGTTTTTTTTCCTTACCCACATGGTTGGTGCTGTCTCCCTCCAATTAAAGTATCCCTCTTGTTACTGTATGTATGTACTGCTGTAGTCTGCATGGTGTACATCATTTAGAGTTTATGCTGATCTGTATACATTTGTACTGTATATACTTTATTCATTTTTGTTTTGTAGTTAAACACAACACACATTTTGGCTTTCAAATTAGTAATCCTGAAAAGCAATGCTTTAAATGCTGAAAAGAAATCATCAGCACAATACACCTTAGCCCTAATGCTACCATATAAGGCAGCTGCCACTGTGCTACGAGTATAAATATTCAGGAAGCTAGATTTACCATTAAAAGTTTGGCATCGTTATTCTTTACTTGGGAACATCTGGTACATTCATTCTCCTTCCTGCATCGCTTTTATAAGCTGCATTTTGGCTGGAGATAAAATAATTTTTGCAGCTTGTCGTATATTTTTTTTCTAGATCAAAAATACCTATGTCCCATTGCAAATTAAGAGCTCTGATTTTTACTTCAAGACCAGGCTGTGCTGCTAAATGTCTTTTGTGCAATATCTTTTTTTTAATATAAATTGTGCCCAGATCTGTTTAAAAAGCTGCTCTTGTTTTGTTTTTTTAACCATAGAGTATTTATTTAGATAGCCTGTTAAATTTAATTGACATTAAAGATTATATTACAATATGTAAAACAATCCAGTCAAAAATACAATTTATACACCATTTCCTGAAGAGATCTGGGATGAATCAACTATTATCTATATATAAATCCCCATTCCTTCCTTGTTGAGAGAGCTGTGTGAGCAAAAGTACCCTTATAAAGTACTTACTCACATATATTAAAACATCAAAAGGAAAATGGAACAGAGGCAGAGGCCCAGCAGGCCTGTTATAAAGCAACATTAATACATTCTTGCCAAATTCTCATAAAGCATTAGGCTGTTTCCTCAAACAAAATTAGATTTTTTTTTAAAACAGTGCTTTCCCATTGAGGTGTCAAGGTTGGTATAGAATTCTTTCATTTCAGCAAGGTAAGTTGACACTCAAGGAAAGTAGTATAAGCAATGTACAATGCATAGTTTCATAATCTTATCCGTCTGGTGTTAATGGAAAGCAATTCCATTTAGGGCATAGGAATAATTGAGAATTGGACAATAAGCAAAAATGATCCCTCAAAATGATGCCGAAATTATTAATCAGAGCCTCTTGATGCAATAGAGCAGCATTTGAGGGTTAAGCTCACAACAGTGGTAAACTCAGATAATGATTGTTAAACTGACCAATAAAATATATATTTTTACATTTTTAACACTAAAATCCCTGAAGTTCACGATTTTTTTCATTGTGCCTTAACTCCTTAAATTTTCCTGACATACACCAAGAAGCTCATAACTCCTAATCACTGCGCTAATAGCCCACTTTGTTTTGCAAATATATGGATTAGTAAAACGTAGCCTGCTACACACCCCCACCCCACATTCTGTCAGATGAAGGCATCGCCCTGCTGTAATCCTCACAGCTGAAGTCTGTGATGAAGTGTTTATCTGGCGATGCATTTATAAGGAATTATATAGGTACAGTAATCCCTCGCTACTTCGCGGTTCACTTTTCGCGGATTCACGACTTCGCGGATTTTATATGTAAGCATATCTAAATACATAACGCGGATTTTTCGCTGCTTCGCGGGTTTCTGCGGACAGTGGGTCTTTTTACTTGCTTCCTCAGTTGGTTTGCCCAGTTGATTTCATACAAGAGATGCTATTGGCGGATGGCTGAGAAGCTACCCAATCAGGGCACGCAGTTAAGTTCCTGTGTGCTGCTGATTGGCTCAGTGATGGAGTGTTGCATTAACTAGGAAGTCTCATCTCACTCATTCATCATTAACGTGCTAATGCTTCAGGGGTCGTGTCCAAGCACCAACAGAAGATGCAAATGATTGCAGAAAAGGTAAAAGTTTTGGATATGTTGAAGGAAGGGAACAGCTACACCGCTGCAGGACATCGATTCTTTTTATTTAAAAAGGAGGAAAAGCATATAAGATCTATGGCCGCAGTGTCCTTTAACCAGGGTGCAAAATGAGTTGCAAGTGGACGTGATAAGGCAGTAGTCTGGATGGAATCTGCTTTAGGAATCTTTGCAACAAGGTCGATGACGTCATGACCGCCTACAAGCTGCTACGTGTACTTCGCTATACAGTAAGTGTAAACTTATCTACCGATTTCATATTGCTTAGCAGTTGTCCCTGTTTTTAATAGAGTAAATGGTGGGTTGTAAACAATACAGGGAGGATTTAAAAACGTCCAAATACACGTTAAATAATTAAATAAATATAGTGTCCCTACTTTGCAGAAATTCAGTTATCGCGGTCGGCCTTGGAACCTATCTCCCGCGATAAGTGAGGGATTACTGTAATGAAATACCGTGATTTGAAATACATACATTCCGTGTTTACAATGATCTGTGTAAATATAGAATGACAGAGGAAATGCGAGGCAAGAAATGCTGAACACACAGCTAAAACAGAAAATGTTTTCATATGTTATAGTAATAACAACATCATTTTGATGTGAAGTGTAGGATATATGAAGACTGAAGCCCAAATATCCAAGAAACATTTTCACAAAAGGTATAACAAAACAAGTATGCCTTTATTCAAGAATATAACCAAAGAAAAATAAATAGCTCAATTGACATGTTGCTGAAGCCCAGCTTTCAGTCGGTACAAAGTAAAAGACGGTTACATACATGTGTGTTTGTGCATTTCATTTTGAACCATTTGTCACAGTGGTAATGCTGCTGCATCACCAATCTGTGCAGATAGTGCAGTGGATGAGCTACTGTTTAGGCAATGGTGAGGTAATAGGTTTGAATCCCGTGTTATCTCTGAATTTAGCGCTTTGAGTAGTGAGCTGGTATTATTATTATCACATAATAAAAACATACATTTGATGTGAATCTCCAACATCCTGTGTAAATTTATGGTACTGTACTTGTAAAAGATGTTACTTTTCCTCGCATGCAGATATTCATATTAACATGTCATTTGAACGATTTTTTTATTCAGTTGTATTCTTGTATTCTTGAATAAAAAAAATCACTCAAATGACATGGTGATGTGAATGTCTATGTGTGAGGAGAAGTAACATCCACCATAGACACTGCGGTGTCTGTTTGTTCAACAAGACACCAAGAAGAAATGATTGAGCTGCATTTGCATGTCTGCTTTTATTTCTTTAGCGCTAACTTTTACAAGTACCATAAAGTACCATAAATTTACATCGGCTGTTACAGACTCAAATCAAATGTATGTTTTTCTATACTAATAAAAGGCAAAGCCCTCACTGACTGACTGACTCACTCACTCACTCATCACTAATTCTCCAACTTCCCGTGTAGGTGGAAGGCTGAAATTTGGCAGGCTCATTTCTTACAGCTTACTTACAAAAGTTAGGCAGGTTTCATTTCGAAATTCTATGCGTAATGGTCATAACTGGAACCTCTTTTTTGTCCATATACTCTAGTGGAGGAGGCGGAGTCACGTATCACGTCATCACGCCTCCTACGTAATCACGTGAACTGAAAACAAGGAAGAGATTTACAACACGACTCAAACGCGGGAACGAAGGTAAATGACGTTAATTGTTGAGTGTCTTTTAATACTGTGTAAGCATACATATTAACACATGTGCAATTAAACGTGTGCATTTACGGGGTGATTTCTCAGGCTTAAAAGCTCGCCTTTTATCAAACGCGGGAACGAAGGTAAATGACGTTAATTGTTGAGTGTCTTTTAATACTGTGTAAGCATACATATTAACACATGTGCAATTAAATGTGTGCATTTACGAGGTGATTTCTCAGGCTTAAAAGCTCGCCTTTTATCAAACGCGGGAACGAAGGTAAATGACGTTAATTGTTGAGTGTCTTTTAATACTGTGTAAGCATACATATTAACACATGTGCAATTAAACGTGTGCATTTACGGGGTGATTTCTCAGGCTTAAAAGCTCGCCTTTTATCAAACGCGGGAACGATGGTAAATGACGTTAATTGTTGAGTGTCTTTTAATACTGTGTAAGCATACATATTAACACATGTACAATTAAACGTGTGCATTTACGGGGTGATTTCTCAGGCTTAAAAGCTCACCTTTTATTAAAAAGGTAAATGCAAACTGTTTTCATTCTGAAGGGCACAAACCACATTAGATTTCAGCCGTTAAACGCGCAAAAATGTCGGTACACCAGATAAATAAGCGCAACATATTATCAGTTGTATTGTATGCTTACAATACATATAGAAATGTGTTAATCGTTAACTAATAGTATGGGATGGTGTTTTTCGACTTGCGCCTTGATTTAAACGATTGCATGTCTTGGTGGGTTTGCGTAGCTTATTGTCAATATCTTTACACCTCTTTTTAAGACTTATTGACTGAAACGGGCTTTCACGAAAAAAGTTAGGGCTTTGCTACAGGATACACCCTCCACAAGTTAAGGAAGTAAAAATAAAGGTATATATTTCTGTTTTATTTAAACCTTTTAAGTTCTTATGCATAGCCCCATTTGGCTGTTTTAGTTTTTTTTTTTTCTTTCTTCAGTAATATTTAATCTTCTTAAAGAAAAACAACATATGCATTTTACTTTTTTTGTATCTCTTTAGTAATATTTTAGTGTAAAAGGATAACCAGTATTATCACATGTGCAATTAAACGTGTGCATTTACGGGGTGATTTCTCAGGCTTAAAAGCTCGCCTTTTATTAAAAAGGTAAATGCAAACTGTTTTCATTCTGAAGGGCACAAACCACGTTGGATTTCAGCCGTTAAACGCGCAAAAATGTCGGTACACCAGATAAATAAACTCAACATATTATCGGTTGTATTGTATGCTTACAATACATATAGAAATGTGTTAATCGTTAACTAATAGTATGGGATGGTGTTTTTCGACTCGCGCCTTGATTTAAATGATTCCATGTCTTGGTGGGTTTGCGTAGCTTATTGTCAATATCTTTACACCTGTTTTTAAGACTTATTGACTGAAATGGGCTTTCACGAAAAAACTTAGGGCTTTGCTACAGGATACACCCTCCACAAGTTAAGGAAGTAAAAATAAAGGTATATATTTCTGTTTTATTTAAACCTTTTAAGTTCGTATGCATAGCCCCATTTGGCTGTTTTAGTTTTTTTTTTCTTTCTTCAGTAATATTTAATCTCCTTAAAGAAAAACAACATATACATTTTACTTTTTTTGTATCTCTTTAGTAATATTTTAGTGTAAAAGGATAACCAGTATTTAAACCTTTTATGTTACTTTATAAAGTTATTTTACACAATGTTGAAAAATTATTAAGAAAGCTACATATTTTGGCAGTTGCTGCTTTAATTTTCAATGAAATGAAAAAAGCTCTCCAAGAGAAAACCTCAATGAAGAAGAAACAGTTTGCACTATCTAAAAAGGAGAAACCCTCATTTATAAAGGTTTGCTGCAGATGACTTAACTGAAAATAAATGAATAGTTCCTATGTGTATACAGTAATCCCTCCTCCATCGCGAGGGTTGCGTTCCAGAGCCACCTGCGAAATAAGAAAATCCGCGAAGTAGAAACCATATGTTTATATGGTTATTTTTATATTGTCATGCTTGGGTCACAGATTTGCAGATTTGGGTCACAGATTTGTGGATGTGTATATGTATATATATATATATATATATATGTATATGTAGATATGTGTACATGTATATATGTATATGTATATATACAGTATGTTTACATAACCTCTTTAACACACTACTTCTCCGCTGCGAAGCGTGGGTATTTTGCTAGTATTATATAATAGTAACAATGATAGCTTACGACTTAAAACAGTAAATTCAAGGAGGACTCAGGATTGAGCCCACAACCTCTTGATTACGAGACAGCAGTCCTCACCTCTGCACCATCCAAGCGGATGTGTCTATTTTGTATCGATTGATAGTTGGGCTTCAATTTGTACACATTGCCAGTAACATGTAAATTGAGTAATTTATTTTTCTTTGGTTATATTCTTGAATAAAAGCGCACTTGTTTTGTTAGACCTTTTCTGAAAGTGTTTATTTGATATTTGGACTTCAGTCTTAACACATAATACACTTTACATCAACATTTTGTCCATTATTACTATACTGTTGTATACACAGAACACACATGAAATGAATGTATTCCAAATAATGATATATTATTTACCCTGTACAACTCCAGACACCTAAACTCCTAGATAAAGTGACTTCACGTTGAGAATTTTGTGTCTGACAGGACTTCAGCTGCCTTAGTGGGGGATGAGCGAGTAGGCTGCCTGCTGCCAGTGCTGATTGACACATTTACTAAACAAAGATGCTGATGAGGAGGTGCGAGGGAATTTATGGTGGTCTGGCATTACAAATATTTATGTAGGCTTCAGGGAATCTAGTGTTAAGTTTGTGTTTAATTTGGCTGACATGGTGGCACAATGGTAGCACTGCTACCCTGAAATAAAAAGATCAGGATTCACATCTTAGGTGCTAAATGCATGTCCGCCCCATATCTTCATGGGTTTCCTGAGGGTGCTCTGTCTCCAAAGACAGGTAGATTAGCTATGCTAAATTTACACTAGTGTGTTTTTATATGTGTGCGTTTTCACCCTGAGATTGTGTGTGCCTTATCCCAAATGCTTTCTACGATGACCTCCAGCTTCCTTGTGACCCTGTTTTGAATTAGTGGATTTGGAAGATAGATGTTTTGAATATCTGTTCTCAAAGTAGTCTGTGACCCACATTGCTTTGATTTTGAAAAACAGAATTACGACTTTAGGAGGAATAGAGTGATTTCACAGTTTTTCCATACTATTGAAAATTTCTTTGCAATTGAGCAACTTTATTCCCTGTAACTGCTACTTGTTTATGTGCTGTGGTGTTGGTAACAGGAAATTAGATGCCTCTTTCTAATGATCTTTCTTAAGCAAGGGGCAGGTGTTAGAGGAGAAGTGTCTGGTTATAAGGGCCATCTTGGCTTACTGATGACCACAGAGAGGAAGCAGCACCGATGCATAGTAACAGTACCTGCTCATTATTGATTTGATTTAGATATGCAAGCTCTCCATTCCGAGTCTGTGTGTTTATACTAAACACATTTTCTTCCTGAATTTGTCTTTGAATCAGTCTGCAGCACTAAGTCTTAAGACCCTGTTTTCCTACTTTATTTACATTGCACTGAATGCCTTGCATTAATGTGCGGTTTGTTGTACAGTGGAACCTCTAGATACGAGTTTAATTCGTTCCAGCACTGAGCTTGTATAGCGAATTTCTCGTATCTAGAACAAACTTCCCCATTGAAAATAATGGAAATCCAGTTAATCCGTTCCGCACCCCAAATATATTAACATAAAAATCAATTTTCCTAACAAATAACACTGATAAATTATATATACTGTAGTCTACCTTTAATAAATAACACTGGTAAATAATATAACTGATTATTAAAAGAATCAAAACAGGTGTCCAAAGTGCAGTAGAGCATTCAATAAATCTTTAAATAAATAATCCTTAAAACAGTTGTGAAGTGGAGGTTTAAAATACACAAGAATAACAATCCTTTAACACGAGGTTAAAATGTCAAAAGGATGCAGTCTTTAAAAAACAGATGACAATCCCCGGTGCTTCTTCTCTGTTAGCGTGTCACCTGCGGGCTGTGCAACAGGAGAGACACTCTTAATGCAGCTGACCTTCTCTACACCGTCCTGCTTCAGCTGTTTGGCTCGCCTGTTCAGCTCACTGTTCAGCTACACGCGAGCCTGCGCTCGCTCTTCCGCACCGACTTACAGCGCCCGCCTGCCTGCCTGCCTGCCGCAACCTCCGTTCTCTCTCCTCTTTTTTCTTTTCTTTTACTTCTTCTCCCCCTTAACCGGCTCGCGCTTATCTATATATGCGGGGAGGACATGGCAGCTGCAGCCCATCAGCCACAGGAACAATCATGGATGTGGGCAGTTTCCCACCTGTGCACTTAAGTGAGAAACGCAGACACCGCAGATTGCGGCTCGCAACTGCTACCACGCCCCCTCGCTAAGCCGCGAGCTATACCCACAGCCTGGGTCGTGGCTCGTTAAGTTAGCCAATGCTCGCATTTAGATCTGAAATTTTCGCTCATACTTTCCTCGTATTTTGAATTTCTCGTATACAGAGGTGATCGTATCTCGAGGTTCCACTGTAATATGAAAAGAAGGCATCTTGTATGGTAACAGTGGTTTATTTTCAGTGAGAGTGTGAAAAAATCAGTGACTCAAAAAAGTCTGCAGTTATGCCAAGGGAATGAATATATTTAAAAAAAAACTATATACATGCATTTCTTTTTAAACAATAACCTCTAAGCACTTACTGGCTCTCTTCCAGGTCAAAGCAAGTTTCCCCTTCAATCAGGGACAGCAGGTTAGAGCTTCCTCAACATGTGCCTGCAGTCTCTGCAACCCTCTAGGAGTCTGTCCATAATATAAAACAGGGTCTTGTACATAACACAAGTCCCTGATACCCCCAGCTGATCTGAACTTCACAGTATCACTAACAAATACATACTTGTATTATTAAAGCTGAGCTATCTATATGCCACTTCAAACAAAAGTGCCCTCATTACATTGGAGCACATGGAAAACATTTCTAAAACTAGGGTTTATGCCAAACATGATTGTTCATCTGTTACCCTTGTAAGGAGCTTTTAACACTTGAATTACCAGAGTCTACGAAAAAACTCGTAGATCCGGCCCACCTTAAAACCGTTCTCACCTGTCTTTTGTCTTTTAAATGTGCCGATTAAGACGAGCAGCAAAAAGCCGGCTATTCCATCCCCCACCATCGCAAAACGTTCACTAAGTTTTCCCAGCTCATGCATTGTTTGATTATCTGGGAGTGACTGAACTGGAGTTTTAGAGTGAAAATAATAGATCGTTATTTGGAACACAGGCATTTCATGTGTGTTCCGTTTCTACAGTAATCTGTGTAAACACATTGTTAAAACAGAAACTTATTATATTATATTTTAGTAATAAATGTTACAAAATGTAGGCATAAACTATAGAATGTGTGAAGCCTGACGGCCAAACATCAAATAAACACTTTCACAAAAGGTTCAAGGCTGTTACAACACCTTCCGTGGTGTAACGCTGAGATTTGCTGACTGACAATCCTGCCGTGCCGTAGAGACCTGAATTCGATTCCCCGCTGGGGAGGAAGTGTTTTTTTTTCTTTGTAGCCTCAAACGGACATAAAATTTATACATTGGTATGCACTGTAAATCGTTAAGTTTAAAATGTTGATCGTGGTTATTTCTGTTGATTAATTCATGCTTTTTTACTTAGAGTCAGAACAGGAGCTTATTCAGCTTCTGATCTGACTCTAAGTAACAGCGCCAGTATAAATCACACCCAATCTGACGCTGTTCGTTTTTACTTCGACGATGTTTTCTGATTGGTACTATTTGTGTCATAAAATGATTTCTTCAAAACGTCACATATATTTGTTTTGAGATAATGAATAGAGCTGCAAATTACAGGTGCTTGTTCAATGTAATAGGAACCATAGCACAAAGAGGTGTGTACACTGCAACACAAGTACACATGTCGTAAATGTAGGAAGGGCGGTCCTTGGGTGAGCTATAGCACGTCTTTATGTGAAAACAGCAGTGTCAGATGGGGAGTGTCTGATGATTGCATATAGCGCTGAAGTTACTGCTCTTTACTATGCTTTCCTCCGCATGTCCTGGAGTACAAAAGAAAAAGCATACAGCAACACGTGGGCACTGGCAAGATTGGGGGAAAAAAACACGCGGTCGTATGTATCGTGATACATTGCAGAGCTATAGCGCGTCTTTATGTGTAAACAGCAGTGTCAGATGGGGAAGGGAAGGATCCTGAACGCGACTGAGAGAAAAGTGAATAAAAAAAACAAAAACAAAGCTAACCTTTACAAATATCATAAATTACACCGGCTGTTACAGACTGAAATCAAATGTATCTTTTTATTCTAAAATAGTAAAAATAAGAGCAGTTCACTTCTCAAAAGGGAGTCGAGCAGGATCGAACTCGTGACCTTTTGATTCCCAGTCAGCAACTGATACTGTTACGCCACGGGGCAGTCATAGTAAATGAATGTCAATGTCGCACACTAAGGCATCTTTTTTTTTCTGCCATTATATTTTTGAATAAAAGCGCACTTGTTCTGTTATATTTGTACCTTTCGTGAAAGTGTTTCTTTGATATTTGGACTTCAGGCTTCATACATTATATAGTTTATGCCTACATTTTGTCATTTACTACTAGAATATGAAAAACGTTTCTGTTTTAAAAATGTGTTTGCACAGATTACTGTAGAAAATGGAAAACACTTGAAATGCCTGTGTTCCAAATAACGATCTATTATTTACACTCTAAAACTCCACTTCACTCCCAGATAATCAATCAAGGCACGAGCTAGGAGAAGTTCGTGCACGTTCTAAGTCGGTGGGGGGATGGAATAGTCAGCTGTTTGCAGCTTGTCTTTATCTGCACATTTAGAGGACAGAGGACGCTGGTGGAGAGGTGCGAACGGATTTAAGAAGCAATTTAAGGTGAGACGGATCTACGAGTTTTTTCATAGGCTCTGGTAATTCTAGTGTTAAAGTGGAGCAGTCTGGCATGTTAGCAAAGTTGTTGATGACAGTCACCTAAATAAAAAAGCAATGCTATAGTCCAATGTATCAGGTTAGCCGAGATCTCTGAGATGGGGATGCTATAGTTTCAACAGCTGTAGGTTTTCACATGTGCCATAGGTGTCTTAATTTGGTCAACCAATAGCTGAGAACAATGAAGTTATGTAGCCTAAAGCTAAACACTTTTTATAAAATCTACCCTTTCTCATTTTAGGCATGCAAATCTGTAATCTCTTTTCTAATTTTATGAATTTTGGTAAAACGTGTCATATTTTAACTGTATTTATCTCTTAGTTCTATTCAGTCAGAGTGAGCTTCTTCCTCTGAGCAGCGTTCCACTATCGGTGCTTTAACATGCACTGTTTTTCTAAGCTTGTAATGAACATTAGTTACAAGACTGTGGGAATGTTAACCAATGCTGTAGGAAGTAACCAAGACATGACCTTTCCATTTGCAACATTGACCTCTCCCAGAGTCTCAGAACTTGAAATAATGTCATTTGGCTTGTAAAGAAAGTTATTACATTAAGGTGTGCCTATTTTTTTGAGATGTTGATGTTACTAAAGACTTTTCGCAAGAACTATTAATATTACAACTTTTGTTGAATTTGGGGAAGTTTGTGCTGTGAGCATGCGCTGTGACAAAGTCTTACGCTCTTTGCCTGATTGCCTTACATAAATTGATGTTTATTTTCTGCAAGCTCTGGAGTATAGTCCTGTTTAAAGAATATTTTGTTACATGATAGCTATGTTAAACAGAACTTATTACAGTGCATTAAACAGAGAATTCTTGACCAGAGTCCATTCAAACCTTATGTCCATGACCTCTCTTTCAACATAGGAAAAGCTCTTTCAGAAGTGAGTATTGACACAGCAGGGATATTAAGTGCTGTGCTGGCATACAGTGCAGCAGAGGTGTTAAACACTCTTCTTCACTGTGATCTGTCCATTATGTGAGGACAGGTGAACCTCATTATGTGGAGCTGCAGCTGTGCTGGTCTCTTGACTGTCTTCCTTCACTGAACTGATGCTGCATACAGTGTTTCAGGACAAGATCTCAGCTTTGAGACTCTCCTCCACTGCTGCTCCGTAACATCTCAGTAATTTGCTTTGATCTTTGCCTGTGCAGTCTTACCACAGGCCCTGATTCACATTTCTTACCTGGGGTCTGGCAACTTGATCTGCCACACTTTTCCCCCAGCTCCATGAGCCAGCAAAGCTCTGCCAGTGACTCAGAAGATGGAGAAGCAATGGTGAAGCTGCAGAGGTTGTAGTCTCTTGGCTGTCTTCGGTATTATCTTTTGTTATCCTGTGAAATCCTGTGAAATTATAATAATAATATTTTGTGACTCTTGGAGGGCTTTTTAAGGTTTGTTTTGATTGCTGCTGTTCCATGTGGCTAATTGTTATGAACGCTACAATGTAGGACACAATTAAAAGTGAAATATCTCATTATCTTTTCATCTTCTCTTAAAAATGTGTGATGCTACAAGCCAAACAATTACAGCTCATCTAATCGGTAGCTTTTATGTTGTACTCAAAGCAAACATAAATCTGTTTCTGAACTAATTCTGTAAGGGGTCAAAAGTGGCAATAACACAAGGCTGTGTGTGTTTTATATAAATTGTCACGCTTGGGTCACAGATTTGCATAGAAACACAGGAGGTTGTAGAAAAACAGGAACTTTATTCAAATACTACAAACAAACATTTGTCTCTTTTTCAAAAGTTTAAACGTGCTCCATGACAAGTCAGAGATGACAGTTCTGCCAGGAGCAGAGAATGTCAGAGAGAGAGAGAGAGAGAGAAAAGCAAACAAATCAATTCCAAATCTGACAGGTGCCCGTACAGGCTTTTAAGTAAGCAGAGTACCGCGCGAGAGGCTTATCACGCGACAAAGCCGCCAGTAAGGTAAGGAGCAATGTGAAGGTAGTCTGTCAATGTTTTTCAGTGGTTTTCCCAGGAGTGTCTGTATTCTCTGAGGGTGTAATCAGCCCCCCAGCTCACAATACATCTATATATATATATATATATATATATATATATATATATATATATATATATATATAAACACACACACACACACACATATATATATATATATATGTATATATATATATATATATATATATATATATATATATATATATATATATATATATATATATATATACACATATATATATATATATCTGCGGTGGGTTGGCACCCTGCCCAGGATTGTTTCCTGCCTTGTGCCCTGTGTTGGCTGGGATTGGCTCCAGCAGACCCCCGTGACCCTGTGTTCGGATTCAGCGGGTTGGATAATGGATGGATGGATGGATATATATATATATATATATATATATATATATATATATATATATATATATATATATATAACCTGTATATTATACTATATACTGTATATATTGTATATTATACTTTATATTTGACATGTGTTGATGTAGTGCTGTAGTATAACCACTAAGAGTCAATTTACATGTAGTTGTACTCACTTTTTTTCTAATTTGTTATTGTGCCTTCTGAAGTAATTTGTCTACTTATAGTCATGAATGAGTGCAGTACTGACTTAGGTGGGAAAGTTACAGAAATTACTTGAATTAATTTATCCTTAAGTTCAATAATTGGACATGTAAAATAGCCAAAAGACCTAGAATATAAGCACAGTGCTGAAACATAAATTAAGAAAGATCATGAAGTAAATCAGAGAATTAGCATCTCTTTGCAGTGTAATTTGACATATAGGTTGCTATAGTTATGATCTCTGTAGTAACTAACTAGAAATGTGAGTCTTGGTGTTAATCTCATCATTATTATGATATATAATCAAACTAGACAAAATTCTTGGTTATGTGTTTTATGATATAATGAAGGTTCAACCATTATAGAGTCAATTGGTTGCAACAGGAGACATACAGATGTTTCTTAAAGTCAGATCACACTCAATAATGACCACAGTTTTAGAAGTAAAATATCTTTGTATAGAGCAGGAAACCATATAGAGATGAAACATGGTCAATGCCCTAGGACAGTGTTTCTTGACCTCTGGGTCAGAACCCACTGTGTTCGTGCTTGATTCACCTAGGGGGATGCTTTGACGTTTGTGCTCAATTTACCAAGGGAGACGCCCCACCTTCTTTGGTGGGTCGTGAAGACACTAACTTGTGAAAAAGTGGGTTGTGACACCAGAAAGGTTGAGAAACAGTGCCTTAGGAAATAAACACATGCCTTCAGCAGTAGTTACTCTAAATTTAAACAGTAGACTGTATAATGTAATGGCCCATTTGAAATGGGATCTTCGAGATTAATTAGATGGAAAATTAGATATCTAGCCATGAATAGCTTTTATAAATGCAACACATACCCACTAAATTAGTTGTTCAGTTTCAGGAACCCTCTCAGGGGTGATTATTGCTAAGATAGCCCCAGATACATTTTGCCTTTTCTCAGGTATTTGATATTAGCGGCCCTGAAGCAGAACACTGCAGTAGGGTTTTATGTTTATTTATTCTTCATAAACAATTGCTTTCTACGTGGGATGCAGTGCCCTTAGAAAGTCATTTACTCAGCATTAAAACATAGGGTTTCAGTCTAAATGAGAATGTTGAGCAAACAAAATTGCCTGTTCTTGTCAAATTTGCATATCTCATTCATTGCCACTCCTCGACAACAGTGGTCTGTAGCGCCGATTGTGTATGGTGTCGGTTGATGGCAGCATTCCGATGCAGAAATAAGATTAATGATATTCTGTCACCAATTTGCTGTACTCATGTCTGTAGGTCTTTTCCAGCCTGCGGGTGAACGCCTTTTAGTTTTTTGGGCTGTTGCAACCACAGCAGCACTGTGAGCTGAGACAGCAGAGTCCAGACGTGTAATATGGCCAAAAAGTGAGAGCTGGCAATGATATATCCTTGATGGGTTTCAGGGCAATACGGAGATGACTTTGGAAATCTGCACAAAGTCATACTAATAAAGCCAAAGTATCTGGCATTGACATCACAGGTGGAAAGACTAAATCCTTGAGTACTGGAAAGGCACTATATAAATAAAATATATTATTAATCCTTTGTATGTCAGAAGCCAGTGTGGTCCAGTTCCCCATGCCATATAACAAGATTGACAGAATGCAAGTTTGATATATTCTGGTGTTGGTTTTGATCTTAATATTGTTCTGGCACCAGAGTTCTTGTAGTGACCTCATGGTGAAGCAGCAAGGTCAATTCTGTGTGTGATGTCCAAAAGCACCTGCCCACAAAATGCTGTACAATTTCCAGGTATTTGAGCTCGAAGACCTGCTCCACTTTCTGACCCTTGACAATGACGTTACCTATGTTGTTCGTGACTTTTAAACCCTGCAGTTTCATTTTTTATTTGAACACATGCTGATCCAGACTGGGTACTCTGATTTCAGATTGCTCCAGTGAGGTTTGTAGGTTTGTAAAGTGGTGCCTTGACAAGGTGACACTATTGTTCTGGCCAGTGCACTCAAGAATCTATTCCATGACCTTGCAAAAGAGTGCAGGAGCCAGGACACAGCCCTGTCTGACTCCAGAGGAGGTTGAAGAACTCTGGGAGAGGCAACCATTAATCCTAATCTTGCCAATGGTTCCTTCATGGAGGTCCTTGATGAAGTTGAGTAGGAGTAGGAGTATTTTTTTGTAAAAATTTTAGGGGGACACCGGGTCTGCTAAGTCAAAGGCTACCTTCACATCTTCATAACCAACATGCATTGGACAATTAAACTCTCTATATATGTGAGAACACCCAGGGGGTGAGAATAGCATTCTCTGTGGAGTAGCCAGCAGTAAACCTTAACAGTTTGAGTTTTACAAGAAAGACATGAACAAAGACCATTCCATGGACTGTGGGCAGGTTGATTCATCTATAAGTGGAGCATTCTGTCATGGGTCTTTTGCCCTTGTGCAGTGCATGAATGATACCTTCTTTCCACTCTGCTGGAACCTTCCCAGTTGACCAAACCTTAAGAAACAGTTTGTGGTAGGCGACACTCACCGGTATCATTGTTCATTTGAAGAGCTCTGGAAGGATGCTATCTGGACCTACATCTTAGTCATAATGATGTTTCTATATTGCTGGGTGCACCTCATCGGGAATTGAAACGTCTATGTGCACAGATTGATTATCACTAGCTGATACAGCAGTGCTGTCCAATTCCTCACTTGGCTCAGCTGGTTTAAGATGGTGGAAAAGTGCGTGCTCCTCTGCTGCAGTATCTCTTCCAGGTTGGATCAGGTGGTTCTATCTGTATTCATAATTAATGCAATCCCTTGGCTACCTGATGAGACCCTTATCATCATGACAGCACGATATGCTATCTGAAGGTGGTTGTGTGTTAGGCCTTTCTCTGTCTCTCTTGCAATGGAATTGTAGCAATTCCCCTTATCACGTTTTGCCAGTACCCAGAAAGTGCCCTGTAGCTACTTATATTTCTCCTTGTTGTTGCTTTGGCTTGCCTGCACCTTTGCTTCTAGCACAACCATGGCCTCTTTGGACAGTCAAAGCTTTCTGTGGAGACTCCTGTAATCTGTAATGCCCTTTGCCATTTTTCAAATTGTACTACTTATTGTATGCCAGACCTCATTAACATTGCTGGATGGGTCACCCAGCACTGAGAACTTGTTCTTGACCACTATTCTGTAGTTATGTTCTATGGCAAGATCCTTCTGCAAGGCCTAAATATTGAGCGTTGTCTGCGGCTTGTTTTGCTGGCTGGGCACAATGGAACTACAATGTCCATGGTAAGCAGGAGAAAGTCAGGTTTGGCAGGCATTCCTTAGTATAACCAGTAGGATTTGATGATGCCGAGCTGGCATGCTAAAGTGTGATCCAGTTCTTTCTTTGTTCACACTTTCTTTTTATACACTACTAGCTGTCCCCCACGGTTGTGCTCACGTAGTAGTGAAACAGGACAAAGTTTAAAAATCAATAGACATTGGCACTGTATCTGATCGTGTTCAGGTCTGATGGGAGAGTGTCCCCCACGTGGGGAGAAAAGAACATGGCCGTGATATCTCTGGCAATTAGCAGCTATCACTCTAAAACATACATAGCTCTGATCTCCCTCTCAAAAACGTTAAACGTTAGTTTCAGGTATCGCTAGCTAAGCAGAGGCAAGGTACGCTCCAACACGTGGCAAGATGTAGACTGACTGGAACGGTGGCTGGCATGTGAGGGACATTTTGCGATTTGTATGCTGTGGCAGAAGTAATTGTACTTGAGGTTAAGTTACGATTAATTGAGCAGTCCTACATGCAATACATGAACAGAAAAATTGAAACAGAAAGCATATTACTACTGTTTGTTATATATACAGTGGAACCTCGGGTCACGACCGTAATTCTTTCCAAAACTCTGGTTGTAACCCGATTTGGTCGTGACCCGAAGTAATTTCCCCCCATAGGATTGTGTGTAAATACAGTTAATCCGTTCTAGACCGTATGAGCTGTATGTAGATTTTATTATTTTTTCATTTTTATTACTCTTTAATTTAATATTGTTTTTGTATCAGTATGCTGCTGCTGGAGTATGTGAATTTCCCCATGGGATTAATAAAGTATCTATCTATCTATCTATCTATCTATCTATCTATCTATCTATCTATCTATCTATCTATCTATCTATCTATCTATCTATCTATCTATCTATCTATCTATCTATCTTTTTTTAAAGATTGTTAAGCACAAATATAGTTAATTATATCATAGAATTCACAATGTAATAGTAAACTAAATGTAAAAACATTGAATAACACTGAGAAAACCTTGAACAACAGAGAAAACTAACATTGCGAGAGTTCGCGCTATAACGCTATGAACCGCTCGCTCAAAAGACTTTTTTTTTAATGAGTTTTAAGCACAGGGGAAAAACTAAACATTTGAAAAATCCATAATTTAATAAACAACCAAGAAAAGTAACATTGCAACAATGCATGCTACGAACCGATCGCTGTAAACAGAAGTGAAGTGGAGGTTAAAATCCAATAGAAAAAAGTCTTCATTAAATACAACGAGGTTAAAACAATGCTAGAATCAGTCTCTTTAAAAACAAGCCCGGTGCATTCTTTAACTGCCTTCTCGGCCTTATGCGGCCAACCCTCTCTCTCTCTCTCTCTCTCTCTCTCTCTCATGTATGTGTGTGTGTCTGTGTCTCTCGCTCGTGCATGTGCGTGTCTCTCTCGCACGCGCATGTGTGTCTGTCTCTGTCTCGCGCACACTCTCACTTGCTTGCTGCACAGGGAGAGACTGAACACACGTGCGGAAATCATCGGCGCGTACAAACCGAAAGGGAAACTGGCTTGTTTGTATACCGAGTGTGTGGTCGTGAACAGATGCAAAAGTTTGGCGAACTTTTTGGTCATAACCCGATTTGTACGTGTTCAGAGACATTCGTGAACTGAGGTTCCACTGTATATGAAACTGTAAAATGTTTATTCATGCATTTTACATTGAAACATTTACTTTTTTACATGTAATTACCAGGCATTTAACATAAACATGCTTATTTTGTGTCAGCACAGGCCGACTAGTGTATGTCCCATAATACTTAGATAGTAGAGTAAGGTCATAAATTGCATATTGCTGTGTGTTGTGTCAGTCTTTCAATACTCACATAGTTCACAACTCAAGCAGTAGTTCTTTTTTTGATATAATGGTATGAATTTGTCTTTCCTCAGTAATTACAGTTTTCATATCAAATATATTATCTATGCAATATGTAATTTCTTTTGTGATAGATGGCATGTCAGATAAAGGTAATGTTAAAAGTGTGTTGTTTGCTTGGAAAAGTTATTTGGTTTGATTGGGCAGTAGCTGGCTTTTGGCAGAACCCCTTATTATTATGATAGCACTGTGATAGCACAGTATCAGTTAATGTTTTCTTATTTACAAGTTTGATTGTGCTGAATTATTTATTGCTTAGAATAGTAATGTGGGAAGAAGGTTTGGGCTGCAGTGAAAGGGCCAGTCCTCAAAAAAGAGTAATTTTGCTCCAAGAAGACCCTGGAATAATACTTTAGTGACAGAACTATAAATGCTTAAGAAAAGAATATGGTTAAAATGTCTGGTGTGAAAAAGGAGAAAAAATGCATGGTGTCCTTCACCTTATGCTGAGACTCTGGTACATAGTTTTAGTAACAAGAATAAACTCCAAGCTGACGGTAAGATGAAAATATCACCAAAGAAAAATAGAAAACTTGCACTCTGTCCTATATTTCATGCTGTGCCAGATTTTGTCCACATTTTTTGCTTGCTGTATGATTTATCGAATATTTTTTCTCATGAAGATAATGTTGGTTCTTCCTTGTGTTATTATCCATTAAGGTTCTAAGGTACATAGAAGGACTTTAAAAGACTTTTGTTTTAAGGACTTACTTACAGTATATTGTATTTAATGAAGAGGTAAGTACAGCCCCCTCCAAAAGTATTGGAACAGCAAGGCCAATTAATGTGTTTTTGCTGTGCACTGAAGACATTTGTGTGTGAGATGAAAAGATGAATATGAGATAAGATCAGAGTTTTAGATTTTATTCCCTGGTATTTATATATGTTAAGCAACAGTAACATATCACACTTTGTATCAAACAACCCATTTTTTCAAGTGAGCGAAAGTATTGGAACAGAATGTGTTCAACTAAACTAAAGTCAAAAATACTTCGCATCTGGTTGCGTATCCCTTACTTGCGGTTGCATCAAGCCTACAACCCATTGACTCTACCAGATTTCTTGTTTCTTCATTGGCTATTCCTTTACAGGCTTTTTACCACAGCATCTTTTAGTTATTGTCTGTTTTATGGGGTTTATTCCTTCAGTCTTCTCTTCAGGAGGTGAAATGCATGTTCAGTTGGGTTAAGATCTGGTGGTTGCCTTGGCCTGTCCAATACCCCCGGTGAAATTCTTTGTTGAGGTGACAGTGTGTTTTGGGTCATTAACTGGCAAACAGTATTTTTTTTTGCAGACCTCTGAGATCATTCTGCTACTACCATCACTACCATCGAGTTACATCATCAATAAAAATGACTGAGCCTGTTCCAAAAGCAGCTATTTAAGCCCAAACCATGGCACAACCTCCACCATGCTTCACAGATGAGCTTGTATGTTTAGGATCATGAGCAGATCCCTTCTTTCTTCATACTTAGGCCTTTCCATCACTTTGGTAGAGGTTAATGTCTGTTTCAACAGGCCAGAAAACTTTGTTCCAGAACTGGTGTGGCTCAACTTCGTACTTTTTTGCGAATTCCAATCTGACTTTCCAATTTTTACTGCTGATGAAAGGTTTGGATCTTGCAGTATGGCCTCTATATTGTTGTTCTCCAAGTCTCCTTCCAACACTGTGATATCTCCACCCCTGTTCTTTGTAGGTTGTTCATGATGTTACGGACTGTTGTTTTGGGGTTTTTCTTTACTGCTCTCACTTGTTGTTGTTTTCCTTGGACAGCCGGTTTGATGCATGTTGCTCAGTACCCCAATGCTTTCTTTCTTTTTCAGGACATTCCAAACTGTAGTACTGGCTATGTCCAATTTTTCTGAAATACTTTTGATGGATTTTGCCCCTTTTCTCAGCTTCAGAATGGCATGCTTTTCTCCCAAAGACAGTTCTCTGGTCTTCATGTTGGTCTACCCTTCTTAACTACAGATGCAGTCTTCACATGTGAAAGCCAAAGCTTAAACTGAGAGTAGATATCCAGGGCTACTTAATGAATAAACAGTCAATCTTATATCACACACCTGGGTAGCAAGAAACACCTGTCGCTTGTCATGTTCCAATACTTTTGCTCACTTAAAAAGCTGTGTGGTTTGATGCAAATTGTGCTATGTTCTATGCTGCTTAACATATCTAGATGTAAATACCAGGGAATAAAAGATGAAACTCTAATCTCTCCTCTCATATTCATCTTTTCATCTCATACTCAAATGTCTTCAGTGCACAGTAAAAACAAATTAATTGGCCTTGCTGTTCCAATACTTTTGGAGGGGGCTGTATATAAAAGTAGTCTGGTTGTAGTAACTAGAGGTACTACTTCTATATTTTCCAACTTTGTTACGTTGGGATGTAATATATATTTTTGCCACCTGAGAGATCATATTTATATATTTTGTAGTTTTTATTTTTTTATTTTAAACTGTACATCCTTTTGGAATGTAGAAGTGACATAAATTACACCTGACACAGCTTCCTATATTCATACAGTTCCACTTGTACTTCCCCTACCTTCTACAAAACAAAAGGATCTGTGAACTTTGTCTTCTTTCTTATCACTTCAGTAGCGTAAAAGTTGCATTTTTGGTTGATGGACCTTTTAAAATAATAAAATAGTACTAATAAATAGTGCTTAGCTTTTTTTTTTTTATCCATCTATCCATTGTAACTAAACAAATTTTAGTGGGAGTAGTGTCGATGGTTGGATGATATTTACCTTTGGTGTGGGCAATAACATAACGACCCTGACTATTATCTGAACATAGGTTTTGCCCCCAGAGAAGCAAATATTTTAGGCTGTGAACCAATAAACCAGCAGTATGTGCTTTCCTCCGAAATGTTTGTGGGTGTTCATTTGTTGCATTTTAATTTATGGGTCTTAAGTTTTATGGTGTTTTGACAGTGTGTGAAGTTTTGACGATTTCACATTTACATTATATGCATTACAGTAAGTAGCATCTGATATTTGCAAAATGAGATAATGCTTAAGCTTGACTGATACAAGGCAAATAAGTTTATCTTTGCACTGGGAGGAACTGTTTAGTTCAATACTTGTCTACCTTTATGAGTGAATGTCATTTTCCGATTCTAATAATGCACAATTTTGTTTTGCCAGTAGCAGTTTGAGGGACATGAGCACATTTGCCCTGGCAATTTTTAAAAGCATGCATTTATTTTTATAAGAAGTTGTTTTTCAGCTAGGTTATGTTGCAGTTGGTTAGTTTACATGGTACTCATTTTGAATGGACTTTTTTTTTTTGTTATCCGTCTTATTGCAAAAATAAACTTAAAAACTATCTTGTAGCTATATATCTTAGCTATTTAATTCCCTTTTACAGTATCTTTTTAAAACTTATTTTTAGTTTTTATTTACACATGGTGCTTGTGAAGGCACTCTTTAGTTTACATTATATATTTTCCCTTCATACTGGTGTCTCTTTTACAAATTAAGGTAAAATCCATTTATCTTTTAATATCATCCAATTCAGAGGTTTGTAATATTCAGACAGAGGGAGGAAGCTCAAATGTTTCAATATTGGGATATGTGAGATACAGAGGTGGTGTGGAATCTGGAGGCAGATGGGTGTGTTATAAGGACTGATCTGGAATCTGAAAGTTAGAGTGCGAATTCACTGAAATAGGAGGAAGTGGGGCGGAGGAATTTGTGCAGAGATTGGGGGCCAGAGGAAAGCTGTCAGTTTCCTGCACTGTTTCCTATATTTCAGAAAGCTTTAGATCTTGCGCCTGTTGTAACAGATGTCTGTTTATAGTAGTTTTTTAAAGTTACAGTTTAAAGTGTACATTTTCACTGACGATCAACTGAGAAACATACAGAAGTTGTGTAGAAGTGTCATGTGTCTCTTCACCTCAAAGCAAAATACCACAAATAGTTCTCTTTAATGGAGGTTTCCTGTTTTCACTCATAAGAGACTAAGCCACAAGAGAAGCACAACGGAGAACTGAAAAATGACAGGACGCAGGTATTATTCTACCAAATTTTTAATATGTGACTAAATGTTCCTGATACCTTGATATGTGTGAATGACTTGGATAATTTTTTCTGTTTGATTTTTTTTTTCTCTAATATTTGAAAAGTCGGAAACATTTCTGTACTTACTGATCATTGTTGGTATATTATTCCTTAAGGTTTTGTGCTTTTTTTAATCTCTTAATTTTTCAGTTTCTTTTAGCCTTCAAATCGTTTTATTTTTTTAAAAGATAATCTGTTTTGTTGTGTTCATAAAAATGTCAAAAAATATTTTAAAAAATTCTTTACTGCACTGTATTAATCCAGGAGTGCATTGCGAAAGCCTGTATACTGTAGTTTGGCCAAGGGATATAGTTATAGGAGTAATTCTTTGCAATTAATATGTTGATGTTAGACATGAGTTGCCATTTATAAAGCAAACTACAATATATTTATCAAGTAGTTAATACTGTTTTAAAGAAGCAACCTGACAGTGTTTTTTAAACATATTACCTTTGCACAAGGCTTTTAATGTCTTCTAAAAAGTTATTTTGAGTCTGACTTACGGCCTACAATGCACCTTTTGCTGCAAAAATGTTCAAAGAACAGTACTACACCCCTACCCCTTCTCATTGGCTATACACAAATCGTCTGGGCAAAACTGGCATTCAGTTTATTTATTCAGTGCTTGTGGACACTAAACAACAGTTCAGTTATTGAAAACATATTATTAATATTTGCATATGAAAGTTTAATCTTTTTACGAGAAATAGGAGGTTTGCATATTGCATCTGTTTTTTTTTATGTCTTTATAGCTTTTCAATCTGTTTGTACTTGTTTTTGACCATGGATGTCTGCTGTGAACATGCATTGAACAGACTAGTATGAGACCATCTGTGGGTGAATGTTTTGTTATTTTTGCTTACACATGGCCATTCCTTTGTTTGTTTACATGTGACTTATCTGTGTTTATCAATGTTTGTGTGCATGTATGTATGTATATATTTATAGCATATGTTGACTGAATGTGTATGCACACATTTGTGTGTGTGTGTGCGCGCTTGTGTGTGCTTGTTTGCTGCTTCTCTTCCTTTATTTACTTATGTGTGTCTCACTCCCCACCCCTTAAGCTGTGTGTCTCATAAGACTCATATCTATCTGAGCAGTGTGGTGTGACTTGCAAGTCATACAGCTGTGATGCTACTCTTCAGCAGCCTGTGAGCAATAGCAAAGGAAATTGTGAAAACGTTTATTAATTGCATAGTGCTGCTGGAACAACTAAGGACAGAGGAAATTTCTGCTAAAGTACTGAAAGTACTGTTTTTTTGATAGTACTTATTTCTAAGATTAAAATTAATTTTTATCAAGTTGCCACTGCTATGCTACAACCTGCTTTCTAGATTCCAATGGTCAGACAGAACCCAGTTCATGATAGTCATGTCAAGAAGAGATCAGCGGTACAGGAGCCAAGCAAACAGAGTCAAGTAAGTTGGTTTGTCAACTTTTACATCAAATGTGTAAAAGAGGGCTACTGGATATTGCTTTGTTGCATTTCCATGCAGCTGGATGTTTGAAAAACTGCAGCCAGCCAAAATATGAAAAGAAAAGATACTCCAACTATAGCTGTTTCAAAAACCATATATTCTTAATTGGTGTTAAAGGGCTAAATTTATATGTAAGGTATGATGGTTTTTCTGAGCTGTTTCTGGTTTGAAAACATGGCATGTTTTTTGTACATTATTGCAACACATTTTGCTATATTGTTAGCCTTTTGATCATGTGTTTTATGTTTGGGCTGCACTTCTGCAAGATTTCTGTAAGATTTTTGAAGTGATGTAGAGTTAATTATCACTGTAGTCAAAAAATATTTTTTTATAAAGAACTAATACATTAAGAAAAATATTAAAAAAGAAAAAAGTGTCCATTCATCCATCCGGCAGCTTTATTCTCTTTTTCCTGTTCAGCATGAGTTGCTTGAGACTGTCCTAGCGTGAGTGGTCCCAAAGTAGTCACAGTGTTTTTGCGGGATAGTGCTATGCAAGGTTTTTTTTAGACACTCATGCAATTTCATAATTTTACTTAATAACAAATATAGCACAGTAATTTTGTTGTTTATGATATTTTTGTTTCAGGCACTGAAAATCAGTTTTTTAAATATTAAGCAGAAAAGGACATGTAGTGTTTAAGTATGTGTTAAATCCCCAAACTTAAGTGTTTCATGAATCCATATTTTTTAGCAATAAAAGATTTTAGTCTTTTTGGGAAGGTATGTTTCAGCTTTGCGCGCTGCTCAGTAGTGATTTTACTACTGAACCAGTCTCTCAATACAATTCTACCACAGTACTTCATTAGTAGGTATGTATGATTTTTTTTTTTTTCTTTTTTGAGGTTGGGGCAGTGTTACTTTGTTGCAACACATTTATCTATTCGATTGTCACTTTTAAAATGTTCCGTCCACGTACTTAGGCATTGACAACACCGTCTGATAGTAGGCCACTAGCAACCTAGCCTAACACAAACATGGTGGAATAATTTAAAAAAATATATAAAAATATACTGTATATATATATTCCTTACTCAAAATGTACATTTTGTAATCCAGCTATTCCTTATTGGGGCATCAGGAGAGTCCCCTTCCGACTCCATTAAGTAGAATAAATGAAAATTTACCTCCCTGTTATGGTATAATTTGCTTGATGTCCTAGAGTTTAATGTTTTTTGTTTCACAGTTAGCCTTCACACATTCTGAAGTTTCTATCAGTCTATTAAGTGCATCTGTAATTAGCCTGCTTTCTGACTTTCTTTTAATTAACTTTTCTTGAAAACGCTCGTCCACAAGAAATGTTTAAAAGACAGAAAACAAGCACATCCGGTACAAAGGCTGCCAACTCTTCAAGTTCCCATTGTAGAAGCAGTATACCAGAATGTATCCACGTCCATTTCTAGGTTGATGCAAAGCAGGTCCATAAGCATGAGCTGTCGCTACTGATTATCTATTGCCTGAATGTGATTAGCATTATTTTGATCTAGTATCCATGGTTCATGCTGCATTAGTGGAAAGATGGGAAGATAAAGCACCTGTGATCCCAGGTCAGTCATGAAAGCAGAAATAAAACACTCAATGTGACTTAGAATTGTATCATCAAAATTAAACATTTTTAAATTTCTAGATCGGCAATTCTGTGAGAGTTCTGGCAGCATACATAAAAATCAGAAAGGACTGGCACTTCAACAACATTTTCCATTTTTCGGAGCTTATTTTCATGCAGTCAAGTATGGATTTGTGGGTTGGGCCCAGGCATTTGAGCTATTCTTTGTGTTTAATCCCTTTGACATGGTTCTTGATACCATTTAAATATTGCAACAGCAGCACACTGTTTTCATCTTGTACCCTAGAATGGTCTTTCTTAATCATCATTTGAAAACAGGAGTTATTTCTCTCTCCTTTTGGTAAGTTTGTACGCAGAATTTACCTGTTGGACCATGAGCATCCCATGTTTTCCCTTGTTCACTTTTAAGATTTACCTCTTCCTTGATATTATGTTTTTTTTAAATCTTACATAAATATGATATACTCTATTCTTCTCTCCTTGTTTGACACTTACCTTATGCCAACACTCTCCAACTGAAATGCTGTGGGAGAGCATGACTTGCACGTTAGAATCCTATAGTGATTGGCTAATAAAATGTACAAAATATACATGAATAAGCATGTAAGTCTGCTTTAAATAGATATTTTTGGTGGATATAAAGCTGCTCCAGTGAACATTATCTGCGTTCCCTGCCATTTAGTGCATGTACTACTATACGCTGTTTACTGCCAGTCTAAACCTGTTGTAAATGGAAAAATTACTGTACATTTGGGTGTTCTTAAAATTATTAATTGTACATGGTATAGTAAGTAAAATTATCATACAGATATAATTTATCTTGCTTGTGTGTATCTACACTGGGCAAGTTTAAAACCCTCATAAACATACTGTAGAGAACACATGCAGACTCTTCATAGAGGAGCCAAGATTTATACTTGGGGCCAAAGTAATGTAGGGCACAAATACAACCCCATTTGCAAAAAAGTTGGGACACACTGTAAAATGTAAAATAAAAGCAGAATGCAATGAATCACAAATCTCATAAACTCATATTTTATTTACAGTAGAACATAGAAAACATATCCAATGTTGAAAGTGAGACAATTTACTATTTCATGAAAAATATTAGCTCATTTTGATTTTGATGGCAGCAACGCATCTCAAAAAAGTTGGGACGGGGGCAACAAAAGGCTGGAAAAGTAAGTGGTACTAAAAAGAAAGAGCTAGAGGAACATTTTGCAACTAATTTATTTAATTGACAACAGGTCAGTAACATGATTGGGTATAAAAAGCGAATCTTAGACAGGCAGACTTTTACAAAGACTTTGAATATCTCATCATCTACAGTACATAATATTATCAAACAGAGAATCTGGAAAAATCTTGCAAGGGACAAGGCCGAAATTGGATACCTGTGATCTTTGAGCCTTCAGGTTGCACTGCATTAAAAGCAGGCATGATTCTGTCATGGAAATCACTGCATGGGCTAAGGAACCCTTCCAGAAATCATTGTCTGTGAACACAGTTCACATCCCATCCACAAGTGCAGGTTAAAACTCTATCAAGCAGTTCATGATCCATAAACACTGCTGTCTTTTCTGAGCCAAAGCTCATTTGCTCATTTAAAATGGACTTAGTCAAAGTGGAAAAATGTTCTGTGGTCAAATGAATCAACATTTGAAATTCTTTTTGGGAAACATAGATGCCGTGTTCTCTGGACTAAAGAGGAGAGGGACCATCCAGCTTGTTACCAGCACTCAGTTCAAAAATGTGCACCTCTGATGGTATGAGGTTGCATTAGTGCCTATGGAATTGACAGCTTGCACATATGGAAAGGCACCATTAGTGCTAAAAGGTATATACAGGTTCTAGAGCAACATATGCTTCCATCCAGATGATGTCTTTTCTAGGGAAGGCTTTGCATATTTCAGCAAGACAATGCTGAACTGCATACTGAATCTATTACAGCAGCATGGCTTTGTAATAGAAGAGTTCGAGTGTTGAATTTACCTGCTTGCAGTCCTGATCTTTCATCAATTGAAAACATTTGCTGCATCATGAAATGAAAAATATAACAAAGAAGACCAGGACTGTTGAGCAGCTGGAATTCTATATCAGACAAGAATAGGGCAACATTCCTCTCCCAAAAATCCAGCAACTGGTCTCCTGAGTTCCCAGACATTTATGGACTGTTTGTTAGAAGAAGAGGGGATGCAACATAGTGGCAAACATGGCCCTGTCCCAACTTTTTTGAGATGTATTGCTGCCATCAAATTCACAATTTGACTTCATTCTTTTCTTAAAATGGTACATTTTCTCAGTTTAAACATTTGATATGGTTTCTATGTTCTATTGTGAATAAAATCTGGATTTATGAAATTTGCAAATCATTGCATTGTTTTTATTTCCATGTTAGGCAGTGTCTCAACTTTTTTGGAATTGGGTTTGTAATATCAGTTGTTTTGTGATAAAAAAAAATGAAAGGTTAAATTTGTTGTCAACTTTTGTCCAAAGTAAAGGAAAAAATACACATTCTTGAAATTTCAAATCTGCTTTAAAACCTCTCCCACAAGAAGAAAATACTCAAAATATGTCTGTTATGGAAGTGAAATTAGATTTTATATCACAATAGCAACGTAGGTATGAATTTGTGTGTGAGCATTCCCTGAAATTTAGCACACTGCCCTGCCTTACACTAAATGATGCTATGATATTTTGTAGCCTTTTGCGACCCTGAACTAGATAAGCAGGAATAGAAAATGAATGAATGAATAACTTCCCACTGGAAAATATAGGATACACTGCCTGTTTATTAAATAAACCTGCTTCTATGCATACTGCAAATGACTAAAGGTTTATAATCCTGAAGTCATGACAAAACCATATAAATCATATTGGATCCTTATTAATTTTATAAATTAAAGCAAATGTTTTTAATTGGTTGAATTACACGTAGTGCTGCTGCCTCGCAGTTTAGAGACCTGGGTTCGCTACCCGGGTCCTCTCTGCGTGGAGTGTGCATGTTCTCCCTGTGTCTGCATGGGTTTCCTCCAGGTGCTCCGGTTTCCTTCCACAGTCTAAAGACATGCAGGTTAGGTGCATTGGTGATCCTAAATTGTCCCTAGTGTGAGCTTGGTGTGTGGGTGTGTGTGCCCTGCAGTGGGCTGGCACCCTGCCTGGGGTTTGTTTCCTGCCTTGTGCCCTATGTTGGCTCCAGCAGATCCCCGTGACCCTGTAGTTAGGATATAGTGGGTTGGATAATGGATGAATGGATGGAATTACACATTATTTAGGCTTAAGTTCAGATTTTTGTTAATCATCAGAACAGTTTTACAATTGTTCTACAAACAGGTTAAGTAATTTACTTACCGTCAAACAGTGTGTCAGAGATAGGAATTGAATAAATTCTCATTCTGCTATTTAAGGTCTTGTTTTATCCACAGCATCACACTGCCTATACTGAAGGCAAATGTTTCTAAATGAATAACAAAACATGAAAGATTTTCTGCAGATGTTGTAGACGAAAAGGTGGAATATTGTTTTGTGTTTGCTAACATTCTTCTACCTACCTGACATTTACCATACCATTGTAAGAGGTCATTCAGTTGCTGCAAACGATTACAATGCTTTTTATTCATAACCAGAATGTGTATATTTCTGTTAGATAATTACAGTTACTTTAGTGTGTAAAATTTCATACTAGACAGTAAACACTAAATTCTGCTCCATTCATTGGAAACTTTTACTCATAGCATCTAACTTTGATGTATTCATACTAATAATAATTACAAGCAGTTTAAAATGGATTCAAATCTGTTCTAATTTAATGAAGAAAATTTTTCAATGATTGATAGTCCTGTTTTATGTCCTGGGTTCAAAATAACTTTATTAATTAATTAAATAATTAAATAATTAATTAATTAATTATTACTTATGAACTCTTTAGCTATAAACAAATTGCCCATGATGAATCCTTCGAGGTATATGAGGGCCACCTCCTGTTCTATTTAATTTATGACACTGTTAATATTTATTATTTCACCAAAATTATAAAAAAGGACCATGAAACTAATGAACATTAAATGTTAAATCTGTAGAGTCCAAAATATAATATTGGATGGTATATAGAACCAGTGTACTATATTTTCCCTCGTTAAAGTGGAAATCTAAGCTAATACTTGTTTTGTATCTTACCTATTTAAAAGCTCTTTTTAAATCTTAAATGGATGATCAGAAAAGCTTTCCCTTTGATAACTGTTCTCCGTATATGATGGCAGGATATTTTTTATACACTGGTAGGCAGTGTAAAAGTGCCAAGAAGTAATGTTTTGCTGGAATTCTCATTAGCATTATAACCCTTATTTTGTCCCTATAGTAAGGGCCATTGTTGTATCTTGGCACATTTTTACCAGCATGTTAATTTGCTTTGCTGAGAAAATTGTCTTCATCACCATTTAACACAATGAGCAAATAATTCTCTACAGTTTTCTTTTTATTTTGAATTTAAAAATATGGTAGTAACATAGTGTCTTAATTATTATTATATTTTAAAGTATTGTTCATGAGGGCATGCAGTTCACATGTTTCAAAACTCTGGGATGAGGTTTTGGATTTTTTTCTTAGAAGGTTAGTACTGTATTCAAGAACTGATTGTTGTCCAAACAGTTTAAGCAATGATGTAATGCTGATAATGGCAGTTAATAATTAGATACATCTCTAAATCAAGGATTAAGATAGGTAAGAACTAACAACTGAATGCTGAAATCTTTAAGCAAGTCCTTTCAACCCCCAACACCGCAACCAAAAGGCAGGGAATAATACATATTTGCCTTATAATGGACACACCTTTTTCTAGTTTCAGTTGGCAGCAGAATAGAACATATAAATGTTAAATAGCTTATGTTTTATTTGAAACTAGCCAACCCGCGGCATAATTATGTATTGATGGGTGAACACTTCCTGAAAGACACAGTTGTCCAAATGGGGTGGGTTTGAGGATACGACTGTAGGTGAATGAAAGATGGAACTCTGGAGAGGGCAACATACAATTGTCCGTGACTGAAAACTGGAGGACCGCCGTCACGCTTGCTCATGTGCCCGCCTCCAGCTCCTCACCTGAGTCGCTTTCGTCTGTGTACAGTCCACATGCACCTGTGAGTCACGTTGACGTTTCATTTTCCAAATACCACCTCAAGTTGCTTTCGTCTCTGCTACAGTCCACATTAGAGGTGGGCGGTATGACCAAAATTCTATATCACGGTATTTTTCTAAATTTTGCCGGTTTCACGGTATTAGACAGTATTTTTTTCCCCATGCATGAGTGGATGTTAACCACATTTTCCACTGCAATTACTGCAGTACACTGGCTAAGAATAACCTATTAGACTGTTATGAGAATTGTACATCGTACAAAAAGAAATTTTAATGTGCACACAAGTATTAATCCAGGTTTGCATGGCCCCATAAAGTGATAGTTTTCAAGGGGGTGGCACTAAAGAGAAGGAATCACATTGCATGACAGATGCAGTCAAAATATAGAACCTTTAATTGAACAAATTTTGCAAAAGCTTAAACTATGATTTTGACAACATATTTTCAACCATCCAAAGAGGCATTTAGACTTAGTAAAATATCCAGAGGTGTTTGTCAAAAGTTGGATTGCACTGAACACGTCTTAGAAAAGGAATAAATAGTAAATATTTTTTGTAAACCAACTACACTTTCTGTTGTTAACAATCTCTGTCCACTGACATGTTTAAGTGACTTTTTAAACAATTTTACCATCATTAAACTGCATAATATTTAAACTAATAAATAATAACAATAAAATACATAATAGTATTACTGATAGCTACACCATTACTTCAAGGCTTCAAGCCCAGGTGCATTACACAGTATTCACCAAATTAAAATAAAATAAAACAAGTGCAACTTGGTGATGACATCTTACCAACTGTACCATCATTTAGGCAAACTGCATTAATATGGACCTTGCTTCAAGCTAAGCTATATACATAAATAATAAAAACTGCAACTTGCATTTATAATGCTGTTTGTGGTATAGCCCTATGGAAGCACATTAGGGCCACTGTGAAGAAAAAAAAATATGGACACGGAAGAAAAAAACAAACTATATGTCGAGAATAAATTCGACATGTTGACTATGTCAAGATTAAAGTCGACATTTCCACTTTATTCTCATAGTTTATTTTATAATTAAAGTAGAATGTTGTAAACTAAACTTCATCCTAAAATCAATGTTTAATTTACTAGATTTTCTCAAACCCCGTCACAAGTTAATGCAGCACATCAAATACTTTGTGTTAAGTGTTCCCCGACCCAGTTGTTTATCACTACGCTTCTTAAACTGACTTCCTCCGCACTAAGAGGAGGCGCCTGCAGCAATCACCGCACAGATAAACGTCTTTGTGAAATGAAAACTAGTTATTAACTTAGCCGACGGAGTGTTCAGAACTTTAAAAATATCTTTGTTATACATGTTTAATTATGCCATCCATTCAGAGTTGTGCCCATCTCTGAACGAGTCGCCAGCACATCGCAGGATCAATACAAGCAAAACATACACTAGCAAGTACAAAAACAAGTACAACTTGGCTTGCAGTGTTATCCAGTAGTATAGAAACAGTATTTACACATCTGACCTTTTAAAACCAAAGTATCTCCAGGAAACGGACGTGATTCCTTTTTTTTCGGCAAAAGTTCTTCTGTGCGATTATGTTCAACTTTATCGTCAGCTTCAGTTTCGGAATGCTCTCTGTCCATTTTCACCGCGCGGCATACCTATGCTACCGCCCAGTATTTGGTGGTGTAGTAGTGAAAAAGAGCCCTAGTGCAGCAAATCTGTGTTTAGCGGTGTAGCAGTGAAAAAGGTCCCCACTTGAACAGTTTCCTGCTGCGCCACGTTCCGAACGTCGTTTAGGCAATTTAAACCGGTGTTGCAGTATAAGAAAAATCCATATCATAAAAAAAAATAAAAAATGGTTTTCGGTATGAACCGGTATACCGCCCAGCACTAGTCCACATGCACCTCTGAGCCACGTTGACATTTCATTGTTCTTCGCGGTTCCGGCTGCTTTTCTATATATAATCCACCAAGTCACCCGACCATGGTAGTAGCGATGGGGGGTGTCGCTCATGTGCCCGCCTCCAACTCCTCACCTGAGTCGCTTTCGTCTGTGTACAGTCCACATGCACCTGTGAGTTGCGTTGACGTTTAATTTTCCAAACACCGCCTCAGTCGCATTCGTCTCTGCTACAGTCCACATGCACCTCTGAGCCACGTTGATGTTTCAGTGTTCTTTGCGGTTCCGGCTGCTTTTCTATTTATAATCCACCAAGTCACCCGACCATGGTAGTAGCGACGGGGGGTGTGTACAAAGGGCAGGGACTTAATCAGTGCGAGCGTATGACCCGCACTTCCTGGGAATTCCTCGCCACTTGTCCCTCTAAGAAGTTGGACGCTGACTGCTCGGGGGTCGCGTAACTATTTAGCAGTAGGGAGTTTCGTTCGTTATCGGAATTAACCAGACAAATCGCTCCACCAACTAAGAACGGCCATGCACCACTACCCACAGAATGGAGAAAGAGCTATCAATCTGTCAGTCCTCTCTGTGTCCGGGCCGGGTGAGGTTTCCTGTGTTGAGTCAAATGAAGCGAAAGGCTCCACACCTGGTGTTGCCCTTCCGTCAGTTCCTTTAAGTTTCAACTTTGCAACCATACTCCCCCCGGAACCCAAAGACTTTGGTTACCCGGTCAGCTGCCCGGCGGGTCATGGGAATAACGCAGCCGGATCGCCAGTTGTCATCGTTTATGGTCGGTACTACGACGGTTTGTGATCGTCTTCGAACCTCCGACTTTTGTTCTTGATTAATGAAAACATTCTTGGCAAATGCTTTCACTCTCGCTGGAATTGTTGGTGGGCGGGGCTCTGTGAGTTGGCAGGCGTGGCTCTGTCTTGTGTGTGTCTTGCTTGCCATGGGCTTAGTGAATTCTTAGAGTTGGTGGGTGTGGCTCTGTGAGTTGTCGGCGGGTGTGGCTCTGTAAGTTGTCGTCGTATCCCATGGTCTTAGCGTTGGTGGGCGGGTCTCTGTGAGTTGGCGGGCGTGGTTATGTCGTGCGTATCCCATGGTTGTCTTGCTTGCCCTGTTGGCTTAGTGAATTATATAATATATAGATAGATCTACACCATCTGCAAATTTATATTTATCAAATTTAAATTTTATATTTAAACTTTCCAGTGTAAATGTGCTATGTAAGAACAAACTAAAATTGAAATTAGTGTTTTATTTTACAAATAGTAACTGGCGACTTTTTCAATGACCCATTCATGAGTAATGACTTTTGAAATGGCAGTTATTCATGAGTAGTGTTGATCACCGAAAATCGTCAGTGGTTTTTCACAGCAAATATGCTGCATTCACCAGTGACTTTGCTCATCAGACATTTTCCTGGAAATTCGCTGTGTGGTCAGCTTTGACAAACTTTTTTTCGCAGCACCCCATGATGCTTTGCGAGACAAGCCTCATATCACAGACCAGCTAGTGCTTGATGATACAGCACCCTAGGGTATGTAATGCAGATCCCAGTTGTGGGCTAAAAATTAGCTGAAAACTTCTAAATTCATTTAAACAAAAAATGCTCATATAGAAGGAAACTGGCAATGTTTTGGTGTGTTCGTGTCCTAAAGGCAATGCCTCTTTATACTTGTGTTTGACCTGTGTGTAAAACAACGTACCTATTTATTAGTGTTATTCAGAGTGCTGTGCAGTTAATGCAAATAGGTAGATTGAAAAAATCCAAGTACGTGTTACACATTTGATAGCAGTGGCAGTGAACAAGCAAAAGCATTAAGTGTGAAAAAAAGCAAGCTGTATTTTTCAGTTTGATAGAATTGAGTATGCGCAGTCGAATCTGGGGAGGAGTTTGGGGGGAACCTTAGTGAATTCATGCTTCCTTTCTATAAGAAATTTGAGTGTTCTGATGTTTAATTCTATTAATTTTATCTCCGGGAGTTATGGTAGTGGTTAGCTATGCTGCCTCACAGCTCAGGTCACATTTCTGCCCACAATAATCAGTCCAGCATAGGTGGCATGGGTTTCCCTATCTATTAGAGATCTTAAAAGACCAATGCACTATTATAATTCACTCAAAACTAGGTCATTGTATCCTTCAGAACTGACTTAAATGCATTTTACTGAGTTTGACAAAGTTCCCAGAAAGTTTCATGATTTCACAGAACCCCAGGCAAAGCAAATTCAGTGGGGTTTGCTCATCACTACCTATGTGTAAAATACAACGTACGGCAAGCTTGAATTTTGAAATATTGTGTAGCTCTGATCGCTATGTATTTTTGCAAGGTAAGTTCGGTGGAATATACTTAACATGTTATCATGTAATAATACAGAGTATGCAGAAACCCAATTTTGCTTACTGGAACAGACTCACACTGCACAGCTGAATGAAACTAAATGCGTAGTGTCTATGTCACTTGAAAATATTTTGGATTTTCTAATGTCTGGCAATTTATCAGCGTGTAAAAGACAGACTTTCAGACTTTTACACTCCTTTTAGCTCTTTCATTATTCTCTGCATCTCATCGCAGCTGTGCTTTGAATTGTCCTGTTCCCAAATAACTAATTTGTGAAAGCCTATTCATGAATCCACATCCTTCTGTAGAAATCCCATAAAGAGTGTTTATGTAATTGGAACATAAAAGTATGATGTGCAGTAAGTATTCTGTACAGTGTCATTTAATTTACCATGTTGTTATTACTTGTTTTCCACATAGACATTTCTGTTTTATTTGTATTGTGTAAAATGACATGAAACGTGCAATTGTAAATAGTGCCGATTTTGAAATCTTTTGTTAAGAATTTTTTCCCATATAAATTGGACTGTAAGGCAGGTTAATAATTGGATTTGTGTTTTTGAGCATTTTTTCCACCCTAAAATATTTATACATGATGCCTTTCTAAGTACAGTGTAAGAAAGGCACTATATTGCGCCCGACCCGGCACAGACTTGACACAGGAGGCACGTATAAAACAAAAAGATTTTTATTTTTCTTCAGCTGGAGGGTACGTCTTCCCCGTAATCCCTCCAGCCACAACACAGTCCCAAGCACTGAGGCACCACACTCCTCTCTTTCTTTCACCACCACTCCTCCACAGCTTTGTCTTCCTTCCACCCGACTCTGGCCGCCGAGTGATGGTCGCTGGCTCCCTTTTATTGGGTACCCGGAAGTGCTCCAGGTGGTTGATTTCTTACATCCGGCTTCACTTCTGGGTAAGGGGATACCAGTGCCCAAAAGGGCCCAGCAGCTCCTGTAGCAGCACCCCCTGACGGCGCCTGCGGAACCCCACAGAGCTGCACAGAACTCCAATCCCCATGAAGCCCTGGGGGAGTCCGAAGCACCGCTGCAACCCAGGGAGGCTGCCATCTAGCGTCCAGGGGGAGATACTGGGCTTCCCACCCTTGTCCCCCTGGCAGATGTGGTGAAGAGGCGTCCCCGGCCAGGAATGGGCCCCGGCCATCCGTCACAACAGTAAAACCTTGATTATCCGTCACTCGATTAACTGTCAGTCTCCGTTAACTGTCAGGGCCTTCAGTTTTAATAGCATTTCATAGCTTTTCTCTTTTGTTGTAATTAATCTACTATATATTGTTGTGGCAGATAAACATAAGTGTGTGGTGTTGGAGTTGTCACAAAAAACAAATTATTAAACGTTTATGAAAAGGTGAAAGTGCTTCAAGTATTGCTTCAATTTACAGAGTAGGAATAACAACGATGAACGATATAAAGCAAGATGCTGAAAACATTGAAAAACTTGTTGAAAATGGACACCACTGACAGTTATGTTAATATATTAATTTTAATGTTCTCCTGTATTGTAATTTTCTTAAATTCTGTTATAGTATGTTTTGCTCATATATTGTGATGTGCAGGTAGCTTGTGATATGCTGTTGGGGAGCAGAAAGTGTGTAATGAATGCCATAAGTAATGCTAATGGGTGAAGAGCTTCTGTTCTGTAAGAGACGGACACGTCTGTTACGAGATGAGTGACAGGAGAAGTTGGGAGAAAAAGGAAGGTGTGGCAGAAGGAAGTTTTGAGTAGGGACTCAGGAGTCTATAAGCAGGAGTGTTTGCGGTACAGTAATCCCTCCTCCATCGCTGGGGTTGCGTTCCAGAGCCACCCGCGAAATAAGAAAATCCGCGAAGTAGAAACCATATGTTTATATGGTTATTTTTATATTGTCATGCTTGGGTCACAGATTTGCGCAGAAACACAGGAGGTTGTAGAGAGACAGGAACGTTATTCAAACACTGCAAACTAACATTTGTCTCTTTTTCAAAAGTTTAAACTGTGCTCCATGACAAGACAGAGATGACAGTTCCATCTCACAATTAAAAGAATGCAAACATATCTTCCTCTTCAAAGGAGTGCTTGTCAGGAGCACAGAATGTCACATAGATAGAGCAAACAAATCAATAGGGCTGTTTGTCTTTTAAGTATGCGAAGCACTGCGGCACAAAGCTGTTGAAGGCGGCAGCTCACACCCCCTCCGTCAGGAGCAGAGAGAGAGAGAGAGATAGAGACAGACAGAGTTTGTTTTTCAGTCAAAAATCAATACGTGCCCTTCGAGCTTTTAAGTATGCGAAGCACCTTGCAGCATGTCTTTTCAGGAAGCAGCTGCACAAAAGATAGCAACGTGAAGATAATCTTTCAGCATTTTTAGACGAGCGTCCGTATCGTCTAGGTGTGCGAACAGCCCCCCTGCTCACACCCCCGACGTCAGGATCACAGATAGTCAGCGCAAGAGAGAGAGAAAAGTAAGCTGGGTAGCTTCTCAGCCATCTGCCAATAGCGTCCCTTGTATGAAATCAACTGGGCAAACCAACTGAGGAAGCACGTACCAGAAATTAAAAGACCCATTGTCCGCAGAAATCCGCGAACCAGCAAAAAATCCGCGATATATATTTAAATATGCTTACATATAAAATCCGCGATGGAGTGAAGCCGCGAAAGGCGAAGCGCGATATAGCGAGGGATCACTGTATAGAGAAAGAAATAACGTGAGTGGCAGGAGATAACTTCGTAGGGAAGGCTTTCTTTTAATGTTTTGGAGGTGTGCTCCATAACCTAGACAACTAAATATAAGACAGGGCGCTGTTTGTTATGGAATGAAGACTTCAAGTAAAACGTAGAAAACTCCAGTACCTCTGAGTTGTATTTGCTTATTACACTGGTTGTTACAATAGTATATGATTGATTAATTTTGTTAATACTATGTTTTGTTAATGGTTTTGTTTTGTAAATAAATATGACTATTCGCTAAACTAATCTACTGTATATCATTTTTAAAGCAGCTGTTCTGTTATCCGTCACACCCTGAAGGATAATTGAGGTTTTATTACTGTATTGTGAAATTGTTCTGTTTGCATGTTAAGTTAAGATTAATGTAAACAAAGAAACAAAGTTCTATATGCCCTTTTCCTTATTTTGGCTGGATCAGTAATTACATTAAACAATCTTCTTGGGTAAAAAATGACCATCCTCATATTTCAGTGAATTCTATTAAAGGTTTTGGATTAGTTGCTATCATTGCAACAAGCATGAATTTTGTTTTGCATCAGGGAATTCTGTGTCAGATTGTCAAGCTATTTATCCAACATCTGAAGCTGAAGTACAGTTGAATCTTGGAAGCAAGTCTACATTAGCATGACTAAAGAAAAGAGGAAATTGGAGTGTAGTGCAGTGATCAAATCTAACCTAAAAGATTTCCAGCAAGTCAAGTATTGCTCCCTGTAGTGTTACTGAGGTGAAGCGGATTGCCATTAAAAAATGGATAAAAATTCCTTCACAGTGATGTAAGAGACTGATTAGCAAAATTGTAGGGGTGAGTTTTGTTTTTGTATGAAAAAAGTATTTTTTTTAAATAGAAGTTGAATATTTTTTCATATAACTGTATCTTTCACAGGTAGAGGAATTACAAAGTGGTTAGCCTCATTGATTCAGCATCTTAGATTTAAATCCTGTGCCCAGTTATTGTCTTTGTACATTTTGCACATTCTTCCCATATCTGGTAGGCTTTTTCTCCCACATGCTTAAACATTATCCAAAGTGGTCCTGCATGGGTGTGAGCAATGCTACGGACAGGTGCCACAACCTGTCTTGTGCCCAGTGTTGCCAATCATCAGTGTAATTAAGGTGGTTTGAGAATGTTGAGTTGTTTATGTGTCAGACACAATATTACTTTTATGAATTTGATTCTACACAGTGGAGTTAGAGTTACAACTATCTTGTCAGGATTAGATCGTAACAGATAACCAAGACCAGGATGTATCTGGTTGCCTTTTTTTATTTTTAAGAGTATTACTGATGTATGCCAAATAATTCCCTAGTGCTGTTTTCACCACTGCTGGAGGTATTGGTCATAGCAGTGAATTTAGTAATATCAACAGAGCAACAGATGTGTTTGCAAACTTCGAGACAGGTCTGTCACATTAAGTGACTTTTCTAGCGATTTTTAATCATAGCCTTCATTTTCATAATCTTGGCAAGTCGAGCTGGCAGTTGTTGCCATGCTTCCATGAAGCTGAATGTCTGTGTGCATGAGAGCTGACAACCAATGAACCAATGAGTGGAAGTACAGTGTGTATAATTCAGTGATTATAAATAAGGATCAATGCAAGAAAGGTTTGTCTTTTTGATGTCTGTTGTTTTACATACTAAAACAGAAAGGAAAAAAGGGCAGAGACTATGCCTGAATTCATCATACCTGGAAGGTCTGCACCCAGTCAGTAAATGTGACTTGTGTTCATTTTTCAGTTGTGCAAATTTACATAGTGTGATATACCCCGAGAGTAAAAGTCACGTACTGTTAACATTGGCTTAAGACAGACACCTGTTTAACATTATGGTTGTAATTAGGGCTCATCTGCTTAGCTATGAAGATGAGTTTGTTCCGAAACATAAATAGTAACTTGAACCAGATATAACTCAGATTGACTGACCTAGTTCAAGGGAGTTTTTTCTTTTTCTACTTTAGCAGCAAGAGCTCAGCCCTAATGTTTGTCTCCATATTGAAGTTTGTGTCCTCGGTTTTAGCAGCAGTCTTAGTGGCCATAGCTTAACAACTGAGCTTGTATTTTTGACTTTACTTGTGGGTGTATGTCTTGAAAGCTGAGAATCTCAGGGGTACACTGTAAACCCTAATATATTTAAAAGAATAAATCACATCTGCTATTATGCTTCCTCGTGTGTAATTTGATTGCTTCTCACATGTTCATTTTTATTTTTATGTTTGAGAAGGTTCTTTTAAAGCTAAAGACATAATGTCTATAACAAAAAAAATGACACTTGTCAAAGTGATGTTTTTTTTCTTTCATCCACTCTCTGTTATTGGAGTGAAATTCCTTGATGATGTATTCAAAAGCTAGTCTTATTCTGCTTATATTATTAATAAGTAGTGGGCAGCACGGTGGCGCAGTGGGTAGCGCTGCTGCCTCACAGTTAGGAGACCCCGGTTCACTTCCCGGGTCCTCCCTGCATGGAGTTTGCATGTTCTCCCCGTGTCTGGGTGGGTTTCCTCCCACAGTCCAAAGACATGCAGGTTAGGTGGATTGTCCCTAGTGTGTGTGTGGGGGGTGTGTGTGCCCTGCGGTGGGATGGCACCCTGCCCAGGGTTTGTTTCCTGCCTTGTGCCCTGTGTTGGCTGGGAGTGGCTCCAGCAGACCCCCGTGACCCTGTAGTTAGGATATAGCGGGTTGGATAATGGATGGATGGATGGATGGATGGATGGATGGATGATACATGTCTACACTGTTTGTACCCATGCTGTCATGTGCCCCCTTTTGTCTTATAATGCACAAAGCTTTCAAGCTTGGTCACAGAATTATATCATTAAAACTGACTAGTTTAAACTGAATCATGTCCAACCATGTTGAAAATCTCAAATGGTAGAATAATTCTTGGAACTTACTGTTAATAAAAGAATTGATAATTAAAATGTTATCAGCCACCATAAAGCTAGACTTCCACCACAGCCAAAACACAAAGGAGTGACCAAGACCTCAGTTCTGCAAGCATTGTTGATGCACTGGTTATACCTAAATAACGAATTCAGTGTAAAAGAGGTGCTTCTTTCCTAAAAATTCCATGCACAAAGAAAAGAGTTTAGATGAAAAATTAGATGAAAAATGTAAAAATGTTGTTAACATTCACACAAATGAAGAATATTCTTCTTTCTGAAGCAGTAAAGTCCTTTGTTTTGTTAAAACAGTAAAATCATTCCAATTTTGTGCAGTCTTCACTGTTTCATGGAGTTGATCGCAATCTTCTGTCAGAGCTATGGTAATCCACAGAATCAAAAGTAAATAGCCAGCCAGTGTACATTATTAGTCAATGCTGATATAAGTGTGTCAAATGGCAGTAACAATTGAATTTCAGCTAGTCCAAACTCTTTATTACCATATTTAACTGATAGAAAAAAATCTTCAAAATCTAAAGGGCAGAAATTTCTTACAGTTTTTGATGTCAGTTTAAAATAATATTGCAGGCAAAGACTAAACATCTTTGAAATCTCAGACAATGGTAGGTTCTAAGCATGTTTATTGGTAGATGAACTATGTATGACTCATTAAAATGCTTTTTGAAATGCACATTTAATATTGCTTAAGTAAGATTATCATTTATCAGTGGATAAAATGTTTCAACAATAGACAAGAATTGGTGAAAGACCTACAGTGATTAAGTGGTTGCCAAGTTTAAAGACAAATTTAAGATGATCAGCAGTTAACTGTCTTAATAACTGCTGATTAACTAGAAATCTCCTTTGAAGAATCTTAAGTCACTTTTGAACAGAACCTTTTGCATGCATCAAGTGACTGCAGAATTTGCTCCAATACAATTCATCATTTAAAACTGTATAAGACTGAAAAATTCAAACTATGATATTTGGATTTTTCCTAACATTGGATCAATGAATGCATTTAAGTTTTAGGTACTTTTTAATATTTTCTTTTAGTAATGTAGTAATAATTGAGATGGAAAAATCTCATTCATACCTCAGTATCTGAAAGGACCTGCCATCACCCCCAGTCACCTTTATATGTCAAAAAATAAAGAAAGTTATGACATTTTTGTTCAATATATTCTGAGGTGAACCCCACTCGTGAAATCCTGTAATGTGATAATTACAATCAACAGTCATCATCTTATCCACACCAACAAAATATTTTTTATATCTCTACCATATAGCAGTTTGACCTCCATAGAATAGAACAAGTACAATTACAATAGGACTGAAACACTGATGCGCAGGTCACAATTGTTTCATTGAGGAGCAAAACTACTTATGCAATGTTTGCATCCTTACATTACTAAAAGAGAGTTTTTTATTCATTTATATTTTGTACCAAGCATCATCCTGATCCTGTAATAGAAAGTTGGTGAAGTGATTGGAGTGAGGTGGTGATAGCTGCTGCAGATGGTCCAGAATGCAACGGCCTATCTTATATTTAACCAGCCGAGATGGGCACATGTCACTCCTTTCTTCAGGTCACTACATTGACTTCCAATAGCAGCACACATCAAGTTCAAATCCATGATGCTTGCCTACAGAGTAGTTAGTGGGTCAGCACCTGAGTACAGTGGACCCTTGACTTACGAACTCAATTTGTTCACGAGGGCTGGTTGTAACTCAAGTTGGTTGTAAGTCAAGACTATTTTTCCCTTAAGAAATAATGGAAATACCCATAATGCGTTCCGAACCTTCCACAGCAACACTTACTTAACCTTTTCATAATAAAAAAGGGTTATATAATGTGCATAATTTACCAAAACACCAATAATTTTTCTAATGTACTAACCAAAAAGTTGTAAAAAGTGCCTAGCCTACCAGAAACAACAATTTCATACTGTACTCACCATTTAATTTGACATCTTTGGGCTGCAGGAAGGGAGGAGGAGGAGAATGAAACGGAAGGTGGTTATTGTTTGGAAGGAGCCTCCTTATACTGGCAGTCCCCGGGTTATGTACAAGATAGGGACTGTTGGTTTGTACTTAAGTTGAATTTGTATGTAAGTCAGAACAGGTACATTATTTTAATAAATGCTATTGTTGACCGACTATAACCAAGTGCTCTGCCAATGAATGATGGAGTTTCACCTCTCTCTGTCCTTTTTATTATTTCTACTTTATTTTCAATGGTGATGGTTTTTCTCTTCTTTACTGTATCACCAGCACTTGCATCAGATTTGTGTTTCAGAGACATTCTTGAAGGGTGAAGACAAAAGGCTAAGATGAGCTCTTCTGCACAGCACTGTACACGCTATAACAGCAGGAAGGCACCCGTCGTCAACACGTCTGATGTACTGACAAGAGACAACTTCCTGCTATGTACGTAACAGTACAAGCAGGCTTGCTATTGAGAATGAATGGGGGTGGCGAGGGGCGGTTCACCACCCACCCAACACACAGTCACCTCCACTACTCTATGCAGCCTGCAGCGTGCGTTCGCCCACCAAGAACGAACACGGTGCGGCCAACGACATGTAGTGAATCGCCCACCACCGCTCCCATTCAACAGGCAGCCACCCGAAGCACACTACAATGCTACCCCCTGCCTATATAAGGCCGTCCGTCGCTCCGGTCTCTTCATTCCCTTCCTTGCTTTGCCACGGTATTCACGTCTCCCTGCTGATAACTGCAGCCTTTTTATTTAATCCACGGCTTCTCCGCTGTTTTATTGTTCGTTTATTACGATTATACAGTAGTTATTGTGTAGGTATTTTAGACTTAGTTTACATTGTTCAGGTACCCATTTCCTTTATCGTTCCAACCGAACCCCCATTAACATGTCTATAGAGGTGATCACCATCGATCAAAGAACTGTCACTTACCAAGTGGTTTCCATGCCCGGAGATGCCCTGCCTTTTCCATGCTCTGTGTTACATATTGCATGGCCATATCAGGCTCACTCTTGATATCCGGAGGAACATTGTGTCTTATGTATTGAATGACTGGGACAGGTTCAAGGTGTGGACTGATGACGGTACAGGAGATAATTATACTACACAGGAGCACTGTAAGAGTGAAATGCTTAAGCCCTTCACCTATGGTTCTGCATGTGAGTTGATGGCTGCCGCTGAATTGTTCGGTTGTCGCTTTCAAGTGTACCGAAATGGCCAAATATTTTACACCTTTGGACAACCGCCAATGCCTCTTAAACATCTTAGATTCACAGGTGACGATTTGAGTAGTGGACACTTTGATGTTTTTGAATGTTTAAACTCTCATAAGCTGGATGAAAAGTTATCGATGAAACCCATTTCAATTCAAACGCCTCCAATTTCCAGTAAGGCTCTGCTTCGCAATGACAATTAATAAGTCTCAGGGACAGACCCTACAAAGGGTTGGCATTGATTTGAGGCAAGATTGCTTTTCACATGGCCAACTATACGTTGCATGCTCAAGAGTGAGCTCAGCGCACAGCTTGGTCATATTACAACCGGAGGGCCGAACTGACAACGTGGTATACAAAGACATCCTTAACAAATAATTATTGGTATATTTTCCCTCAGTTTAAAAAGGTTTACTTTTCTTCTTAATAAAAAATTTAAAGCAGTACTTTGCCGCTGCGAAGAGCGGGTATTTTGCTAGTATTCTCATAAGGCCAAGCTGTAATTCAATTTACCGTATATAGTACTAGAGTGTTGTACCATGTTAGCTATTATGAATGTAGTGAGAAGTCAAGCAAAATGACACCTTTTATTGGCTAACTAATAGATTACAATATGCAAGCTTTTGAGGCAACTCAGGCCCCTTCTTCAGGCAAGATGTAATTTTGCGCTGACTAAAGCGCCAAACCATGTGCATGTTGCAGTTTCCGTGGTGTTCTGCAAATACACAAAAAAAAAACAATAAAAATAAATGTATTATAGAGCAGATCAAAGCAACACAAACTGATTATCTTTTTTTGTTTTGCTGTTGTTGAGGATATTGTAATGAAAGAACATGAATGAAAGAACCTATAGCAATGCATTTGATTTAATAAATTCACTGACATACACTGATACCAATTAATCCATAAATACATAGGTAGAATGTATTAAACTCCTGCAGACCCTGGTGGTCTGAGGCAGGAATGGCATGCATAGCCAGTCTCCTTTTAAAATGGCTGAATGTCACAACAGGTTTTGCTTTGTGCCTTATCCCTTCCTTAAACAACATGCTTACATGTTTTGCTATATGTATGCCATCTCAAGATAGGGGTCAATACTCATGCATCATTTTGGCTTGAAAAATTGGTGAGTTGTAGCTCTTTTGCATTCACCTATGGAACCGTGTAACCTTAAACCACATTGTACACTACAAGAGCAGACAAGGAATTTTTTAAATTTATTAAAAACTTTCAGTTTAGAGAACAGTTGTATGTGGCAAATCAATAAATATGCTTGTGAAGAAATAACTTTGACATGAAAAATACCAAACATATCCTTTAATAATTGAGCATATTTTCTTTTCAGCCCTAGTAATCAATTATTCAAATGAAAACTAATCAGTTTTAATCCACCAAGTGAATTTTGCATGAATTTTATTTTAATCCCAGAGATACAATATATTTAAATTGCCAACATTAAGTAAGAACTATAAATAATTTGTTTTCAGATGAATTCATTTAAATGGTATGGACTATTTTTGACTAACTGTGCTGTATATCTATTATTGTCAGTTAATTTGTTATAACACTTTCTTTGTGATCCTTATATGGATTGAAATGAAGAAGCAGAGACCGTAAGAAGTATTAGGGCACCCATAGGCAAACCCCCTATAATTGATATTTCAAAAAGAGAAAAAAATGTGGGTAAGAGCGTTAACATGTGTCTTTTCAGATAAAAGTCTGGTTACAACTACCAAACACGCCAGTTCTTCTGGCTATTAGAGATTACAGGTGGACAAACACTGGAAGTGACATCAGCAATGGAAAAGGCATTACCTGGAGCAGTAGAGAATTACCGTCACCAGAGCCCTTATACTGTCACCTATGCACACGAGCACAACATTGTGGACCTCAGGATATGAACAAGTTCCATTCCTGCAAATGTTCAAAACCCACTTTTTTAAATAAGCTGGGAAATAAGTAATGGGAAATTGTGGAAAATGCAAAATGTTTTGTTACTTATTTTTCACAAAAACTTATATTTAAAATATTTTTAAAGGACAGTGAAGTGAAATAATTAAGCTAAGAGTTTGAATCATGGGCATGTAGATTATAAAAAATACACCCAGTTTGGAAAACTCTTTGTCTGCTGTCAAAGTTATAAACGTTTTGCATGTGCTTCTCCCTGAGCTTGTGCAAATTCTCATATTTAAATTGCTTGTGGAATGTGTAACTGTAACACTTTCCAAAGTGGTGCCTTTTCTCCTGCATACTTTTCAGATCAAACTAATGAAAAAGACTTAACAGAAGGCACACTTAAAACAATCACCTTTATATATGATGAAGGAATAATTTAATATTAGGTGTGCACTTGACATTATGGGACCAGGTCAGCAGGGTGCAAATGATCCAGCAGTCTTAGAATTAGGCACAGATCATCAAAATAATGGCACTTGTGTGTGCTATGAGTGTCTTCTCCAGATTTTGGTGGCTTCACTCTATGTGCTGTCTTAAATACCAAGGAATTAGTGTCCGTTAAGATATTTGTGAATTACAAGTCTAGACACTGCTTCTCTTCCTTGATTGTCAAGCAGTGACAGCACACATTCTGGAGCCTCATTTGACTACCCAGCCATCCATCATTTAACCTCCGTAATCCAGGTTATAGAGATAGAGGCTAAGGCTTTTCATGTAGTAATCTGCATGAATTGTTTATGAAATATTATTTATACAAATCCCAGTTTTGTTCCACAAATCCTACAAATCTCCACGCGGAGCAGATAAAATTTCAGTTCATAGCAACAAAATATAAGGAGGAAGAGTGCAGGATAATTGGAGCACAAGATAAATCACAGATAATTGGACACTGGAAAGAGCCTTTAACTGTCCAAGCATCAAATCAGAAAAATAACATTTTCGAGACAAGGTGCTGGACTGACAAGGCAGCATGAGGGTTAGAAAAGGATGCAAATCTCAGGTCAACAGGATACAGACTGAGTTCACAGCTATGGTAATGGGGGTTGAAAACTGTTAGAGAGATGTCTGTTTTCTAGGTTTAGATTATCTGGAGGCCAAGAGAGAAGATGTGTATGTGAGCAGCTCATGGATGGCTGTGTGCCTCAAGAGTATGGGGAAGATCCCCCAGATCTTTGAGTTGCAGCAGTAGAGCACCAGCAATAAACATGCTATGCTCTGATGCATATTTTAGAATAGGTCACAGTTTTATCATCAATTGGCCATTTTGCAGTGTATTGAGGCTCAGGAATACATTAATACCTGGTGCTACTGGAGGAAGTTCTATAAGGATGATCTCAGGGGCAAAATGTTACTGACTCTGGAAATGGTTTTTGGCATTCTAGTAGTATCTGCTAGGTAGGGTTTAACCTCCTTAGTGTTAGACCCAAGCGTCACTCAGGCTGTGAAAACAGTGGTGAAAACAGTCCCAAGTGTCACTCGGGCAGTGGTATAGACACGTCTCGTGTAAGACCCGAGGTTTACTCAGGCTGTAGAAGTGCCAACAGTGTAAGTGCTGAGCGTTGTTCGGGCAACGGTATAGGCATGTCTTGTGTAAGCATCGAGCCCGATTGTTACCCAGGCATCGGTGTAGACGCATCTTCTCCTAGCCTAGTAATGGTGCCTCATAAGGAACACCTCTCATCAGCAGTGATGACAAAGTTAAATTTGTCTGGCAGTGAAATTGAAATGGTTAGTGAAACCAAAAGTGGGTTTCGTCACTCACACATGTGCAGAGTGCTGTTCGTATTATTGTTATTATTTTTATCATTATTGTACTTTCTATACTTCTGACTTTGTACTTTTAGTGTTTTGCACGTTTTAAGGTAGAAAGATGAGATTTAAAAAAATGTAATGTGTTTGGTCTCAGTAAGAATGTTACACTGTATAAGTTGTTCATTGTATAAAACAACATACTCTTCTGTGTCAGTGGTTCTAACTTTTTTTCTAGCTTGTATCTTTAAATAATGTGTCCATTTTGTGTTTTGATAGTCACCCTTGGCCACCATAGTTTACACTGAAGGTGGAATTGCTTGCTCTTACTCTTACTGTTTTTGGACCTCATTCCTTGAAGCATTTCCTTGAACTGTATGCTAAAAACCTCTGTTCTATTAACCCTGATTTGTTTTTTTTTCTTTCATTGTATTTTTCTCTTACCATGTTTTCTCTACTTGATCATCAACTGTTACTGTATGTAAATCATTTTGTGGTTGTGCACGGTAAGAAAGATGTTATATGAAATCTAAATTTTTTGTTTTGCCATTCGGGCTGTTCATACACCTCAGGCTTTGTCCTTCTCTACACCGTCAGTTATTTTGTATTCTAGCATTCATTGCAGGTGATTTATATGAAGCTATTAGTCTTTTCATTTATTTACTTTCTGATACATACATTTTCAGTTTCATTTCACATTAGTCTTCTTTGGAAAGCACACAAGCATTTGGTAGTGAAAAATCAAAAGTGTATAAATCTGAAAGTGATAACTTTAAATGCTGTCAATAAGTTAGTTGTTCAGGATACATGCACATATTTGAAATTTAGCCCTTTAGTAATTGGTGTTTTAATGTGCTATCAAGTAATATGAATGGAAACATAGTAATTCTGAAATCTGTTTCTGGACTGCTGAGGTGTTGGTGACAATCATGTTAGACATTGCAGGAAAGCTGATAATTTAAATCAGGTGTCTCAAACTCAAATTGGCTTCGGGCCACTGCTGGTATTGTCATGTCATACAGGGGCCACATGAATGTTCATTTGCGGGCCGAATTCTATTATTTTGTTGACGTCATACACTGGCTGATAGGAAGGGGATGGGGGGCTGGGAGTTTGAGGCAAATGATTTAAATTCACCATTCTTTTTCTCAGCCCAGTTTATGCTACAGTAGGCTGTAAGTTTCTTTCTCAGGTCCATAGTACTAGTATAGATGCAGTAAAATTTTAAAAAGGTGCTCCTTTATTGTTGCAAAAACTGTATATTCAGTTTTGTCTTGTGTTTTCCAACAAATGTAATAAATAAGCAGCATAACATCTGCTTGAGTTAGACTTGTGACTGCATGGTCATATTCAGGTTCATGTGTATCACTAAGAGTTAAAATGCACTGCTTTGCCTTCCTGTTCCCCATTGGCTGTTTTTGTCTCAGGAGGCATTGAAATGGACCAGTTAGAAAAGAGCTTGCCGAGGATGAGGTAATGCTTTCTGCAGAAGGGTGATGTAATCCTTACATTTCCATTTACTACAGGCAGTGAGGGGAGGTAATAATTTACTGTAGAGATTCAAGTATGCAAGCTGGAAGAACTGATTGATTGCAGTAATCATAGACACCAGGGGGCCATACCCTACCTGTGGTTTGCAGCAATAACAAGTTGGAACTCACTGGTTAATTCAGGTTCAGTTTTAGCATGTTCTTTTCAATCAACAAGTTTAGATTGTATGTATAATAAAGTATCTATCTATCTATCTATCTATCTATCTATCTATCTATCTATCTATCTATCTATCTATCTATCTATCTATCTATCTATCTATCTATCTATCTATCTATCTATCTATCTATCTATCTATCTATCTATCTATCTATCTATCTATCTATCTAGTAGAAATATTTCCCTTATTTCTAAATTTGCTAGAAAAGAAATTACTGTGGGGAATTCCTGGTAGAATTTGTCAATTGCTTTCGCTTTCTAAATTATTGTAGGCTATATTTAGTAAAGGGGATTTTTAAATCGGAATATTAAGGGGGTTAAAAAATATTTAGAAACCATGTTTTTTGTGGACTTTATGACTCAGTAAAGCTAGAAGGTGTGGCACCATCAAAAAATTTGGCTGAGATCATTTTGATTTTGGTTATTGATTTTTGATGGCAAGGAACAATATGTGCTCTTGGAATTAGTGGACATGCAATCACAGAAGTTGGATTTTGGCAGACAGTGTGTACAAACCATACACTCAAACTGTTTGATCTTTACTTAGCAAACATTTTGTTAATTTGACAACAGCCAGGAAATTTAGAAGCTGTGTATCCATTACCCATTATCCAGCCCGCTATATCCTAACTACAGGGTCACGGGAGTCTGCAGGAGCCAATCTCAGCCAACACAGGGTGCAAGGCAGGAAACAAACCCTGGGCAGAGTGCCAGCCCACCGCAGGGCACACACCCACCCACCCATACACCAAGCACACACTAAGGACAATTTAGAATTGCCAATGCACCTAACCTGCATGTCTTTGGACTGTGGGAGGAAACAGAATCCATGTATTTAAATAAAAAATAAAAAAAAAAAACTTATTTTTGATTTGTATACAGATGGGTCATTGCTGCCTTAATAAAAGTCAGAAAACTACATGCACACTTAGCCTCACAGTAACCACAGTATCTTTTAGGGGGATTTAAAACATCCAGCCAACATTTAAAACTGCCAGCCCCTAGAACATCTGTGGGATTCAGGAGATGTTACATGAAAGCTTTTACTGTTGTCTTTCATTTCACTAATGTTTTCTTTGTTGTTCATCCTTGAAAGGATTCTATATATAAGTTTTAATATGACTGCTGTATTTAACCAGAGCTAGTTAAGTCTACCTCCTAATTAAAGACTTCTAAAGGGACTTTATCATTTCCCTCAATGTGTCATCAGATTTAAGACTTTTAAACTCCAGTAATTACCTTTCAAATCCTGTGCTTTGTAGTAGAGTATATGGTGTTTCATTCTCAATTCTCTAATATTCCTTAACACAGCAATAGGAGAAAAATATAATTTGCTCAGTGCCTTACCTTGATAACAGTGTCCAAGTTCAGTTCGTAAACCCAATTATGTAGGCTAAAAATACAGTAGTAAAGAATTTTGATATATTGTAGCACTGTATAAGTCCATTTACTGTTGCTATAACTATGTGGGGATAAATGCTTTGTTCTTCAGGTTATCTTTAGTAACATTTTAAAAGTTGTAAAATTTTTACATTGAATTAGATATTAACCTATTGAAAATACGCATGCTAATCTATAAGCATTGACCCTTTATTCAATGTGTACTGATTCTGGAAAAAAACACCACTTAAAAAAGTTCTCAGTTCGTGTTTCTCAAACAGTGTGATAAAAGCGAATTATAAAGTTGAGTGTTCAGATTAAAGCCTGTCCTCCATATCTCAAGGGTCCATGTGTTACTTAGGAAGCATGTAAGCCAAGCTCTCATACCCAAGATATAAAGGATGTTTAAAAAAAAAAGGCTTCTTTCCAGACAGTCAGTGCAGTTGAAAAGTGCAAAACATCTCTTAATTTTAAGTGTGAATTTATAATTGGCTATCTATTTAGTGTAAAATTAAACTGCTGTTATAGGTTAATAATCAAATTTAAAAAATAACTGAGTTTCCATCATTAAGATCCATGCACTGTTAAATTTGTACTGTATATTACTGTAAAGTATATGTCTATTTTTTCCTGCAATCTTGAACTGCAGGAGACTCCAAATAAACTGTGTGCTGCATATACTACTTCTTAGGATCAATTCAGTCTAGGGTTAGTTTATAGTTGGCCAGCTGTGAGTGGAGACATGAATTCAAAGAACAATAGTAGACTGAAGAGATCCCCTGGATTTTTGTTAGTTTCAATAATGAGTTTTTTTAAGCTGTTCTCTTGGTATACAAGAATTTTTAACATTTTACCTGCTTTCGTCTGGCTATTGCAAACAAATTCTGCTTCCAGTTTTCTTGGTAAAAAGATTTTATTACTTGGTTGTTTTAGCCATGTAATGTAAAGTCAACAGAACAACATAATAAATTTTTGTGTAAGCCCTCATTAAAAACAATAGCACAGAAAGGTAAGCAGAACCTAACAATACACAATAAGTGGGACATAAATCAGCTAAACTACTAAATAATAATGAAATATATATGTACGAACATAAAGTATATAAATACGAAATATAAAGTGTTCCAAGGGCCTAATATACTATCCACTTTTGATTATCTAACATGTCCTGCAACAAAACATAACAGCCCCAGTCAAGAAGACATTGTAGTTTTACAAATGCCAAGAAAAATCCAAAGTAAAATATCTGTGATACATGTATAAAAATGAGCAAAATGAAAAAATAAAGAAATAAAAAAATACTTTACCATAAGAAAATAGATACAATGTGAATAAAACAATAGGAAAAATAGACTAATCTGAAAAAAAAACAGTGTGAGCACAATTAAATGAACCATTCAGTCCTGGATTTATACAGAATACAAATGTAAAAAAGATCTCATGAAGCCTGACTAGGCATCACATTAAGAGAAATCAAGCACAGTATCACTGGAATTCTATCCGTTTGACATATGGTGAAGTGTGGATCTGGCTGACACATTTTGAGGAAAAAAATAAAACCTCTTCTTCAGGGCACAGCAACACAATATTAACTTAAAAAATATATGTATAACAAAAAACAGTGAGAAAAATACACATATATACATTTATGCATCTTACCTAATGTATAAGTACAGTAACTCACAGAAGTAAATCCATCATTCAACTGACCAAAAACAAAAGCTGTATGAAAAATAAAAATAAACAGTAATCATAAATCAATAAAATCAAGAGAATAGGCCCGAAAGGAAGAAAACTATATAACCAGAGGTGAAACAAAAATGTGTAAATAAATAATGAAAACAAGTCAACCGAAGGGCATGAACCTAGCTGAAGAAGAACCAAACAAAACACACACTTAATAAAATCAAACACAAAAATAGCAATTACAAATAGAATGAAAATAATTAAAATGCAGTTTACCTCACACAATCAAAACACAACACAGAAGTCGAGTGAGCGGAAATGAAAGCAAGAAGATGCAGATACTTAAGTCATGTCTTTAGACTGGAAAAATACCTTTATAGTTATTCAGTCGGTCAAATCATAGATATACTAAGGAGTGACCCTTATATTCTAGATACTGTCTGATACTAATGCTTTTTCTTCTAATCTTAAAGATTAACAATTATGTTTGGAGTTACATGTTCGTTATTTGAAAGATTATTGTGTAAATCAATGTACTGTATTCCCAGAGGATTACATATTCAAAAAGGCCCACTCTTTTCAAAACTAATACTGATTTTGTCTGCAGGTTGTGTGTTCTATACTCAGTAGATGTTCTCTTGACTTAATGCTACTACAGTGCATCCAGAAAGTATTCACAGCGCATCACTTTTTCCACATTTTATGTTACAGCCTTATTCCAAAATGGATTAAATTCATTTTTTTCCTCAGAATTCTACACACAACATCCCATAATGACAACGTGAAAAAAGTTTACTTGAGGTTTTTGCAAATTTATTAAAAATAAAAAAAACTGAGAAATCCCATGTACATAAGTATTCACAGCCTTAGCTCAGTACTTTGTCAGTGCACCTTTGGCAGCAATTGCAGCCTGAAGTCTTTTTGAATATGATGCCACAAGCTTGGCACACCTATCCTTGGCCAGTTTCGCCCATTCCTCTTTGCAGCACCTCTCAAGCTCCATCAGGTTGTATGGGAAGTGTCGGTGCACAGCCATTTTAAGATCTCTCCAGAGATGTTCAATCGGATTCAAGTCTAGGCTCTGGCTGGGCCACTCAAGGACATTCACAGAGTTGTCCTGAAGCCACTCCTTTGATATCTTGGCTGTGTGCTTAGGGTCGTTGTTCTGCTGAAAGATGAACCGTCGCCCCAGTCTGAGGTCAAGAGCGCTCTGGAGCAGGTTTTCATCCAGGATGTCTCTGTACATTGCTGCAGTCATCTTTCCCTTTATCCTGACTAAGTCTCCCAGTCCCTGCCGGTGAAAAATACGCCCACAGCATGATTCTGCCACCACCATGCTTCACTGTAGGGATGGTATTGGCCTGGTGATGAGCGGTGCCTGGTTTCCTCCAAACGTGACGCCTGGCATTCACACCAAAGAGTTCAATCTTTGTCTCATCAGACCAGAGAATTTTGTTTCTTATAGTCTGAGAGTCCTTCAGGTGCCTTTTGGCAAACTCCAGGCGGGCTGCCATGTGCCTTTTACTAAGGAGTGGCTTCCGTCTGGCCACTCTACCATACAGGCCTGATTGGTGGATTGCTGCAGAGATGGTTGTCCTTCTGGAAGGTTCTCCTCTCTCCACAGAGGACCTCTGGAGCTCTGACAGAGTGACCATCGGGTTCTTGGTCACCTCCCTGACTAAGGCCCTTCTCCCCAGATCGCTCAGTTTAGATGGCCGGCCAGCTCTAGGAAGAGTCCTGGTGGTTTCGAACTTCTTCCACTTACGGATGATGGAGGCCACTGTGCTCATTGGGACCTTCAAAGCAGCAGAAATTTTTCTGTAACCTTCATGTATATGTGGGTAGCCCTGGTCAATACACATAGATAATATTTTAACCCCAGGAAACAATTCATCTTCGGTTTCTTCTGTTGACTCTAATGGAGACAACATGCCTGCAGCTGCTTCTTCTTTTTTAAACTAACGTACGCTATGGTCAGGCAGACCTTATCAAGCGCTCTCCCCCCAGCACCATGAAAATCATACAAGGAAGAAGCAGGTTAGATTGGAATAATTAATATTTCCTCTAAGATTTTGACTATGCGTCATATTTTTATGTTGTCTAAGGGCTTCACCTGTGTACCCTCCTTTAAATTTCAACCATTCAACACATGTGTTGAATTATCTAAGCTCTATAGGGAAATCCACCCTATCAGATCACGACGCTATGCAACACATGGGACTTACTTCAAAATAAGTTTATGCCTTCTGTCCAGTGAGTCCAGAAATTTGCTACATTTTACTGTTTCGTGATTAGAGACATAGATAACATGGAACAAATTAAACATAAAACATTTACTAATATTTCTAGAGATGAATTAAATGCAGTAAATAATTTGAAAAATGATTCTAATATGATATTGCCAGCTGACAAAGTGGGTGCAATTGTAGTTATGGATATGTTTTTCTATATACAGGAGGGTCTTGGACAATTAAGTGACACTTCATGTTACGAGTTACTTAAGAGAGATCCTACTCCTCATATTTCTTCTCTGATTAATTCTATGATCAATCATGCCATGTTAGCTAATATGATTACTGAAAAAATTATGTTATTTACATCCTAGCATCCCAATGTTTTACTTGTTATCTAAAATATGTAAGAATCTTGAGAACCCTCCTTGCCACTCTTGCGTGAATTCAATTTTACAACTGTTAACTTATTGATTTTCATATTTCACGGTTTGTGTCATTGTCACTTATGTTAGATATTCTGCACACTCCATTCGACTGCTACAGGATATACTGTAGGATATGAAGATGGCCTCATTATGGCTACCATGGATATTACTTCCTTATATACTAACATCCTTCAGGATATTGCTTTTCTCACAAACCAGACTACCTTATTACAACTATCGGCCTATCAAAGTAATATGATTGATTTTATTGTACAACTTTTGCAGATTCTTCTAGGCTGAAATTTTTTCGCATTTAATATGCGAAATATGTTCTGTGGAGTGTCGAATAACACTTCTCTGTTTGGCAGTCAGATGGTCGGGTCCAGGTTTTCTGGATGCCAGGAGAATGTTACCTGCCTGACTGCATTGTGCCAACTGTGAAGTTTGGTGGAGGAGGGATAATGGTGTTGGGCTGTTTTTCACGGTTTGGGCTAGGCCCCTTACTTCTAGTGAAGGGCAATCTTAATGCTTCAGCATACCAAGACATTTTGGACAATGCTATTCTTCCAACTTTGTGGAAACAGTTTGGGGAAGGCCCTTTACTATTCTAGCATGACTGTGCCCCAGTGCACAAAGCAAGATCTGTAAAGACAATGGTTGGATGCATTCAGTGTGGAAAAGCTTGACTAGCCTGCACAGAGCCCTGACCTCAAGCCCATCGAACACCTTTGGGATTGTGACGATGCGGGTTCTGCTCCATGCTCCCATCTTGCGTTTGGGAGCCCTTGAACCCGACACTGTCAGTAATGTCACCGATGAGCTCGGCAGTGAGGCACAACAGATGGACCAAGGGGATGGTGTAAAAAAGTGCCAAGTGTTGTTGTTTATTAAAACAACAAAAACAAAGTGTCCAAATAAATAGTGCAGTGTCTATCAAATCCTTAAATCTTCAATAAATAAATAATCCAATAAAACAGTTGTGAAGTGGAGGTTAAAACAATAAATAAATCTTTTAAAACGAGGTTAAAACAATGGCTGGAAGCAGTCCTTTAAAAACACAAAGCCCAGTGTCTTCTCCCATCAGGCTTCTCAACAGGAGAGCCGCCCTTCCTGCAGCTGACCTTCTCTCCGCTCATCTGGTCTGGAGGCTTCCCGATTCCTGGCTTCGGTTTAGCACTCTCCAGACCATGACGCTCACGTCAGGGAATCCATCACCCAAGCCTCCTGACTCCCGCTGTCTTCCACGGTGAGCCAACCTTCTCACTGGTTACTCTTCACAATGCTCAGCGGGAGCGACCACTACCAACTGCCCTCGGTGTTGGCCAAACACCCTGCTAGGGCTCAACTGTCCAGCTGCCTGCGAGCCTGCGCTCGCTGTCTCTCTCTCTTGCTCACTCTCTCACACACACCGGCTTTCTCTCCACACTGCTTCCTGCAACCTCCTTTTCTTTTACTTTTTGTCATTCTCCCCTACTAGCCGCCTCGCGCTTCTATATATTACGGGGACGTGGATCAGCTGTGGCAATCAGCAGCTCCCGGGAACAATTACGGATGTGGACGACTCCTCACTTGTGTACTTAAGTGAGAATCGCCCGCATCAACGAATCACCCCGGGAACTGATCTGCCACATTTACCACGCCCCCCTCTCTATGCGGCGATTATTTATTTAAAACTGGCCTGGCGATTATTTATTTAAAACTGGCCCTTTTGACATGAGCTGTGGACCTGCTATACCACAGGGATCAACTAGGATGGAGACTGTGAACCAGGCCTGTCCAACATCAGTACCTGACCTCATAAATGCTGTACAGAATGAATAGGTACAAATTCTTACAGAAGCATTCCAAAATCTTCTGGGTACACCTTCCAAGAAGAGTGGAAACTGTTATAGCTGCAAAGGTGGTGACCAACTCCATATTATAGTCTATGTATTTGAATGCAATGTCATTAAAGTCCCTGTTGGTGTAAAGGTCAGGTGTCCCAATACTTTTGTCCATATAGCGTACCTGTGTCTCAATTCTTTCATATTCATTGTATTTGCTCCGAATGGGATAATTTCATTAGTCAAGCTAGTTTTATGAAAGCCTGTTTTTTTTTGAGTAGAGGATACTCTAAAGCCTGCATTAAGACAGTATTTAAATATGCTGTTTACATGAACAGGGAGTTATTACTTACATCTAAGAAGATATCCGCGACTACTAATAGGATAGTGTGCAATCTCACATATTCTTGTTATGCTAATCAGATTAAACGCGTTATTTTGAAACATTGGCATATACCTGTATTAAGTTCACACCCTGGTTTTTCTGATCCTCCTCTTTTTGCTTTTTCTTCAGAACCATGTAGTAATTATTTACATGGGGCTATTTCTACTCCCTCTGTGAGGACACTTAAACATATTTCCCCTGGATATTTTCCCTGTTTGATCTGTAGTTTGTGTAAATGTTCTAAAAGGTAATTTTGTTTCCACTCCACAGGGTGATATTTTTCTCAAACATAGATTGATTTGCAGTTCAAAGGTGTGATTTATCTCTGGTTATGTCTCTGCTCTTTGTTGTACATAGGTAAAATCCTACACTCCATTCTTCATTGTATTGTGGAACATAAAAGCAATATTAGGACCAAATCTTTGAAACATTCTGTGTCTAGGCACTTCACTACTAATAAAGTTTCAGACCTTAGATTCACCGTCTGTGACATAGTAAAACCACACCCCTGTTGGGGTAACTTTGATAACATATTGTGACATAGGGAAGCACAGTGGACTTTTCAGTGAAAAACTTTACATTCGATTGGTTTTAACGAGTCACTTGATTGGGCGTGTGTTCTGTGATGTATCTCCAAGTGTTCTGCTTCTTCTTGCTTTCATTTCCGTTTAGTCGTTGACTTCTGTGTCGTGTTTTGATTGTGTGAGGTAAACTGCGTTTTATTTTCATTCCACATGTAATTGTGTTTTTGTGTTTTATTTTAAGTGTGTTTTGTTTGGTTCTTCTCAGCTAGGTGCATGCCCTTCAGTCGAGATTTTTTCATTATTTATACATTGGTGAAGTTAGTTTCACTTCTGGTTAAATAGTTTTCTTCCTTTTGGTCCTGTAAATTTGGTTGTATTGATTTATGATTACTGTTTAATTTTATTTTTCAAACAGCTTTTGTTTTTGGTCAGTTGATTTTTTTTTCCTTGAAATGCGCTGGCCAGATCCACACTTCACTACATGTGAAGCAGACAGGATTCCAGTGATGCTGTGTCTGGTTTCTCTTAATGCGATGCCTAGCTAGGCTTCATGAGATCTTTTTTACATTTGTATTCTATATAAATCTAGGACTGAATGGTTGATTTAATTATGCTCACAGTTTTTTCTGATTAGTCTGTTTTTCCTATTGTTTTATTCCGTTGTATCTATTTTCTGATGGTTATGTATTTTTTTATTTTTTCATTTTGTTAATCTTTATACATGTTTCATAAGTATTTTACTTTGTATTTTTCTTGGCACTTGTAAAACTACAATGTTTTCTTGATTAGGGCTGTTATGTTTTGTTGCAAGACGTGTTAGATAATCAAAAGAGGGTAGTATATAAGGTCTTGGGAATACTTTATATTTTGTATATACCTTATTTTAATACATATATATTCATTATAAATTCATTGTTTATTGTGCTTATTCCTTTCTTATGAACTATGCAAAGATTTCATTAAATAGACAGATTTATGCTTCAAATTATTATGTGTTTGTTATGTTCTGCTTACCTTTCTCTGTAATTGTACTCTTCGTAAGCAGGTTATTATTACTTTTTTGTGTGTTTATGTTTAATTTGACTCATTAAAAATCAAACAGTTGAAAAAAAATGAAATTTAATAAACTGCTAGTGTGTTTTTTATAATTAATTATAGAGTACAAGTTAAGATTGTTTCAGTAAAGCAAAATTAGTCGATGAGCAAGTAATGTAGGGTTGGAAATCATATTAACAACAGCAACAACATTTATTTATATAGCACATTTTCATACAAATGATGTAGCTCAAAGTGCTGTACAGGGTGAAGAAAGAAAACAAATTATAAAAATAAAATTAGGCAATACTAATTAACATAGAATAAAAGTAAGTTCCGATGGCCAGGGAGGACAGAAAAAAACAAAAAAAAACTTTAGACAGCTGGAGAAAAAAAAAATCTGCAGGGGTTCCAGGCCACGAGACCACTCAGCCCCCACTGGGCATTCTACCTAATATAAATGATCTCAATCTCATGGTTTTCAGGCTTCACGTGGAAGAATTTGATGATGATGGTCATGTGGACATCTGGCCTTCATTCCATCAATGTAGGGACTGCACAGTGCTTTGACTGGGTGGTGATGGCGCAGATTGCTACCACAGAAAACAGGTAAAAGAACAGCAGAGAAGTACGGATTAGTACGGATTTCGGAGCCACGAAAAAATGATGATTAAATGCATATACAGAATATCAGGGTTAAGCTAACATGAAGCTATGAGAAAGCCATGTAAAAATACTGAGTTTTTAGCAGTTTTTTTTAAAGTGTTTTAAACTGTATTAGCCTGGCAAATTTCTATCAGTATACTATTCCAGATTTTATATGCATAACAGCAGAAGGCTGCCTCACCACTTCTTTTAAGTGTAGCTCTTAGAATTATAAGCAGACACTCATTTCAAGATCTAAGGTTAGATTTGGAGAGGTTTGGAGTGTAAGGTGAAAGACATTCTGCAATATAGGATGGAGTGAGATTATTTAAGGCTTTGTAATCATAAGCAGTATTTTAAACTCAATTCTAAATAGCACAGGTAAACCAGTGTAGTGACATCAAAACTGGAGAGATGTGCTCGGATTTTCTTTTCCTAGTTAAAATTCTGTCAGATGCATTCTGCATTAGTTGCAATCGATTGATGTCTTTTTTGGGTCGTCCTGGGAGGAGTGCATTACAGTAATGTAGGCGACTGAAAACAAAAGCGTGAACTAATTTTTTCAGCATCTTGAAAAGTTATAAGGGATCTAACTTTTGCTATATTTCTTAAGTGAAAAAAATGCTGTCCTAGTAATTTGATTAGTATGTGATTTAAAATTTAGGTCAGAGTCAATAATTACTCCTAAATTCTTTTCTGTTTTCTCCTTATGTAATTTGAAAAATTACTATTCATCCATTCAGAAGCACAAATGAGACATTGTGTCAGTGTACCAAGAGAGTCGGGGTCATCAGGTGCTATTGATAAATATTGTTGTGTGTCATCAGCATAGCTGTGGTAGCTCATGTTATGCCTTCAGATAATCTGACCTAATGGAAGCCTGTAAATCAAAAAGAGCAGTGGACACCAGGATAGATCCTTGTGAAACACCATATAGAATATCATGCGTCTCTGAAGTATTATTCCCACAACTAACAAAGAATTTTCTATCAGTTAAGTAAGACTCAAACCAATTTAAGACACTGCCAGTGAAGCCCACCCACTGACTAAGGCGATTTCTAAGAATATTGTGATCAATGGTATCAAATGCGGCACTCAGATCTAAGAAGATGAGAACAGATACATGGCCTCTGTCTGCATTTACCCACAAGTCATTTACTACTTTAACTAATGCAGTTTCTGTACTGTGATTTGTTTTAAAACCTGATTGAAATTTATAATTAGTTAATTTAATCTTGTTTATGGCATCATTCACTTTTAAGGTCCTATTCCTGATACAGGTATATATAATCCTGAAAGATGTGTAAATATTTACACCATTTCTTGAGCAGAATAATGAATGTATATTATGTGTAATTCTGTTCCTTGTCTGAGAGGCCCTTTTCCTAAGATTGTCAAGTAGTTAGGATTCTTCCAATTAAGTAGCTTAAAAGAGTACTCCACCTTAAATGATACATGGTGTAAGGAAAATATAAAAAGTAACATGTACTTTGTAGTGGCAGTTTGAAAACAAATCTCATATTTTCATGCAGAATGGAGAGAAAAGTTCATTACATAACAGAACTCGATTGTGAGCAGCATTGTACAGTATCAGTGGATGTGAAAAATGTCCATGGAAAAAAGAAAACAAAACACTTGTGTTATTCGCGACTCATAATCCATGTGTCTGTTATCCAGTCATTTGTTCAAAATATGCAAAACAATTGTTTTTTTTTTTTTATTGCTAAAGTATTGGTAAAAAGTTACTTTTTAGAATTATCAGCACGTATATAAACTTAGGTACAATTTCAGCATAGGGTTAATAAAGGATGATATTATGGTGGACTTACCTGATTTTTCATACCATTTGCATATTCTAAATTTATTGTGTTTATATTTCCTATCCATGTAGAGAAAAGCCAAGCAAAATGACACCTTTTATTGGCTAACTAGAAAGATTACAATATGCAAGCTTTCGAGGCAACTCAGGCCCCTTCTTCAGGCAAGATGTAATGCCTGAATGCCTGAAGAAGGGGCCTGAGTTGCCTCGAAAGCTTGCATATTGTAATCTTTCTAGTTAGCCAATAAAAGGTGTCATTTTGCTTGGCTTTTCTCTACATTCATAATGGCTAACACGGTACAACACCCTAGTACTATTTCCTATCCAATAACTGAAAAATAGTGAAATAGTGCTTAAAACTAGTACTAAATATAGAAATCCAAACATTATTATACTAGGGGGCTCTGCCCCCTGCTCGCCAACCCCTGGTGTTGGGTAACGCGAAATTGTTTGATGTATGCATGAGATACATTAGAGTGTAAAGGTGTAGATGATGCATATAGGAAGTAAAGAACGTATTGTATGGTAAATCAATATTTGTAGTAAAGATGGTTTGTTGTCCTTGAATGAGTTTTCCTTGGTTTGGAGTATTTATAACTTTAACTTTAATGTCAGATGAACGCCAAACTCATGAGAAGGCTATATAAAGTTGTCCATGTCCAAATACGTGCTCAGAGAGGTATATGCCAACTTTTTCCATGGTCTGTACTTGGGATTTGTTGATTGTCATGGCAAATGCAGGTTTAATGGGAAATTGGCGTTGCCCAAGTGTAAATGGTAATTCAAGGGCAGAACTTGTAAGGTCAATTCTAGGAATTACAACAGTATTGTTAGGATGTGATTCTGTAAGTATTTTTGCTTCAATAACATTGTCTGTCATGGTGTTGATGACTAAACGTGTACCGTTGCATAAACCTTGTTTAGTATTAAGGTTTCTTAATAGCATGACAATTGTTCCGATTTTAAGGTTAAGATTGTGTTGTGGTAATCTGGCTGGGTTAATAGTGTTCAGATATTCTAAGGGGAAATTAAGATGTTCAATCTCGTCTTCAGAATCAACTTTGTCAGTACTTAGAAAGAGGCGGCTTTCTCCAGGAAGTAATGCAATGACTTGGTTATTTATGTGATCAACATCAATATTCTTTGGACATAATATAGCCCGTTGCGTTAACAGTATCTGGTCTATTGTTTTGGAGCTGTGAGCGTAACTCCATTAGTTCTTCCTTGTTTAGCGTTAGTAATATGGATAATGGATTGCACTTACTGTTAATACGTAGCGTTTTCTGTGGTTGAATTGTTAATAATGTATGACTGTAATGTGATGATTCACTTATGCTGTATAGGTTTCACGTGTGAGGATGACGAACCTTTAATACGGAGTGTCCGTTTATTCTTATTACCCATCAGGTGTTGTGCCTGTGTTTTGTGTGGTTGCACTGTTAATATTGTATCACTGTAATGTGATTCAAATATGTTGTAGAGTCCGTAATTGTGGGGTTTCTGTACTATATCGTGTTTTTGCTTGCGGGTTATTAGAGGTGTGTGGATAATGCTGTGTAGTGTGTTTGCGTACTATCTTGCGCTTTCCGTACTCCAATTGATTTGTGACCCTTTCTGGACTCCGTAGTCTGTCCCGTTTTACTCTGGGGTGGCGTATCATGTCGGGTTTGATTTGTGAACCTTTCTTGACTCCGTATTCTGTCCCGTTTTACTCTGGGGTGTGCCGCTGACTCCTGTTGTTTGTGTGATTGTATCACTGTAATGTGATTCAGATATGTTGTGGAGTTCGTATTTGTTGGGTTTCTGTACTATATCGTGTTTTTGCTTGCGGGTCATTAGAGGTGCGTGGATCATGATGTGTAGTGTGTTTGCGTACTATCTTGCGCTTTCCGTACTCCAATTGATTTGTGACCCTTTCTGGACTCCGTAGTCTGTCCCGTTTTACTCTGGGGTTGGACACTGACTCCTGTTGTTTGTGTGGTTATGTTGTTCGTAGTCTCTATGGACTCCGTAGTCTGTGGGGGGGTTTGTGTGGCACACCAAGCAGCACATTATTCCTAACTTCACTCAGCAGTAGTGCCACGCACAATATGGCGGTGACGCCTGCGCCTTCACTACGCATTAGTGTCACTCACAATATGGCGGCAACGCATGCGCCTTCCGTATTATGTCGGGTTTCACCATGCTGTGTAGGCGCCTTTGCTTTTCGTACTTTCCCGAGCCTTCCGACGCGCGATGTAGGCGCCTGCACCTTCCGGGTCTGCCTCCGCTGTGTGGTGTGGACGTTTTAACTGTCGTTGTTTCCGCCTTTATATTCTGTCCCTCGCTGTGCATGTGTTTCGTGCCTAGGTTTTTTTGAAGCTGTTGCATTCCAGTTTTCATCATCTGTAACCTGCACTCCATGTGTTTGTCCCCGTTCTTTAACCTCTTTATGACGTTTTACTTTGTTTCCTACTCTATCTTTTATTTCTGACCTCGCTTTATCCTGCTTGCGGCATGTCAGACGGTTCGTAGTCTCTCCCATTTCACTCTGGGGAGGGGGGCTTTGTGTGGCGCCTGCGCACTATGTCTCCTGCGTCCACGGGCAGGTCCCTGCATCCATATCCGGTTTACCATTCTCGTTTAGTAATATGGATCTGTACTGTTGAAATAGTAAAATCTAAAATAATTCAGGATATTTTATTTTTAACAAACTCTCTTTAAAGCTATTTTTCTAACAAAATGCTTTTAAAATTGGGTTTGTCAGAAGATATCTCTGTTAGGTGTGAAACATTTATATTTATATAATTAGATGGTTAAACATACGTACTAAGAGTAATATTTAACAGATGAGTCATAATTCAAAATTCAAGTGCCACAAACTCCCGGTGCTTCGATTGTCTGAATCTGTACCTCCATTTTTACATTTGTCCAAACCTTAAGACTTCCTGTGTGAAATCAACATTCCATCCATATTACTAACCGAGAATGGTAAACCGGATGGACGCAGGGACATCCGGCCATGGGCCGTGGACGCAAAAGACGTACTGCGCAGGCGCCCCCACAAAACCCCCCCTTCCAAGCAACGGAAACCGGATGGAATGCAACGTAAAATAAAAAATGAGGCGCCCATAGCACACAGAAAAAAGGAGTCAGACGCCGGCGCCGCACAAAGCCCATGGCACATGAAACGGAACACACACAAAGAAGAGAATTGAGACCCACTACACACAAAGCCCCCCTCCAGTAACTCAAATAAGAAATGAGGCGACGCGCCCCTAGAACACCAAAAAGAAAGGAGTCAGACGCAAGCGCCACATAGCACACGAAACAGTACGCACACAAAGAAGAGGATTCAGACCCACGACACACAAACATCCCCTCCACTAACAGAGATAAAAAAAGTGAGGCAACGTGCCCCTAGCACACAAAAAAAAAAAAGAAGTCAGACGCGAGCGCCACACAAACCCCATTGGACACGAAACGGGACAGACTACGGACATCGCACATGAAACATACACAAAAAGAAGAATTCGGACCCACGACCACACTAACATAAATAAGAAATGAGACACAAAGCCCCATTACTGAACGAACCGTCCGTATTAAACATACGTCATCTGAACACATTCAAATTATGCAGCATAGGTCGATCTCATTACACTGATGCACTATTAACCGTTCAACCACAGAAAAAGCTTGATTACAGCTCCAAAACAACACGTCCCAAATACTGGACATACAACGACGCGCCTCTCAAACGGCACAAGCAAAACATACACGTCACGGACATCAACGACAGACACCTGCTAAACGCTTACGCCAATTAGCTGACAACGCGTTCAATAATGAGTCCACTACTCAGGAAAATTCATTGGTATTAATGAATGTCATTTGCAATCATTGTCATTCACTTAACTTCCCTGAAGAAACAACTGGCAATACAAGTAATGAATTTACACGTTGTTGTCAAAAGGGTCAAATTAGACTGCCTCCTTTACATTCATATCCTGAATATCTACAGAAGCTTCTAACTAACGATGTACCTGAAAGTCAAAACTTTATGAACTGCATTACATCCTACAAATCGCTATCCACTATGAACATTAACGGTAGCAATGCACGTAGAAAAAAAACAATACACGTCGGCCCCTACAAGGCGCTTCTAAAACTCTGAAAGAAAAAATGTCTCGGCTCCAAAAACGCAAAGCTCAACTGACACAGTTACAGAAACGAACCCAGATAAACAGACACAATAGACGTAGACGCATACACCGCGCGTCTCAAAGTGCTGCATCGAAAGAGGCACGGGTTCAAAACGAAACACCTCCCGTCTCAGACATACAGAAACGGCAGCGAAAGGACAAAATAAATAAACGCAGACGTCTACAACGCGCATCTGAAATGCCGGAGAACAAGCAGGCAAGGCTCCAAAAACAGAAAGCTCAACTGACCGACATACAAAAACGGCCAAGGCTCAATACAAACAATGCACGCCGTAAACTACAACGGCCTTCTCACACAGCACAGGCAAATCGGTTACAGCTCCAAAACAACACGTCCCAAATACTGGACATACAACGACGCGCCTCTCAAACGGCACAAGCAAAAGATACACGTCACGGACATCAACGACAGACACCTGCTAAACGCTTACGCCAGTTAGCTGACAACGCGTTCAATACTGAGTCCACTATTCAGGAAAATTCATTGGGATTAATGAATGTCATTTGCAATCATTGTCATTCACTTAACTTCCCTGAAGAAACAACTGCCAATACAAGTGATGAATTTACACGTTGTTGTCAAAAGGCTCAAATTAGACTGCCTCCTTTACATTCATATCCTGAATATCTACAGAAGCTTCTAACTAACGATGTACCTGAAACTTAAAACGCTATCCACTATAAACATGAACAGTAGCAATGCACGTGACATCCGTCTGGCAAAACTGTTAATTATTAATCAATGTACAATGGCATCCTGTCACTTACTCAACACCATTGATAAACTTCTACAAACGTTGATGAATAGTAGTATTCCCTTTAGAGGAAAGGTACTTTTATTAGGAGGAGATTTTAGACAGTGCTTAGCTATTGTTCCACATGCCATGCGCTCAGCTATTGTTCAGTCCACCTTAAAATACGCAGACAATTGGCATCGCTTTCAAACGATACAGTTAGTACAAAACATTCAATGTCCACATCCAGATTATAGCAATTGTTTATTACAACTGGGAGATGGTACACTCACCAATACAGATGGACTTCACGCAGATATTATTACAATTCCTCAAGCCTTTATCTACGACGACTTAGTTACGGACATATTTGGAACAGCAATCTCATTAGACCAAATACCCCTTTTAACACAACACACTATATTATGTCCACCCGTTTTTGGACATAGACAACTTTATTTGCTTCCTATATGTGTCATCTACACCTTCACACTATGCTATATCTCATTCATACATTACACTCTTCGTAATTTCACAACACCAGGGGTTGGCGAGCGAAGCGAGCAGGGGGCGGAGCCCCCTAGTTATTTCAGAATTCTTGTTTAAAAAAGCTTTTGTTGTGCTATTTTCAAAGTTATCCTATATGAGTGATCACACTTTTTTTACTGCTTATGCCTGCATTCAGATCCAGAAACAGGTCATTTACTGGTCTGACATTACCTTCAGTCAGTTTTCCTTGACCATTCAGATATACAGTATGTGCATCTAATACTTTAGTTACATTTTAAAGATAATGAGTAAAATTTGTGAAAATTATGTTTGCCTTCAATAAGCAATAAATTGCAAAGATTTAGCATTTGCATATTTGTATTCAGCAATGAAGTACGCTGTTTTGCACATCCTGATGTGTGTCTCATGAATTATGCGTTTCTATTTAAACAGTACATGTTGTATTAATAGGGAGACTTGCTTTGTAATTTGAAGCAGTAAATAATTTATTTTGGTAGTTGGTAGTTGTTAGCATTGCCAGTATGCAATTTCCTCCCACATCCCACTTTTCTATATACATATTTGCAAATGTAGGCAAAGTTTCTCCCCCAAGCCTGAACTGTGTATGCTGGGTAGAAAATGGATGGATATTTGGACAAACAGCTGTAAACATGCTCACCAAAATCAGATGATGAATGCAAAAGCTATGTTCCTTTATTGGATTGTGTAGGAACAATGTATTAAAAAGACATCAATCTTGCTGTTATTTCATCTCCATTTACAAATATGTGACACTACAAGCTAAACGATTACAACTCACTTCTGATGGATCACATCATTGTCCTCACAAATCTATTTCTAAACTAACTCTATTATGAGATATGAGTGGCAATAACCTGAGTGTGTGTGTTTGGCTTTTGTTTTTAATAACAGTTAGGTCCATAAATATTTGGACAAAGACATCTTTTTTCTAATTTTGGTTCTGTTCATTACCACAATGAATTTTAAATGAAACAACTCAGATGCAGTTGAAATGCAGACTTTCAGCTTTAATTCAGTGGGGTGAACAAAACGATTGCATAAAAATGTGAGGCAACTAAAGCATTTTTTTAACACAATCCCTTCATTTCAGGGGCTCAAAAGTAATTGGACAATTGACTCAAAGGCTATTTCATGGGCGGGCGTGGGCAAGTCCGTCGTTATGTCATTATCAATTAAGCAGATAAAAGGCCTGGAGTTGATTTGAAGTGTGGTGTTTGCATGTGGAAGATTTTGCTGTGAACAGACAACATGCGGTCAAAGGAGCTCTCCATGCAGGTGAAAGAAGCCATCCTTAAGCTGCGAAAACAGAAAAAACCATTCCGAGAAATTGCTACAATATTACAAGTGGCAAAATCTACAGTTTGGCACATCCTGAGAAAGAAAGCAAGCACTGGTGAACTCAGCAACGCAAAAAGACCTGGACATCCACGGAAGACAACAGTGGTGGATGATCACAGAATCATTTCCATGGTAAAGAGAAACCCCTTCACAACAGCCAACCAAGTGAACAACACTCTCCAGGGGGTAGGGCGTATCGATATCCAAGTCTACCATAAAGAGAAGACTGCATGAAAGTAAATACAGAGGGTGCACTGCAAGGTGCAAGCCGCTCATAAGCCTCAAGAATAGGCTTATATGGACTTTTCAAGGCTAGATTGGACTTTGCTAAAAAACATCTAAAAAGCCAGCACAGTTCTGGAAAAACATTCTTTGGACAGATGAAACCAAGATCAACCTCTACCAGAATGATGGCAAGAAAAAAGTATGGAGAAGGCATGGAACAGCTCATTATCCAAAGCATAGCACATCATTTGTAAAACACGGTGGAGGCAGTGTGATGGCTTGGGCGTGCATGGCTGCCAGTGGCACTGGGACACTAGTGTTTATTGATGATGTGACACAGGGCAGAAGCAGCCAAATGAATTCTGAGGTGTTCAGAGACATAGTGTTTGCTCAAATCCAGCTAAATGCAGTCAAATTGATTGGGCGGCGTTTCATGATACAGATTGACAATGACCCAAAACATACAGCCAAAGCAACCCAGGAGTTTATTAAAGCAAAGAAGTGGAAAATTCTTGAATGGCCAAGTCAGTCACCTGATCTTAACCCAATTGAGCATGCATTTCACTTGTTGAAGACTAAACTTCAGACAGAAACGCCCACAAACAAACAGCAACTGAAAGCCGCTGCAGTAAAGGCCTGGCAGAGCATTCAAAAGGAGGAAACCCAGCATCTGGTGATGTCCATGAGTTCAAGATTTCAGGCTGTCATTGCCAGCAAAGGGTTTTCAACCAAGTATTAGAAATGAACATTTTATTTCCAGTTATTTAATTTGTCCAATTACTTTTGAGCCCCTGAAATGAAGGGATTGTGTTAAAAAAATGCTTTAGTTGCCTGACATTTTTATGCAATCGTTTTGTTCACCCCACTGAATTAAAGCTGAAAGTCTGCACTTCAACTGCATCGGAGTTGTTTCATTTAAAATTCATTGTGGTAATGTACAGAACCAAAATTAGAAAAAAGTTGTCTCTGTCCAAATATTTATGGACCTAACCGTATAAGCACATTTCCCACAATCACCTGAAACTCAAAGCATTTCCAGACATGGTTTATTTTCACAGTGTTAGTGCAGTGCTGTATCGTCTCCACTGTGAGCTATTTTTATACCAGTAAGCCTGCGATTCCCGATAGAATCGCAAATCCAAGAATGGCAATCACTTTCTATTCCCAAACACATTTGTACTAAAGCGGTTTCTTTGTGTGGGCGCCTTCGTTCATTGTGTTTATCCATACGGGCTCGTTTAATGACGTCTTTGCTTGTGGTGTTTCTGAAGCGCGTTGTAGGAGCCTCCGTGTATTGTTTTAATCCATGCGGTCTCGTCTATGTTGTTCTGTGGCTGTGTCGTTAGGTAGATGTCGTGTACTGTTAGGAATCATAATCCAGCTCGAACGTAAACATCAACTATGTATTGTTGAGTTAGCTTTCCTGCATTGATTAATGGATTAAACTTGTGTCTTACTGAGAGTCTGTAGGAAAAATATTCTTTCATTGATACACGTGATCCTTTCTGTGCTTGATTTTTTTTTATATCTGCAAATGCCAGCACTCCATCCTTCCTGGCCAGTTGGAAACAGAATGGGGTATGTCAAAGTATCAAGTTTAGGAAAACAAATGTCCACGCGTTGGAATTTAGGTTGGTTGGTTCCATCAGGATGTAAATGTATGACAATATCGCGGTGAAACAGAGGCTCACCACCTTTACTTTGAAACACAATTGCCACTTCATTAACGATGGGAACATTGTATCGTCTCGGGTCCTGTTCTTTGTCCTTTATTAGCACTAAGGCAATTTTAGTTGGTGCCACACCCTCCGCCTCGGCTTTTGTATTGGCTTCTTTTTCAACCTCGTAGCATTTTTATAGAGTTAGCTAATGGGTGATTGTTTATGAGTTCAGCTACGTTTTTCATTATCAGCTCTGTGCATTGCTTGTTTTCAGGCAGGTTCATTCGTTGATAAACTGCGTCATCTAGATCTAACACGTAGATATGTGCGGATTTGCGGTCATGATTTGGCTCAGGGTGCACAGTTCCAATCCGATGCAATATTTGTCCACACACGCGAAAGCAGTATGGGCCATTCCCAAGTGGTGGCTTGATATTAACCCCAGTAGATGCAAAAGCAAATGAACTATTGTAGGATCTAATGCATTCCATAAAGCTTTTACTTTCGGGTACATTGTTAGTCAAAAACAATGACTGCAAATGACACTCATTAATCCCAATGAATTTTCATGAACAGTGGACTCATTATAGAATGCGTTCTCAGCTACCTGGCGGAATTGTTCAGTGTCTGTCTGTCATTCCTGTCTTTGGCTTTTTCTTCGTTGGAATACTGAACGTCTTAAACCTTTTAAAGGACTTTGTAGCCTTTCTGCAGTTTCTTTTTGGATCCGTGCCTCTCTTGCATCTGGTGTTGCAGAAGCGCATTGTAGGCGCCTTCATTCATTGTTTTTATCCATACGGGCTCGGTTTTGTATTTGTAATCGTCGAGCTGTTTGTTTTTGGAGCCGTGACTCCTTTGCTTGTGCTGTTTCAGAGGCACGTTGTAGGCGCCTTCGTTCATTGTTTTTATCCTTTCGGGCTCATTTTTGTATTTCCGTTAGTTGAGCTGTTTCTTTTTGGAGCCGTGACTTCTTTGCTTCTGGTGTTTGTGAAGCGCGTCGTAGGAGCCTCTGTTTATTGTTTTTATCCATGCGGTCTCGTTTTTGTTTCTCTGTGGCTGTGTCCTTAGGTACAACTCTTACTTTTAATACTGAATTTCCATTATGGCATAGTGGATTAGAGCAGGTTTAGTTCACAGGTTGTGTTGTTTGGGCGCCACCTACTGACTCTGGGAAGCCGCTGGGTTTGACTCTGAGGCGCAGTGCGCATGCGGTGCGTCCGCCGTCCGTGCATAAATTAAACTGTGGTTTAGTAAATATAGATGTAGTTTTAAGCTCAAGTTTATGTCATGTATTATTGTACTTTACATAGTAATTTTTCTACTTGCATTCACATGAGTGCAGTGCCCTCTTTTATTCGGTAGTGCTGATACCATAAAAAAGATAATATCACTATGTTTGGTATCAGAGTATTGATTCTTGAGACATCCCTAGTTCAAATAAATTCTAGCTTGAAAACCCACCATCACCCTCATTGGAAAAGAGTTTACATTTGTTTTTAAAATATAATTTTATTTTATGCTGTACTTGTCTAGGGTTTTCTTAAAGTGCTTAACATTCATGTCACTGTATCGGTAACATGTATGAAAGGAGGTCTTGTGTGGTACTCATGAGGCGAAGGTTAGTTTGCAGTCCAAACATCAATGAGTTTGGTTAAACTTGATTTACTGTTCATCCTTGCAGATGCTGTGAGTGTAATACCTCCCTGTCCCACTGGTATTATGAAAAAGAAGGACGTCTTTTCTGCAAGAAGGATTATTGGACTCTGTTTGGTGAACTGTGTCATGGCTGTTCAGAACACATTACCACTGGTCTCATCATGGTAAGAAGAAACTTTGTTTCTCTATATATCAGCAGTAGGCCTCTTTCCCTTAACCATTTGTTCAGCTGAGCATCATGCACTACAGTTTTCGCTAATTTGTGGTGTTGGAAGATCTTAGGACTATTAGAAACAAAGCAAACTTCTATGAGACACAACCCTTTCCCACTGTTTAGGAAGCACAAGAACAGTTTCCAGTTTTGGTCCACCCCATAATTACCTGAGTCTCATAAATCACTTATTTGGTACATCTTACAAATCCTATTGAGCATATGTCTGTTTTCCAGAAAATTATTGAGAACAATGATGTTACAGTCAAGTCAAGTGAAGTTTTTTCTTTTTTTTTCCTCCCAGAAACTTAGTGCAGTATTATTTGAAGCTAGAAAATACTAGTCAGATATTTTAGTGCATTAGAAAGCAATTTTCTCGACTCTGGTGCTGGGATAGTCTAAATATGTATTATTAACAGGAAGCAACTATTTCTGTTCTTGGGGGAATTTCTTATTTTAGACTTTATCCTTTTTAAGATAAAAGTAACTATCAGCTTCCAGAAGCAATATGGTCTGTGGCAGAGCTGGAATGTTTCCTGTTGTGTAGCACTAGTTCTGTTGTGCGGTTTTATGTCATCCCCAGAACTATGTAGGTTTCCCTCTGTAACACTTCACAGCTTAGTTACCACAGACCCCATCTGCAAAATCAACAGTTAGCAGCACAAACAAAACCAATAATCTGTAGAATATATGTTGTTTCCCACAGCTCTCAATTTTTATGGGCTCAGTGTTGGCAAGTTGTGTAGACTGCCAAGACAATAAGCTGATGTAGACTGAATACCAAGTTGCTTAGTCCAGTTCATTTCCTTTTTTGGGACAGGCTCTCCTGTTGTAAGTTTACTGTAGCATGTATTTGCTTGCTTTTATCATGCTCCTTATCTTAAACAAAATTTAGTTCCACAGTGTCAGGGGTGTAAAATAAAAACATTGTTTAATACCATCTGTTTAAAACCAGGGGTACTAAAAATAGGAATGGACAATTTTGTATTTCTAAAAAGAAGAGGTTGTACTTTACATTCAGTGTAGAATGGAACTTACTGTTTGATTGTTAACTGTTACTTAGTACTAGACTGGCATGTACACTTTTTTTTTGATACTCTTGTTTTTATTGATGATCATGTCACATTATAGGTGCATTACATTTTTTATTATAATAAGTAAAGTGTTGTTTAAGGTTGTTTACTGTGTAACTGGTGTGGTTAAACACTCAGTTGTAATTGTTATTGTACAACTTATATACATACATACTTTTTTGTATAATACAAATAATTGTGGAAAAACAATTACAATTGAATACTTAATTATAACATTATACTGTATTGCACAGTATGTACGAGGTAATAATGCCTAGTTACTCTAATTATACAGGTAATTACATGGTAAATACAACGTATTAGACACATAATCTAAAGTGATCATATAACTTTGACAACAAACTAAAACAATTATGAGTAAATGTAGCATGAGTTGGTTCTGCACTATAAACTACAAATGCAACAATCTTTAGCCATGTATGAAATGAGCACAGTACAAATCACCCTTTTAGGCTCAAAACTTATTGATCACTCCTGTGTCTACCAGTTAGTAAACACTGCTCTTTCTCCCTCTCTCTGTTTGACTGTTTCATATAAGGAAAAAGAAACTTCTTGATTCATTACAGTGCAAACCACAGAATAGAATACATGTACATGTGTATATTCTATAGCTTTTTTTCATAATAGTTCTCTGGTCAGAGAGTCAAAGGAATATGGAGAAGAGGAAGACAATATATCTAATCTGTGACTGTCATGTCAGATGTTTTCTTTCTTTTTAATTTTCTCCCTTTTTAGTCATTCTGGTGCATGGTCAGATACAGTATATATACAGCTCTGGAAAAAACTAAGAGACCACTGCAAAATTATCCATTTCTCTGATTTCACAACTGATAAGTATGTGTTTGAGAAACATGAACATTTTGGTTTATTCCATAAAATACTGACAATATTTACCCCAAATTCCACATAAAAATAATAATAATAATAATAATAATTCATTACATTTTAGAGCATTTAATTGCTGAAAATGACAACTGGTCAAAATAACAAAAAAGATGCAGTGTTTTTAGACCTTGATTAATGCACCAAAGTCAAGATCATGTTCAGTTTTAAACAACACAATATTAATGTTAGGAACTTAGGAAGAATTTAGATAGATACATTCAGGAAGTGGACCCCGGAGGCTGAGAATGCTCTGAGACAATGTTTTGGAACTACAGACTGGGATATCCTGCAGGGATCACATAGAGAGAACATTGAGGAGGTTGTTGACTGCACTACTGACTACATCAACTTCTGTATGGACACTGTAGTTCCAGTAAGAACTGTACGCTGCTATGCTAACAACAAGCCATGGATTACAAGTGACATCAAGGGCCTTTTGATCCAGAAGAAAAGGGCCTTTAAAGACGGTGATCAGCATGAGCTCAAGCGCGTGCAGAAGGAACTCCGAGTCCAGCTCAGGGCGGCGAAAGAGCAGTACAGGAGAAAGCTGGAGCAGAAGTTGCAGAACAACAGCATGAAGGAAGTGTGGGATGGGATGAAGATCATCACTGGCTGCAGCTCAAAGCGGGGTACCACCATCGAGAGAGACGTGAAGAGAGCAAACCAAATGAACATCTTCTTTAACAGGTTTGACCACCCTAACCCACTCTCACCTCGGAGTACTGCACTCTCTACACATCCTTCTGCTGATACCAACATAGGAGAGACATCCCCACCCACAATTACAGCAGCGCAAGTGAGCAGAGAGCTGAGGAAACTTCGTGCCAGCAAAGCAGCAGGTCCAGATGGAGTATCGCCACGACTGCTGAAGGTCTGTGCATCAGAGCTGGGGGGTCCTCTACAGCGCATCTTCAACCTGAGCCTGGAACAGGGGAAAGTCCCGAGGCTTTGGAAAACATCTTGCATCACCCCAGTCCCAAAGGTATCACGTCCTGGTGAGCTGAATGACTTCCGGCCTGTCGCTCTAACATCACATGTGATGAAGACCATGGAGCGGCTGCTGCTTCACCACCTGAAGCCACAGGTCCAACACGCCCTCGACCCTCTGCAGTTCGCATACCAGGAGAAGGTGGGAGCGGAAGATGCCATCATCTATATGCTACATCGATCCCTCTCCCACTTGGACAGAGGCAGTGGCGCTGTAAGAATTATATTTCTAGACTTCTCTAGCGCCTTCAACACCATCCAACCTCTGCTCCTTAGGGACAAGCTGACAGAGATGGGAGTAGATTCATACCTGGTGGCATGGATCGTGGACTATCTTACAAACAGACCTCAGTATGTGCGTCTCGGGAATTGCAGATCTGACATTGTGGTCAGCAACACAGGAGCGCCGCAGGGGACTGTACTTTCTCCGGTCCTGTTCAGCCTATATACATCGGACTTCCAATATAACTCGGAGTCCTGCCACGTGCAAAAGTTTGCTGACGACACTGCTATCATGGGCTGCATCAGGAGTGGGCAGGAGGAGGAGTATAGAAACCTCATCAAGGACTTTGTTAAATGGTGCGACTTAAACCACCTACAACTGAACACCAGCAAAACCAAGGAACTGGTGGTGGATTTTAGGAGACCCAGGCCCCTCATGGACCCCGTGATCATCAGAGGTGACTGTGTGCAGAGGGTGCAGACCTATAAATACCTGGGTGTGCAGCTGGACGATAAATTGGACTGGACTGCCGATACTGATTCTCTGTGCAAGAAAGGACAGAGCCGCCTGTACTTCCTTAGAAGACTGGCATCCTTCAACATCTGCAGTAAGATACTGCAGATGTTCTATCAGATGGTTGTGGCGAGTGCCCTCTTCTACGCAGTGGTGTGCTGGGGAGGCAGCATTAAGAAGAAGGATGCCTCACGCCTGGACAAACTGGTGAGGAAGGCAGGCTCTATTGTTGGCATAGAGCTGGACGGTTTGACATCCGTAGCAGAGCAACGGGCACTCAGCAGGCTCCTATCAATTATGGAGAATCCACTACATCCATTAAACAGTGTCATCTCCAGACAGAGGAGCAGTTTCAGCGACAGACTGCTGTCACTGTCCTGCTCCACTGACAGACTGAGAAGATCATTCCTCCCCCAAACTATGCGACTCTTCAATTCCACCAGAGGGGGTAAACGTTGAACATTATTCAAGTTATTGTCTGTTTTTTTTACCTGCATTTTTTATTACTCTTTAATTTAATATTTTTTGCTGCTGGAGTATGTGAATTTCCCCCTGGGATTAATAAAGTATCTATCTATCTATCTATCTATCTATCTATCTATCTATCTATCTATCTATCTATCTATCTATCTATCTATCTATCTATCTATCTATCTATCTATCTATCTATCTATCTATCTATCTATCTATCTATCTATCTATCTATCTATCTATCTATCTATCTATCTATCTATCTATCTATCTATCTATCTATCTATCTATCTATCTATCTATCTATCTATCTATCTATCTATCTATCTATCTATCTATCTATCTATCTATCTATCTATCTATCTATCTATCTATCTATTATTTGGTGGAATAACTCTTCACATTTAATCAAATCTTTCATGCTTCCAGGCATGCTCTCTTACCAGTCTTTCACGTTGCTCTTGGGTGACTTTATGCCACTCCTGGTGCAAAAATTCAGTTAGCTCACTGTTGTTTGATGGGTTGTGACCATCCATCTTCTTCTTGACCACATTCCAGAGGTTTTTAATGGGGTTCAGGTGTGGAGATTGGTTTGTCCATGGCAGGTCTCGATCTTATGGTCCTCCATCCTCCCCTTGATTGACATGGCTGTGTGGCATAGAACATTGTCCTGCTGGAAAACCCAATCCTCAGAGTTAGGGAACATGGTCAAACCAGAAGTTAGCAAGTTTACATCCAGGACAACCATGTACATGGCTTGATTCATGTGTCCTTCACAAATGAAAAATCTGCCCCATTCTAACCTTGCTGAAGCACTCCGAGATCCTCCACAAAATTTCACAGTAGGTGCTAGACACTGTGACTTGTAGCACTCTCCAGATCTCCGTCTAACCATTAGATGACCAGGTGATGGGAAAAACTGAAAACTGAACTCCCCAATGATCCAATCCTTATGGACTTTAGCAGACCTCAGCCTGGCTCTTCTTTGCTAGACATTGATGAAAGGCTTTTTTCTAGCTTTGCATCATTTCAACCTCGCCAAGAGCAGCCTGTTTCGAACTGTCCTTGCTGTGCACTTAACCCCAGCTGCCGTTTGCCATTCTTTTTGTAGGTCACTTGATGTCATCCTATAGTTATTGAGTGACATTTGAAGGGGGTTGATGATCATCCTGGTCAGTGGAGAGTCGTTTTCGCCCTCTGCCCGTCTGTAACTTTGTTGTCCCCTGTCTGCTGCTTGACCTTGTTCTTATGAACTGCCGTCTTTGAAATTTTAAAGATGGAAACAACTTGATGCTTACTTTATCCCTCTGTTAGTAAAGCCAGAATTGCACCCTTCTTTTCCTTACTAGAACTTTTCTTTTTAACTCTTTTGGCAATGATGAATAGATATTTTTGTATTCCAATTAAATATAAGGTACTAGTAGCACTGTATTTGCCATCCAAACTAGTCTTATTGCAAGAGAATAGTAATGACCACAGCAGTGGTTTTTATATTTTTCCTCATTAAATAAGCAAATGAGGTGTGCTTAAGCTGGAATTCCACCAAAGACACTAAAATGAAATGGTTGTCATAAATAGATATGCTGATTTAAGAAAAAAATTGAAGTGGTAATTAAATTTTTTCCAGAGCTGTGTGTATTGTGGCACGTGAGTCACTGTTTTGCACCCCGAAAATGAGGTTGAGTCTCTGTCCTTTAACAAAACCAGCTTTATTCCACTTGAAATAGGAATGGCAGGGTTATTTATTGTAGTGGGATCTACCACTCTCCTATACGCAGACACAGCAAGTGGGCAGGGCTGGGGCCAGCTCAATGGCCAAGTTGTACTGTTCCCTGCATTTATAATGTTCCTTGCATCGGCGACAGGTGCTTACAGCATGACCACAATCAGTTTGCAGTTGTTTGTGCTGCGCTATGCTGCAGCAGCTGCGAATGTGCGATTGTCTCTGTGACGGACAATCAGTCCTCCACAGACATGACAATCACACTTCGGCTTGTCATCCTGTTGTTGGGGGGGTGGAGATGGTCCCAAAACAGTTCAGAAACCTCAAAATATACTGTATACAGTAATCCCTCGCTATATCGTGCTTCGACTTTCGCAGCTTCACTCTATCGCAGATTTTATATGTAAGCATATTTAAATATATATCGTGGATTTTTCGCTGGTTCGTGGGTTTCAGTGGACAATGGGTCTTTTAATTTCTGGTACATGCTTCCTCATTTGGTTTGCCTAGCTGATTTCATACAATGGACGCTATTAGCAGATGGCTGAGAAGCTACCCAATCAGATATTAACATAGTACAAGTATTGTCTGGGCACGAGTTAAGTAGGAACAGCAAGCATTTTATAAAAGGAACCCATTTCACTGAGGAGGCAGAAGAGCACATTGCAGGCTCCACATGTGTCTGGAATGTGTTTTCATATGCAGTAACACTTTTAATCCATAAAGGCTTTATTCCGTGAACTGTCATCCCTGGAAAACCATTTACACACAGCAGCACTAATCCTACTTGTTCTAAACTCTTCCTAATCTGATCCTTGTTGGTTTTCCCATGCTCATCACTGCCAGGCAACATGAGCGGTGTCAGTGTAAACTTGCTTAAAAAGAGTGCTGAAGAATATGTGGATTTTATTTAAAATTCAGAAGAAGTTGTGGAAAATGCAAAGTGCTGAACATCGTGATAATGACTTTTGCATATTGATTTTTATTAAAAACCAAATAGAAAATTGGATATTTTGTCCAGCCCTAATCTAGAACAGTAGGTATCCGCTAAGAAATGCCCCAAAATCTCAAAAATGCATGGATGGATTTAATTGAAATTTAGTGACATTATAGAAAAAAAAGAAAATTAGGCAACCTGTATGCTTTTATTTGTTGCTATTTATTAGTATTATGCTAACTTACTTGCTCTGTGCTGCTCTGAGAGTGTGCTTTATGCAAACAAAGGACACAGCAGCCGAACAGAAGCACTAGCCAACAGGGTGACTGAAGAGGAGGTGGTGTCCTGGATGGGAAAAAAGAGATGTGATCACGTATGTTGCCTACATTCAGGTATGAAATTGAAGTAGAAAGATAGACAAAGCTCAAAGAAAATGTTAAGGTCAATTCATATTATACATCAGGGTACCTGCATTAATTTATATTCACTTTAAACACTTCTTTGTATATACATTCACATCTGTGGACTTCAAAGGGGGGACCCCATGCAACTCACAAGAAACACAAAAAGAAACACTGTACTTGAGTGAATGAAAATCATAAACACCTAGTAAATATAATAATATATGGTCAGATTTCACAGTATTCCTACTGAATACCTGCTTCAATTCAAATTTTGCAATGTCCATCAACAAAAGCCAAATCACTAGGAAAAACAGGAATTGATCTAATGCTGGAATGTTTTACTCATGGGCAATAGCATTCTCAAGAGTAAGTAGCTCTAGCGACCTAATAATATCAGTGATGCCTTTATCCAAGGTGACTTACAACATTTGAGTTACAATTGGTGGGTTGGCGCCCTACCTGGGATTGGTTCCTGCCTTGTGCCCTGTGTTGGCTGGGATTGGCTCCAGCAGACCCCCATGACGCTGTGTTCGGATTCAGCGGGTTGGAAAATGGATGGAGTTACAATTGGTTATATTTTGTTTGTTTTTCCAACTGGAACACAGGCCAATGAAGTGTCTTGCTCATGGTGTCAGCAGCAGGATTTGTACCCACAACTGCAGAGTTTGAAGTCCTAGGTCCCTTAGCCTTAACCAGTTCTCCACCCTGCCTGCCAATAACAGTGGCACTACAAATATGGTATACAGAAAAGTACTCTATAGTACTTCTGATGCACCCGTTTAACTGAAAGGCACTATAACTGAGGCCTGTTGTCTTATGAAATTTCCCATTAAAACCATGATAACAAATATTTCTAATAAGTTCTTCATACTTTCTCTCCAGCATCTACTTCTGTCTGAAACAACAAAATTTATTTATATAACACATTTACATACAAATGGTGTATGTAGCTCAAAGTGCTTTACAAGATGAAGAAAGAGTAGTTTATATGAAACAAAAATAAGATTAGGCAATACTAAGTGACAAAGAATAAAGTAAGGTCAGGTGGCCAAGAGGAGAGAAAAAGCTAAACTCCAGATGGGCTGGAGAAAAAAAAACAAAATATGCAGTGGTTCCAAAGCCAAGAGACCACCCAGCCCTCACTGGGCAAACTGACCTGTTTCTCTTTCAGACAAGCTCTCTCCAATTCTGACTCATGAAAAGGGCAAAAAAATCATGATGCTGGCATATTCTGAAAAGCTTTCAAGAAAACGTGTTACAATCAATTTGAAAGCTACACTATGTTAGCATAATATGAGTGAAATTCCTCCTAGGGGATTGACTGAATTTCTCTGTCAAGTGAACCACTAGAAAGTTATCAGTGCAATTTGCAGATTTTTCAACATTTCATCATGTCATTGCTATGTCTTGGGAAATAAAGTGGTGCAATATGTTTCTGAACTATGAGTAAAGTTACCGTAAAATCTGTTGCAGGACCAAGTGATCTAATGCCTGGAAGTTAGTGATGCTCACCATAGTTAGTTCCACCTCTGATACAGTTTATTTTTCTGAAGCCTTTATTTTCCTATTTTAGGGTAATTTGACAGCTTAGCCACAGTTTAAAAGGCTTCTTAAAGACAGTCTAGTAACCATCTGCTGTACACAAACTTTTGAATGGTTACATAGTCATAACCACATCATTCTGTGTTTAACCCCTGACAATCAACAGTCCTGACTCTTCATCCATTTCACTGTGGAGTGTAGAATTACATATCTATTAATGAAGGAATTCACTAATGTTCACTCTTGAGAGCATAATGTACTAGGGTTGTGAAAAGTATTGAAATATTGATAAGCATCAATTTTGACATTTTAAAACCTTAAGTGCTCATTTTTCATGGTATCAATTCTACAGTCTACTTTACAAATGGACTTGTAGTTCACTCTGGCTTTTGACAGTTGAGCCATGTAGGCTCTCAATCAGCATGGCCGTAGTTGCAGCCCCATTTCCATCCACTCATTGGTATTATAAGACTGCAGCTTCAGCTCTGTGAGAACTTTTACCAGCTCACTGGTAAAAAAGAGGGCATCCAGAGTGGTGTCTGGAACTACTTTGGCTTTGTGGCAAATGGGGATGGGAAAACCATAAGATACATGCAAAATTGAAACACTTGAAGGACCAACATGCAAGTCTGTACACAAACCATTTTGAAAGGAATCTTATTTCTAAATTCCAGAAGCACAAGTATAAACCTGTGAACTTCTGCATTTGAAGTGGTGATGTGATGTTTATTTTTTTCTACTGGTTTTTGTAGCCAGTTAAACGGTTAACATCTCAAGAAGTGGCTCTTAAATTATATTTATACCTTTGGAACAGTTTTATTCTTTACTGTTCATTCAGGGGCAACAGTCTTCAGCAGTGTGGCTCTGTTTTTCCCTCACCACAGAGTGTGCTGCTGTAATGCATTACTTTCTTTTAATTATGTACAATTTTACAATTCTGTTTCATCACATTTACAATATGATGCAAGACGCTATAAATGTTCAGTGTTCAACTGCATAAACATTGGCATGATTCCTCTGTGCCCATATATTTTCCAGTTATGCTTCCAAGCATGTATTTAGTACTTTAGGACTCAATTGCATTCTAGTCTTTTTTGCAAAAAAAAACTTGGAAGTTACAAAGACGTCATAGTTTATGTACACAAAAATGCAATGTGCACTGTTAGTGTTTATGCAAAGCCTTTAACAATTATTGAACTGCTTGTGTGTTACTTTTCTGAACAATTGTTTACAAATGACCACATCAATGTTATTTTTATTTGAATGTTTATTGTTTGTTTTAATATTTTATTGTATACTGTTTGCAATACTTTTTCAATTAATATTTACTGAAATTTGGTAATTGCAGCATTGCCAAGGCCTCAATGAGATACCAGAACACTTGCTTCAGTTTTACATATTAAGCAAAAATCTCCTTGGGAGTGAAACAGCAGGCCTGGATGCTAGTGGAAAGATCCTTTTGTGTACCACTGGATCTTAGAATATTGGGGGTGAGAGAGCGTTATTTCATAAATTTAGAGACCAATACGAGCTACACTTAAAAATTCAGCTAATGTAAAGTAGATCCTATACCCCTTAATTACCCACAGCATGGAAATGCTCAGTAGTAGCCATGAGGTGTACGAGTAGGCATGAGGTGTACTGTCAGCATGACACTGCCATATGTTAAAGTTGTTTGTGTACATTGTAATAAACTAGTACTGTTTTTTTTAACATACTCAAGGGTGTCTTCTTTCAAATAAATCATATATTTCTATGTTATCTGTCATCTTAGTAAATATGCGATTTGCACATGTACAGTATATGCCGAAGTGAGCAGCACATCACAGCTGAGTTAGTTTTGCTGAACCAGGCGTATAATATATACGTTTGGAGACAACCATGAATGAATTTTGCTTAAAACTCATGGGAACAAGTAGACGACTCACTAGTGTGTCCCATTTCTAAATGAAACAAGCATTTGGTGAAGTGAGTGCAGTTAGAAACAGGATAAAAAAAAGTCTTGCACAGCTTTCGATCCATTCAGTGAAATGGTAGTTGGATTGTACTGTGAACAAGTCGCATGTTAGTACCGCAACTAAGGGCACCTGCAGCCCAAAAGTGGCTGAGAAACACTGGTGTAGGTGTATGTGTGGGGTGTGTGACTAGCACTGGGGGCCCAGGGCTGACAGCAAACGCATTGTTCCAGCGTCCACAATCCAGCACTGGAAGAAGCTGGTATGTAAATGTACTTTGTTCACTTCGGCATGAAATTCAAGAAATCAACAACAACAAAAAATGAATAAATAAGCCTTTGTGGGACAGCAGCAACAGAAGGCAGGAGGATATATGGGAGGACAAAAAAAAACCCTAAAGTATTGTTCAAAATGTAATGTGTCTCCATTTCAAGTGGTTAACAGAAATGTTTTGAGGACTAGCAAGATAGATAATGTTGGAAGTAAAGGTTTGGATGATGTGACAGATAGGGGCGCTTTTGCTCCCTTGAACCCTCAGACCACACGTCAGACACCAGGTAAAAGTCCAAAGATGAATATTTATTATAATAATAAAGTGCACAAAGCACCACCACTCCACTATACTCAATAACAATAACCAATAATCAATCCTCCACTCTCCCAGACGTGTTGCCACCCTTCCACCCAGCTCAGCTCGTTTGTCTGGGATTTCCCAGAGTCCTTTATAGTCCGTGACCCGGACGTGCTTCTGAACCCTCAATTCATGTGACTTCTTAGCACCTCCGGGTCAGATCAAAAACTCTTCTTTTTCATCCAGGAAGCACGTCATTCCTTTTGTCCATGTGACTGGGACGTACTTCCGGGGTGTAGGGAAAATAGATGTCCTTGTGCCTCCCTGCAGCGACTCCTGGCGGTCCCCATGGTAGCCAGCAGGGCTGTGCATAAAAACTTCATTGTCCATAATTCCCTGCTGGCATTCAGGGCACCTCCATGCTGCAAGGAGGGCTCCATCTAGCAGCCTGGGGGTATTGGCCGGGGTGAATGACCGGCCATATCTCACAATGAGTATGCAGTTATACGTATATAGTTATAAATTGTTAACTTGTTGCTTCAGAGTGACATATAGTGTGTGTGCATACATGTTAATGTGTATATATTAAAAGTAAATAAAAATATAGCTGCAGCTGCAATACCTGTTTTGAGAAATTGTTTTAAGTGCAAAAGCCTGACACTGTTTCTAAATGGGGGGACAATATGTGCCAAACAGTATAACTTTGCAATGCTGTGGGTATGACATCCAAACTTGGTACAATGATGGCTGACAGATTGGGGCACAATGGAAACTTGATTCCAGGGTTGTGCATAATAACATGTACCGTAAAATCCAGTTTGTTTTGGAGAGGAATCCCTAAAGCAGCAATATTTTGTGTTTTATTCAGTTCATAAAGGTTTTTAATCATATAATACTTTCTATTAAAATCTACTATGCTCACTATTCATCAGCCATTTGCAATAATGGCAGAAACTCCTTACAGTAGTGCCCAAAAGGTTAAGTTGTAGTGTAAGAGGCCTTTATAGTATAACATCTGACTATTTTAGGTTGTTTTCTGGTTTTCCTGGTTGCACTAGAATGTCAAGTTGTGTTTTTGTCCTCAGTTCCTCTCATGTGGAGATTTTCAGGGAGACTATCCACTGCCACCTTTATGGCATCCTTGCTTTTGGCAGGTTTTTGCCATCCTGACACCTCTTCACATTTGTCAAGAACTGTGTTTACAGGCATGCCATAAATAATTTCTTGCCAGTTATGAGCACCTGTCAATTTGCACTTTATATGTAAATTTGAGTAGAGATTTAGCTGTGGGTATGTAGATATTTTCCCGATCACACACTAATATGATGAAGCTGTGCGGCCCCTCCATGAGTAGTGTGCTCTTTTCCCGCTGTTTCATGTATGTGACGCATCATGTTATGGAATGATTCTTCCTGCTGCTCTGCTTAAAAAACTCAGCAGGGCTGTTTTGGTTTGGCTTTCAGAAACGTAAATGTTTGTTGGTTTGTTATGGAGATTTAGCACAGGTTTAGCAATTGATGTACAAATATGTTCAGAAGAGGAGAGTCTGTTTTTACATCTTTGTCATGCCAATGAGAGGTAGTTTGTTATTTTTTTTTGTTTGCTTGTTTTTGAATAAAAGTCGAATTTCATGGTGAAAGCTGTGAGACATTCTGTTGAAGTTTCATGTATATTTTTGTGTATATTTAGGACTGAGTTGGCAGTCTTTAAGTTTGAGCTTCTTAGTTAAAGGCTGTCTCTTTGGTGTGTCTGTCTCAGGTGGGAGTGGTGGGCAGAGTCAGGCAGGAAGTGAGAGCTGGAAGCGCAGAATCATTCAGAGCAGTGTGTGTGTGTGTGTGTGTGTGTGTGAGAACAGGCACATGCATATGCGCTGTCCAGTGATGTCAACAGAAGGAGTTACTGTTTCCATTCTTAGACCAGCTTTTATTTTACATTATTACAGCTTCACGTATGACAAAATTGCTTTTCTTTTATGCTACTCTGTGATGCCATGGTGAGTGAAGTGGATGTCTGGGACTTAGCTGATGTGATTTGTTGTTTTAAGTGGATTGGAAAGCATAAACAGGTACGTTTTTAAAAAATTACCGATTCTTAATTATAAAAACTGTATCATGACTGTTTCATGCCTTTATCCTTCTTTGAAGATAGATTGTCCTTTTTGGGCTTTTATCGGAACCCTGTAATCATTTACTGTTTTTTTATTAACACAGTCGATAGAAATGTCTTTTGATGGCCCTGTTACTTTAATTTCTTCAGGAAGTGTGCCTGCTTCCTTTTACAATGTTTCTGTTCTGACAATCTAGTGATGGAGGATACCTAGGTTTTTTATGTTGTTTTTATGTAGGTTTGTATATTGTACTCACAGGTGGCGCAGTGGTTGTGCTGCTGCTTTGCAGTAAGGAGACTGTGGAAGATTGTGGGTTCGCTTCCCGGTTCCTCCCTGTGTGGATAGCGCTTTGAGTACTGAGAAAAGCGCTATATAAATGTAATGAATTATTATTATTATTAACCCAAAAAAATTCAGCAGATCATCTTAACGGACACCAGTTTCAATTAGCGAGATAACGTGAATATACTGAATATAACTGGGGACTTCTGATATGTGTCATGGCATGTTGTCATTACCATGTGACGAAAGTGAAATTCTGTTCTTGTTTCTTGCAAAACGACATCTTTATATTCAAAAATGTTTTGTCTTCTGAGCATATGGTGCATTTCTCACTCTAATCTTGAATTATAATGTTGTTAAATTGCTACTTCTGTTGTTACATAGACTCTGTTTCACTGTGAAATTAATTATATTATTTGCTGTCACTTTTAAATTTGTGTTTTTTTGTTTAAATAAGGAAAATACACAATCTGTAATAAAGCTTATTTTCTGAATACTGATGGCTTATTCATCTTTTACTGGGAATGATGTCATAAATGTTTAGACTTATTTTAGGAAGATGGAACTTGGCATATTTAATCCTAGATGTCAAAAATGTATGGTCTCAAAATAATGTGTAAGCATTATTACAAAGCCATTAATTATAAATATTACACAATAAAAAGAGATCAATATTGGATCTTGTCCACTTTTACTAATGTTGATATACTCTGTGTGTATACACTTACACTATTATATTACATTTTTTAACATTCACAATAGACACACTATGTATTCTGTACTTTCCAAATTCCCTTTTTTGGACAGGGGACTTTACTGTAAGTAATAACTGTAAAGAACTTTTACATTCAAAAAGTGCTGCTAGACGTGATCATTTTTGGCCTCCATGTAGGTGCTTCATGACAAAGATGGTCATCTGTGGGTGGTCCTGGGAAAGTACCACTGCATCTATCATTTGGGTTATATTTTCCCACTCTGTGGTTGGCCTTTATTTAAAGACTTTTGAATTCTGTCAGTTGATTTTCTTGTCTTTAATATATGTAACTTCTTATATGACACAGACATGTAAAGATGTCTGACTGGATTCTTTGATTTTCTGTACATTGTTCTTGAATAACTGTTGACCTTACTGGTGGGGAGAAGACTTCTAATAATTTTTTCTGTACATGAGTGAAAGGACAATTCACCCTAGGTATTGTGCACATTTATACTTCATATACATCCTTAAAAAAATATTTAACAGGACCCACACAACTATTTGTTTTGTGATGCACTGGCACTGCTCACTCACCCTTACAGTTTATGACTACTTTTGCAGTCTCACCAGACTCTTTTTTAATGTTTCTCCCCTGAAATCTACAGTTGAATTTCAATTAATTTTCTCAAATATTTATGAACAAGAGAAGAGTATAAATGACAAATTGACTATACAGTAATAGCAAACCAAATTTGCTATTAGATAGCATTTACCTTCCCCAGACCATGGTATGCCTGACATCCTGAGATCAGTTTTGCTCAGACATTCAACACATTCTGTACCAGGTACTTATTATTTTCATTTAAATAACACACCACTTCATCTTAGATTATATTTTATTAAGATAAGATTACACATTTTATTAGGTGACATATTCTGACACTTCTTGTTCCATGTTCTACTTTGTTACACTATAAATATGTGATGAAGCTGAATGTGAATCCTACCAACTAGTGTCTCTTGTTGCTGTCTGTGAAGGTTGCAGGGGAGCAGAAGTATCACCCAGAGTGCTTTACTTGCTTGAACTGCCGGGCCTTCATTGGAGATGGCGACACATATGCACTTGTGGAACGTTCCAAACTGTACTGGTGAGTAGGTTTGGTTGATATTAATCTTTTTTATATTGCCCTGGAGTGTATAGAACATAAAGTGTTTTTGGATAGTAACAACTCCCAAAAGAATTGTAAATGGATTTGGAAAAATGTTTCTAAGTACAGTACATCAGACTATTAAAAGTTGTTTTCTTGCTCACTTTAGTTATCCTGACTACTTCTCACTAAGAAATCCGAAATCTTTATATTAAAATGATTAACAAGTGGGAAGTGCAAAATTTGTCTGAACATCAAGGGGAACATGATTTGTTTTACAGTTGGTTAAAATCCAGATGATCACTGTGTAATTCCCATACATTGTGATATTTGTGTTCTGGGTTTATCCTGGATTTTGATGCACTGGGAGTCAGTTCCCGTTTGTTGTTAAGTAGACTAAGTGGTGAGAAAGTTATTTTTAGTTAACTGTATTGTTTCTCTAATCGGGTAACCACAACAGTCAGGACAGTCATGTTACCGGATGTGACATGTAGATGGGACTCCTTTTCCTTCATCTCTCAGTGGATAATACAACTTTGTCATTCTTTTTAGTAATGGCCAGTCTTTCTCTCAAGTAGTCCCTAGCAGTGGGATTATTATTTAGGTTTTTGACTTCAGCTCTTAAGTAACATCTTGTTCCTTGGTTGTTGGGTACCTCTTGTAGTTTGATGTCATGGCTTTGACTCTTGCCTGTTTTTGGACCTCATCTCAGTTGGTTTTTTTTTTTAACAATTAGCTGGTATTTCAGTGCCCACAGAAATCTCTTTGCACTTCAGCGTTTCAGGATTGACTGTTGTGTACACAGTTTGACTTGAGCTGTAGCACAGGTGTTATAATTTCCTCAAAGCAGCCTCTGTCCAGGTTGCACCCCACCAAAGCCCCCCCGTGCCCACCCCCAAACAGTCAATCGAGTGATGGTGCTTTGTAGTGCTCACCGCTTCACGGGGCACCCCAACCTCAGTGGCAATTCATGGGAGACAACCATACCACCGTACCAACCCAACCCCCAGTCCTTGTTCATGTGACTTAGCTTTGTGGTACTCAGTGCTTCACAGGGGACCAGACCACCCCACACTCAGAATAAAAAAAAATGTTTGGAATCTCCACATATAATGTTTACATATGCTTAGCAATTTTAAAAAAATCACGTCAGCATTCAAAAAATTTTTAATTTTGGAGCATTTCAGATTTTAGAATTTCGAATGAGGGATACTCAACCTGTATTAGTATGGTATAATTCAAAAAATGAGGAAAAAAAAAATCAATCCAGTAGAGTATTGCAATATTTTTGCTTCATTGTGATACATCATTCATGCACAGTGCATTGCTTTTTTCTGCAAGTTTTTGTGCAATGTATAGGTATGATATTATGTGCAGCAGTGCTAAAATGTGCAGTGCGCCATCTGTCAGAATGTAGAAAAAATATATTTTTTTGTTACCTGCTTTTGTAGTTAACAAACCGTTTGACAAATAAGACAAGACCATTCACTGCATCTTGCTTGCTTGGTTCACCAATGGTTACGTTGTCCAAAATCTGAATACTTTTAAAAGTTGTTGGGGTTTCTGCTTCAACCTCATGACTACAGGTAATTTGTTCCAGGTTCCTCTGACTGTTCTTGTGAAGAAGTGCTTCCCTTTAATTTCCACAAGTGTCCTCAAGTGCATGATTTACTATAACTAAAAGAAAGAATGTTGACACACAAATTTACCAAGTTCCTTTGATGATTTTAGAGATAGGACCCTATGCAACCTTATTAACTTTGTTTTATCTTGAGCTGCAAAGATAAAAGAAGGAAAGTAAAAGGAAAGAACCCCAGCACAGGTACTTAATGTGGAATTTATATCAGTATTTGCAAACTGAATAGTGCTCACTATGTCTTGCTTGTGTGGACACTTTTTGTGACTGAAGACAGAGAAGAAAATTAAAATTAGTAAAAACCTTTTATTGATACATACCAGGCAAGGGTAAAATGACAGAGAAATACAGTCCTAGGACACCGCACTTCATCTGCCTCGAGCGCAGATATCCTTGTTCTTTTATAGCTTTCTAGTCTCCTGATCGTTGACCACGTAAGCAATAAAAATAGCGTCCTGACTCATTTTGTATTATTCCAATGGTAAAGTCCTTACCCTAAAGGTATATTTTCTTGTCACACACATCATTGAAAGAAAACTTCCAGAAAGTATATATGCTTTTTGTCACGTACGCAAAACACAAACAAGTTTGATCATTCTGTCCTATTTTCTGTACTTACACACATACATTTTGTTCAATTACATCATTTTATGTTTTTACACTTGTGTGTGGAACAGGAGAAAGTAGGGTGAAATGACACGTTTTACTACATGCTTGTGTGTGAAAGTTTAACAATGTTTTGTTAAAATGTCAGGGTAAAGGCTGTTAAACTTTAAAAACGCAAATTTGTAAATATTCATATGGTATTTGAAGTGTGAGACTTTTACCATAAACATAACAGTCAATTTCATAATGACGTAGACGGAGATGAATTTAGACAGTTATGCATCATAGCTGAGTATACTCAGTTTTGCTGTTGAGTTGGATGATGCAGTACTGGAAATCCATTTCCATAATTAAAGAATGATTTAAGTGGGATGAATTAAGTCGAGTCCTGCTAGGTGTAATAGGTGGAAATGTTTCTGCCTATAGGAATATGATTTTAACTTGTATCCAAGAGATTTAACCACGTCCGGGGCCGGAAATAAAAGATGACAAAGTAAAACGTCATAAAGAATTGAAAAACATTGTTGAGATACACATGCAGAACTGGTTAGAGAAAAGAGATCAAATATATTGTTTGGATTTAAACCTTAAGTTGGAGACTTGTAGATCGTCTAATTTGTGTTGACATCAGGGGAAAATAGTGTTTCTTCCCAATGAAGATGCGTATCAGCGAGAATTAAAAGATTTGTTGTTTGGTGAAAGTGAATTCCACAGCAGAGACGTGAATTTGCTGCCGCTTAGCGCAGGACAGGGGGTTAGCGAGCGCCGTGAGCAGGGGGCAAAGCCCCCTAGTAATATATACTGTAATATAAAAAATCTAAATATTATTGTACTGTGACCAAAGTATTAATGTCCCTGGAGGCTCCCTGTTGTTATTGTGGATGGTTCTGTGGTTCAGTGGCTACTGCTGTCACCTTCCTTGCTCAGAGTCCTGTCATCAGTCCTGGGCCTGGGAGTTGCCTGTATAGACTTTGTATTTTCTCCCTGTGCCTGCATGGTTTCTCTTCTGCTACTCAGGTTGATTAACAATTATAAATTTTCCTAATGTGAAGTAATTTTAGACATTGTCATTTAAATATAAATAATACCAATTCTAGTTTCAGATTTAATATGCAGCCAAATTTGAAACATAACCCTCCCCCCTGTATAGAAATGAATGCCCAGTAAAAAGCTCTTTAATAAAAACAGGAAGGGAAGGGGGAGTAGGGAGTAATGGTTCAAATGTTTTTAAGGCACGGACTGTTTATTAGTTGCAAGAGAGTCTAGCTTGTCTAGGATTGCCTGTGTACTCATTTATTCTGTTGATAACAACTTCGTGATGAAATTCTTCAATAAGATTTGGACATAATACGTCATCTTTTATTGGGATCTTAAAGTGAGGAAAATGGTAAAATTTATAAGAGCTGAGAGTGCAAGAAGTGTGTCTGACAAGAGCATTCACAAGACTGAGAGGTGACAGTACCGTGGACTTGTTTGAAAATGGTTGATAGGAGGGCATGACTTTTAAAAATATTATGGCAATATTCTCGTCTTGTGGGACTTGAAAAAATCTTTTACAAAAAGTCTTGTCTCGTCTCCTAAAAAGTCTTGTCGAAAGATTTTTTTCTATAATAGATATAGCTACTATACAACAGTAAACATTATTGTCAAGGCCTTAATCATTTATAGGCTATAATTTTGAGCTACGCTGATTAATCATTATAATATTTACCCAAATAGTTGATTATCAAAATGTTCTTTTTTTTTTTTGTTGAAAGTGGCAGGGCGCTAATTCATTTTCAGTTTTACTACTGGCCTGCAAATATATGCACAATGAAATCTTGGAAATTGGCAAAAATTCATGAATTCACACAAGCTTAGCTTGCAAATGAAAACAAATCCTGTTCTAAATTTCTCTTGTATGCCCTGCTTTATGCTCCAGTCAACACTGTCATCAGTTTACCAGAAATCCAGTTGTCCACCAGTTGCTTGAAATATGGACATATTTCAAGGAAGAGAAGCTCTTATGCACAATAATCACCTTTTTCCACCTTCTCAGACCTTTTCTCTGTTTAAAGTACGGATAACACTTGAGATTAAAACACTTAGTGTTCTTTAATTGTGAATAATTACGCTGCAAATTTTACTTTCCACCTACTTACTTTTTTCCTATATGCAAATTAGAAATATTGTTAAAAAAAACCTAAACAGCTTTCCACATCTCTCACCCCTGTCAATCCCAGAGACCATACTGGTTAGCTCTAATGAAGACTCTGTCATCATTTCAACAAAATATAAAAATGTCTCAGAATCTACTCTTCAAAAATCCAAGGGAATTGTGGGAAAGGAACCTTCCAATTAACATCTCAGAAAAGGAGTGGAACTCTGCCATGCATAGAATATATATGTGCCAAGCATTTCACATTTCAACTAAATGTATTTTACAGATCCCATTTCTCACATAGTCATATGAAAATGTTTGGGAGCCCCTCTTATTTGTTTGGATTTTTGTTTATCATTGGCTGAGCTTTCAAAGTAGCAACATCCTTTTAATAAATGACATGCCTTATGGAAACAGTAGTATTTCTGCAGTGACATTAAGTTTATTGGATTAACAGAAAATATGCATCATAACAAAATTAGACAGGTGCATAAATTTGGGCACCCCAACAGAGATACTGCATCAATACTTAGTTGAGCCTCCTTTTGCAAATATAACAGCCTCTAGACACCTCCTATAGCCTGTGATGAGTGTCTGGATTCTGGATGAAGGTATTTTTGACCATTCTTCCATACAAAATCTCTCCAGTTCAGTTAAATTTGATGGCTGCCGAGCATGGACAGCCTGCTTCAAATCAGCCCATAGATTTTCAATGATATTCAAGTCAGGGGACTGTGATCGCCATTCCAGAACATTGTATTTCTCCCTCTACATGAATGCCTTTGTAGATTTCAAACTGTGTTTTGGGTCATTGTCTTGTTGGAATATTTAACCCCTGCGTAACTTCAACTTTGTGACTGATGCTTGAACATTATCCTGAAGAAGTTGTTGATATTGAGTTGAATTCATCCGACCTTCGACTTTAACAAGTCCCTGAACTAGCCACACAGCATGATGGAACCTCCACCAAATTTGACAGTAGGTAGCAGGTGTTTTTCTTGGAATGTGGTGTTCTTCTTCCGCCATGTAAAGCGCTTTTTGTTATGACCAAGTAACTCAATTTTTGTCTCATCAGTCCAAAGCACTTTGTTCCAAAATGAATCTGGCTTGTCTAAATGAATATTTGCATACAACAAGCGACTCTGTTTGTGGCGTGAGTGTAGAAAGGGGTTCTTTCTCATCAACCTGCTATACAGATGTTCTTTGTGCAAACTGCGCTGAATTGTAGAACAATGTACAGATGCACCATCTGCAGCAAGATGTTCTTGCAACCATGTTACTGAACAATCTTTGTTTTCAGATCTTTTAAGATTTGCTTTGAGGATCCCATGCTGTCACTCTTCAGAGGAGAGTCAGAGGGAAGCACAACTTGCAATTGACCACCCTTAAATACCTTTTCTCATGATTGGACACACCTGTCTATAAAGTTCAAGGATCAACAAGCTAATCCAATTTTGTGTTGCAAGTAATCATTGAGTAGTCACATGCATTCAAATCAGCAAAATTACAAGGGGATCCAAATTTTTGCACAGCCAGTTTTTCACGTTTGATTTAATTTCATACAACTAAATACTGCTTCACTAAAACTCTTTGTTCGGAAAACACCCCAGTACTCAGATGTTCCTAGAAAATGAAAGACATACCACTGTTATCTTTTTTGTGGAAAGTAGAGTAAATTGTTATGCAGGCTGAGAGGGGGGTTCCCAAGAGTTTTCATATGACTGTAAATGTATCCAAAATGTACCCAAGGCAGTAAGTGTTGACATCCTGCTGCAGTATCACTAGGCCTTATGTTTTGGGAATACACTAAGTTACATAAGGAGTTTTGCACAAAATTATGTTATTTCTTAAACAGACTCAATGTCTCAGTCACTCCTAATCCATTAACAGCGATATTTGGTGGACTCCCAGATGGCATTAAAGTCAATAGTAACAGTCTATACCACACTGCTTGCATGCAGACTTATCTTGTTCAACTAGAAGCATCCCAGCCCACTTTCAATAACTTGGGAGGAAGAAACATTCTATATTATCTCAAATCAGGAAATAATAAAATTCAGTGTCAGAATACATCCAAAACTTTTTAAAACATGACAAGAATTAATTGATATTACTTTTGACTATGCATGCTGGGCCTGTGTTTGACTACCTAATCCAATAAATATTTTATCATATTTTTAAAAAAGTTGTGTTTTTTTCTTGTGTCTCTCTTCTTTATCTGTTTCCCTTGGGTGGGAGTTAAATGTTATATGTTTAATTGAGTAGCATGCCATTGTAATGTTCTGTTTTGGAATATAATATAAAATATAAATTAAAAACAAGTTCATTTTTTTCAGCCCTACTAAATACAGGAGACCTATTAAATCAGCTTGCACACAGACAGGATTAAGACCTCAAACAGTACAGATCCCACAAGATGTCATATATTCATCATCAGCTGTAAAGAGATAATATTCACATAATGACACCACCAAAATCAATTGCAGTGTTGACTACTGCTAGTCAAAAGTGATAACAGATCTTTTTCATTTTGGCAAGTGGTTAGAGGAAAAAGATGTCTAAAATACAGATAGACAACACTAAGGCATTGCAAGTGCATCTGATAAACATGGCACTCTATGCAGAAGGCACTTTAGTTTGTGCAAACGCAATCAACCACATTAGAGATGAGGAAGAGTATTGTACGCTAGGACCAGGTGATATAGAAGAAGAAATAAAACTTATTTTTTTAGTTTATGAACAATTTTCAGTTTATTTACATATTTTGACATAGAACTTTCAACTATTCATGTGGAGAAAAATACATATTTAAAATATGAGGTGGTCCATATTTTGCAAACTAAAGGTACAGCTGTATCCTTCTTATAAGTAAATACAAAAAACATATATTGAGAGAGCCACCTGAGAGAGACTGAGAATGTCCCAAAAGCTGGTGCAGGGAATTTTAAGGGAATGTATAACTTCTCCTGATTGGATTAAAGTTACTTCCAGTTACAAAATCAGTGTTTTGTCATTGACAAGTTCTTCTGTCCATCAGTTGTCATTCCTTGTGTAATAGCTCTTTGTTCTTGCTTGTGTCCATTTTTGCAAATTTTGGCTCAAGACGTCTGTAGAGGGGCCTCTGGAGAGTCAGCTCAAAATGTTATTTACACCTTTGTCATCAGATGAAGTCCAAGCAGATCCTGGTACAAGCTGGAGTTCATTCACTTAGTTTGGAATGCAAGTGGGGAAAGACGCAGCTGGATGTCTACAATCCTGTTAACTCCGCATTTTTAGCAGGCCTGGTGTGCCACTATAGTCTAGCAGAATGACCAGTGCCCACTGTGTCTTACACCCTGTTGTACATACTGCTAGAATATCCAGTATTATTTAACAATCTCCAACTGCTTGTTTCATAAATAACGCTTCACAGAGACACATTAATTGTTATCAATGATATTTATTTAAAAAGTCCCTTCATATTTAAACAATAAGGTCCCCGCAAATGACAAAAAGTCAGCCCTCTCACAATGACACAAATTCACCAATATAATAGGCAACTTACCGCATTTTTATACTTAGATCAAATATCAAAACTCAGGGTCCTTCTGTTTTGATAGTTTTACAATGTATATATGACAGAATAATAATAGTAATAGTAATACACATGGTATAGTAAGCATAGAAATAGGGAGCCATACTTGTAGTGAATGAACCCTAAATAGTTTCAGTTATAGAAGATCTTTCTGTCATTACACTTCCTTCTGGCTTGCTGTATTATTCAAGGTATTTTGATTATGTTGTCTTGTCTAAAATATTTAGGATATATAGTGGTCTTAATTAATACTAATCATTATTTGCATCACTAGTTGCATTTTATTGTTTGTTGGCTCACCCTTCACTCTGTATCTTTGCCCATTTAAATAAAAAGTATCATCTGTTGCCCTCTTTAGTAATTGTGTCTTCTCTTCTCGTAGTGGGCGCTGTTACTACCAGACAATTGTGACTCCAGTCATAGAACAGATTCTTCCAGATTCACCATGCTCTCGGATTCCTCACACAGTCACTTTGGTATCAATTCCTGCTTCATCTGATGGAAAACGTGGCTTCTCAGTGTCTGTTGATCAGAGCTGCAGTCCAGGAGGGTGTGGAGTAGACCATAATCGCACAGTACGAGTAAAGGAGTAAGTCCTCATGGATGGAAAGGGGTTACATGAAGCAAGTCTTGACTTAGTGATACTAAAACAACAGTTTTGGAAACACACAGCTAGTTGGTATCTTAGCTTGCATTCTCTCTGGATACCTCTGGATTTCACATCCTTCAATTAATAAGACAATGTGGAATTATTTAACAAAGACAAGGAAGTGAGACAGGGTGACTTGACCAGAGAAATTTCAGGGAAGCTGTGCCAGAGCTGGGTATATCCATCTGTTCAATCCTAGCTTTAACTACTATATCACAAGTTCAGCTGTACAAGTGAGCTTTTCAGCATAATATTAAACTCTTTGAATTTGTTTTCTTGTTTCCTGCAGAGTTGATCCAGACTGCATCAGCCCTGATGTAAAGAACTCCATTCATGTTGGGGATAGGATTCTTGAGATTAATGGCACTCCAATCAAAAACGTACCACTAGATGAGGTATAAAGATACCATGCAACTGTTCCTATAAATCTACACTGATCCAGAAACTCTAGGGAATGATAAGGAAGGGTGACTTTAGTAGCTTTTGAAAAGTATGTGTTGTTCAAAGAATCTTTAGTGTTTAGTGCCATAAAATAAAATGGATTTGTGGATCAAAATGCTTATCTAATGGCCTGGCTCAGTTCTAAAATGTTTGTTTTGAAAAGTACAAGATTCACCATTGAGCCACTAGGCTGTAGTTCATCAGTTGTGTGTGGTTGTTTTTTTTTTTTTTAAGCCCACGGATTCAAATTTGGCCTTACACTTACGACTCAGTGTTCATATTTTCTCTCTAGATTGACCTGCTTATTCAGGAAACAAGTCGGTTGCTGCAGCTAACAATCGAGCATGATCCCCATAACTCAGATTCAGGGTCAGGGGAAGAAGTTGATGGAGTAAGTCCACTTTCTGATCTGTGCAGTCCCATGAGGCCAGTAGAGCGGACACCACGTTCAGAGGCTGGAAGTATCGGTTCTCGTATGATCACGTAAGATTCTCTTTTCTTGATGTAAAAAAAAATATATCTTGAAAATTATTTTGAGGACAAAATATTTTAATAAGTTAGGTGGGAGTTAATATATGGAGGATTGTTTTGGACAATATTAAATAAATGCACAAATAAAAGTACTGCAAAATGTAAGCGTAAATAAATAAATATGTCACAAAATATTTTTATTTTGTCCATAATATTCCTCCAAACACATCATGAAATATGGCTTGATATAAAACGGTCACTTCACTTGTCAAACACATAACTGTGTTTTGATTGGTGAATTGTCTTCTGTTGATTGCTCATGCTAATTCAATATGTTAGTGCGAGCGAGAGAGAGAGGGGTTGGGAGTATGCGCTGATAGCGTGTGATGAACCACCTGGATTGGGACAGTGCAAGAAATTGTACTAAATAAGGTAGCACAAGAATTAATTTGAAAAATGCTTACTACTGTCGATGAAATGGATTCTGCCAAAGTTATCACGTATGTCAGAGAGAAAATTGAAGATTTATCAGAAGAAATTACAATGTTGACGGCCCTTTTAGATTACAATATCAATAAAAATATTTTTGAAAACATTGAAGAACTGGTGCCCTGGATTATGCTATACGCCAGATCAGGTGATGAAGCTACCTGCCCTGGATACTCCTCAATCATTTGACATTCTAGCTGAGTCAATAGAACACTTTCTTTCAAGCAGTTTAAAAGTATGACAGATAGCAGATCTATAGTCATGGCCAAAATTATTGGCACCCCTGGAATTTTCCCAGAAAATGCACCATTTCTCCCAGAAAATTGTTGCAATTACAAATGTTTTTGTATACACGTTTATTTCCTTTATGTGCATTGGAACAACACAAAAAAACAGAGAAAAAAGCCAAATCTGATATAATTTCACTCAAAATTCAAAAACCGGGCTGGACAAAATTATTGGCACCCTCTACTTAATATTTGGTTGCACGCCCTTTGGAAAAAATAACTGAAATCAAGCGCTTCCTATAACCATCAACAAGCTTGTTACACCTCTCAACTGGAATTTCTGACCACTGTTCTTTTGCAAACTGCTCAAGGTTTCTCAGATTTGAAGGGCGCCTTCTCCCAACAGCAATTTTGAGATCTCTCCTTAAGTGTTCAATCGGATTTAGATCCGGACTCATTGCTGGTCACTTCAGAACTCTCCAGTGCTTTGTCTTCAACCATTTCTGAGGGTTCTATTCAATAAGGGCGCGCAGAAAAAGGCGAGCTTCAAAAGGGCGACCTCAATTGGGCGCAGCGAATAAAGGCAAACACAACTATGTACAATGCCACGTAGATATTTTATTATTATCTATCTATTATTATCTAAATTATCTACAAACGCCTTTATTCGCTGGCTGCTGGCTCTCCTGCCATAGCGTTTCATTTCGTTCAGATGTCGACGGATAGTTCGAGCTGACACTGTTGCACCCTGAGTCTGCAGAACAGCTTGAATATGTTTTGAAGTTGATTAGAACTGTTTATCCACCATTCGGACTATCCTTCGTTGCAGTCTTTTGTCAATTTTTCTCTTCCGTCCACGTCCAGGGAGATTAGCTACAGTGCTATGTGTTGTGAACTTCTTAATTATGTTGCGCACAGTGAACAAAGGAACATGAAGATCTCTGGAGATGGACTTGTAGCCTTGAGATTGTTGGTATTTTTCCACAATTTTTGTTTTCAAGTCCTCAGACAATTCTCTGCTCTTCTTTCTGTTCTCCATGCTTAGCGTGGCACACTCACACACAACAGAAAGGTTGAGGCAACTTTTCTCCATTTTAACTGGCTTCAGGTGTGATTTCTGTATTGCTAGCACCTGTTTCTTGCCACAGGTGAGTTCAAACGAGAATCATATGCATGAAATAAAACGATTTACCCACAATTTTGAAAAGGTGCCAATAATTTTGACCAGGCCATTTTTGGAGTTCTGTGTGACATGATGTCAGATTTGGCTTTTTTTCTCTGTTTTATCGTGCTGTTCCAATGCACATAAAGGAAATAAACATGTATATACAAAAACATTTGTAATTGCAACAATTTTCAGGGAGAAATGGTGCATTTTGTGGGAAAATTTCAGGGGTGCCGATAATTTCGGCCATGACTGTATATGGTGTATCAGAGAAGATGATCACAAGGCAAATGAGCCAGTATGAAATACTTTGACACTTTGACAAGGAAAGCCAAAAGCAATGCCAAGTAATATTTTGAGCTGAATATTTGAACCTGTTTTAATAGTCTAAAGTCAAGTGCATATTCACAGCTACTTTTTCAAACAACTTTACAAGCTGTGATCAGTGGTAAACATGTCACTTTCTTATCTTATAATAAGAAAATATATTTATCACACAGTTAAATTATTTGAGATTATAGTTAAACACTACTTAAATGTAAATATATATGTATTTATCAGTGTTAATCATTAACTGTAACAGTTTTTTTCAGTTTACCAGCTAGACATAATTATTGAGGTGTAATTATAAGTATGGATTATCATTTTAATTATGCAGTACTTATTTCTAACCAATACTTATACTGTATGACACACACAGATAGTAAACACAATACAAACCTTTAAAGGAGCCACAAATCTATCTTATGTTCATAAGGTGTTTATCAAGAAGCCTAACATTCTTAACAGGTGTCAATGAGTGGACGCTAGGGGTTGCTGTTACCCCGTGAAACCCAAAAGACAGACGTTCAGGACACACTTGTAAAAGCACCAAGTATAATTTAATTATTTTCTTAAATAAAGTGCACAAAGCACCACAATTGCCACAGTTCTCCAAACCAATAACCAATAATCACAATTCACAATTACACAATCCTCCACTCCCAGCAGCTCCGTTGCAAACCCTCCCAACTCAGGCTCAGCTTGCTGGGTCTCTACCTGTCCTTTATATAGTTCTTGACCCGGAAGTGCTCCTGTTCTTCTGTCCATGTGATTCAATAGCACTTCCGGGTCAGATGAAGACTTGTATTTTTCTTCAGCCCGGAAGTACTTCTGTTCCTCTGTCCCCATGACTTGGAAGTACTTCCGGGCTATGCAGGAAACAAAAATCCCCTCGTCTCCCTGCAGCGTCACACGGTGGTCCCCATGGTACCCAGCAGGGTTGTGAAGCAAAACTCCATCTTGCATGATGCCCTGCGGGAATCCGGGGCACCTCTAGGCTGCAGGGAAGACGCCATCTAGTGTCCTGGATGTGTCGGCCAGGTTGAGCTGCCGGCCATCCATCACACAGGTTTATAAGTAAAATAGACAAATTTTGCTTTTAGGCCTGAGTTATACTTCACACAACACATGCTGCAGCGGACTCTCCTGCTACGCAAGCGTTGAAGTGCTTATACTTGCATGCGTACTTTACGTAAATCTGGAGGAATCCACCAGGTGGCAGTGCGAAATATTATCATGGTGAGAACATGTTCGGCTTCTCTGTGTTGTGAATTGCCTAGAACACCCATTACATTCCGATGACACCTTACCGCAATATCTCTGAAAAGGATGTTTATTGATTAAATCCAGGGATGTGTCCATTCCAGCAAGCATTGGGCACGAGTGAGAAACAATCCCTGGACGATGCCTCGGCTCATCGCAAGGTGAATACAAGCACACATACACTAGCGTCATTTTAGCGGCACCAAATCCCCAAATCTGCATATCTTTGGAAGGAAACTGGAGCACACTGAGGAAACCCAGCAGGAAAACGTGTAAACTCCAGGCAGGGAATATCAGCGATGTGACTCCCTGCAAGACAGCAGCGCTAACACTCCGCCACTGTGTCACCCCATGTGTGTAATTATTAACAGTATTCATTATTTAAACGAAATTAACGATTTATCTGTAAAATGTAATATACATACTTTAATGCTTTTCATCATGAAAGTGATGTCAAGTATAAATCTAAGGATTCTAAATGTGCAGAGAGTTGGAATATCATACATTTAATGTGCTCAGTGTGGCGATCTATTGCTGGCGATTCGCTGCTGTCAGGAGCAGAGGAAGCCCTAGAAAAAAAGATAGCACAGAAGACGGTATGTGAGACTTTTAAAATGTATCGTGTCATTACGATCGGGAATATGCGATGCTTGAATATAAAAGCACCATGAATACATCTGTATGTCGGCATTTTGCTTCACCACATCGAACCATTTATCAAATATCAATACGCGCACACCGATCTCATAGGATCTGCAAAGCGGCTTTCTGTCACATGTAGATAATAAACAGAGACTATGACGTCACATTCCAACTTTTAGCACACTGCGCCCCCCCGACTTTTTGCTGGTACTGCAACTCGCACACGCATAGCGTTAATTTATGAGGACCTGCTCAGAGGACGCATCAAATGAACGCTCGGAACGCGTGGCGGCCATGATGCGGGCACGTACGCTTTCTGAGCGTGAAGTATAAATGAGCCGTTAGGCTAAGGAACCTATTGATTACTAAGCAGCAATTTCAAATTCTTGATCTTTTCTTTTTCTAAATGAAAATGTAAGCTTCTGCTTTTAACACAAGCCTGCTCATCGTCCAAACTTGGACAAGCAGTGTTCATTTTAATTAATTTAGAAAATAAAACAGTCTGAACTCCCTAAGGTAGCTTTTCTCAACATTTGTTTAATTGTACAGGAGTTTTCTCAAATTCCTTTTTTCTCAGTTTATTACTCCACTTTCTTTAATGTAAAAACTAATAGTCCAGTCTTCTTTCTCCCTATGGTCTAACTGTTCTGTTTACAGAAAGATGTGCGAAAGCTCAACTACCATAATACCTCTTGTAAAGAAGCACTGCAACTAAATTACAGTAAAGCCTAAAATAAGCAGATGTGATTGGCCAATTCACCAGCAAGTCTTTTGTAGTGAAAAATTGGCCGATTTAGATCAGAGCATCACTATTTTGTGTGTAATAGCTGTTTTTATTATCTGACAGTCCTAACATTAAAGGCACATCTGGAAGACAGGTTATGTGTTTTTGTCAGAAGATGGCTTGTTAATACTGGTAGACTAGGAGCTAAATGTTTTGCAGGCTGTTTTTTTTTTTTTTTGTTAATTGCTTCCCAGAAAAAATATTGTGTTGTGTCTCTTAACACTAGAATTACCAGAGCCTACGAGAAAACTCGTAAAGTCACACCCGACCTGACGCGGTTCGTTTTCAAATAATATTGCATTAGTGCGATGATGTTTTCTGCTTGGTACTATTCAGGTCATAAAATGATTTCTTCAAAATATCATATATACCTACGTCTGTGTTTTTTTTTTTTTTTGACATCATACACCATAAGGTGCATACTAATTCTGCGTGAGCAGGAACACTCAATAAAACTGAATAAAAAAAAAATAAAGTGACGGTGAGATACAAAGAAGGCAGATTCACCAGCGTTTGTGTGTCAGCTTTTATCCCTCCAGATGAGAGAATGTCCAGTTCCATTGTCTCAAAACACCACTCACATCTACAGTTATTCCCAAGTTTCAAATAAAAACTAACAGGGTCAGATCCCTGGGTGGGGAGTAGTATGTATCGTGATCATGACTGAGAGAATAAAAGTGAAAATAAAATGGTAACTTTCACAAGTACTATAAATGTACACCGTCTGTTACGGACGCAAACCAAATGTATGTGCTTACTGTATAATATTAACAATAAGAGCAGCTCACTACTGAAAGCGGCAAATATAGGAGGCAGTAGGGATAGAACCGGTGGCCCCTTGATTACAAGTCAGCAAATCTTACCGCTACGCCACGGAAGCTGTTGTATCGTCCTTGAACCTTTTGTGAACGTGTTTATTTGATCTTTGGACTTCAGGCTTCACATATTCTATAGTTTATGCCTACATTTTGTAACATTTATTACTAAAATATGAAAAAGATTCTGTTTTAACAATGTGTTTACACAGATTACCGTAGAAATGGAACACACGTGAAATGCATGTGTTCCAAATAACGATCTATTATTTCCACTCTAAAACTCCAGCAGTTCACTCACTCCCAGATAACCAAACAAGGCATGAGCTGGGAGAATTTTGTGAACTTTCTGCGACGGTGGGGGGATGGAATAGCCGGCTGCTTGCTGCTTGTCTTAATCGGCACATTTATAGGACAAAAGACACTGACAGAGAGGTGCGAACGGATTTAAGGTGGGCCGGATTTACGAGTTTTCTCGTAGGCTCTGGTAATTCTAGTGTTAATCAGTTCTCTCCCTGTCATGGTTGTGTGTAACATCATATTGTAATTCGGTTTTCTGTTTCTGATTCTAAATTAGTTCAGCCTGAGTGTGTGCTGATGTGTGTTTGCAAGTGTTCAACAGTGAACTGGTGACCAGTCCTGGTTTGCACTCCATGTTGCTGAATTCAGAGTTATGTACCTTGTATGTGTCACTACATTTTTCATTACATCTGGTCTAGGCTTCTTCTGGCAAGTTGTATAAAAAAGTGAGTACTGATCTGTCTCTTGAGATTGCACACATATTCCCCAACAGCATATTCATGTCATTTTAAGAAGAAAAAAAAAAAACAAAGGGCAACACAATTTTAAAAAGAGACTGTACTACCACAGTTCTAGTCGCTTGACTGCATGCTACCCATGTGCTCAACCACTCTCACTAGCTGTTATTAAACTACTGAAGAGCAAATGTGCATCTTGATACCAGCTGTATCAGGTAATATCTTTGCATAATAGCACAATAAAAATTAATACGTAAAGATGACTTTTGTCACAGGGCGGCACGGTGGCGCAGTGGGTAGTGCTGCTGCCTCGCAGTTGGGAGACCTGGGGACCCAGGTTCGCTTCCCGGGTCCTCCCTGCGTGGAGTTTGCATGTTCTCCCCGTGTCTGCGTGGGTTTTCTCCGGGCGCTCTGGTTTCCTCCCACAGTCCAAAGACATGCAGGTTAGGTGGATTGGCGATTCTAAATTGGCCCTAGTGTGTGCTTGGTGTGTGGGTGTGTTTGTGTGTGTCCTGCGGTGGGTTGGCACCCTGCCCAGGATTGGTTCCCTGCCTTGTGCCCTGTGTTGGCTGGGATTGGCTCCAGCGGACCCCCGTGACCCTGTGTTCGGATTCAGCGGGTTGGAAAATGGATGGATGGATGGACTTTTGTCACAAGCATGCTTCAGAAACATGAAAGGTGTGTTTTCTTTGCTGCTTCAAAGTGGATGTATTCAGTAAGTTGTATGGCTTTTGATTTCATTTTTGGACTTTGGTATTCTTTAACCTCCTTTTTAAAGCACAATAGCATTTTAGTTTTTTAAAATTATAAAATCCTTCACTTTAAAACACAATTTTATGTGACAAAGTAATATTTGATTTTGAAGAAATAACTTCCAACTTATCCTTTAGCCTAATATGAATGTCACACACAGATCTGGGGGTCAGATTTCTAAAACTTGAGTCTGTACAAAAAAGCTCAAAATGTGCATAAGCAGCTTTCCCTGCAAAAGCTAGGATTTATGAAGGAAAATCTGACAGGAGGATGTATACTTATGGCAACTCTGACCCTTATGTATGCAATAGTTCAGAGGAAGTGACGACACCCTTGATCTAAAAGGGAAATGCAGCCAAATCAGCTAAATGATGACTCACGTATATAATAATTCAAATCACCAAGCCATTATTATAATGTGCATTGACATGTCAAACATATTAAACCTCAGAAGTGATGAATATGATATACAAACTGCATTTAGGTACATTTTATGGGGGCCATTGCTGTGTATTTGCACTGAAGAACTCTTGTTTTTTCATCAGTTTATATCATCTGCCTATTTCATCTTATCAGAGAACTGACCAAGTGGTCAGGAATATTTCAGCCAAGCTTTACTCTGTCATGTCTGTGTTGCTAGAAGCCATTAACTGACTGACGAGGTGCTACATTCAGTTTTGGTATGGTGTGGGTGTACATGCATAAAACATAAAAAATTTTTTGCCAACATATAAGGGCAATTGCAGCAATGTCTGATTCTCCTAATGTAATGGAGCACTTTAATGCACTCATAATGCAATAAGGGCGCCTAGCAAGAATGAGGCAGCTTTTTGTTAACTCTAAGCAATTACATTCCATTAATGCACAACATCTGTGATGTTAAAATGAGATGCCGTGACTCAGTGGTCTGGGTCAACTGATGATTCATTTTTTTGAGGCAAAGTAGCTTTGACAGACGTCAAGGGGACTGTACGTGGTAGCTGGCTTGTTGGTAGGGTAACTGGCTTAACCTCAGCCAGTGGAAACTCCATATGGACAATGACCTAGCTGGGATTTTGTGTTCTGGACCCGAGAGGTAGCATCACTATAAACTACACCATCTTGCTGCCTATATTTACTAGAGAAAGTGTTAAAACATAAAAAAAGTATATTGATGTGTTTTTATTCCACACAGGAGGAGCTGCAGCATTGACAAGTCACCCTGTGCTAGTAATACAGGCTCCCCTCACTCACAGAAGAAAGATATTGGCCGTTCAGAATCCCTGCGTGTGGTCTCAAGTAGGACACACCGCATTTTCCGTCCTTCAGACCTCATACATGGTGAAGTGCTGGGAAAAGGCTGCTTTGGCCAGGCTATCAAGGTAAAGGATCTTCTTCTTAACTGAGTGAATTTATGCAAAGATTTTACAACAGACTGCGGTGGGTTGGCACCCTGCCTGGGATTGGTTCCTGCCTTGTGCCCTGTGTTGGCTGGGATTGGCTCCAGCAGACCCCCGTGACCCTGTGTTTGGATTCAGCGGGTTGGATAATGGATGGATGGATTTTACAACAGAACACAATGTTGACCTTCTAGCAAAAGAATTCTTAGACATCCTGTAATTAGCATCTTAACACATAACTAGGCTGTTTTCTAAGAATCTTTCAGCAAAAATTATTAATGCCAGTAATGGTAAATACAGTGTTGCAGCATTTTTATTACCTCTGCAAGCTCCAGTATAAAGTGAACTAGGCTGCCTCTTTATCAAAGTGCTGTGCAGAAGTAAGAGCATGTATTGTATGAATAGCAGCATATACTATATGTCAAATAAGAGTGTTATGAAGTACTTCACTGAAGCAAAATTATTTTTGTTGTAAATATAAGGTAGCAGTGAGGCAGACTTTATAGAAAAAAATTAATAAAGCAGGTTTCATAGTACTTATAGGTATGTTGATTTTTTTTTTGGTTAGGTCACACATAAAGAAACTGGGGAAGTAATGGTGATGAAGGAGTTAATTCGTTTTGATGATGAAACTCAGAAGACTTTCCTCAAAGAGGTGAGTGGAAGAAGGACATTTTGACCAGATGCAGAATGGTAGTGGTTCCAAATATACCTTTACTGGAATATCAGTTCAGATGATATTTCCCAGTAATTTGCTTTCTTTTGTCTCTTAGTTCCTAAAGTAAAATTATATGTAGAGTGAATTAGTAAAGTTGCTTTGGGTGTATTTTAATAAAAGCTATTTTTTTCTTGGAAGACTCTGTGTCAAGAGTAATACAAGTGGTGACAGTGTGTTTAAAATTGCATATCATTTTTTGTGGAATTCACATTTTCAGGTGAAAGTAATGCGCTGTCTGGATCACCCTAATGTACTAAAATTCATTGGAGTTCTTTATAAGGACAAAAGGCTTAACTTCATTACAGAGTATATCAAAGGTGGAACACTACGAGACATTATCAAAAAAATGGTGAGTTCCTGTTTCAGGACTGCAAAACAAGCCAGTCATGAACCAGAGGTGCAATTAGCAGAACTGAATTCAAGAACTATTGATCAAGTAAAAAAAAAATCAAGAGTATGTACTGCGTTGACTTGTCATACAATGCATCATCTTCTTGACAGGACAGCAAGTACCCTTGGAATCAACGGGTGAGCTTTGCCAAGGACATTGCTGCTGGAATGGTGAGATTTTTTTTTTCTTATGAAATGTTTACACAGACCAGTGCACCAACTAAAAGCACACTTTATTCATTATTTGGTTTTGCCTTTTGATACAAAATAGCAATATTGAAAAGATGCAGTTTTTCAGCTTTATGTTGTGCTGCCATCTTGTGGCGAAATACACTCTTAGCAAAGCCCTTTTGTATTTTGTTGCCCCCTGCTGTTTTCTGCTCATTGAATTCAAAATTCTGTTTGAAATAACATACAATCTGGTACATAACATTTTTACTTGACCGTTTTGTAGAACACGGACAAGTGATTGTATTGTTATTTTTTTGGCTTCACCTTCTCTCTATGACCTCTTCAGTAATGCTATTAATGTTTTTGGCATTTGGTTTGCCTTTTACGTATTTCCTTTAGAACTACTGAGGCAGTTCACACCAATGATCTCAGTGAATAAAGCATACAGTATGTATCAAGCTTAAGTTTACTGTCACGTCTACAGAAGAATACAGTGAAGTTCTTATGTACAAGTCTGATCAACATGCAGCATGTTTCCACTCTTCAATCTCTATAGTGTCCTCTTTCTTTATCAGAAAAAAATTGTTTGAGATGGAAGGTTGTGAACAAAACCAGTAGTGAAGTTCCATTTGTTTCTGTCACTAATATTATCACCACTGCACTTGTTACTTTGAACATATTGCATTAAATTCACTCATTTCACTCCGCCCTGCCTGGGATTTGTTTCCTGCCTTGCGCCCTGTGTTGGCTGTGATTGGCTCCAGCTGACCCCCGTGACCCTGTAGTTAGGATATAACGGGTTGGATAATGGATGGATGGAAGTTAAATTAACTTTCACATTCAAGTTCTGGAACTAATTATGTAGACTAGTAACTAAGTGTGATGTTATTTTCTCAGACATATTTGCATTCAATGAACATTATCCACCGGGACTTGAACTCACACAACTGCCTTGTCCGTGAGGTAAGTACTAGTTTTAGTCAGTCTTTATTTGATACGGTTCCTTTCATAGAGCACACCATTATAAAGTGCACAACAATAAAGTTTAATCTACTGTATACCAGTGGCGTAATGTCTCTATAACTGCTAGCATACAGTATGGCGATATTTATTTTAATAGGTGTCACTTTTGCATTCCTTGTTTATGTATCCTTTCTTAATTATATTAATTTATAATATTAATTGCCATCTGTGCGATAATAGACAGACATATTCTTGATGTGACGTTAGTATGTAGGTCCATGTATTGATTGTCGTCTAATGAGATTTGTTTTAATGTGGGGGCTTAGTTGTTAAACTTTCCTCTGTTTAAGTTCAAGCTGAGGCCCTTATCTAACCAGTCAAAGTTCATTGATGTAAAAGTTTTAGCTTAATACTATGCATAGCAATAGGTGTCTATCCAGTTCTCCACATAAAGGCTGGTATTTTCACTTATATTGTAGAATAAGAGTGTTGTTGTAGCTGATTTTGGACTTGCCCGCCTTATGGTCGATGACAAGAAACAAGCAGACAAACTATCCACTAACAAACTTCCAGCACTGAAGAACAGAGATCGCAAGAAACGTTACACAGTGGTGGGGAATCCATACTGGATGGCTCCTGAAATGATCCATGGTAAGGAGTAAAGAGAGATAAGGTGGGGAGAGATACATGTAAAGAAAGCTTGATTTACTAAAAGGATAAAGAAAAAATATATTCTCTGATACTTTAAAGCACAATAAAACATAAGGCAAAATTGACAGTGTCCTTTAGGTACTGGGAAATTACTACATCCAATTATGTATTCATTTACAAAACTCACTTATTCCTTCCACACTACAGGGACAAAAAAATCAAACTTCCATCAAGCTTGTATTTTATTTTTATAGGAAAATTGTAAAGATAATTTAAGCCCTCCGGTTCTCTTTTCTTCTTTCTAATTTTTCAAAGCATTTGGTTAAAATGAGCTATTTCATGATAAACAAACATGAACATGAAAAGGCCATAATTGCGCTGATCACCTTCTGTCTCCCAAGTTATCATTGTTGTTTCCAAACTGTTATTATTTTAATTTCATTCATACGTGTTGTGAGTGTTTTAGATGTCTGTCCAGCATATAGAGCTGGGCATGAACTGAATGGTATACTCACTCGGAACACATATACAGGAACATTGCAATGCTGTCAGAAGGAAGAACCCACAATCTCTGATATACACACATGCAAGTTCAACCAGACACACATTTAACTCTGGGCTAATACCAAAAATGCCTGAGAGCTGGCAGAATCTTGGCTTTCAAATGAAAATGCCATTAACAGTAGTGGACAGTGCCATTAACAGTGGACTTGAGCCCACATAATAAGTAAGACATTATGATCAACACCCTCCAAACCCCAATTTCTTAATGCCAAGCTTACACTCACCTACCCCCCGACATTTACTATATACAGTATTGTCTTTGATTCCTGTATGTCTAATCATTTTCCTCTGATGATGACACCTGATAGGTTGTTGAAAGCTCAGGAATAAAAAACTACTTTAAGATACATGATTAATTTTCTCCCTTTGTGGATTTCTAGCTACAAATACTGTGTGTGTATATAAACAGTATATAGTGTGTCTGTTGCACACTATACGTTTTCTTGGTGTGTATGTCTTTTCTTGGATCATTGTTATTGTTCTGTTGAGACATGCAAGTATAAATTTAATTGTACTATGTACAATATATGCTATGTACACAAGACAGTAAACTTGAATTTGAAAATCAATTTAAATACATATTTCTGTGTATTGAACATATAGGCTGTCAAAAAAAAGCCTGCTCCCATTAATTTTGTAAAAAAAAACATGTTTTTTGAGTGGCCATGTCAAACCACTTGTCTTACCCCAATTAAAATATTATAGCAAGACCTGGAATAGGCTGTAAAGTAAGGAAGGATTGGAAAATATTCCTTGAAAGCAGATGTTGGTGTTTAAAGTATTTAATTTTGATTACATGTCTCTAAATTAAATGACATTGAAAACTACAGCTGTACTGAATATTATATTCAAATTAGTATTTGGCCAGATAATGAGGTATTAATTGTTAAATTTGAGTAGTTAATCATATTTTAAAAATGCTATAATGACCCGGGGTGCGAAAGAAGGAGGAATGCAATTAACCTCTTTATACCGATTGCTGGTGAGTGGCCTTTAAAATCACCTTTTGCTATTTCAAAACTGCTTCCAGTCTAAAGTAACACCTGCTCCCAGAGGCTTTGTAAAACCTTTAGCCAGAAGGCATGTTTGTTGTGTACTCTAAAGGCCCATTTATACTGCGGCGCAGACACAGTCGCTCACAGAGGATGTGCACATTGGTCTGTTTACATTACAACTGTAAATGTGCAACACTGCATGGTTGCAGAATCTCCCAAAAGTTTTTTCTTTGCCTTTACATATCAACCTCACAGATATTTCCATTTCTGCTTACCACACCTGTTAAACCCCACCCCCAATTAACTCCGGGAGTATATACTGGGTATAAAAAACAATCACCCACTTCGAAATATTCTAATTTTTTTTTGCTTTACAGCCTTAAATGAAAACACAACCCAATATTTTTTCCAGCCTTACTTAGTCAATGTAATCTATAACATCCAAGTGAAAGATATCTAGGGCTGCAACAATTAGTCGATGTAATCGACGATGTTGACTACAAAAATCGTCAACGCGGATTTTTTATTGTTGACGCGTCATAAACAGAACCTTCAATAGAGGCCCCAATCACAAAGAACCACATTGGTTTTTGTAACTGCAATGCACTACATGAACGTCTGGGGGCAGTATCGTTTGTTACTGTTTGTCAAGACTGCACACAGTCCTACCAACGAAGAAAGAACGTCTGAGGAGAAGAAGAATGTAGAGGAAAATAAACGTGGTTGCAATGGCGAGTCGGATAGAGGAAGGGGAAGGAGATGGAAAAAAATTGAGACAGAAACTTTCTAAAGTGTGGGAGCACTTCACTGAAAAAGAAAAAAAAGTTGAATACAGATTATGCAAAGCGGAGCTTTCTTTTCACAGCAGCAGCACCGTGATGCATGAGTAACTGAAACGAAAGCATCCTGGAAATGTGATGCCGCCGTCTCTTGAGAATTTATGCTGGTGCTGTTTGTTAGTTAGTTAAGGTCAGATCAGATGGGGAGGGAGAGCGTGAACGAGACTGAGAAAATAAAAATGAAAAAAGCTAACTTTTACACGTAACAAATTTATACCCGATCTGTTCGTTTTCAAATACTATTGCATTAGTGCGATGATGTTTTCTGATTGGTACTATTCAGGTCATACAATGATTTCTTTAAAATGTCAAATATACTTGTCTCTTTCTTTTTTTTTTTCCCGGTGCTGGGCGCTGGCACTAGAAGGCGTGAGCTTATTCAGTGCTAGCAGCATTACGCAGGTGGCCAGTTGCTTGTGCTATAACAAGCTTGACCTGGTGGCAATCAAAGCACATGTACTGTGCATGGCATGTATGGGGTCCACTGAGAAAAGAAGAGCGTTCATGGCTCACCTTGCAGAGGAACATTCTTTCCTCTGCATGTCCTGGAGTCCTGTGCAGATTGGGCAAGATCGGGGGAAAAAAAATGTGGTCACTGATTACAACCGCAAGAAGGTATGCAAATGAATATGAATAATGTTGCATCTGTGCCACAATGTTTTCCGAAATGTACTATTAGGTCATAAAATGAATAATTCCAAATATCATATATACCTATGTCTCTGGTTTTCTGTCAGGCGCATACTAATTCAGCATAAGCAGGAACACTCAAAACTAAATAAAAAAAAAGCCAAGTGACAATGAGATACGAATAAGGCAGATTCACCAGCGTTGGTCTGTCAGCTTTTATCCATCCAGATCAGAGAATTTCCAGTTCGATTGTCTCAAAACACTCACATCTATAGTTATTCCCAGTTTCACATAAAAAGTAACAGCGTCAGATCCCTGGGGGGGTGGTAGTATGTATCATGATCGTGACTGAGAGAATAAAAGTGAAAAAAAAAACCCGGTAACTTTTACAAGTACTATACATTTAATACAGTGGCTGTTACAGACACAAATCAAATGTATGTGTTTATTGTATAATATTAACAATAAGAGCAGTTCACTACTCAAAATGGTAAATATACGAGGCAATCAGGATTGAATCGGGGGACTCTTGATTATAAGTCAGCAATTCCTAACGTTGCACCACAGAAGCTGTTGTATCGTCCTCGAACCTTTTGTGAAGGTGTTTATTTGATCTTTTGCACTTCAGGCTTTACATATTATATAGTTTATGTCTACATTTTGTCATTTATTACTAAAATATGAAAAACGTTTCAGTTTTAACGATGTATTTTTTGATTAAGTTAAATGCACGTTTTTTGTTTAAAGACTACGTGCACTTTAGTTTTGTATTATTTTAATGTAGTTCTTTTTTATTTCTTTTAATGTATTATTTTTTATTGGTCACACTAATATAAAAACATCTGATTATTTTAAAATTCATATATTTCATTGGTTGTTATTTTAATTTGATTATTATTAATTTTAATTGTGTTAATGCAGAGACATCAGGGTGACATTCACAGGTTGACAGACATGTGCAGGTGAGGTAAGACATGCAGTAGAGCCCAGAACAGGATGTGCAACCACAGGTCGCAGGCATCAAAATAGTCGAAAAATAAATTGAACGATTAGTAGACTACCAAAATAATCATAAGTTGCAGCCCTAAAGATATCACAGCTATAGTTCAGAGGAATTTTAAAAAATAAAAAACAAGAAATACTGAGATTAATAAAGGATCACCTCCCCTCCTAAACAAAATTTGCAAACTCAATCAGGTGTAAGTAACCACCATTTCCATTGCAGACCATGATTACTAGCTTCCACCTGTGATCAGTTGTAATCAGTGTGATTGGTGAAGCATAAACAGCTGTTCCTGGAGCATTCCCTTGCTTGGTAGTGCAACTGACAGCAAACAACTGACTATGGGTGGCAAGCCACTTTCTAAAGATCTCAGGGATAGAGTTGTGGACATACATAAGGCAGGCGAGTACAGTGAAGTCCACTGCAGCTACAGTCACTTCAGTACACATGTACTTTGTGAGCATTCCCGTGTCGATCAAACAGAGGAAGCTCTACAGTTTACTTGTGACTTTACGCTGTAGGAAGATAAGTAAATAAATATAGGTAAATACCATTCGATCTGGCTTTTATATAAGTAACATATACATGGTTTTCATGTAAAGACCATCACAAAACATAATCACAAACAGTACTTAGCACGATACCTTGGCAAGCTCTGTAAGCTGTGCCGTTTCGTAGAAGGAAATGTGTGGGACAGACTGACTGGCCTTTACATCTGGTGCAGCTGTGTTGTTCTTGCATGTGAGCGGACGTTTCTTGCAGGGAGGGCTTCTGTTCTCTTTCTCCAATGTAGAACCCTCATCTTCATCCGAGTTCACTTCTGTTATAGCACGTCTTTATTTGAAAACAGCAGTGTCAGACTGGGGCAAACGTGAACGTGACTGAAAGAATAAAACTGAATTAATAAAAAAATAATAAATGCTAACCTTTACAAGTGCCATAAATTTACACCGGCTGTTACAGACATACAAATGTATGTTTTTATTTTATAATAGTAAGAATAAGAGCAGTTCACTTCTCAAAATGGAGGCTTCTGGGATCTAACCGGCAACATTTTCATTACCAGTCAATAGTTCTTACCACTGATCCACCAAAGTGGTTGTATTAAAGGTGTGTCAATGCCGCACCCTAACACAAGTTCTTTTTCTGCAGTTATATTCTTGAATAAAAGCTCACTTGTCCTGTTATACTTGTACCTTTTGTGAAAGTGTTTACTTGATATTTGGACTTCAGGCTTCACACATTATACACTTCATGTCTACATTTTGTCAATTATTACTAAAACTTGAAAAACATTTCTATTTTAACGATGTGTTTACATAGATTGTTGTACACAGAACACACATGAAATGCATGTATTCCAAATAACGATATATTATGTACCCTGTACAACTCCCGGCAACTGACACGCAGTAAACAGACTTGAGCTGAGAGAACTTTCTGCCCTTTCTGAGTTGGTGGTGGGATGGGATAGCAGGCTGCTTGCTGCTTGTGCTGATCGACACATTTACAACACAAAAGATGCTGACGGAGAGGGTTAGGATTTTAGGTGGGCCGGGATTACAAGCTTTTTTGTAGGCTTTGGTAATTCTGTTGTTAAACCATCTTAAATGAAAGCATCCCATAGAAATGAGAAAAATAAAATGTAAACATCAGAGCTTGAAGGACAATGGGAGTAGTGAGCTTCATAGTACATGTTGCTCACAAAAAACAACTGTGTTTTTTGACATAGTAAAATGAATCAATGCATGGGAAATCAGCAGCACTGAAGCTTCAAAGGTTCACAAAGTAATAGCTCAGTTGATATTAACAAGATGTGTACAGCCTATTTCAATAGTTGAAAATGTGAGTTTTGGATATTTAATTGCTGTTCGTGAGCCCCATTACGAGATGTTATCTCACAAATGTTTTCCTGAAAAATTTTTCTGCAGATGTATGAAAATGTCTGTGAAAAGTTTAAAAGTTGTTTGCATGATGCAAAGGACGTCTCATTTACAATAGACTCATGGACATCTCAATGCAGCACATGGCCCTTTATGAGCTTAACTGTGCTCCATTGTGAAAATGTAATTGGTAGACATACTGCTAAAATATTTGCAAATCCCATTTCTGCAATGACAGAATGATGGCGAATACAGTGATGATGCATAAAATATAGGAGGCACTATGTGAGATGCAAACCAAGAAAATGTAGGCTACATTGCTAACACTCTTCAGTTTTGTATTTGTGACTCCCTGTTTATTCAGAATTCTGCCAACAATCTCATTAACATGATGTAAAAGAAAAATCCACAAATGCTAGGGCTTGACTAGTTGAAAAACAAAAACAACACAACCCACCTAAACATGAACTAATGCAAGATGTCACAGTATGGAATTCTTCATATTCCATGCTTGAAAGAAAAGCATGTGATTATTCTCTTTTATAAATGAGAAAAGCTCAGGTAAGAATTTAACTTCCATTTAATGCAAATCCTTTTAACTGTTTTGCAATCATATGAAGAATGTAAGGCCCTCACTTAGTATTTGAACAATCAGTTGTCTAGTACAAGTGGTGATGGAGTAAAACAAGTGGTTCAGGAACATTTGAAGTCTGTCCACGAAAGATTCTGGGATCTCAAAGCAAATCCATTTCGCATTGTTTCAACTAGACTTGACCCACATTTTAAAGTAAAATGTTTCACTTCAGAAATTACATTAGCTGCAATAATAACAATGAAAAAAGTTAATATGTGACAACAGAACCTCTTGCAAAAAATCTAAAAACCAATGCAGGACTTTGATCATTGTTGCCATTTGAGTAATAATATTCAATCTACATTATATTTCAGAGAGCTGTTTACAGTGTGACAGTGATTCTTTATCTTGGTGGAAAGACAATCAATTCAGATTTCCTTTACTCAGTAGAGTAGCCAAGGTATACTTGGGAACACCAGCTATATGTAGCAACGTGAAAGATTATTCAGCATTGTTAGTAATATTTGTTCAGCAAGAAGATCTAGTCTTCTTCCAGATCAAGCTGAATAGTTGATATCTGTGAAGTAGAACATGGAGTTTTTACATAGGTAGAATCTAGAAATACTGGTTATCTCCAAAATTAAACTGCATTGCTGTTGAGTTATGATTATGTTTTTGAGATACAAAATATTTTTTAAATCTTCCAGTTTTCAATTCTGTTTAAATGTATAATTTTTGTTTAATTTGGTGTCGAGCTACTATTAATAATAATAAATACAATTTCATAAAAATGCAATATTAAATACATAATAATGTCAGAAAGTGATCCCATTTCCATTAATGTGCTATTTGTAGTCAACCAAATAGTGAAAACCTGGTAGGTACAGCCCTAATGAAAACATTACTGTGATATTAGCTACATGGAAAATGAAACATGTTTTTTCTTTGCATATTCTGTGTGGTATGTTCACTACATACGGTATGCAGTATTTCCTTGTATGCAGGATGAGAAGAGCAGAAATAATCTGTAGATAATGGATATCTGTCATAGTATAGTGGTTGTTTGGTGGAAAGACAGATTATATGGCATGGAACTAACGCTCATTGTGCTACTTAAGTATATACAGATAGTGTACAGCATTGAAGAACATACAATATCTGTATTCTATGCAAATACTGTGTCAAATGGAAGTTTATTGTGCACACTGCAGTATTTACATCACTTTGTTTTGCAGGTCAGAGCTATGATGAAAAAGTGGATGTATTTTCTTTTGGTATCGTCTTGTGTGAGGTGAGTTCAGTTAAGCAAAACACAATTTATGTTCTCAGCATTGTTGCCTAAGTAGTATGCCCTGCATTTATTCCCATATCCCAAGTTTGAAGGCCCAATTTTACCTCTTTCTGTCCTTCAAGACAAGCCTACTGCAAAATATTTGAAAATTTGTGTTCCTCAGCTAGCTTCTCTGATGGTCATCGTTTTAATGATTTGTAATAAATTTATTTGTTTTTTCAGATTATTGGCCGTGTGAATGCTGATCCTGATTACCTGCCCAGGACTATGGACTTTGGACTGAATGTGAAGGGTTTCTTGGATCGCTACTGTCCTTCAGATTGCCCAGTCTCATTCTTTCCAATTACTGTTCTGTGTTGTGATCTTGATCCAGAGAAACGGTAAATAATTAAACAGGCCAATTATGTGAGCTAAATAATATATAAATAAGCATTAAATATGTGAAAACTAGATAATTTGAGAACATACATGCTACACTACTCTATACTGTATTTGTGCCATTGCTGGCAGCGTTATTAAACTAGTCTGTCAAGTATAACAATCAGAAAAGTAGCAAAGGCCAATGGAAAAGACGCAGAATTCCAAAGTTAGCCAAATAATTCAATTTTAGCCCCCGTTGTGGGGAGAAATTAATAAGAAAAATGTAATGAAACAACTTTTAAAAGTATATGGAAACTATGCAGTAAATTTTCAATCAAAAAAAGTAAGCCACATAAGAGACTTGGTAACTGAACTGAGAAATGCATTTGGAGCCTGTTCAAGTTGTTATGATTATTTGATTCAGAGGCATATACAAGGTGAGAACCAGAATCCAGGATTCTCATTTTAAAAATGTTAAGTGTCATACTACAAAATACATTAAACTGCATGTTTGTCATGTGAACGATGGCTTATGTTTTAATAAATAAGTACACAACAATTAATTTTATTGTCTTTTGCAGACCCTCTTTTGCAAAGCTGGAACAATGGCTTGAAAACTTGAAGCTGCACCTGGAAATTCGCCTCCCTTTAAAGTCTGAGCTTGAGCAGATCAACCAGGCTTTCTGGGAGAGTCACACACGGTCAGAGAATGGCCTCCCTACACACACTGAGCAGCCAGAATAATATGGAGTACGGAACTACCATGGCTTCATGGAAATTCATATCTAACTGGGCAATGTTATACAGGCTGTTTGGCATTAGTTTAGGTAAAGAAACACAGACCTCTGGTCTCTTTCAGAATAGTGCACTGCAGAAAGTCTTCACAAAATTGTTGTTTACTGCCTATTTGATGTTAGAGTAAACTTGTCAATTTGTTACATGTATTACAGTAATAGGATCATTGCTGTTAGAATACATCCTGTGAAGGGAAGTAGTGGGTTATTTAACCAATAATATGGGCAGCTTTTGACTACACTTCTGCTATCAGATTGTTTTACTTGTGCTTAGTTTTATCAAAACACAAAGTACAATCTGTAACTGAGACATGCATGACTGAATATAGTTGAGTCACTTACCTGATGGTCACCTGAGATGCTCATATCTATGTTTTTTGCAGCCTGTGGCCAGTGTAAGCTTATGTGTGTTTTTCTTTTCAATTTTCAAGTATTTTTTAATTGCATAATACTGAAGCTTTTTTTGGATACAACTCCATATTTATGATTTTAGTGGCTGGTTTACTGTAAATAATTTGCTATCATGTAAATTATTTGAAAATATGTACAGAAATATTTTATATATATATATATATATATATAGGCTGCATATCTGTATTTTTTTTTAAAACAAAGTGTCATTTCTCCCTATACTTAAACCTCCACCTTTAGCCACAAAGAAACATCCAGTATAACTTTATAGAATCCAAAAAAAATCTATCTTTAGGTCACATTATGCAGTGCTCAGTTGCCTATGGGCTCCAATACACATAAAAACGTATTCTTTTATCCTGTTTGGAAGCACTTTCCCCGGCATGTATCATACTTGCGTGCATCTATCACATTAAAAACTCCGAATGTCTGTCAGAACATCTGGGGATTTATTTTCATATGCATCCATAGTGAGTTTCAGATATTTTTTTTTAATAATTTCGGTTTAAGTTTGTTTAGCTAAATTACTGTTTTTACTTAGTCATGTGACATATGTATGATGAAAATGTGAATGGATACAACAGACTTGATAAACAAACGATATTCTACTGTTAGGGGCATTTTGTGTTATTTTATAGTTTGCAACCGTACTTCTGGTTCCATTGTTGTTTATTATGCCACTGTTACTAGCATTCCGCGCATGATAAGGACTACATTATATTGCATATTCAACAATAGCAAGCTATTTTTGCAGAGTGATTTAAAAATTGTTAATGAAGTTTCTGGTGGCAAAAGCACTAGAGAATGTTTCCATATCAATGATATACTTGCAAAACACGAGTTTTACACAATAATACAACCAGTAGGCTAGTGTTGAAAACGGGTACAGAATGGCTCATCTCCAAATTAGGTGGTATAGTGTATACATGCAGTATTGTTTGTTCCATATGGTATTCGCCTAGTCTAAGACACAAAAATATATCTTTTTTTATTTCATAATGAGCATCTTATTTTTTACACAAACAATAAACAAAGGTGGTGATGTTCATGTTTCATTCAGACTTTCATCAACATTAATCCAAAAATTATGTGATTCACAAGTACAGTAAACACTGTGAATTGCTTCAAAATGTGCATATACTGGTAATATACTGGTAACATCTCTGTGTTAGCAGTTCCTTTTAAAACGTTTTGGCTGACACTGCGAGAATGAGAAAAGTTACCAGCATGCACAAATAATCGAGAGTTCTTGAAACTGATGCAGAGTAGCATGTTCAGTCTTACCCTTTTTTGTTGTTGTAAAGGCATACATACGTTCAACCTCTACATTTTCAGGAGTTTTCTTTGTGCCTAGTATGTTCTTGCTGCATCCCGATACATATTACTGATGTGCATACAAAGACATGCGACTCTCTAGTACTGAAAAACTTGCCTTTCTTTTTCTGCTGCTTGCATGCAAGATACACTACTAGGGCCTATTAAGACAACATATGTACAGTATAATACATAATTTTCCAGCACATTTACACCAGACTGCTATCATACTTCTTTCATTACTGGTGCCTCACTGATATTTCTAACCTGTACCATAATACAGTGTATAACCACAGTTTACAAACACACAGATGTATTTGACTTAAGGATGTTGTCTTTCCAAGGCATACCTGTTCTGTAACTTACTTTATTACCTTTGTGGTGGTCTCCACACTGTCCTTCTAAGGTTAAAATGTGTATATAATTTGGGCTGTACCACCTCCTGAGTTTCATTTCGTCTTATTAATGTGTTTCCAGTAAGGTAACCATTTTTTTCCCATCTTCTGCCTCAGTACTAAAGGTTTACTAACATAGGTTTTAAAGGCTAACAAATGTTGCAAATGAAATTAGTCTTACCTGAACAATTACAAATGCTAAAACATATAAGAAAATAGGAATAGCAAAACATAAAATATTGATTTATAGTAGTAATGAGAATAGCAAAACAAACCTTTACTATTATCAGAAAAGAGGTTTTCTAATTAAAATATTTATACACTAAGGCAGACAATAGAACAACCACATCTAATTAATATATATAAAAATAAATATATACAGTAATATCTTCGTTTTACCTAGGAATGTGTACATGGCAACCCAGTGAAACATAGTTGGTTTGAATATCCAAAAGCATTAAGTAGAGAGCATTTCTGTTTAACTGTATCATTATGAGAAATGCACAGTATGGCCTGTCTTAATCTAGTGGACTATTCTCTGTTCTTCTCTGTATTCTGGCGAGTGATGTGCTTGCATCTCTGACTTTCCTTTGCACACACTTCCTTGTCTATCTGTTAACATGTTTTTTTGAATGGAAACCCACCTCTCTTAGATGTTTTATTTAAAGAGAATATAGTGGCTTACTTAAGTAGTTCAAAGTGAAAATGTTTATTAATAAAAAAAAACTGCATTTAAAAATTTTCTTAGAATAAAATTACAGTGGCAGATTTGAAAGTTGAGTGCATATAATGAAATGGAACCAGAAGTTAGGAAGCATTTCTGTATTTTTGCTAAACTATTGTGTTTGACTCCAGCTATGGTGTTTTCTGTTCACTCATTTTGCACATTTTTTTATAGGTTATCCTCTCAAAATCAAGCAATCCATGTCATAGTACATTACTCAGGGGTTTTTATTTTCTAGAATTGTATCTGTAAAAAAAAATGTGAATTTCACGAGAAATGCGTATGTAATCTTATATTTAGAGGCAAGTAGTTTCCTGTAAGAAAGAAAACGTTCAGTTTGATTAGCCTATAGCTAATTTGCCCTTTTTTGTGCTGTCCTGATCGGCACCTGCCCAAAAACACTTGGTAGATAGATGCCTGTGTAGAGTGAGACAGCACACTCACACTGTTGATCAAACACAAAATACCGTAATGCAGGACAAAAAAACGTAAGAGTAGGCCTGCTTCACTAGAAACCGAATGAACCTATTGCTGTTATGTCTGGTCAGCATGACCCGAGTGTGACTTGCATGCACACCATATTTTGCCAGCATAGTCTCTTTTCAAAATTGCAGTTTGTATTAAACAAAACCTAAAAATGGAATGAAATGAAGGAAATCTTTGCATTACCTAACTGAGGTTGAGGGGCAAGGGATTCCCACAAACAATATTTACTAATCCACACTCCAGTATGCTTTCTACTTAACATTCTTCAAACATGAATTTGGAAACTTGATAGTTACAATTGTTTGCCTTTAATTTTTTAATTTTCAGTCTGTTTAAAAAAAGACTTACTTAGTTTAGCAACCCAGATTATTGTTCACTGATGAGTAGAAATAATCTGTCATTTTGTTTCCTTTGGTACCACAGCTGCAACTTTCGGTGCATTCTCGTAAATTTTTCTTTCTGTCCTTATTTAAATGTGAGTTGATGTTTCAAGTGCAGAATTAAACATAATCGAAGCATGATAATTCACAGTTGAGACTTAAAGTGGTACGACTTTAAAGTTCTCTTTCTAATAAGAACTTTTTATTTTTTTACTTTAAACAGTTAGAAACGCCTTACTTCAGTTTTAACATAAGATGTTGAAGTATAACTGGTGGAAAATTATATTTAAGATTTTATTTCTACTTTGTGACACAAATATATTCCATACTATATTCTGTACATAAATACACACAATAATGAAATGAGTAATATGCCATGCATTTCTTGCAGAATGAAGAAGTTTATTTGGTAGTTCTGATTACCATGTTCTTCTAGATTACACAACATAAACAGAAGTTTGAAAAAGCAGTGAGTTGAAACATCATGTCAGAAACAAAATACCTTTCTTTATAATGTTGAAACCAATTCCTCTGTGGCTTGTCATAGCTTTAAAGTTTATTTTGCACAGCCTGTTTTTAAGTTCGGCTGGGTGAGGGATTTAGCAAGAAGCTGTGCCCTTGCTCATCATTTTATGAATGCAAATCACTAAATGAGCCTTTATAAATATGAAAGAGCTCAGGGGAATCTTACCTCTGTATAGTAAAATCATAAAAGTGTCTTGCAAAAGCCAGAATATTGCAAGTATACCAATTATTGAGGGCACGAAAGGTACATGAGTGAAAAGGAAGCTTTCTCTATTTATACCAGGAAAAAAACTTTAAGACATGCTAACATAGCATACTAGTAGCTTCAGTCCCTGCTGTGCCATTTAATTGGCACTGTGAGCTGTTGCTTATTGACCTCCATTTGTCTGTCTGGCGTATTCTTAGCAGCCAACCAGATTGCATTTTCAAAGTGAGAACCTGGCTAAAGGTCTAGGTATATTTCAAGCAAGATGAACTTCAGGTGGTGCGGATGAAGCCAAACCCAGTATACATAGCCTAAGCCCACTGATACTGTATGTACTTACTCCTAGAGTGGTAGCCCCCTAAGATCCTGCTGCAGTCAGAGTCTCATCTAATTTTAAAAATCAGAATTTTAAGGCATTCCTAGATGTCAGCTTTAGAAGCTTATGTTTGAATTGATACATGCCATAGACTGTATGTTAGGTTGACTATTGGATCCTGTTTGAGTCGCTGTGTGTGTGAACATGCCCTGCTCTGGACTAGCATCCTTTTCAAGTGCAATTAATTCTTTTTTTACACTTTGCTGCCAGGAAAGATTTTGCCTCCATGCAACCCTATACTGGACTCTATGGGTTCAGAAAATAATGGGAGGTATTTTGGAAATTTGTGACCAGCCAGAATTGACATTTATTATTGAAAGTAGTAGGTGGTGCTACTGCCTCACAGGTTTAGCGTCTTTGGTTGGTATCCCAGGCCAGAATGTAGTTTGTGTAAATATTAAAAGTTCTTCCTGTGCCTGTGTGAGGTTTCCTCCCTTCCTCCTGGTACTGTAGTTTTCTAGTCACATCCCAAAAGACAGAGGTTAGGTTAACTAACACATTTAAAATGGCCTTAATGTGAATGTTAATGTGAATAAAGAGGTTAATTTGAGTAGGCCCTAAGATGGACATGCACCCTTTCCAGGGCTGTTTCCTTCAATGTGCCAAGATAGTCTCTTGCCTCCTCAGCCCTAAATTGAATTAAGTGGGTTTGAGAATAAAAGAATGTGAGAAGTCAGTTGTTTTATATCTGCATTTAAATAAAAGATTATTGTCCTCATTTTTTTTCCAACTGCAAAACTGGACCACATTGCACCAGAGCAGGAGATGCCAGTGTTGTGTCCATTTATTTATGGAAGGCTCATTCATCTATGATGTGCACCGCATGCTATACAAAGCTTGTTTAATTCCTCCACTATAATATTTGTTTCATCCATGACAGCTGAACACTTTCTGTGTGTAAAGTATTCCTAGGCCTTTAGGGAGGAAATAAAGATGTGGGGAGCAGATTATTATGAAAATACCACTGGATAAGAACAAAAAGCTTGGAAGCATGTTACCTAATGTAACTGATGCAGATAGAAAATGGCTTCCCCTGAGCTCACCTATACATGCAGACAGATTCTGTTAAAAATAACAATTGTGCCTGTTCAGAATCACTGGAATGCCATTTTGTAACATACTGTGTAGATAACACCAAAGGGGGAAATACTTTAGTGTGACATTTGAGGTCCTTGATCCTCAGACGTTGTGATGGCACCTGTACATGTGACCTAGTCTTTTCTCATTCAGGTTGATGATCTTTGAATTCAACCGTGCCTTTGTGTTTGGCTGGCCCTGCCACCGTGTGGCCAGTCTGTCAGCTTTGTTTAATAGGAGCAATGCAAGCCTGTAAAGATTTTATACCATTGTTCAAATCTTGCCTTTTTATCTTTTATTGTCATATTATTTTGCATTTTATATATTTAACATCATACTTATTACTTTTTCAGTTTTTTGGAAAGCTGTGAAAAACATTTGCACTTTAATTCAGGAAATGAACAGTGAAAGTCGAGGGAAGAAAACGTGTATTTGGATAATGCTGGAATAAACAAATTCCCTCAAAAATAAAAAAGTGTTACTCAATGCATGTGTGTGTGTTTCTTTGGGGTTCCTAAGCATATGTGCCACAGACGCGTTCTGTAAAGGCCATGCGCAGCTTTCACATTTTATACCCTACCGTCTATAATAGGGGTCTCCAGCTCCAGTCCTGGCGAGCTACTGTGGATGCAGGTTTTCATTCTAGCCCTTTTCTTAATTAGTGACCAGATTTTGCTGCTAATTAATTCTTTGCCTTAATTTTAATTGATGCACAACTTAAGACTCAGGCCCCTTAATTATTTCTTTTTTCCTTAATTAGCAACCAAACAATATTAAGACACAAAATGCACCAACACATAAACAACAACCTGCGTCCATCACACAATAACTGATAATAAAGAAAGGTGAAGGCCTCAGTAATGTCGATCTGCTCAGGTCCACAAAACATTTTGACAGTGCTCTTAAAAAAGAATATCAACAGTTTTGGAAATGTCTGCCATGGCAGAATGAGTGCCATGGAATTAAATAATGGGTTTAATTAACAACGAGAATTAGCTTCAAATCAAGAAACTGAAAGAAGTGAAGTTGATTGGAGTTTGAGGCCCCAGCTTAGTTGGTCATCTGTTGGCTCACTTCACATCAAATTTATGTTTAGGTTCCGTTTCAGGAAAAAAGAATCAATTCAGTGGTCAGAGTCTCAAGAAAAGTCAATTAAAATAAAGTGAAATAGTTAATTAGCAGCAAAAACTGGTCACTAATTGAGAAAAGAGTTAGAATGAAAACTTGCAGCCACACTAGCTCTCCAGGACTGGAGTTGGAGACTCCTGGTCTATAAGGTTCTGATCTGCCTACTCTCAAGTACTGAGTAACTGTGTCTCTGAGGCTGCATCCCTGTTTTCAACATCTGCCTAGATGTTCTACCCTCCCCCTTCATGTTTTTCTAAGTGACAGGCTTTGTCTTTTATATAAATCATTTAGTGGGGATTTGATTAGCAGTGATCTCATTGCTACTGAACAGGCTTTTTTTGTCACTGTGAAGCCTTCTTGGGGGCTAGTCAGCTGCATCTGCTATGCCTTTGCTATTTAGTATTTACTGATCGATGCATTACCTTTGCCAAAAGCACAGTTATAATTAATGTGGTCTAAAGTATATATGAATTACTGTATATTTGAGAAATTAAAAAGGTGTATGTGGCTCATAAATCAGAAACTACTTCAAATACACTATAGTTTAGTTATTCTGAGATCCAGTTTAGTTTAACATGTCTAAGACATTTAATTCTTTTGTGGTTGGTAGAATTGTGCTGTGCCTTGGGATTTTTCGGGTTACAAAAACATGCTACCACAGAAATGGTTACCTACACCTTTGCTTCTGGCACCCTAAAAAAAAACTCTGATGCTGCTGTCTCGCTTAAAAACGAACACTGCATTAGGTGGATGGTTATGCAGCGTTCTTTGCATAAAATGATACTGTAAACTTGAGCATGGGTAGGGATAATCATTACACAATTTTGTACCATTTTGTCATTATATAAGGGGTACTTAGCACTGTAAGCTGGCTGGCAGACTGGCGAGTTAAATACAGAAATACTAGTGACTTTTTTTGGTTTTAGGGCCACTCAAAGATAACTTATTTAGCACTTGTATGATGTGACATTGAACTGATCATCTTACAGAAACATTAAGTAATAAAAAAAGTGTCATTTTTACCTTTGGAACTTTTCTCTAGCAATTACTTCAGGAATGCCATAAAACCCCCTATTCCCCCCCCCCCCCCCTTCCTCTCACTCCCCTGCACCTGTGTCAGTGTGTATAAATCTAGAAAATGAACACCAGTGCTACATATTACCAGGTGGCGTATCGTTGTGAACCCCATAATATGAAATGTTAAACCTTTAAATATAAATTTTATTTCATAAAATTTTAAAGGTAGTATATAAATACGGTACTGGATGTGTGTGCGATTCTTTAGGTAAAAACAACTTTTTTTTGTATTGTTTTGTATTATTAAAAAATAAAAATTACATGAAAATGCCACCCTGACCAAAGCACTGCCTGACACGATCGCCTCGTTGCCAGCTTTGAATGTGACAATATTTTTTTAACACGTTAAACAGGCCAAATTAATTGCAAAAATTAATGCGTTAACCTTCCCGGCCTACTTTAAAATGAATGTCATTTTTCGTGTAGGATAAATGCAGTGATTTGTCTTACAATTACATATTTGATAGTTTTTCATATTTTAAATGCAGTTACATTTGAATTTCCCTTTGGGGATTAACAAAGAATATTTAATCTACCATTTTGTTTTTTATTTATTTAATGATATTGTTGTTTAATTAAATGAGTAAACAAATATGGCTCAAAAGAAAGGAAAATGGGAATTTTCAAAGCTGTGTCATACCTCAAAAAAGACAATGTAGCAAATAATAGACAGTTAACGATACACGAATCAAGAACAGCGAGGCTGCTTAAGAATATTACTGTTTCTGGACTAATGCATTATACTAGTCATGACAAAAAAACACAACAACACAGTTTTCTACTGTAAACCTGTACTGATGATATGTAAGGCCATACCATCAATTGAAGCTATTCATTGTCACTTGTTGCCATTTAGCTGTTCACTGGATTCGTCAGCTCAAGTACCTGAATCATGAAGGTATTTACTTCTCATCCTAGGACTTCCATCCTGGAGTAATTATGACCTGAGCTATGTACTGTATGCTTAGGGATAGTTTAAATGCTGAGAAAAAGGCAGTGTTCTATTAGCATGCCACTGTTTTAGTGCTAAACCTGTTACTTCTTTTGACTCTTGCATTCTAGTGCAGATGAGCACTCTGAAATACACTGATTGATCATTTTGCTGATAGCAAGAATCCTGTAACATGAGTGAAATAAATGATAAAGGGATCTCAGACTAGTGAGAATGACAGGGTTGCAAAGTTCTATAGGAGTCTCCCTTAATTAACCACCATAGCCCCTGCTCTGAACTAATAAAGGCTCCATGTACAAAGTGCTTGTCCTGTTTTTGGTGTTATTTTTAATAATAACCACCATATTCCATTTTTAAAATACAACTTTGTCAAACCTACAGAATGACTTATAAAACCCAGGAACCATGCCATCTCTCTTGACCCTGTGTGCTATGAAATACAGTCACTGCCTTTACACTCCTCAAATGACTACTTTAAAATGGTGACAATCTGTGCCCAGCAGTTTTGTTTATCAGGTTTTTATTGGAACAATTCCTTACCACATTACAGATGCTTAGCTCCAAACTCAATCATTATCTTAATCTTCTCACTGCTGTTTCCTCACAGAGAACAGTGAAATTGCTCTTAGTCTGAACAGTTAGCACAAGGAAAACAACATGAACAGCACCGCAAGGAAGTCAAGTAGAGGTTGCCTGTAATCAAGTATCCTAAATTTTAAACTGAACCTCAGACTGCTTGTGGAAATTTGAGTCTTGATGTTGTCTTCAACTGAACCTAATTCAATTGATATAACAAAATTTGACTTCTCATTATGAAATCTTGAACTGTTGTGTGTGTGTTTATATACAGTATTATATATAATATATTGTTGCGGATGGCCAGGAACACGGCCCCTCGAAGTATGTTCCGGGGGAGCAAACATGGGCTGCTCAATACCTCCCCAGGGACACTTGGTGGCAGCCTCCCTGGCTGACGGTGGTGCCTCAGCTTCTTGCAGGGCTCCATGGGAGATGGAGTTCTCCACAGCCCTGTTGGGATCTGCAGGGGGCGCTGCATGGGTCCCTGAGCCCAGCTTGGCTAATCTTCAGCCCCACCCAGGAGTGCAACCGGAAACAGGTGATCCAGCACCTGGAGCACTTCCGGGTGGGTCATAAAAGGAGCCAGCAACCACCACTCAACAGCCAGAGTCGAGAGGAGAGGACAAAGCTTGACAGGAGGAGGAGGAGGAGGTGGTGGTGGTGGTGCCGCCACCAGAAGGGAGTGTTGTGATGGGAAGAGTGTGTTTTGGGACTGTGTATCACCTGTGGGGTTCACGGGGAAGACGTGCCCCACAGGTGAAGAAAAATAAAAGTCTTTTGGTTATTTTATACAGTTGGGTCCATAAATATTTGGACAGAGAGAACTTTTTTCTAATTTTGGTTGTGTACATTACCACAATGAATTTTAAATGAAACAACTCCGATAAAGTTAAGTGCAGACTTTCAGCTTTAATTCAGTGGGGTGAACAAAACGATTGCACAGCACAGTTCTGGAAAAACATTCTTTGGACAGATGAAACCAAGATCAACCTCCACCAGAATGATGGCAAGAAAAAAGTATGGAGAAGGCGTGGAACAGCTCATTATCCAAAGCATACCACATCATATGTAAAACACGGTGGAGGCAGTGTGATGGCTTGGGCGTGCATGGCTGCCAGTGGCACTGGGACACTAGTGTTTATTGATGATGTGACACAGGACAGAAGCAGCCGAATGAATTCTGAGGTGTTCAGAGACATACTGTCTGCTCAAATCCAGCTAAATGCAGTCAAATTGATTGGGCGGCGTTTCATGATGCAGATGGACAATAACCCAAAACATACAGCCAAAGCAGCCCAGGAGTTTATTAAAGCAAAGAAGTGGAAAATTCTTGAATGGCCAAGTCAGTCACCTGATCTTAACCCAATTGAGCATGCATTTCACTTGTTGAAGACTAAACTTCAGACAGAAACGCCCACAAACAAACAGCAACTGAAAGCTGCTGAAGTAAAGGCCTGGCAGAGCATTAAAAAGGAGGAAACCCAGCATCTGGTGATGTCCATGAGTTCAAGACTTCAGGCTGTCATTGCCAGCAAAGGGTTTTCAACCAAGTATTAGAAATGAACATTTTATTTCCAGTTATTTAATTTGTCCAATTACTTTTGAGCCCCTGAAATGAAGGGATTGTGTTCAAAAAATGCTTTAGTTGCCTCACATTTTTATGCAATCGTTTTGTTCACCCCACTGAATTAAAGCTGAAAGTCTGCACTTCAACTGCATCCGAGTTGTTTCATTTAAAATTCATTGTGGTAATGTACAGAACCAAAATTACTGTAGAAAAAAGTTGTCTCTGTCCAAATATTTATGGACCTAACTGTACGTGCCTCAGTGTCAGTCTGTGTCGGGACGGGCGCAATATAACGCCTTGTTACAACATATACAAGATACAGTGATGTGAAAAACTATTTGCCCCCTTTCTGATTTCTTATTCTTTTGCATGTTTGTCACACAAAATGTTTCTGATCATCAAACACATTTAACCATTAGTCAAATATAACACAAGTAAACACAAAATGCAGTTTTTAAATGATGGATTTTATTATTTAGGGAGAAAAAAAATCCAAACCTACATGGCCCTGTGTGAAAAAGTAATTGCCCCCTTGTTAAAAAATAACCTAACTGTGGTGTATCACACCTGAGTTCAATTTCCGTAGCCACCCCCAGGCCTGATTACTGCCACACCTGTTTCAATCAAGAAATCACTTAAATAGGAGCTGCCTGACACAGAGACGTACACCAAAAGCACCTCAAAAGCTAGACATCATGCCAAGATCCAAAGAAATTCAGGAACAAATGAGAACAGAACTAATTGAGATCTATCAGTCTGGTAAAGGTTATAAAGCCATTTCTAAAGCTTTGGGACTCCAGCGAACCACAGTGAGAGCCATTATCCACAAATGGCAAAAACACGGAACAGTGGTGAACCTTCCCAGGAGTGGCCGGCCAACCAAAATTACCCCAAGAGCGCAGAGACGACTCATCCGAGAGGTCACAAAAGACCCCAGGACAACGTCTAAAGAACTGCAGGCCTCACTTGCCTCAATTAAGGTCAGTGTTCATGACTCCACCATAAGAAAGAGACTGGGCAAAAACGGCCTGCATGGCAGATGTCCAAGACGCAAACCACTGTTAAGCAAAAAGAACATTAGGGCTCGTCTCAATTTTGCTAAGAAACATCTCAATGATTGCCAAGACTTTTGGGAAAATACCTTGTGGACGGATGAGACAAAAGTTGAACTTTTTGGAAGGCAAATGTCCCGTTACATCTGGCGTAAAAGGAACACAGCATTTCAGAAAAGAACATCATACCAACAGTAAAATATGGTGGTGGTAGTGTGATGGTCTGGGGTTGTTTTGCTGCTTCAGGACCTGGAAGGCTTGCTGTGATAGATGGAACCATGAATTCTACTGTCTACCAAAAAATCCTGAAGGAGAATGTCCGGCCATCTGTTCGTCAACTCAAGCTGAAGCGATCTTGGGTGCTGCAACAGGACAATAACCCAAAACACACCAGCAAATCCACCTCTGAATGGCTGAAGAAAAACAAAATGAAGACTTTGGAGTGGCCTAGTCAAAGTCCTGACCTGAATCCAATTGAGATGCTATGGCATGACCTTAAAAAGGCGGTTCATGCTAAAAAACCCTCAAATAAGGCTGAATTACAACAACTTTGCAAAGATGAGTGGGCCAAAATTCCTCCAGAGCGCTGTAAAAGACTCATTGCAAGTTATCGCAAACGCTTGATTGCAGTTATTGCTGCTAAGGGTGGCCCAACCAGTTATTAGGTTCAGGGGGCAATTACTTTTTCACACAGGGCTATGTAGGTTTGGATTTTTTTTTCTCCCTAAATAATAAAAACCACCATTTACAAACTGCATTTTGTGTTTACTTGTGTTATATTTGACTAATGGTTAAATGTGTTTGATGATCAGAAACATTTTGTGTGACAAACATGCAAAAGAATAAGAAATCAGGAAGGGGGCAAATAGTTTTTCACACCACTGTACATGATTAATTTTCTCTGTGGATTTCTAGCTACAAATATACAAACCGTATCACAAACCTTCGCTTCCATACTTATGTTATACACTGATCTGTCACAACAGGTGAAGTGAATAACACTGATTATCTCATTACAGTAGCACCTGTCATGAGGTGGGATGTATTAGGCAGCAAGTGAATAGTCAGTTCTTGAAGGTGATGTGTTTGAAGCAGGAAAAATGGTCAAGTGTTAAGGAGCTGAGTGACTTCGACAAGGGTCAAATTATGACAGCAAAACAACTGGGTCACAGCACCTCCAAAATGACAGGTCTTGTGGGAAGTTTCTGGTATGCAATGGTTAATACCTACCAAAAGTGGTCCAAGGAAGAGTGAACTGGCGACAGGGACATGGACATCCAAGGTTCACTAGTGCCTGTATGGAGTAAAAGCTAGCTGGTCTGGTCTGACCCCATAGAAGAAGTAGTGCAGCACAAACTGCTGAAAAACATAATGCAACTTTACTGCATAGGGGGATGCAAAGGCACACACTTGTCAGAGTGCCCATGCTGAACCCTGTCTACTACCAAAAATGCCTATAATAGGCTCATGAGCACCAGAACTGGACCATGGAGTAACAGAAGAAGGTGACCTGGTCTGATGATTCACATTTTCTTTAAGGTTATGTAAATGGCCAGGTGCATGTGCATTGCTTACTATGAGCAGAAGGCAAGCAAGCAGAGGCAATGAACTTCTGGGAATCCTTAGTTCCTGGCATTCATATGGATATTGCTTTGACACATAACACGTAGATATAGATTGTTGCAGAACACGTACTCCTCTTCATGGCAACGGTATTCCCTGATGGCAGTGGCCTCTTTCAGCAGGATAATGTGCCCTATCACACTGTAAAGATTGCTCAGGAATAGTTTGAGGAACATTCCAAAGTTTTCAAGGAGTTGACTTGACCTCCAGATTCCCCAGATCTCAATCATCTGTGGGATGTGCTGGAAAAGCAAATAAGATCCATGGGGGGCCTACCTCGCAACTTACAGGACTTGAAGGATCTGCTGCTAACATCTTGGGTGTCAAATATCACAGGACACCTTCAGTGGTCTTGTGGAGTCTACACCATAGTGGGTGAGAGCTGTTTTGCCAGCAAGAGGGGAACCGACACAATATTAGGAAGGTAGTTTTAATGTTGTGGCTAATTTGTGTATATATCTGTACAGGTATGGTTACTTGGCAGTTCCAAATTGGTTCCCTTTGAGTAAGGGTGGCTGTGGGAATGTGGTCCATGTGATGGACTGATGCACTCGTCCAGGGCAGTTTCCTGCATTGCAACCAGTCTGCCAGGTAAGGCTCTGACCACTCGTAACTACTGGAATTGGATTAAGCAGGTCGGAGTTTGTTATGCAAAATAAAAGTGATAGGAGATGGGCTATGCCGTGTCTGTTAGGTTTCAAGGCAACTCTCTGGATTGTGTTGTAGGAACTGTTGGCAGAAGAAAGCTTGTGTGTGCCATGATACTCACCATCCACATATGCTACAATACCAACAAGAATTGCTTGTTTACTTATGGGCCGATGCAATTGCGATATGTTTCACCTTCTTCTCAACCCTAAAAGTGAATAAAAGAGATTTAGAAAATTAATAGAGAGATCGATGGACACATGAACTCCCAGTCTAATCTTTTAGGACCATTGCTGGTCTATACAATATTTTAATTTTTTTTTTTTCAATTCGTTTTAAAAAGCAAATAAGATAGGCGAACTGAAATTCGAGAATACATCGAGTATACAGTCAATGATTCTTCCCACATTAATCTTGGGATATGCCAACATTAAGCCGCTTATGGGCCATTCAGAAGGGTTCGTTTATCTCACGACAGAATGGGAAACAAATCAGAAGAAATATATCAAACCCCTCAGTTCGACGCTTTCCATATTATTTTGACCGACTTCCCGCAGGAGGGCACACTTACTTGGAGCTAAGCGAGAGTTGCAGGGAAACATTTCTAGTCTCAGTAACTTGAAGCCGGTCACAATAAGAAACAAAACTGACCCGCCCACTTCCGTTTAGCTTTAAGTTCGAGGCATTAAGTTTGCACCAGTAAGCAGTAATATACGTGACTAGGCTGGTGCTAGTTCACGTTTTTTTCACGAGACTTACTGTGACCATTTCTGACCGAGGAATCATCCTCACAGCAAGCCAAGACTCGACGCTCACGGCAAGCTGTCCGCACGCCGCACGTGTGTCTTGTTTTTGTTCCGGCACGGGCGGGTTCATGTCAGTGACGTCACTGACCCGGCCCTATTTAAAGCCACGGCGCCGGCTGAGGCAGAGTCGCAGAGTTACGGCAAGAGGCGCTATGGGACTTAGCTGTTGCTGATGTGCGCAAATACCCCTCGGGAACTGCAGCGAGAAACGCGTTGAATAGTCGAGGCAAGACACACGAACGTTCTGTCCCGAAGGAAAACCGCCATGGAAAATTCACCGTCTAGCAACCGCTATCGAGGCCAGATGATTCATGGTAAGCAGGGCAATCATTTTTTTTCTTTTCTAACGGGACTCTTCTGTGTTTAACAGCACACAGCACTGTCAATTTACACTTCATGCGGGAACGTTTAATTGGTTCTCTCCTCTCCCGAGTGCCCCAAAGCATTAGCAACGCCACAGCAAGAAGCAAGGTGCGCAGTTAATGGAGGGTTGCGCCTTATGGGGCAGTGTGCCACTCCGCGAGTGAGCGCGCACCGCAGCGGACCCCAAGCACTGGAGGCACCTGGCGAGTCACATGTAATATGAACCCAATGGAGTGTTTTCCGTTTATGAAGTGCATTTGTTGTCTTGTCTTGCTCGTCAAACTCGTGTGTGCGCCTTTTTCGCTTTCTATTTGATAATCTCTACAAGCTCTCTGACGCCTTTAATATTCAGTTGTTAAGCAATTGTCAATTTGAATTTTCCGGTCCAACCAGCATTATTCTTGGATCAGGTTTTTACAAGTATTGACAATGTGCTTACAAAATGAAAATAAAACAACAAACCAAACATCCTGCCTAATCTGTCTAACTTGAAATCCGAGCCTGCCTTGCCAAACCTGTGCACAAGGAGGTTTGCAAGAGAATAAAAGTACTTGCTCCTAGTGTAGAAGCACGACTTTCTATCTGTGGCATTGCACAGATGTTTGGTTGCCAGCATGACACAATCTCAATTCTTATCTTACTGTCAGTCTAGCACCACCCAAGAAATCTTGTTACTACCACCCAAGAAATTTTGTTACTGAGTGTATATCCCTGCAGAAGGGTATCTGGTCATTTTCTCAGCGTCTTCCTCCACCAGACAAGGTCACAGTTGTGAAGAAGGGGCTCAGTGGGCAAGAAATACTGCTGTCCGGAACCACTTTGCAACACAAATTTAATTCACCCAACCTCATGTTTCTGCCTCCGGCCTCCTTGTCCATGCCACTTTGACACTACGGTTGAGGCCTGTCATTTTCTTTAGCACCTTGTCTGCCAAATTGTGCCTTTTGACTTTTCCTTGGGCCACTTGGAAGGAAAAAGGTCTTGTGTACCAGGGGAATGTGGCTATATTTGCAACTCCCTACACTTTCCTTTTCCTGCTATTTCATTTCCCCTGACTGTGGGTCCCACAGATTATCACAAAATACAAATTCTATCTCTGTGACCTTGAAAGGTTTGGATGCAGTGGGCTTATAAAGTGGATGGATGTGTGCTTGTGGTTGGGCCATAAGTTCTCATTGTTGTGTTGTACCCCCTCGTGCCACAAACATATATGTATTTTATGACCTTTCTGCAGTTGTTCTGTTGCTATATATATTAAAAAAAAAAAAAAAAAACTCAGACGAGCAGGAATTCTGTTTGTTTTACTCTATTGTGCTCCTTGGCTTTTCTTTTTATTTCTGTTGCAGTCATTTCCTGCTCATTAGACACAACAGCCCTTCTGATATTTGACTGCTGACACCCTGTCCCAGCTGAAAGCTGCAACTTTGGGCTCAGTCCTCTGAATGTTTTTTTCTATTCTTGTCTATTTAACTAAAAAACAAAATACACAAACATCTGAGCACCTGAACACTTGTGGCTCTGTGGCACATGTGGCCCAATTTGACTATCCAAAAATACTACTGGAGAGCCATCGCCCTCTTTCTCATGGGTTACAACCATCCAGCTTTTTAACCATCAGAGCCTCCCTTTTCTTAAAGCCTCAGCTGAAGCCCACCTCAGAAGGAAAATTATTTAGCCTGCAATTCTCAGGGGGCCAGAGTTCCCTGTGTGGCATACTGCAGACATTCCCATTCTGAGGCACTGGTGGTTTCGTCAACCATTCCTGCCTTTAATTAAACTATGTGAAATACGCCATCTGCTTAAACACAAACAAGCGTGCAAGGCAGTAAAAGAGCCATTCTGGGGTGCTGAAGGGTCTGTGATGGGAGAAAAGAAGCTGAGTGAATAAAGAGGAGGCTGACAGGCAAGGCAGCAGGTTGAAAATACCTTAAACAGTGAGTGGCAGCTCTTGGTTTAGAATGCATTGCTCTGTGAGGACCCCAAAGATGGTGCAAGGCACAGCTCTCAGCTAGGTGACAGCAAACTTTACACCTGTGTAAGAAAATGCACATAGAAATGTAAATCTAGGGAACCAGATGCATACCTCTGAGGAATCCCTTGATGTTTTGATTGTTGAACTGTTTTAATTCCCAGATTTGCAGCCTTTTCTACAATTTTTGCCAGCTGTGCTCCTTTTAAAGATACAAATGACAGTACAACTCGGTTGACAGTGATCCAGCAGCTGTCTTTTACACGTGTGTGTGCATGCCTCCCTGTCGAGGAGGAAAGGGTAGTCTGTATTACAGCACTTGCGTTCCATTACCTGGACAAGTAAAGCACATGCTATGTACAGTGCATCTGGAAGGTATTTACAGCGCATCACTTTTTCCACATTTTATGTTACAGCCTTATTCCAAAATGGATTAATTTCATTTTTTTCCCCTCAGAATTCTACACACATCACCCCATAATGACAACGTGAAAAAAGTTTAGTTGAGGTTTTTGCAAATTTATTAAAAATAAAAAATACTGAGAAATCATGTGTACATAAATAAGTATTCACAGCCTTTGCTCAATACTTTGTCGATGCACCTTTGGCAGCAATTACAGCCTCAAGTCTTGTTGAATATGATGCCACAAGCTTGGCACACCTATTCTTAGCCAGTTTCGCCCATTCCTCTTTGCAGCACCTTTCAAGCTCCATCAGGTTGGATGGGAAGCGTCGGTGCACAACCATTTTAAGATCTCTCCAGAGATGTTCAATCGGATTCAAGTCTGGGCTCTGGCTGGGCCACTCGAGGACATTCACAGAGTTGTCCTGAAGCCAATCCTTTGATATCTTGGCTGTGTGCTTAGGGTCGTTGTCCTGCTGAAAGATGAACCGTCGCCCCAGTCTGAGATCAAGAGCGCTCGAGCAGGTTTTCATCCAGGATGTGTCTGTACATTGCTGCAGTCATCTTTCCCTTTATCCTGACTAGTCTCCCAGTCCCTGCCGCTGAAAAACATCCCCACCGCATGATGCTGCCACCACCATGCTTCATTGTAGGGATGGTATTGGCCTGGTGATGAGCGGTGCCTGGTTTCCTCCAAACGTGACGCCTTGCATTCACACCAAAGAGTTCAATCTTTGTCTCATCAAACCAGAGAATTTTCTTTCTCATGGTCTGAGAGTCCTTCAGGTGCCTTTTGGCAAACTCCAGGCGGGCTGCCATGTGCCTTTTACTAAGGAATGGCTTCCGTCTGACCACTCTACCATATAGGCCTGATTGGTGGATTGCTGCAGAGATGGTTGTCCTTCTGGAAGGTTCTCCTCTCTCCACAGAGGACCTGTGGAGCTCTGACAGAGTGACCATTGGGTTCTTGGTCACCTCCCTGACTAGGGCCCTTCTTCCCCGATCACTCAGTTTTTAGGTGGCCGGCCAGCTCTAAGAAGAGTCCTGGTGGTTTTGAACTTCTTCCACTTACGGATGATGGAGGCCACTGTGCTCCTTGGGACCTTCAAAGCAGCAGAAATTTTTCTGTAACCTTCCCCAGATATGTGCCTCGAGACAGTTCCTCTGACTTCATGCTTGGTTTGTGCTCTGACATGAACTGTGGGACCTTATATAGACAGGTGTGTGCCTTTCCAAATCATGTCCAATCAACTGAATTTACCACAGGTGCACTCCAATTAAGCTGCAGAAACATCTCAAGGACGATCAGGGTAAACAGGATGCACCTGAGCTCAATTTTGACCTTCATGGCAAAGGCTGTGAATACTTATGTACATGTGCTCTCAGTGTTTTTATTTTTAATACATTTGCAAAAACCTCAAACTTTTTTCACGTTGTCATTGTGGGGTGTTGTGTGTAGAATTCTGAGGAAAAAAATGAATTTAATCCATTTTGGAATAAGGCTATAGATATAGATACTTTATTAATCCAAAGGGGAAATAACAAAACAAACATAATTTATTATGTAACATAACAAAATGTGGAAAGTGATGCACTGTGAATACTTTCCACATGCACTGTATATAGCCTGTCTGAATTTGTGACGCTAAACCACAAACGTCCTTGCTTAGTTGAGGGAGGAATTCATGAAGGTAGAACTGAACTGTTACACGAGGAATTTATGGCCCTGTGTGTCATAGTGCCACACTCAGTCCAGGGATGTCTACTTTCTGCTTTGAGAGCCTCCTTGAGCATACATATTCATTCCTCCACTCCAATTAAATCAACTTTCTGAATCTTTCAGGGAAAATTTGCAAGGTTTTAATTTGAGTATACATTACTCAGCTGGGCAATAATGGAATACCTCAATTGCTATATGACAGGTTATCTTTTTGTTCAATTTTTTTTCCCAACTTCTTCCAAAGCTGCTTTTGCATACATCCATCTATTTTCTAATCTGCTTCTCCAATTCTGGGTAATGGGGAGCTGGTGTCTATTCTGGCTACACTGGGACAAGATAAGCCAGCTGTCCAATATAATAGAAAATATTTTCTCACGCACCCATGCTCACTTGTAAGATGAAGCTCTAAATTGATCCACCACATTTTTGGTATGTGGGAGGAAAAATTGGTGCACCTGGAGAAAATGTGAAAATCGTAACTACAAGCCAGAGTTGGAACCCAGGACTCTGTAGAAGTGCCAAATGTCAAACCTGTAGCAGTTGCTGATTCTAGTAATGTATCCCCTTCATTGCTCTAAATGTAGGATGGTATAAAGTCAACTGGCGAGTACAAAAGTTTTGACCTTGGAGGATCATGAACAACGCAGCATCGCTTTGAGGATTCTGAGCTGGCTTGCTCAAGTAAGCAGCGGGTGCTGCAAGTCTAGAGGTGTGAAGTATGTCGTCATTGCTCAGTCACTGATTCAATGATGTCAATATTGCTTGAACATTGTGACATCCAGTGCACATTTGAACACCACAAGGCCGATGAAGCGTGAGTGGCTGCTGATAAGGCTCACTAAGGAAGAAATGAGTGCTCACGGTGCCGTGTTAATCTCTATCACAAAAATGCTCACAATCATTTTAAATTTAGGCAAGGATGCGAATTTAACAAATACATGAACAGTGGCATTTTAATGCTGCCCGCTAAGCAATGAGATTTGCAAAGCAAGGGAGCCTTGGCATATCCCAGCAGCACTGGACACATCATGTGAACCAACCCTAGATGGGACAGTCGTTTTAGCATTATTTATTCAGTTAATACAATTGTATTTTTTGATGTGGGAGGAAAATCTAAGTTTACAGAAAAAGAACAAGCAAACGTCTAACATCAGCAAGACACAGGATTCAAACCCTAGATGCCTTTATAATGAGTTCATTATGATCATTCAAGAGAAGATTCTGTTGCTTGTTCATCAGTGTGAAGACATAACCATACATAATATGCTCAAACACTCTAAAGGTAACTAATAAGCAAGGGAATATTAATAACAATGGACTGTTTTTCGTGACGCACCCATCTTTCAGTTGAACAGATGCCTTAGAGCTGTGGCTTATGGATGTTTGATGTAGTCAACTTCACACGATTCACTGCCTAAAACAGGGTTGTCGAACTCCAGGCCTGGAGGGCCGCAGTGGCTGCAGGTTTTCTTTCTAACCCTTTTCCTAATCCGTGACCAGGTTTCACTGCTACTTAACTCCTTTTCCCTTCAGTTTAATAGCCCTGTTTTTAAGGATCCAGTCCTCTGAATTGATTCTTTCCATCATTAAATGGTAGCCAAACAGAAATGAGATATGACATGAGCTGACAGATGACCAGCCAGATTGGGGCTTCAAACTCCAATCGGTTTCAATCCAACCAATTTCTCTTGCTGTTAAACTCATTATTTAATTCCTCGGCTTGTTGCTGCTCTTTCAGCTACAGCAGACATTTCCAAAACTGTTTAGTTTTTTTTTTTTTTCTAAGAACACCACCAAAATGTTTTCGTGGCCTTGTAGATCAACCTTACTGAGACCTCCACTTTATTTTCAGATACTGTGTGATTGGCACAAGTGAGCTGGTCATGTGACGGCTTGTTTTGTGGCTCATTATTGTTTGGCTGCTAATTAATTATAACCGACTATACTTCCTTAGAAGGCTGGCGTCCTTCAACATCTGCAGTAAGATGCTGCAGATGTTCTATCAGACCGCTGTGGCGAGCGCCCTCTTCTAAGTGGTGGTGTGCTGGGGAGGCAGCATAAAGAAGAGGGATGCCTCACGCCTGGACAAATTGGTGAGGAAGGCAGGCTGTATTGTAGGCATGGAGCTGGACAGTTTGACATCCGTTGCAGAGCGACGGGTGCTGAGCAGGCTCCTGTCAATCATGGAGAATCCACAGCATCCACTAAACAGTGTCATCTCCAGACAGAGGAGCAGCTTCAGTGACAGACTGCTGTCACTTTCCTACTCCACTGACAGACTGAGGAGATCATTCCTCCCCCACACTATGCGACTCTTCAATACCACCTGGGGGGGGTAAACGTTATTCAAAGTTATTGTCTGTCTGTATACCTGCATTGCTATTGCTCTTTAATATTTTCTTTATTGGTATGCTGCTGCTGGAGTATGTGAATTTCCCCTTGGGATTAATAAAGTACAACAACAACAACAACATTTATTTATATAGCACATTTTCATACAAAAAGTAGCTCAAAGTGCTTTACATAATGAAGAGAAGAAAAATAAAAGACAAAATAAGAAATTAAAATAAGACAACATTAATTAACATAGAAAGGAGTAAGGTCCGATGGCCAGGGTGGACAGAAAAAACAAAAAAAAACTCCAGAAGGCTGGAGAAAAAAATAAAATCTGTAGGGGTTCCAGGCCACGAGAAAATTAATTAAGGAAAAAGAAACAACAAAGGGGCCTGAGTCACGTCAATTAAAACTAAGGTAAAACAAGTTAATCAGCAGCAAAAACTGGTCACTAATGAAGATGATCAGAATGAAAACGTGCAGCCACTGCGGCCCTCCAGGACCAGAGTTTGACATTCATGGCCTAAAAGGTCTGAACATAGCAATTTAAGAGCGGAGTGTTATATACAGATGTGTCCCTTTAAAACAATATTTGCATTCGGTTTTGCAGTGGATTGTCTGTGTGATGTGTGTTTTAACAGTTTGGGGCCATTTTTGTTCTAGTGACTGTTATTAAGCACACTTCATGCTACAGAAGTGAACCTGGATCAAATGGTATTAGTCGAGAGTTTTTAATTTAAGTTTTTAGCTGAAATAGAAGGAGATGATTATAAATAAAAACCAAAAGTAAAGTGATGCTTGTAAAACATAAAGGAGAATTGTTAAAAAGAATAAGACTAAAGGAAATAGACTTGGAATGGGTGTAAAATAGATCTGGAAATATTTAACAGAATACATAAATCCAGCTACGTTTACTATCAGTTAAAGGGGGGTGGAGTGGGAAGAATGACAAAATTACACATTTTATAAATTCTCCAAATTTGTGTTGGGTTATATAGCCGAGTCTGGCTATGATGGAAAATCATAGTGGAATAATTCAAACAGCAGAAATTAAATATGTAAGAGTATTAGGAAAAACAAAGTTGGACAGAATTAAGAACACAAAGAATAAGGGAAGAATTAAGCCAAGAACCTTCTGATAAGGAACCAAGATGGTTTGGTAATGTGTTAAGAATGAAAAATGATGGAATGCCTAGAAGTGTGCTGGAAGAGAGAACATGATGAGGTAGAAAGAGGAAGACAAAGGAAGATGTGGTTATAAAACAAACCTTTTGAGAGAGCAGGTGAAACCATGAATAAAGTGAAGAGTTTCATAATGGAAGTATAACAAAATTGATAGCAAAGCCCTGAAGTTGTAAAGGCATAAAGGGAGAAATGGAAAAGCGAGAGTGTACAATCTCATATCGTGGACATAAATGTTTAATACTGTGTCCATTATTTTTATTTTAATAACCTGATCATTACTCCATTTTTGTAGCTCTTGTATGGATTTAAGCATGGCCTTAAATATGTAGCAATGTACATGCAAAACCATTGGAATTGTTCAGTTGCAGGAATGGATTGGTTTGTAGTGGAAATGCAAAGTCTCTGATCTGGTAGCATTTTTATTGAGATCTAATACTAATGAAACCACCTCACGACTGTAAAATGAACTTCATATTAGTGACCTGTACATTGTGCAAATTATGTACAGATTTTATTCTGGTTGAGTCTTTCATTTGACTGAAAAGTGATTGATTTTTTTATTTATTTATTTAAAGGACTCCCAATAAATCCTACTGCTACAGACCATGTGGCTTAATATTATTATTATTATTTTTTTTTTTAAAAGGTTTAAAGATAAAGGAGTCCAAAAGGAAAAATATAATTGGGCAATAAACCATGAGTTCTTGGTGAGAAGAAAGAAAAGAAATATTTGTCATGTTTTACAATTTAATGTTTAAGATCACTTTGTTTTGAGAGTTGGAGCGAAATGGATGTAGTAGTTCCTATACTGTAGAATTCTACCCATGAGGGGGATAGACCAAAATTTTAGTTTTTCCCCTAAAAAGCTAGAGTAATCCTGGAAAGAATAGAGTGCAGTTTAGAACACTGACACTTGGAATTACACAAGTAAATCTACTCCACCCCCAATCCCTAAATAAAGCACATCATCTCAAGAATATCTGTGAAATCTGACAACCTGTAGCGTTGGCTGACTTGTGAGGGCTATGTGAAACCTGTTTCAAGGAGGCTGGTAGCCCTTAAGACCCCTGCAGCTCTTGCTTTTGGTTGTAATTTCTATTTACCCACATAGAAAGGATACGATTACTTAACATTGTCAAATCCAGTTTACATTTGCAGGGGGATGATCTGATCTAGGGAGCATAAAATGCAAAGCAACAACCAGCCCGGTAGAAGGGGCTAGGCTTTAGTTTCACTTGTGAATATGTGAATGTCAATTTGCAAAAATTTCTTGTGACAGAGTGGTTTGCATGACCTGTGAAGATGAACCCCTTGATAAGGCCTACTTGCTAACAATCCAACATTGCCCATTTTATGTGTGCAAAGTCGGTTTGTAAGCGGTGTCATGTTTTCTGGGTATGCAAGTTTAGCTTGTAAATGACACTTATTTATAAAGCACATTTTCATATAAGTATCTCTAAGTGCTTTGCAACAACAAAAAACCGCAATAATTCTTAAATTAAGATCTGCACAAAAAAGAGTGAAACTATAGAACAATTATTTATAACACTTTTGTAAGACTGCAAAAGTGAGAGTCCAGCTTTAATAAACAAATATTGGTTACACTTTAGGTGCCCATTACAAATCCGCTATTAATCAGAATCACATTTATTGGCCAGGTAGGTTTGGATCCAAATCCTTTTAATAGACTCTACCAAGGATAATTGTATGACAGACTTATGTATTTGATAAGAAATTAAACACCTTGGATAAATACAAGACAAAGAATGTAAACGTATGCATATAAAGTGCAATACAGTATAGAACGAACTAAATGAATACTGAATTATGCACTAGTAATATGTAAGAATATTGCATGATACTGTGAGCCCGGGCTGAGCAAGGGCAGCTGAATTAACCATTTATGACTTTGACTTGTGGAAAGAAACTGCTCTTCTGTCTGTTGGTAGGCAGCCTTGGGGTGGTGATTCATGATCAGCTGTCTTTCAAGGACCATGTTGCTACAATCTCACTCTTGCAGATTCATTCTGTACTTTATCTGCAAGGTCAGACCATATCTGACAGAATGTGCAGCACAACTCCTCGTCCAGGCTGTGTTTTTTTCCCCCCCCCACAGATAGACTACTGCAATTCTCTGCTGGCAGGGGTACTCCTTTGTGTCCTTAGACCGGTGCAGATGATTCAAACTGCAGCAACACATCAGTTTTTCACTCTGCTGAGGTGGGCATGTGTAACTCCTCTCTTCAGATCACTACGCTACGCACAGTGGCACATTTTAAGATCAAATCCTTGATGTCACCTACAGAATGGTCAGTAGGTTTGTGCCATCTCTCTCTCACATAAAAGAAAATTGTGAGACTAGACTTTTGCCAAGAGATTTTTTTAAAGTCCTACCCTCCTCTCAACCGTTTTCAACCACAGCCACAGTCCTCTTGCCTCATTGGTGTGAATGCTTTTGTCAGATACAGTTCCTGCGTTCCCGGCTCTTACAAATTTTTACGTTTTCCTCACTTTTAAGTTCCTAATTAAAGAAGACTTCTGTCCAAATCTTATTGAAGAATTTAATCCCGAAGGATTGCCTGTGTACTCATTTCTTCTGTTGTTAATCCTATCACCGAGAAATGAAGTCATACGAATTTATGTGAAAATTAACGATCGGTTACATGGCAAAATGGTTCGGTGCGTATCAATAGACTATGCTGGAACAGTTGGTGATTTTTGTGGACTATGAAAACCTCAACTTATCCCATAAATATCTACAACCGTTAACACCGTCCAGTCTTCCACCAGCCAACTTACTGTTGAAAGAAGGATGTATTGTAATGTTGCATAATTTATGTATGAGTGATGGGCTATGCAATAGGACAAGATTAGTTGTATTCAAAATTGGTCCAACAATTCTGACATGTACAATTTTTAACAGGCAACAAAAGTAATGTAGTACATCTTCCGCGGATAACATTAGACACCAAAGGTGATCTCGATATGCCATTTGTATTAAAAAGTTTAGTTTCCCATTAGAATAGCTTTTGCTATGACAATTAACAAATCACAAGGATAAACATTCGAAAAAGTTGGTTTATTTACTAGAGTGAAAGAAATGATATTCACTCATGAGCAGTTCTACATTCCGTTGTGACAACGCAAGTCCAAGCACTGAATCAACATTCAATGCGATATTGACGAAAAGTTAATTCAAAAAATCGTTTTTACTGAAGTTTTACAGTAAAAGTGTAAGTTTTAAAAAGTGTTTGCGTGTTAATTTCAAAGCCAAACAGAACAAAAATGTATAATACAATGAATACCTCTAACACAACACGAAACATAATTTTTCTTTCAATTTATTACATTTTACTATGGTTAATTACTCGCTGTAATGTAAAATAGTTAGTTCTATTATGCATATGTAACAATTCCCATGAAAATAACAATCTGTTTAAATTGTACATCCGCTTCCCCATACGTGAGCAGCAGATCCACGAAGTGGCTATATACAAATTTATACAAATATAAAAAAAAATTAAAATTGTGTGTGTGGTACACTTTTGTGGTCCTGTGTTTCTCAACCACTGAGATCTGCTTATGAATATGGCCTGGTGATGCCACCTCTGCATGGTATCAAATCTCAGCCCAGGCTTTTTCATGTGACGCTCCTTGCTGGGGGAGCGAGCTGCCCACCTCCATTCGATACTCCGACTCACTCAAAATGTTTAAGAATCACTTGTTTTGTGAATTTTTATCTTAGCTGAAATTCGCTGTTAAATTTTGTTAATCTGGGACTTGTAACTGACATGTATTTTGTTCTCGGCTCTTCACTTGGAATGATCAATTTTGTACCTTTGCCCTATTACACTTGTCCCCAGACTGATGTTATTCCGTAATGTTGATGTTTTTTTTTTTTTTTTTTTTTTTTTTTTTTTTTTTTCCTTCGTAATTTTGGATAGTGTCCAATAAGACAGAAAATGCAAAAGTAAATTTGATTGTTTGTTTAGCTTGGTCTATAACACCTGTCAAATGGGAGAAGTTCAAAGAGGATGAGGCTGGTTTATTGACGATTTTCCCTGCCCACTTCATGAAATTAGAATATTACAAGTCCTGTAAGGTGGGAAAACTAGTGGCAGTGATATTTTCATCAGACCTGACTATTTGTTGTAGCCTGTTCTTGTTTAGTTGCTGATCCAAAATGCACTGTAACAGATGAGCTTAGGACAGCCTTCATGATTGCTGTGTAGAATTGAATCAGCAGCTCTGTGGTAGATTGGATTCCCTCATTTGTTGCAGGAAGTACATCTGCTGCTGTGCCTTTTTTAATGATGGAGTCTCAGTTGGTCTTTCATGTCAAGCCCCAGATAATTAAATCCCAAAAACATGAAGGTTTCCATAACTGACACCTTTTAAGTATTAAGAGGAGAGGTAATATGGATGGGAGGCTTTTGAAGTCCACTGTCATCTGCACATTTTTGAGTGTGTTTAGCTTCAGATTATTCTGACTACACTAATCTGTATACAGACTTGTCTCCTTTTCTGAGGAGTCCAATGATGGTTGTGCTATTTGCATGTTGAGGAGTTATGGCAGGTTTATACTTCACGCAACGCATGCTCCAGCGGACACTCCTACTACGCAAGTGTTTTACTGTTTATACTTGCATGCGTACTTTACGTAAATCTGGAAGAATCCACCAGGTGGCAGTGCAAGATATTATCACACTGAGAACAGGTTCGGTTTCACTGTGTTGTGAATTGCCTGAAATACCCATTAAATTCCGATGACGCCTATCCGCAATATCTCTGAAAAGGATGTTTAATGATTAAATCCATCAATCCAGGGATGTGCCCATTCCAGCTAGCATTGGGCACGAGGCAGAAACAATCCCTAGACTGGGCATTAGCTCATCCCAAGGTGAATACAAGCACGCTCGTACACTAGCGTCATTTTAGTGTCATCAAATCTGCATATCTTTTGGAAGGAAACCGGAGCACACTGTGGAAACCCAGCAAGAAAACATGTAAACTCCAGGCAGAGAATATCCACAATGTGACTCCCTGCGAGACAGCAGTGCTACTGCTCTGCCACCATGTCACCCCATGTGTGTAATTATTAAGTTAATTTCGTTTAAATAATGAATACTATCTGTAAAATATAACATATGTACTTTAATGCATCATGAAAATGATATCTATATAAATCTAAGGATTCTAAATGTGCAGAGTTGAAATATCTTATGTTTAATGTGTTCTGTGTGGTGATCTATTGATGTTTGCCACTGCTGTCAGGTTAGGAGGAAGCCCCAGAAGCTCGTAGCGATTAATAACTGGGATGACATTTACGACGGTCTGCTTTAATGATGAAGTAAACTATGAGGTTAAAGTGGACATTTTGAGATTAAAGCCGAAATTTCCATTTTAATCACAAAATACACCTTTTTACCATGTCCTTAATTTTTTCTCTCTGTGGCTCAAATACAGCACTTTACATTATGTTGCTGTTGTGAAGTTGCAAAAAAATAAAGACGGCACAAAACATGGTATGTGAGACTTAATGTGTCGTGTCATTACGATCGGGACTATGCGATGCTTGAATACAAAAGCATGACAAATGCATCTGTATGTCGGCATTTTGCTTCACCACATCGAACCATTCATCAAACTTCGGAGCATGCACATCGATCCTGTAGGATCCGCATAGCGGCTTTCTGTCGCATGTAGATAGTAAACAGACTCTGGCGTCCCTTTTATCACACTGCGCCCCCGCCCAACTTTTTACTGGTACTGCATCTTGTGCACGCGTTAATTTCTGAGGATGTGCTCAGAGGATGGGTCAAATGAATGCGTGGCAGCCAAGATGCGTGCACGTACACATTCTGAGCGTGAAGTATAAACAAGACCATAGAGGTGCAGTCATTTAGTGTAGAGGGAAAGAGCCGTGGGAACAGCACACATCCTTGTGGGGTACCAGTGCTGATTATACGGGAGCTAGAGGTGAGTTTCCCCTGCTCTTTCCTATTTGACAGGAAATTGGTAAGCTACTGACCAGTGGAGGCAGGAACAGAAAACCTGGTGGGTTTAGAGTAGAGGAGTTCAGGGAGGATTGTGTGTTAAAAACTAAGCTGAAGTCCATAAACAGAATACTTGCATAGATTCCTGGGTTTTTAAGATGTTCTAGAATGTATTGCAGACCCATGTTGGCAGTCTCTAATCCTTTTAACTATGCTATTAACAACAACAAATTATCAGCAAAAATAAGTCTCTTGAAACATCTGTTCCTTTAGTTTTTCTTAATTTATCATGCATAAAAGGCTTACAATATGTACTACAACATTAAAGATGTTAAAATCTGCTAATAATGGATACCTAAAGTAAGGTTTTACTCAAATATGGCAATGATTGATTATTTCAACATGAGGTTTGCTTGTGGCACTGAGGCCAAGAGTTTGCAACTGTCGTACTGAAGTGTGCTACTGCAGCTGTGGGTTTAAGCCAGTAACCCCAGCAGCTGAAACAACATTGCTGTGTAGGTGACAAATGGGGTAAGGGCCACAGTGCCAAAGTTCACAGGTGCTTGTAAAACAGCCTTAGTTTTCTGTAGTCCTGAAGCTTTCCTTTTTATAATGTGTTTTTTCCCTGTCTCTTTCTCTCCCCTGACCCCCAACTCCTCCTTGTCTGGTGATTCGACTGCATCTCAATTCTACTGTTTTCATGTGGAATGCCATCCTTCTCCCTCAGACCAAGAGGTAGGCTGCTGGGATTTGATACTTTTTCTTTCTGCTATTGGATGCGCCTGGTAGGTGATGACCAATGCCAGTTGAACATAGCCTTCTTTGTAAATTTTGGGCTGTGCACTAGGGACACAAAAAAACTCTTCATAGCTGGGAGTGCCAATGGTAAAACCATCTCTGAAACGAGTGGCTTGTGCCAGCGATTGGATTTAATTGAGCCAGTGGGGTCCTGTGCTGTTCTGACCTGCCACCGTCTAATTTAAGATGCAGGCCCTTGTTGCTGGGGCGCTTGAGTGGGGGCTTTGTTTCTGACAAATGAAGGTTTCTTGGCAGAAGTGCCCGTCTGCATTGGGGTACAGGGTGGCCTGTTTTTTTGTTAGTGTTATTTTGCCAAAAGAAATTCTTCCCCAGTATGAAATATCACTTTGCTTATGCAGTATGTGGGTGCCCATAGATTTATTTCAGTTAGAGCAATGACCTTTGCAATGGGTGTAACCTCAGAGAAGATGTTCACACCTTGAATTGTTTTCGTAATGCTGGCTACTGGTGGGGACAAGACGTAGGATTTGGTGCTTCTTCATTTCTCTCTCCCTCTCAGTTTTAATTGACAATGTTTGTTTCACTTTTTTCAATCACTTTGAGCAACATCATTTGTATGAAAATGTGCTATATATATATATATAAATGTTGTTGTTGTTGTTTTTCTTTTTGTTCTCAAGCAGCTTGTTGAGGTCCTGGGATTTGAAGCACAGATGGAATAGCATTTTAAGTATCTCAGAACATTGGTCAGTGGGTCTGGTCTCTAAACAGTCAGTGACTGGTCATTTCAAAGTAGGCAGGACACACCCCTGACCTGTAATATCTCCGTCTGTATATCTTCTGGCCGTCGATTCAGATGTGCTGTGCTTTTTAAGAAATTTAACTTATTAGTTAAAATTTAAAATGCTTCTTTTATATAGATGTTTTACCTAATCTAGTGAACACCTTAAGATGTGTGTTTTAATTAATCGTGTTCCTCTTCTGCAGAGCATTTATAAGGTCTATGTGCATATGTGGCTAAAGTACTGGACACCAAGGCTGCATTCCTCCAAGCACTTCTACCTCAGTGATCCTGATCTTACTCGGCTGCTTCTTGGGGCTATTTTATCCAAACAAAACTCTGCAATCTGAGAGCCAACAGTGAACTTGGCAGTTCCTCTTATGTATTGCATAGTGTTAGACCTACAGATGACCTAGGTCTTCTCACATAGTCATATGAAAAAGTTTGGGAACCCCTCTCAGCCTGCATAATAATTTACTCCACTTTCAATAAAAAAGATAACAGTGGTATGTCTCCCTTCCTAGGAACATCTGAGTACTGAGGTGTTTTCCGAACAAAGATTTTTAGTGAAGCAGTATTTAGTTTGTATGAAATTAAATCAAATGTGAAAAACTGGCTGTGTAAAAATTTGGGTCCCCTTGTAATTTTGCTGATTGTTTGAATGCATGTAACTGCTCAATACGGATTACTTGCAACACCAAATTTGTAGGATTAGCGCATTAAGCCTTGAACTTCATAGACAGGTGTGTCCAATCATGAGAAAAGGTATTTAATGTGGTCAATTGCAAGTTGTGCTTCCCTTTGACTCTCCTCTGAAGAGTGACTGCATGGGATCCTCAAAGCAACTCAAGATCTGAAAACAAAGATTGTTCAGTCTCTTGGTTTAGGGTAAGGCTACAAAAAGTAATCTCGGAGGTTTAAACTGTAAGGAATGTAATCAGGAAATGGAAGGCCACAGGCACAGTTGCTGTTAAACCCAGGTCTGGCAGGACAAGAAAAATACAGGAGCGGCATATACGCAGGATTGTGAGAATGGTTAGACAACCCATAGATTACCTCCAAAGACCTGCAAGAGTATCTGTACATCGTTCTACAATTCAGCACAATTTGCACAAAACATCTATATGGCAGGGTGATGAGAAAAAAGCCCTTTCTGCACTCACGCCACAGTCGCTTGTTATATGCAAATGCTCATTTTGACAAGCCAGATTCATTTTGGAACAAAGTGCTTTGGACTGATGAGACAAATATTGAATTATTTGGTCATAACAAAAAGCGCTTTGCATGGCAGAAGAACACCGCATTCCAAAAAAAATGCCTGCTACTTGCTTTCAAATTTGGAGGTTCCATCATGCTGTGGGGCTGTGTGGCTAGTTCAGGGACTGGGGCCCTTGTTAAAGTCGAGGGTCGCATGAATTCAACCCAATATCAACAAATTCTTCAGGATAATTTTCAAGCATCAGTCACAAAATTGAAGTTGCGCAGGGGTTGTATATCTCAACAAGACCATGACCCAAAACACAGTTCGAAATCTACAAAGGCATTCATGCAGAGGGAGAAATACAATGTTCTGGAATGGCGATCAGTCCCCTGACTTGAATATCATCAAAAATCTATGGGATGATTTGAAGCAGGCTGTCCATGCTCGGCAGCCATCAAATTTAACTGAACTGGAGAGATTTTGTATGGAAGAATGGTCAAAAAGACCTCCATCCAGACACTCATCAAAGGCTATAGGAGGCATCTAGAGGCTGTTATATTTGCAAAAGGAGGCTCAACTAAGTACTGATGTAATATCTCTTGTTGGGGTGCCCACATTTATGTACCGTCTAATTTTTGTTATGATGCATATTTTCTGTTAATCCAATAAACTTAATGTCCCTGCAGAAATACTACTGTTTCCATAAGGCATGTCATATACTGTATTAAAAGGAAGTTGCTACTTTGAAAGCTCAGCCAATGATAAACAAAAATCCAAAGAATTAAGAGGGGTTACCAAACTTTTTCATATGACTGTATAAGGGCACATTTAATATGGCTTTTTTTCTTGGTTAGTGTATTCTGGCCTTTGTCTGACCTGGCATGTAAGAGCAGTGGTAATGTCACATACACAATTAAATTCTTGGGTGTCAGGCCAGATTATCTTCTGGCCTGAAGATAATTCTATTACCTAGTGGTCTCCAATTCGGCCCTTGGAACCAAAAGCAGTAATAGGAAAGGAGCTAAGTTGCAAATTTTCTACTTGCCAAAGCTTGCATTTTACCTATAGCTCCTCCTTCAGATGTTTGAGCTCAAAACCCAGTTTGCTCATGTGGCTTACGCAGACCCAACATCACAACCCACTACTCCTTTTTTCTATGTATCACTTGCCCGAGGAACAGCATGATGCCTTTTTGCAGTTTGTGTCTGATGCAGATTATCCTCATGCACTTGCCCTGCCACCACACTGCAGCTTGCCTAGTTCATTGTGTTACTGACCTACCTCCAGGTTAGAGATGCTCCATTCGATTGGCTGCAGATCTAAGGCGGACGATTTTCACTGAAAAAGACTTGATTGGTAAATTGGCTGATAACAAAAAATGATCTTTTCAGCCCCTGCTTTTTTAGGCTTTACAGTAATTTAGTTGTAGTGTTCCTTTATGCAGGGTATTATGGTAATTGAGCCAGCCAAAAGGAATCGGAAGTGTTCCTGTGCAACTAGACATATATGACAAGAAAAATAATTCAGATCCTAAATTTTGTCCTTTAAGTTAAAACGGACACTATGAGTTTGGACAGCACGCTTTTTTTTTAAGTGCAGCAGCTTACATTTTTAATTGGGGAAAACAAAAAGGAGATGAATTTAAAATTGCTGCTTAGTAAACAATAGGCTTATTCTTTCTTATAAATCTATTAAACATGTTAGTCTTGTTTTCTTGTTGAACAACGTATGCACACTTGATACATTTGTGGGGTTTTTTTAAGGATGTGTAATGTGTTTAGATGGATACATTATTAATCCCAAGGGGAAATTCACATTTGTTTATCATTTGTTGCTATGTATCATACAATACACATCTTGGTAAGAAATAAGTACTGGAATGTTAAAATTGTAATCCATGTTTACAATAGCACTTCAATGATTATGAATGTCTAGCTGACACACTGAAGAAAAAAAAAACACACCTGTATAAAAATTGTAAATGTATACTTTAGCAGAAAAAAAGCTGTAGTGCAATTAATAATTAAAACCTATATATGTGCATGTATAATTTTAAACAATGTTTAATTGCCAATACAAATTGAGTGTGTGTGTGTTTTGACAAAAAAAAAAAAAAAAAAAAAAAAGGTTTATTTCAGATAGGTACATTACAGGAAAAAAAAATCAATGTTGTAGCTTATAATTATGAGAAGCATTTTTATTTTTTCTGCCTGGTTTTATAGGTACATACTAATAAAATATGTACAAATATACAGTATTTTAAAGGAAAGTTTGTTTTAGTATTTTATGGTCATTGAACAGTAAGTCTACAGGATTTCATTTTGTTAATAAAAATGAAAGTTTAACATCTCTGGTCTAGTTTTAATTATAAAAATACTTTTAATATAGGACATATAGCTTCTGTGTATCTTGTTATGGTGGTGCCTTAGTATGAAAGTTGTGTGTGGTGTGTGTTTTTATTTTTTTTGTTTTTTTTTTTTTGGATAAAGGAAAAAGTCCGTATCGGCCAATCAAGTAACATGAAATCGGTGATTAGTATTGGCCTTAAACTTGATTGGGGCATCCCTACTCCAGATTTTTGGTTTTGTTTTGACCCCACAGTGCTACCTCTTTTCTTATTTCCCTTTTGTTTGTTTGCCTGTGGGCCTCCTTTTCTGTTACTCACTGCGACTCTCCCCAGGGTGTGGTCACCAGGCAGCTGTGGTTTTGGGCATGCTTTCAGAGGGGACTGGAAATCGAATGAAGGCAGAGACTTTAGAGAACCTCAGCATTGTAATGTCATGTGTTCTACAGACGCCATTGGGTGACCCAGCTAATCACAGAAATCCAAGTTTACAACTGCAATTCACTACTGTTTTTCTGTAAAGATGTTTAGAATTATCTATGCCATGGAAGGAGCTATATAAAATTAGGACCAAGATTGATGCCTGCTGTTGTTTGTTGGGGACAAGGCTTTTAGTCTTGTAAACTTCCTGTGTTATTCTCGCCCAGGTTGCTTATCCTGACTGTATTGTATTGTGAGAATTTTTATTAACTTTAAGTGACTACTTTTCACTGATATTTTCATGGGTAACATGGCCTTAAACGTAAAGATGCCCACTGCTGCTTTGTCCAAGTGCATTTCCCTTTGGTTTACTACCTTGTTCTGTTGTGTTACTTTGTATGTGAAATTTTTTTAATTTTTTGACATTACTTTGTGAAAGGAGCATTATAAAATAATGAACTTTAAATATCAGTAAGAGTCTTGGGACCGTGGCTGTCTGTCATGTAGTGAGCTGGTTGCAAAGTCTGAGTTCAAAGAGCGGACCTAGTGCATTCAGTCTTCAGCTGCTTGACTGTGTTTGATACCCCCCAGTGAAGTCCCTGAGTTTCCTTTTGCCTGCAAGGGATTCCAAGAGGATTAAGTGCAGCTGAAAGTCTACGGGCATTGGGAGTAATGAGATTTGACAGCATGGGTGCTAGTAACCCTTGCCTCACTGCCTTGCCCTCACTGTATTTAATGAGCTCTAATAGAGGATGTGAACATGCTGGATTGGAAATTTCTGAAAATGGCTTATCCTGCTTGCGCTAAATGGCCAGTGAAGATGTGTTTTATCCTTTCGGGTTCCTTGTGTGTTTGACTGTTATTCTGTGAGCAGCCAATAGAAAGCATGTGCTTGGGGGGGGGGGGGCTGGGGAATGAAACCGCTCCAAAAGTAGCTCTGATGCCGGTTGTGATGTAGTTTAGGAAGTGTTTTGACACCTCATGGAATCGGATATGGCATTACTCTTATTTGTAAGTGTTTGGTAAATCAATGATTGTGTCCATATTGCGTGACTTCATTCCTAATCAAAGTGCACAGCAAGGCAGAGATGATTCTGCTATCATTGTGCTACTTGAGAGATGAAGCAGGAATGTAATGAAAAGCGCCAAAGTTGTTTAAATGCTCAATGTCGCGTCTACGTCCTTCTTAATATAGCCATTTGGCACACAAATTGCAACAATTTTAATGGCCAGTTGGTCACACCTGGTAGCTCAGGGCATCTTTTGGCTCTTGTATATGGCCACTCCTAGAGGTGAGGTCTTTTGCATATGACAAACCTTTGTATTTCGCATATGTTATTAACTGGGAGTGCCTGGAGTTGTAAGGGGTGGAATTTGGATTGTAGGAAAACAACTCCTTTAACCAGAGGGCTGCCCTCCCATTGAAAGTATTTCATCCTGTGAAGGGAAAACTATTGACCAAATCTGAAGAGATTTTACGTATGGCTTGCAACAACAGACTGGATCACTCTTGATGTTTGATTATTAATGGGCTTGCCTCTAGTGATATCCACGTTACAAGTCTCCAGGACCAAGCCATGTGCCTTAGTGAGTGACCGCTTGAAAGGCAATAGGCCATCCTGCTGACCGAATACCATAAGGGTAAAGCTTACCATGCCATAATTCCACAATCAAAATACTGAGGATTTGATTTGCTGTGTGAGCCAAATTTGACATAATCCACTAAATCTCTCTTTAGCTGGAGAATGATGAGGGCTTTGAAGACGACTAACCCATGTTATGCAGCAGTAATGGATTAAGCTTGGAGATGGGCTGTAAGCACATGCCAAAGGTGGCTGTGTCCTGTCTCTCAGCCTGGCTCTGTGATTATCTTTCTAACAATACTATGAGCATGTGGGAAGTCTGTCTTAGCATAGCCTCCTGGATAATTTTGGTACTTTGTATAGATTTCACCATCATGAGATTTTAAATGGCGAGTGGGGTGTTTCCTCATTTTATAGTGAGAGCTTCTTTTTATAAGACCACTGTTCTGTCACAGATTGGCGCTGTGTAATCTCTGCTGCTTTGTAGCTGTTCTCATTTTCCCAGCCTTCTCGCCAGGAGTTGCCGCTCCCTGTGTGAAGTTTCCTCGGCTGCGATCTGTGGCAGCTCAGAGTTAAACGCTTACAGATGTGGAAGGGCGGCCTGGAGAGGAAACGCCAAGCTGCCTGGAACTTTGCCTGCTGCACACAGGTCTTTTTCTGGGACCAAAGGAGAAATTATCAGAGCCCAGCAAATGAAGTTATATTGCTGTCCTTCTGCAGGACTCCATCGTGTAGAGAGTCTTAATGTTTCTGCAATTGAACATGTATATTTCATTACTCATCAGAAAAAAAACAGTAAGAGAATCTGTTCTGAAGGATACAGCAGACGTGGTGGGCAATAAAGTTTATTGATCTACAGGATCATATTCTGTGGTGAGGAGTATAGGATGATGAGATGTGATAGGATCATGCTACTATTACACAGCATGCTGGGGATGAAGGAACAAACTAAAGCAAGGTTTAGAGTTCATGTCAAAGGCAGTTGACTGCACTTAACCTCCCCCAAGTAGACTTGGCCTTTTAACTTATCAAGGCCTTCCAGGCAGCCACAGTGTAGGCTGTTGTAATTGATGGCTAACTGTAGTATAAAGCATTTTAATTCATTTTTTGTTGTATTTTTATGTCCGATCAGCAGGTGAATTATGAGATTGAAGGATTATGCAGTTCCTTTTTGTCTTTGCATGCCGGCAGATTTTATTTTATTCATTTTTATATAATATAAAAAAAATTATAATGACACACTTTGTAGAACTGAAACAAAGCTTGAATGAGAATGTAACCATTTTAAAGTATTCCTCATTGTAATGTACTACATATGGTGTGTCAAACTGTGAGCAGGTATACTGCCAGTACTATAAGTGAAACTGGAAGGGCACTGCTCACAAAACTAACATAGGGAGCGAGTGCAGCAGACAGCCTCCATGTGTGGTGATTGACACTTGAACTGGAAACGTCACAATGCTTCAAAGTTAAATAGTACATACAAATCGAGCATAGCATAGAGTCCTTCAGAAAATGTGTTCTCAATAGAGACAAAACTGATCAGAATCTGACTGTAGATCTTCATTTTCCCTGTCGCTAGCGTTCTGTAACTTTTTTTCTTGGACTTCCTCAACTGTGGTTTTCTTTTCAATCCCCAGCACAAACTTCGGGTCTTGTTGCGAGTCGACCACACAATTTCCATGTATTCTTGACACAAGTGTGTGCCTAAAAATGTAATATTTCCTGCTGTTTACACACACCTGTGACATGTATAGTTGTCTGTTTGCTCATTCATATTACATCACTGGAATGCTTTGAACCTCAGCAATCCAATAGTAATGAGCCTTCCACTGTATGTGGCTCATCATGTGTGGGATCTTGGATAAAAGCGACTTCAGAGAGTTGTGATGCACTGCTCACCTTGGCATATACGTGTGAAAATTGCATATTTTAGTAATGAGAGGGAGAAGGGGTGACATAGAAAGTTATGATTTATTTGAAAGAAGACACCATTGGGTATGTAAAACTACCATTATTGCTTTTGATTGACTTGTGGATTTACTGCAATGTACACAAAACAACTTTGAAACATGGCAGTGTCTGACAATTTGTGCATAAGTGACTACAAGCAACAGCATGTGCAGTTGACACCATTCTCCCAGGACTAATGCCAATCCTAGTTGCTCAGTGATGCAAAGTTGGACTGTGTGCAGACCATGGGCCACGGTAAACCCCGTTTCCTTTAGCTAATTGCTAGTGTGAATTTTGACAGTAAACCTGATCTGCTTGAAACGCAACTTGAGTGCTTCCTTAGGGACTCGTGTCCAGATGTAAACCTCTTGGCTTCCAATTAGTCAAGTTAATCGGGGCATGCAAGATGCACATAATGCTATAACTAATACACTGGGCTCTCAACTCAGGAGCTTAAAGAAAAATTGTAAAAAAAAAACCAAACATTCTGTAGTAGAGGGCTTTGGCAGTTGGTATTATCCTAATGGTGCCGTTTTGTTTACTTTTGTTATTTGAAGGATGGAGGCTGTGATTTAGGTTAAAATGGCAATTAAAGCAAGGCTGTGGCTTCTGTTTATATTTCACAATTATATCCTCAAAATCAAAGCTAAAGACACCAATCTTTCTAGATTTTTTTTTTTGGTTACTGGATTGTCTGAAACAGTCTTCAATTTGCTTTAATGTCCTGCAGCTTTTTATTTCCGCTGATTTTCTGCTTCTACAATGCATTGTTCTTTTCTTGCTATTCAGCCTCTTTCAGGCTCCTAGTGTCTACAAATAATGCATGCTTGTTTCTCCTATTCATTCAGTTTTCATTTTTACTGCACAGTTTCATATTATATGTGAAAAGTGATTGTTTTTTCTGAGAAGAATTGCCATTGTGTTCAATGCTATATTCTAAAGTGGCTTTGCAGTGTATGTATAATTGCTGTATAAAATACAACCGAAGGCTTTGCAGCCTTTGCTGAGCTGCAGCAGGAGAGACTGTCATTCAAAGAAATGGTGTGCTGTGCTGCTTTTCAATCAACCTGCTCCGCTGTTCAAAAATGCTGCCAGTGTCTAAAGATTGCCTGAAAGGCCTTCGCTTCAAAAGGGCTTGTTGGACTACCTCCTGAGATTCAAGCTTTTTTTTTTTTTTTTTTTTTGGAATATTGCTGAAAATGAAATGGGACTGTTTATTGGTGGCAAGTGGTACAGCTACATCCTGCAATCTACTTCTGAGCAGCAGCCTTTTACTGTGCAGTAAAGTATGGTCGGTCGGTCTCCCTTCCCCCAACTCCCCCCACCCCGTGCAATATCCATAAAGGTTGATTATGCCAGTGCAGCTGCATATCTCATGAATAGTGCATTGGATGGCATGGTGTGTACAGACTTTTTAAGTTATGGCCTGTCTTAACCTGCAAGAATCCCTTTGCCAGTCACAAAGTGCCACTGTAACATTCAGTCCTCTTCATAGAGAAGAGTGGCACCACCTTCTTCTGCCATTTCCACATTGATAGCACAGACAGTTCTCTTTTCCCTACTCTGTGTTGTTTTTGTTTGTGTTCCCCCCCCCCCCCCCCCCCAGCTCTTCTGAAATCCAAACTTCTAAAATAGTTATGTAACCCTATTATGTATTTATGTCCTACTGTGCAGCTTTGTCCCAGTTTAGTAATCCTTATGCTGAACCTTTTATTTAATAGTGTGGCACACTAAAACCAAAAGATGCCGCTGAAAAATTGGCCACTTTTGTACTGATACCCCAAGGGAAGCCAGAACTTGTTGCATGATGAGGCGCTGCCAGAGTGCATTTTGATTAGAGTGTTGGGGGCGGGGATGGACTAAGAGCAAGATGATGAAAGTGAACTCCGTACTGGTAATCAGAATGCAAGTATCCAAATCCCCTACTACCAGTAAGTCTTTGAAATCCTCTGGGAGAGAATTCAGTGCCGTCTGGGGCAGGAGGACATGGAAAGCCAGCACGTGAGATGAATACACACATACACACTTGAATGAATTCTCACTGAATGAATGCTCATGTGGATGTACAAGAGAAAACTGTGCAGTTGTACTGAAAGCAGTTCCTGCTAGTCCTAGAGCAGGGCTCTTCCACTGGCGGTCCGTGGGCCACAACTGTGTTTATCACCACAGATCAATGGCTTGTTCTCTTTGCCCCCACCCTTACTGTCAGACCAGGTTTAGACGCTTCTGAAGTGGCCCCTAGTGAAGCTTCGAGGCGCACAAGATTCCACTACTCCTGTTTTCCAGCTAGCAAATATCTACAAATGTTGTGTGTTTTATTTATTTATTTATTTTTTAAACCTTAAGAGTCAACGATGAAAATAGACAGCTTAATAATGTGACTGAGAAATATCTATTTGCACTTGCTTTAACAAGTCTGCTGCCGTTACGAAAAAAATATAATTTGAGAAGGCTGTTTAATACAAAGCACTCAAACTTTGACACATTTTTTAGCAGTTTCAAATGTTCGTAGACATAAACGGCAAGCGAGCTCTCCTGATTCAATCATGTTCTGAGCAAGAAAGGCTACGTCAGCCACCCTCCGTGTAGCACGGATTCTCTGGGAGTTCACCGACTCAGACTGGAAGAATGCATGTTGGCTTCTGTAGCGGAGGCAGTGACAAACGACAAGGCAAGGAACGGCAACTTCATCCATTCAGAAAATACTAATGTCCAATAGCACAATTATGAGGAGAGTTGAAGTGCTAGCAAGTGATGTTTTTTGAAACCCCTTTTAGAAAGATTGAAAAAGGCAAATGTAATGTCACTAGCTGTTGACGGATCCCCAAATGGCGGTGAAATCGCACAACTATGTCTGTATGTGAGATTTTTCGATGAGTGCTTTCGCAAGGGCTTGCTTAGTCTAATTGCACAGGAGAGACAGACAACAGGGGAAATTTTATTTTGTTGAGGAAAACTGAGTAGATTTGGAGCAAGTAAACCTGCTAATAACAGATGGCGCCCCTTTCATGGCGGGAAGGGTCCTTGCCTGGCTTAACTTGCACTGCAAATGAAGTCTTTACATTGCCCGATACATCAAAGCATTCTCCCTGCACAAAACTCGGCGAAGAGTTAAAAAAAAAAAAACAAAAAAATAAACAATAGAAAGTGTTGTTAATGATCAATTTCATCAGAGCAACTTTGAGCCTACAGCTCCGTTTGTTTCGCAAACTCCTGTCTAATATGTCAGCCAAACATAACAATTTCCTTGTGCATAACAATGTTAGGTTGGTAAGTAAGGGCAATGCACTTAAATGGGTTTGTGAACTCGGGTAGAAGATTGTTTGTTTGTTTTTCTCTGCAGCTGTCGTCTTAAAGCAGAGGCATTTATATCCAAAATGCTAGACAAGAACTTCATGTCATTCAGGAAGAACAGCATTTTAAATGGACTTAATCTTAGTTTGCAAGGAAAGAACAAAACGGTCAGCGGTCTTGTGGAAAAACTTAAAGGATTTAAGAAGAAACTGGACTTGTTCTCAAATGATTTAACTACAGCAAAAATGCTTCATTTAATAATGACTTAATAAATAACTTTCCATCTGCACAAATGACCATAACAATGGCAGAAGGTTTAGACAAGTTAAGCACAAGCTTTTCAGTGAGGTTTGACAACTTTGACAGTCCCATGGACGTGATGAAATTTTTTACGACTGTTGTGGGAGGAGAGTTGGCATTACAAGCCAAACTGGTGCTTGTGTCACCTGATGAAGGTTCCCTGCAGTTAGAGCGAATAGACTTGCAAGAATCCTCGGAACTGAAACGGGTGCTTTAATCTGTAGGATGTTCAATTTAGAGCAGAACTGAACCAGGCCCAGTTCCCAAACCCTAGAAGACTGGATATTTTTCGTCTAACAACGTTTGCCACAGCGTATACATGCGAGTCAAGCTTTTGCATGTTAATGTAATAAAAATGAGCATTCATATCACCCACCTCCATCGATGTCTACGAATTGCTCTCACTTCATAGGAACCTAACTTTTTCATGCTCTTGCAATATCAATTAAGTGCAATTTTACAGTAGTCATTAGAAAACAAATATAGTACTGGCTGTTTTAAATGTGTATCATATATAAAAAGTACTGCGGTGGGCTGGTGCAGTGCCTGGGGTTTGTTTCCTGCCTTGCGCCCTGTGTTGGCTGGGATTGGCTCCAGCAGACCCACCATGACCCTGTAGGTAGGATATAGTGGGTTGGATAATGGATGGAAGAGACGTAAAGAATGAGTTTTAACTAATATTTGGGAACATTTTGTTATTTATTTAACATGTGGTCCAATGGATGTATTCTATTTTCCTAAAATTAAGTGATTGTAACAAATGTATAAAATGTAATTACTTTTTGTTTATGTATAGTTTATAGTGTCAAGGGGCTGTTACTCCAGACTATTGTTAAATGGCATTTAAAGGAAATCTGAGTAGTTTTTTCTTTTTTTTTTCTCTCTCTACTTGTGTAATTCATGTTGCTTTAAATATCAGTAGTAATAATGTGAATGATTAGGGGGATTATTGACATTAATACTGAATACGTATGATACATGCTAATATATTTAGTGTTGTTCATCATGTTCACATGTGACTGCTGAGAGCCAGGAATTATGCCTGGCCCTCCCAACATTTTATCGTTTGGTAATCTGCCCCTCAAGAGAAAGTAGTTGAAGAACCCTCTCCTAGACTGTCAAGTACTGTTTCAGCGTATACTCACAAGACCATCTGTCATGCAATCTGTCATTGCTCAACTTGTCATTTCTGGCTTGCCTTCCATTGTCACCTTTTAGCTTGCTGTTTATTTGTACACAAGCTGTTTCCCATATTGGGCCAGTATTCTGAAGAGGCCACAGTATGTGCTAAAGACTTAGTTTTCCATGTATTTTGTCCTTTACAGTTGAGTGACAAACAGCTTTTTTTTTTTTTTTTCTTCAACTGCAGGCACTCCCTTTAGTACAGGGACATTTCAGAGCTCCAACAAATGACAATATTAAAGTATCCCCAGGTCTGGTTGCCATGAGTGCATCAAGTTCCTCTTGAGAGAAAACTCCCAGCAGGGTTAGCTGTCTGTGTTGTGGTGTGGGATTCTGATGCTTCCCATCTTATTCATTTTTATAAGTTTGTTCAGAATAACAGTCTGGTCTGTAAAAAAGAAATTATTAAATAAATTGCTTCCACCTTGACTTCTATAGTCCCAGTCAAGCACACCACTGCCTCTGGATCCCGCCAATATTAAGGCCTGACACAATTGGATTGCTGCCAGTTTGTGCGTTCTACCTCAGCAGTGCAGCTGGAATAAGAAAAAAAGAATTTGGAACCTCTGCTGTGTGGCTGAAAGAGCTGAAGGGTTTATGATGGCAAAAGTGATGAGCTGAGCAGCATGGCCAGAGTACAGCTGCTCGTGCACATGCTGTCTTCAAAAGAAATGAAAGAAATTTGAACCACAGTCAAAAGAGATTTGAATTGGATCACATTTGGTCAGATGAAAAAATTGACCATTTGAGATTTATTAAGGGAGACTAGTTCTGTAAGTGTAGGTCTATAAACTGAAAAGAGCAGCCTGAGGTCCAGAATCTGACAAAGCTGTCTGAACAAATGACATTAAAGGGCAACCTTCCAAGGACATACTACTGTAGTACTCTAGCAAATTCAACTTTGTTGTCTCGATTTGCTAAAACGACTCCTTGAAGGGTTAGACATATGTGGTCACCATCTTAAATGGCAAGCCATTCCAAGAATGAGGACATCCTGGAGAACACATTGTATTCAGAGTTTTAACATTTTATATTGAATGTTCAAGCCCACACACCCTTGAGCCATGGTTAATAATAAGGTGTGTACCAGGTAATGAGCTTTTGTATTCCTTACATGATTACCTATTTGGAGTGTTCATCTGAAGATATACTTCATTCCTTTGGCTCTGCTGGGAGAAAGGCTTGGGAAGTATTTTTAGTTATGAAGACACATCTTGAAAATTAAACCATATTATCCAAATGCTGCAAAAGGTGACACCATACCCTGGCATGTTGAGACCCTCATAACCATCACACTCTGGTCACATTGGAACACCACAATTGCTGATCTGTGCAATCCTAAAACTTTTGAATTGTTGACCTCTCTAATCTTCCACACTCCAAATTGCTGCCCACAACTGAAATTTTGTTTACAATTTGCAGGAGTTATTAATAACATGGACTGAATAAGAATGGAGGAAAAATTGACCAGCACGATTATGTATGAATTAAAAGGATCTCTTGGAGTTTATGTAGCATGATCTTGCCACATTCAATTTTTCTGTTAACTTTCTAAAGTTCTTATTTACTTTAGTTGGCATGCATAACATCCAAAAGTTTTCCAAGCATTTTTTCACTACTATTTAGTTGAGTGTTGCAGCATATCTGAGTGGAGTTAGATAGGCTTACTTCCTCGTAACACAAACACTACTTTAAACTGGCTCATTCTCCCAACGTGCACCTCTGGGAAGGCAATCAAGAAAGTTCATGCAACGATTATACTGTACAGAGTCTTCATAGTGACTGGGCCTGTTTAACACAGTACAGTGGAATGAACACCTACCATCACTAAAGGTGATGCAGGGTTGACCTTGACCCCTCTACATGTCTGAATGATGCTGAAGAATTTGAGGGCTTTAAATAGATTTAAAGTTCCTACCCCATCCCCCACCACCCAGTCCACCTCAAGCCTGGGGCACGAAAGAGTAGCCTATAGGAGTTATTGTTCACACACGGAGCAGCTGCATTGATGTGAAACTGGGGCAGGAGCACAAGGGGACGGGAATGTTTCTGCAGGGCTTGACTCTGCTCTCAGCACACTCATATTCCCACAGACGTCATCCTCCTGTTTTCAAGCAGCTACTCAAAGAAAAAAAAAATGACCCACTTTCAATGGTATGCCGCTTCCCCCTCACCCTGCCCCAAAGTGGTGGCAGCTGAGGATCAAATGGTAGCTCTAGCATCTTCCTCTTGTGCCATGCTGTTGGGTGAGGGTTGTTCCAGTATCTGCTGTGATGTGGAGTCCTTGAGCTCTGGTGTCTGTATCCTCTAACCAGTCATCTGCACCAATAACTAATGTGTTGTGGCACAGATTGTCATGTTTGCTTTGATTTAATCGCACAGTCTGTGTTTTAAGACTTGTGTAAAGCAGAGATGCAACAGTTATTCTATCTAGATAGATACTTTATTAATCCCAAGGGGAAATTCACAATTCATCTAAAGCCATTGAGCATGCTGCAGTCTGGTGATGGGATGGTGACCACTTAAACAATGCAGTGTTGCTGTCTAGCAGCCTTCCCAGAAGTTGGCTGAAACTACTGTTCTGTTCTGGGACTGAGCAACCTGACTGCCCCTCTGTTCACAATGCATCTAATGCTGCCATAAGGAGAAACTTGGCTACATTCCACCATTCATGGGATGACATTTTATAATGCAACAAAATGTGACCTGCTTGCATTTGCAGCAGCTTGAGTCTGTCGTGGGCCGGATGTTTAACCTGCTTGGTAAGAAAGTGATTGTGGAAGGAGTGAGGAACCTGCCCCTCTTCAAGCCAGACATGACAAGAGTCCTGCTTTGTGACCTGAATTGTGGTGAATAAAGGAGATTGGTATCTCATCCAACATATGTTCTCCCTCTGTGTAGAGTCTGGAAAATACACAATTGCATGGTCCTCATTGTTTAGTTTTAATCTGGCATTTTAAGATTGTAAAGTTCCCTTCTGTGCCAATGTGAAATTCTAATGTTTTCTGTAAACTAGTTAATGCTAGTGCAGTCTGTGCAGTAATATATATTTTAAAAAAAATTGTCTTGGTATGTACTTTATGTTTACACCCATACTGTCTGAAATTGAATACATTTAGATAAACGTATGATTGTGCAGTTAATGATTGTGACTTCCTGTAACATCCCAAAAATGTGCAATGACTTCCCTGTCTATGTAATTGAAAAAGCTGGTTCAGAAACAATGGCCCATTTTTTTTTTTTGTTAAATTTAAAAGTGACACATTTTTTTGTGGGGCAGGAGTTCATAATAAATGGTTACTTGCGAGAGAATGAGACACATGATCCTCTGTAACACTGATAATGTACGTAAGCCCCCACCATATTGTGTGCCTGCAAGCACACACTGATTGTGTTGTACTGGCTCAGTAGGCACAGAGAGAACACCTACAGTAACATGAATTGGATTGTGCTATCTGGTGTCATAATGCCAGAGGACCAGGCAAGTGGGTCACAAGTTATTCTTAATTGCTGTTGAGAGGCTGGCACTGTATGCCAGTGTTGTGACAATACCATGTGATATAGTGGCTAATGTGGATGGACTTCATTCCCAGCCTCAGATATACAACACGACTCTGAGTAAGTTGCTTAACTTCACTTTGTGTTTTTTTTTTTTTTTTTAAATACTGTACATAAAGAATTAAAATGTTGTTGTGATCTTGTAAATTGCCTTGGATTATGGCATCTGGGAAATATAAATTAATAATAAAGGCAGCAACAGCTTTGCACATCTCCTTACACACTTTTTTGTCTACTTTCATTGAAGGCACCAGTGCACACAAAGCTGGGTGTTTCTGTTGTAGACTTTAGTGTCTTGTGCATGCCTGTTTTTTTTAAAGATTCTTTAATGCAAATGGATTTGGGAAGAAACAAGTTGGTCTCCAGAGCTCTAATCCAGATCTAATTTTAGATTAGCAGAAGAGGGAGCACTGAGCTATTCAGCATAGGTCAGGAATGTTGGCTAAAAATCTTTTCAGAAGAGATTTCTGGGAAATTGAAATCCTGCTCTTGGAGTCTGATTGACTGCAAGAAGGCCCATGTTTTTGAAATATGTGCTTCACCCCACATGTCAAGGTAGCAGTTAGCAGTTGAGCGGTCACCCTACTTCTTCAATGCACTCTTCATTTTACATCTAAAAACTGGTTTGGCCTACAGAAACACCAGTTGCATTGTTGCATCCGCCCCATGTTGGCTGACTATCACCTCTGTCCCTCACACCTTTTGTCAAGCTGCCATGGTCTTCCTAAACCCAACTCCTGAACTAATGACCTACCACACTGAGCACACCACACCTTTGCCACTCATTTGCTACCAGTTTCCCCTTTCGTGCTTTATTTCCCTCCAAACTAATGTTTCATCCATTGTCAGCTACAATTTTACCTCTTGGCCCCATCATCCCTCCCATTCTGCTGTTTTGACCATTGCTTTTTACCCCATACCATTTGTAATAGACACTCTGGAACTGACCCCTTGGCCCTCTTCAGACACTGGGTTGTACTCTACAGTATGCCTAGTCCTTGATCAGACATGCCCTTCCTTCTCCTGTGTGGGTTCTAGCTGCTCGTATACCTCTGCAGAGAACTTCGGTATCCTGCACCCATCCTATGGGGAGACTTGGAGAGAATATTGCCTTTTTAGTCATCTGAATCCTGTACTTAGTTCCACACATTTTAAATTGTTTGACATTTCCTGCAAGAACCCCTAGTTTTTTGGTTTTTAACATTTCCAAACCTTTTGTACTTCTTGATTTTGGAATTTTGTAAGTCTATAAGCAGACTATGCAATCTGTGACCAGATGTAAAAGGCATCTCAAAGACCTAGGAGGGGTTCAGCCCTGTTTATTGACATCTGGCTCCCAGTGCATTGTGGTTACAGCTCTGTATGGAAGAAACTTTGATCCATGAAGGCTTTGTCCGACAGATGTGTCCAGTAATTCAACATTGTGCCAGCAACACAGTGATACCAGCTTACAGAGCTCTGCGAAGCACATGAAGCTGCTTTGTTTTCCTCAATGAATGCTGTGCAGAGTTGTTTTTCAGCTTGGCTAGAGGGCCCAGGCTGTGGCGTAAAGGAGCCTAATGCAGTAATTTTGTTCAGAATAGATTTCCTGTGCAGATAAGGCACTCAAAATGCATACTTGCTGTAATGGGTTTTCCTTTGAAGCCGTGTAGTGTCTTTCTTCAGGGTCTCTCTCTGTCAGAGTGGGTCTTTTTTTTGCCTTAAGTTTGGATGCTATAGTGGGAAGTGCTCACTATTGTGTGGTCTGGGGTCTGTGCAGAGCAGTTTAGCTATTTTGAGGAGCTTCTTGTGGATAGGGGCAGGTGTAGGAGTAACAAAAGGTGGACTCCATACTTTATGCCACAATTGTGGTTTCTGGTTAAGAAAATAAAGGTATTCTTTAGCTAAACTATATACTGTAGTTAAGAGGAGGTCACCTAAGGCCAGTCGGCACAAAGACACTGGGGAGTGTACAAGCAGAATGTCTGTTTATCCTTGAAGTGGTGCCTCTGCTTCCTTTCCTTAGATTCAGTTGGTTGGATTCCCCCTGCTGTGCCCTGTAGGAATTGTCTTCCTGAAGTTGTTTTTCCAGTTGTCGTGTACAACTGAACAAGAAGCCAGAGAGAAGAGTGCCTGCTTGCACTTTGTCACACCTACTGTACCCCAAAGGCACATAAATGTATACAATTTATGGTTATATTCAATTGGCCTGTGGCTATAAGCTTTACTTTCCCTCTGCTTATTATTATGACACAGTAGTAACATGATGGGCTGAACAGACACCTTTAATCCCTTCCCCTAGTCTGTTTTTTCTATTTTTTTTTCTTTTCTTTTGACTCTTTCAGAAGAACTCCAAGAGGTTCCCTGGCTAGTTAAAAGATATGATCCCTACAACACATCCTTGGTCTGCCTGGTAGCCTTCTCCCAATAGGTCATGACTACTACACAAGCCTCCCTGTACGTTTCCAAACTGCATGCCCACACCACCTGAACTGGCTCTTCTCGATCTGGAGAAATGGCAGCTCAACTCCAGGGTCCTCCCAAGCTCCTTCACTTATCCTTAGACTTTACCCATCCACCCTACACACAAAGCAAATTTTTGCCAATTGTGCTCTCAGGCTTATCCTTTTAATTAGTAAGTAGAGAAAATTACCATTGGTGTGGATGGGGATCTAAATAGTCCAGTAAATGAAACTTCATCTGAGGGATTAGCTCCTCCTCAAACATAATGGAGTATTACCAAACATAGATGGGACAACAGTTGTTCTTGGGCAGGCATACTAATAAACAGCATGAAGTAATGTATTTTAATTCATTATTGTTTATTATTGCTTCAGAGAGTTATGTTTATGTATTGCATGTAGCAAGTAAGGAATTCAATGTACTCTGTACACATGACAACTACATGTACTACTGCTACTTCAGCACCATGATCCAATCTGACAAAAGTTCCACTGGTATACCAATTCTGGTATACACACTGTGGCATTTACCCTCACTCATAAACAAGAGCATGAAGTACTCCTCCACTTTGGGGCAGCTGCTCACTCCTTACCTGTAGGAAAAAAGCAGCCCTTCTCCCCCCCACCACCACAGTAAATTACGCCAGTGTGTGCTGGAGATAACACTCCTAAGGGAACATCACCCACAAACAGATGTAAGCCAAGGCTGTCAAAAAGGAAATTATCTGAGCCATGGATTTACCTTGATATCCTGTCAATGAAAATCATGAACATGAGAAGACAGTCCCATCAGCTGGATCAGGCACTGTTGTCCAGTGAGACTTCATAATCCCAAGCTCTTCCAAGATGCTACAAACTGAGAAGTTTTTGAAATCATCTTACTATTAACTCCCTGCACAACCTCACTGCCCATTTAAAAGCGCTATATAAATGTAATGAATTATTATTATTATTATTATTTAGGTCTTGCAAGTCTATCCATCACATGACAAGCACTGAATCCATGTCTGGGGGTATATTTAAAAAAAAAAAAAACAAACGGGCTGAATAGTACAGTAGTTATACACATGCATGGCAGGCATTCAAAGTTTTCTCCTTCACAGCACAAAATCACATTAAGGCAGTTGCCCTGTTCAATGAAGCAATGTTCAACTGGACCCCAACCATCCAGGAGGTTATGAGCATTCACGTCTTTCTTTTGTGGCGATTCCAGAATAGCATAAAGGACATCCTTGAACAATAAGACTAGTTCCACAGCCAATGGTGTGCAAAGATATGTGTTCAACTGTCTCTACCCAGTATATCTTATCCACTTGCATTAGCTCTCACCTCACACCAAAATGGTTACTTTTCATGTCCCATGAGCTAATTTCCATTGCTAAGGTGTAGTATGCTTGGAATTTTTTCACTCACTCCTGTTACACCATGGTCCCTCAGTTTGGTTCAGATATCCCTTTTAGGAGCACACGTCCCAAACACAGAGGCACACAAGACCCTCCACCATTCCAAGGTGACAGTCCCAGTTATTGCTACCAGAGAATGTGTGCTCAGAATACTTGACAGCCAACGAGCCTGGAGTGAGAAAGGGGAAGTTTTGTGCATATGCTGAAGGTTTAGGAGCAGGCAGACCATCCCTCATATCGTACTGTTTTATGTTTTCTGTTATGCACAGCCCGTACAGTATACCTTCTGATTGTGTGCAGTGACCTGTTAATCAATTTCATGAAAATGCAGAGAATTAGAGTTCCAATAGAAACATAAAATCACAGATACTACACTCCCCCTTACACAAGATTAGATATCTATCTTGAGCAATGGATCATGTGTGCCACCCTTCCATCCTATATCCAATGCTGGACTCCTACATGAATAAGCTGATCCTTGAACCCTGTATTTTGGCTGTGTGATCCTGCATTACGTTCTTTTATATCCATTGCTTGGATTTTGTTTTCAAAAATTGTAACCTTTTAATATGTTAATTTGATTGATATACCTTGTGTAAAGAGAGACAAAGAAAAAGGTTGTGATATTCAGGTTGTGAAAAAGAGCTGCGTGATACTCCGCTGCATACTCTGTCGAGAGAAACTAGGACTGACTGCACAGCAAAGGTGATAAGCTTTTATAGCTAAGGGAATGGAAGAGGTGACTCATCTGGAGGGGAAGTGGAAGTGAGGTCATCAGGGGGCGTGGTCTGGAGCCAGAAGAGGAAGAGGACTAGGTCTTACTGCTCCTGTAAGAATGGGAGCACACTTGATTACCCCCTGCTACCTTCCATGAACATGTGTGTGACACTTTCTAACCTGTTAACCTAACCTAACCTACACATTTTTGTCTACCTTTGGAAAAAATGCATACAGGCACAAGGGTAATATACAAACAAATAGACAATGACCAGGCCAAGGATTCAAATCCACTGTAACATTAAGCCACCCTATAATGAGCCCACATGTCAAAAACTGTAAAAGTTCTATTGAAAGTTTGATTTTATTAGGTGCAGTGCAGGGGTTGAATGTATCCTGTTTTTCCATATTTCATTAATTGCAGTGATCTGAATGAGGCAGTGAATGATTGGTTTCAGCATATGGCTTTTGTTGTGATTGCGTATGAAGACAAAGTGGCATCCCAACAAGAACTGGTTTTCTGAGTTGCCCTCATTGTGGCTGTAATTGACTCTGATTCAATCTAGAGAGAAAGAAATTGTTTGTAACGGAACTCAGATTCAACACATTCACTATGAAGAAGACATACCCTCACATTGAGAAGCTTGGTTAGTCGCTTGAGCTGAAAGAGCTCCTCTTTGGCTTGATTGACTAAAATGCTTTGTGCTTCATTACCTGGGAGACCATTAGAGACATGCTGTGTTAGGCGTTCCATGCGTGTGAGCAGACCCAGGTTAGATTTACATTTGATTCTAAGCAATCTTTTTGTTTCTATATTTATGCTTTTTATTGTGCAAAGCTTGTATACTTGTATGTTGTGTTTGAGGAGCCCTTCACAAGCTTTTTAACTGCATTAATATGTGTTTACTGATAGTGACTTATTTGATGCACCATAACCTTTCAACCACGGTTATTAATGTATTTGAAAACAAAAACTATTAATAAAAAATTTCATAAATAGTAAAAAAAAAAAAATAAAACCAAGATGAAAAATAAACTATTTAAATGAATCATTCAAGTAGCTGAAAGACTAAAATAAAATAATAAATTGTAAAAAGGATTTTACACCAGTGATTGCGCTAGCATGGGCTGCAGCAGCTCTGAAATTTAACAAAATGTATGAATAAATATTTACACTATTTAGTCCTGCTTAACTTTTTCCTGTAAAGAGCAATTGTGAGATAAGGTACTGATGTTGAACAGGAAAACCTGGCTCTCCGTCAGTGTTCCAATTCACCCCAAACGTGTTCAGTATAATTGAAGTTGTGGCTCTCTGCAGGCTACTCAAGTTCCTCCGCACCTAATGCATCAAACCATGTCTTGGTGGACCTGGCTTTGAGCACAGGGACTCAGTTATGCTGGAGCAGAAAAGGACCTTCCTTAAACTGTTGCCACAAAATTGGAAGTGCACAATTGTCAAAAATGTCTTTGTGTGCTGTGGCATTAACAATGCCCTGCAATAGAACAAACAGATCTTTGATGCACTGGTTGAAAGATTCAGTACATCTACATACTGAATAGAATGTAGTTGTTGACTACTTGTAATCACTTATGCTTTTTAAATTACAGGTAAAGTTTATTGGTAGCTTGCAAAGGGCAGAAGCTTGGGGAACATACTCAGCCGAACAAAGACAAGCTTCATCTACTAGGCACTGTGACATAACACATGTCAAGTATTTCATCAGACTCGGGTGCAAACAGCTGAGGTTCCATTACAGCCACAACCCCATTTAATAGCAAACTGAAAATAAACTGTCCACAAGACAGCAAACAAAAATAGTGGTAGAGCCTCCTGCACTTGTAAGTTCTGTTTGGGCTTCAGTGAGCGCTGTCTGCTTGGCTCTTCTCTGGCCAGGCTCCGGTTTATATCGGCCTGAGCCCAGAAGGGCCACGGCAAAGCGTCCCCCTCTTGCTGAAGTTTCTGCGCTGTGGAAGGGACAAGAGATAACTGTTAGCAACAGCATCCACTCTTGCCCAGTGATGGTGCCAGTCGGCCTACCTGAGCCTTCCAGATGGTCCCCAAACATGCATGTGTGACACAGTTGAAAAAAGCTGTTACTTTTCACAACCTCAAAATAAACAAGTAAATTTTATGGTGCGAATGTAGAAAGGCAAATAGTGTAATGGAGAAAGACGTATTCCTCTCATTTACTCTTTTTGCAGTATTAGTCTATTTCAGCCATTTCTTGTTTGCTTTATACCAGTTAAATTTGGATTGGTAATTTTCACGGAAAAGTACAGTTTTGTTCTGTGCAAATGATCAAAAATATAAGCATCTTACAAAATTGTACATATTGTGTATGTGGTATTATTTTTTTCTTGTTTTGAATGGGTAATCTTCTAAAAAAAAAATACTATATCTGTACTCATCAAGTCTCTGTTTGTGACTCAAAACAAAACTCTATAATATCGCTGTAACCATTTTGTGATTACTAAAACTTATCTGTCTATCTGTATACAGTAGAAACAACATCTTGATATATCAATATTTAGGGATAAAAAGTCACTTGCAATAGAAAAACTAAATACCCCAAAATCTGAAAAAATCCTTTGACAGGTTTAATTGAAATTTGGTGACATTATAGAAAAAACAAAATTAGCCAACACTTTTATTTTTTATTTGTTGTTATGTCATTAATAATGTTTCAGCAAATTGGACATTCTAATGCAACACATGACCCATTTCACTACAGCACTGACAGTGATCTCACGGAGAATGGGGTGTGCTGGTTGTTTATGCAAATGAGGCCACCTGTAAATTTTGCGCAACTGATCCAGTAAGAAGTGTATTTAATATACTGTATATTAACCCCCACCCACCTCATTTTATTTGTAACCTTGTGGAAATGTCAAAGTGGGGACTACAATTCCCATCAGGCAGAGCATCAATAAAAACGCTGTGTCATCAAAGGCAGCTATTACAGTGTTTCTTACCAGTGCCACCTTTTTAAGTGCATGGACAACCCACAGAGAGCATTTACTCCCTTCATGAATCAAGCACAATTAGAAGAGCAGGGGAGGTAATCCTTTTAGTGAAGTGAGCGTAGTTAGAAACGGGGAAAAATATCACGCAGCGCTGTTGATCACATCAGTTGACTGGGGCAGTGTTACGTCTGACGGTATATCTGGGATAAACTGATTACCTTTTTTAATGAGTATATAGCCTTGTATTTTTGAAAAAGTCTACACTATTGTCCACCTTCATATAGTCATTAAGTTTACAATAACAATTAACAATCAGTGAAAAAGAAAAGACACAAGTTAACCGATGAAGCCATGACACTATTGAATAGAATGAAGTGAGATTTTTTTTTTTGTTTTGTTCCATAGCTGATGGAGATGCTGTTTTACAGAATGTGAAAAGAAGACAACTGGTTGGTGCTTTGAAATGAATAAAAGTAATCAGAAACTTTAGTTTTTTTTTTTGTTGGTAGAATTTCCTCAATTCCACTGCATACTGAGGCAGTACTAATTTTAGACTTTGATGGACAGTAGAGATTTTTTTAGCAGTTTTTAGCTTTGAATAAATCAATTTTAAAATGCCCTTTGTAACATGACAAAGTGATGTTTTAGTAAAGAGGTCTGCTGCAGTCTTTTTCACACAAACACACAGTAATCCGATCAAGTGAACTAATACTATTAGCCCCGGTTTAAAAAAGAAAATTACAAATATTGTATACAGAAAAGTACTTAGTTACATAGTACTTCTGATACATCCAATTAATCAATGGCACTACAACTGTGGCTCACTGGCTTAAAAAATAACTAGTTTAAAAATAAAATAGAATTATATTTGTGAAGTAAAAGCTAAACTAAAACTAAAAATACATTAGGAAGAAAAAATAAAACTAAACTGAGTTTCCAAGTAAGATCAACAATAATATAGAAATAAAAATTAACCTAAAAAGAAAGACCTTTAATAACCTTGATTCCAACATGGCTCTCCTCAAAAGTTTCTTCTTCTCTGTGGCATCTGCTGTCCAGTTCTCTGCATAAGTTTGACTGTGTAGCTTTTTCATTCTGAACATTCAAACTTAACATGCAGGTCTTTTATATTGGGGCAGAAACTACATACTCTGAGAAAATCAGTATGGACATGGTGAGGACACCTAAGGTCCACAATGACAGTACCTTGCCACCATGTTGCTCATGCTAACCTAATCTTGTTCTTTTCATGTACTGTTGAAATGGGGATTAAAACTTAGATTTTTTTTGTTTTTTCAAATACCCACCATTTATGAGTGATTTATTTAGATTAATAGTGTTTAAAATTATGAAAGAAATTAGTACAGTGCATCAAAAAATGATGAAATGAGTTCATCAAGAACACAGGGATACAGTTGGAAATTTGTTAAAGATAAATTTCACACAAACATTAGGAAGTTTTTCTTTACACAGAGAACCATAGACACTTGGAGTAAGCTACCAAATAGAGTGGTAGACAGTAGGACTTTTGGGACATTTAAAACTCGACTTGATGTTATTTTGGAAGAATTAAGTGGATAGGAGTGCCGAGTCTTGTTGGGCAGAATGGCCCGTTTTCCTCTAAATTGTTTTATTGTTCTAATAAGGTGTAGCTTTAATATGAATAAATCGTGTGACCAAGAACATAACTATACTATAGATAATTTTAATTATGTGTATGTAACCAAAATTATTGTAAATAGCATTATGAGAAGGATATACAAATATAAATTAAATGTAAGGAAGATGTACCATAATCTGTGTTTAGGGTTAGCTCAGATAAACTAACCAATGTGTTCATGCTTGTAAGATGATGTGAAATACGGGCTTTTAGGGAATTTACCGTTTCATTTGTATCTTGTAATTATCTTAAAGTAACTTCAGATTGACAAATATATATCTTACTACAAATAGCCAACTAGCCACAGTATTATAAAAGACACTATAGTGCCATTGAGAGAGGCAGATGCCACGCTTTTTGGGAGAGCAAACATGACGCAGATGAAATAGAGGGATGACAATGCAGAGCTGATATGGGAGAGACAGTCCTGAAGCCACACCAAACCATTATGTTATGAAAGTGCAGCAGAACCACCTAAAATGCGCCCTAACAACAAAGCAGATCAACGCTGCACCATGATACTTTTAAAGAACAGACTATTTAATTTACGTGAATACCTCTTTCCTGGTTGTACTTGAGCCAAGCTCACTTTTATAAACATTGATTTAAATCGTTCAGGTTGTGTTTTCTTCTACTTTTGACTTATACTATGTAATGCCTGGTTTCTCTGCAAGTAAACATAAGTAATGATTAAATGAATGAAAAAAATAATGAAAGTTTGAATATTTCCTGACTAAAATTTGCCATGTTTATTAATGCCATTTGCACAGTCCACTTGTTTGAGTGATTTGTTATTTGTTTAGTTCTTTCAGATCTGGCCTTGTTGAAGTGTGTCATGAAGGTTTGCTCAGGTGTGAGGTATGCTTGTTCTGTTAGAATTGTGCAGCCCTTTCAGAAGTAATGATGAGCTAGTCAGCTTCTGGTCCCCCCTAAGATTTTAAAACTGAGGTCGCCAGCCTTAGTCATATTGCTCTGTATGACTTGTGCTAGCCTCATGCTTAACTGGCAGGTCCCAGTAGCAGTGCAGCTCTTTTAAATGGCTCCTGGCCTTTCCTAAGGTATTCTGAAGTGTAGCCCTTGAAGGGTAAGTGTCCATGGCAATGATAGGCCCCTGCTAAGGTATGAAGTGTGACCTGTGGCCTGGCAGGGGCAGTGACATGCCACTGACCATTGTTGAGTTTGAAACATGAGTGATGAGTGAATGTCACATAGGTAAGCAATACAGAGTGTATACGTAAATCAAGGCTAATAATTTAGGCATTTCCAGTACAGTAATCCCTCCTCCATCGCGGGGGTTGCGTTCCAGAGCCACCCGCGAAATAAGAAAATCCGTGAAGTAGAAACCATATGTTTATATGGTTATTTTTATATTGTCATGCTTGGGTCACAGATTTGCGCAGAAACACCGGAGGTTGTAGAGAGACAGGAACGTTATTCAAACACTGCAAACAAACATTTGTCTCTTTTTCAAAAGTTTAAACTGTGCTCCATGACAAGACAGAGATGACAGTTCTGTCTCACAATTAAAAGAATGCAAACATATCTTCCTTTTCAAAAGAGTGCGCGTCAGGAGCACTGAATGTCAGAAAGTGAGAGAAAACCAAACAAATCAATAGGGCTGTTTTGCTTTTAAGTATGCGAAGCACCGCGGCACAAAGCTGTTGAAGGCGGCAGCTCACACCCCCACCGTCAGGAGCAGAGAGAGAGAGAGAGAGAGAGAGAGATAGAGACAGAGACAGAGACAGAGACAGAGGAAAACAAACAGTCAAAAATCAATACGTGCCCTTTGAGCTTTTAAGTATGCGAAGCACCGTGCAGCATGTCGCTTCACGAAGCAGCTGCACACAGAAGGTAGCAACTCTTTCAGCATTTTTAGACGAGCGTCCGTATCGTCTAGGTGTGCGAACAGCCCCCCTGCTCACACCCCCTACGTCAGGATCAGAGAAAGTCAGCGCAAGAGAGAGAGAGAGAAGTAACTTGGGTAGCTTCTCAGCCATCTGCCAATAGCGTCCCTTGTATGAAATCAACTGGGCAAACCAACTGAGGAAGCATGTACCAGAAATTAAAAGACCCATTGTCCGCAGAAATCCGCGAACCAGCAAAAAATCCGCGATATATATTTAAATATGCTTACATATAAAATCCGCGATAGAGTGAAGCCGCGAAAGGCGAAGCGCGATATAGCGAGGGATCACTGTATTAACTTATTCACCAGTATAAAAGAGCCATAGCGGTTAAAGTACCCGTCATGAACACTTTTATAAACCACAACAACTGTCCATGCAGTTTAGACTTTAAAATAAGTTGCATTGTAGTTAATGCTTACTGGATCTCGTGCATTGGTCTTTTTATTTGCTTTATAAAGTGTGTTTTTATGCTACTTGCAGTGAAAGTTACAGTATAAAGTATAAAGACTGATTGTTTGAAGTTCATTGCTGATGGGCCTGTGACCAAAAATGCAGACATAAAAATAGATGGAAGGATGGGTGATATCCACTAACACAGGTTTCTGAAGGTTTGGTACTGTGATCTGACCTTGCTATTCTTCTCTCCATATGGTGGAGCAGTCTGACAGAGTGATGCTTCTGCCAGAATCACTGGGACATTTTTCCAATGGTTTAGAAATGATTGATCCACTGTGCCAGTCTAGAGTGCTTTTGTGCCTACAGGCTTAGAAGAGGTCATCATCAATAGCAGGCTGCATTTTTCATTCATCCTGTCTGCAAAGTGATCCCTCTTTCCAACTGTGCCAGTTACCCGTTAAAATTCAGACGTTGTTTATGCATAAAAGGGCTGCAAGGAGCTGGAGCCTACCCGAGGAGTACAGACCAAGAAGCAGGAATCAACCCTAGAAAGGACAGACAGACAATTGCAGGGCACACACAAATCAGTTTACACGTGATAGACATTTTAAAATACATTTTTAGTGGAGGCCTACAGAAAACTGACAAAAAACAAGAAGAGAACATACATACTCCAGACAGGTCATGACTGAACTATTTCATGTGCCCAGGGGCCTGGAGCTGTAAAGAAGAAGTGTTACCCTTATATGAGTATATGACAGTTTCAGAAATAGATTATCGTTGTATTATATAGTTAAGTAATTCACTTTCACACTTGTAGAACTGGGCACACACCATTTAAACTGAATGTATAGCGCACATCCAAAGGTAAAAACTAAAGAGACCAGAAGGAGAGAAATAAATGATCAAACAACACAACAAAAACCCTCTCCCTTGGGGCCTTCACATAATCATCTCTACTAGGTGAGGTGGCCACCTCACCTCCAAAATACCATAAAACACACCAAACAGTGGCTTTTATTCTTACTCCTATTGTTCACACTTAAACTCTCGTCCAGATTCTGACTTCCCTGCAGCTTGAAGCACCTATAATATTACTGTGGGTTCACTTCTGCCCCATCCCAGGAATCACTTTGGGATCAAAGACCACCCCCGTTTAGAACAACACGATTATACATGTGTACCAATCCAATACTATCATGAGAAAAGATTAGATCAGGTCTGCTGCCACAAAGCCTCTTCCTAGTAAGAAAATGACATCTCTGTCTCTTACTGCATATTCAAAGCCTGTTAGCAGCCCATTTTTTTAGGCTATTCCTGTTTTGGATGTGTCAGACCTGAACAGAGCACACTTTCAGTGAAACACTTCTGAAAGGTACACCATAGGTCTCTTTCTCAGTAGGCAGTTTTGGTGTAGAGAAACTGCCTTATTGACAGAGACAATTAACTGCCACTATGTCTGTCTCCTCTGGTTTTGAAAATCCCTCATCTGTTCTCTATTTCCTGCCCCCATGCATTGACCAGTCCTCAGTGCCCCTTAATGGTGCAGTTCCCTTTTCTAGTTATGGACAGTACAACATCATCACACAATTAGACACACAATAAGATAAGACAACACTTATGTGACACTGCTACACTTGCACTTATTCACACCAAACCAAATCTGAGTTGATGATTAACATGTACATTATTTGAACGTAGGAGGAAAACTGACATACCAGTAAAACAAACAGATACACAAAGGAGGATTACAATCTCGCTACAATCTGCGTCTGTGGCTTGTTGCTGGATGAGAAGAAAAGAACCAGTTAAAATTCTATACACTAACAAGATGTTTTGTTAGCAATAATAATTGACTCAAACAAAATCTTTGAGCCACTGTTGCCCACCAAAAGCAGAATTTGATACTCCTGCACTGGAGGGACAGCCATATGGTGCCCCCCTAGTAAATGGAGGGAAGACAGTTGTTTCTTTTAAGTCATACTTGGCACCAGTTTTCCCAGTTAGGCATATTTAGCTGCCACCTATTGACCAGCATGGCTTGCGGCCACCAGCCAATCCTCCATGTTATGTTAGATGCCTTGTATTATTATGGAGGAGCCTGCTTTTCAGCCTTTACCATTACCCTGGAAAAGTTTTCTACCCTACTGTATGCCAAGTTGCTTTCTCCCCGCCAGTGTGAGTTTCTCTTTAAACTACCCTTTGCAGCCTTAGTTGTGGCCTTGCCCTGACAACGTCTTGTTAGCTAGGCAATCGTTCACAAACTCAGTCTGCAAGTGTGAAAGCTTTTAATCAGGCTTAACCAACTCATTTTTACAGCGTACTAATTTTTTTCTGCTTCCTTCTTGGAGCCAAAACTGACAGCCAAGTAGCTGGTTTTCTTTTTTTGACCACAAGGTACTTCTGCCCCTGAATGAATTGCAGATGTTCACATCATGACCACATGAATGATAGAAGATTATATCCTTCCACTCAACCTCACTCCACTTCACACTCACTTCTGCTCAGTATCTACACACCAGGGATGAGATTATAGAGTCTCTGCTAAGACGCCAAGGCCTATGACTGTACAGACATTGTTCTATAAGAGCACAAACTGCAGAGGTTTGCCAGCATGTGACCAGAGTGTTCAGAGCAGCCCACTCTTTCCAAATGAGAAAGAATGCAGCTTACCAGCTCGTTCAGGTGAGCATTTTTGCTGACAGCATTGCAGTGCTCAGAAAGCAAGAATGACACACTCTGCATATGAGGGAGGGGATAATGCAGCACATATTGAAATTGAAATTGCCTACAGGGATATCCATGTGCAATAGGGTTGAAGGACACTGTGTCCTGATGGGCAATTGTGCCTGTGATTTGTATATATAAGAGTGCAGCTTACGGCACTAATCAGATCTGTGGTAGCGAAAGAAGAGACATGAATCCCTGGTCAAAAGTGAAGAAAAAGACCGCTATTCTGCGAGTGATCAGGAAGCCCCAGACAGAAGGTGAGATATGTCCTTTGTGTGGTTTATAAGTGCAGAGGTGCAAGTTCTTCCAATTTCCTATGTAATTTACACAATCTCAGAAGCTTGCTTTTTTATGCTGAATGAAAATGTGTTGTGTACACAAATGGTGGTTGTGGTGGGGTGGCTTGGCAGAATAACACAGTGGCAAAAGCCAGTAACTGTATATGTGGTGACAATTCTCTGCAGTATGATTAGCTTTTTACCAAAATGTGTGGTGCATCACTTCATGATTACACCTAGTGAGACCTTTGCACAAGCAGAAGCAAATGTCCGGATGTTACTCCAAGTCACATGGTTGTTCAGATTAGCTTCCTGCAGTAGATCTCTTGAGATTTTAGTATGGCAACTTCTCTAAACCTGGAACACACAACTGTGTTTTCTTCACTCTTTTAATGTGTCAGTGTTAGTGGATACATTTTCTGGTAATAAAGCTAGGTTCATGTTTATCACTTCATCTATTTGCTTCTTTTCCCCACTCTGCCCATATCATCTGAACCTGTGTTTGTCTGGACATTTGTCTGTTGCTTGCCCCTCTTTTGTAATATCTGCCTTGAGATGGCAGAATGCCCCCCTGCTCCACCAGGCTTTGAAGATGATGGCAATATTGTGGCACCATTGGATGGGCTGCAGATTTCTGGGGAATTATCTTGGAGCAAAAGTGACCTCTTCATGCCACCAGGTGGTGGGCAAAATCAGGTATAAGGACTTCTATCCAAGAAGTGCATGCAGACCACCTAGAGATTTGTTCTTTCTCCTACCTGATCTTCTCCTTTACTGCTATAAGACTTCTCTCTTTGCTAGAAAAAGCAACCAATTCGCATCACCTGTGCATTAATATCTCCACATTACAACTTTCTCTTAAACCTGGAAGTTCTTCGCTGCATCCCTTTTAGTCACCTCCTATCCCAATTTCCAGTGTGGTTTTCCTTCAACCCCAATATATTAGCTGCATTTTATTTCACAGAAAGACTGGGTTATATTTTTGAATATGCCTCCAAAATGTGACCATTATATGCCAATTGTTAATGTAGATTTTTTTAATGTAGTTTTGTTTTAAATGCTTAAGTATTGTAATGCAATGGCTACGCTTTACTCTTCTTCCCTCTTCCCACATGAATACACAGGAAACAGGCAACACAGATCTCTCGACTAGAAGCTGTAATAATCAGTTAACAGAGAATTTTGGTACTGCTCGCCTAGTGTAAAATTAAGTTTTATTCTTAGGAAATCAATCTCACTGAATTGTAGTTTGGGCCAGAAACCACCTAACCATTATGGGAATGCTAGGGTGCCACTGGAGGCAGATGAGAGCCACTCATATTCTAGTGTCTCCAGTTTCAGCCACCCATTTGGAGTCAGGAAAAGACTGTGGTGTGGGCAGAGCATCTGGCAGAGGGAGAGAAAAAGAAAATGTGAAGAAAGACGACAGTGCCTACAGCAATGTCAAGCAGCAGGGAAAGAGAGCGAGTAGATTATTCATCCAAGACTTGTGCAGGAAAAATCATACAAGACTGTGTAAGGTTGGGCATCTGTGTCTCCAGTATGCAACTGATGAAGTCAGGTAGTCATGTTGGTGATGCCCATTAGGTTTTTGTGCTACAAAGTGCCACTAAGCAGTCACACTACAACTGCTATCTTGTTTCAGCATGCTTCAGTTGGTTGATGAACTTGTTTTGATCAGGGTGTCAAGAACCTGCTAGGGGTAATTTGGGCTTGTTGGCTTTTTGGTTCAGGGCTACCTTTCACTGTAATTCCCAGGTCTCTAATGTACTAAACCAAATGACATTATTTCTTCTCTAGAGTTTAGTGTAGAAATCATTCTAATGCTTGAACCTGCTTTTTCTTCTGACTTTTTTTAACATTTTCTTCTGTTTTCTTTCTTTTACCCTAAACATCTGTCTATTTATAACCTTACAGCCACATTCCTACTTTATGAAGGAAGATACAGAAGATGCCGAATTAGAGAGGATCATGAAAGACTTTCACCAGCATGAGAAAATTCTCCCTGATGGGAATGTGGAAGGGACTAATAGTCCAACCTTGTTGCGACCTCCAGTGTCGGGCAAGGCTGGCCATGAGCCAGTGTTAGACAGCGAACAAAGATATCGGGGGCAGTTGAACTCGCAGACGCCAGTGGCCCCACCCAGCCCTTCCCGTCCAAAGAGCCCCTGGGCCCGGTTTGATCCATATGACTCTGCTGAGGTAATGCAGGCAACGCTGATGTTACTCTAACTGGCGCATCATTGCCCATCATCGCGTGCTTTAGTTTTTTAGACTTGGGTTGGGGTTTGGAAAGAAACAGTAAGATATTACATATTTTTACATATCATCTGAGCAAAGCTTAGTAACATAAAGTCACTTGTGGAAATTTCACACCTGTCAACCATCTAGTCTTAGCAGAGGAAAAGTCCAATAACTAGTCAGTAAGGCTTCACACAAACATGCAATCAGTGGAAGAAGTGCAGAGATCTTAGGTACTATTTGTGCTTTGCCTTTTGTAGTCCATTCATATTAGTCTCATTGATGATGTCCGAATGTGACCTTTGCCACTCTGCCCTGTTTCATATGGTATAGCTAGTAAATCTGTCAATGGCTTAGTTTTACCAGAGGTCAAATTTGGTTCATCTCTGGCTCTGTCTACTTGTTCCAACAGCCCTTTGCATAAGGCAGGAAACAACCCTAGATGGACTGACATTACCAATTAATCATACATGTCTTTGACATTTGATACAACACAGAGAAATCCCCCTCTCACAGGGAGAATGTGCAAACTCCACACGGTCAATGGCCAGGGAAAGGAACTGAACCATGTTTCCAGGACCTGCACTGCACTAACATTAACTACCTCTTTTGAATTTTATTTAACAAAAGTGTAAATCACAAGTTTAGCCAAAGTGCCTGTGTTGTTGATATGCCCGTTGCAGCTGGTTGAGGGCTGAACATGAACTTTACAGCACACAACTGCATACCCTCCAGCCTACCCATTACTTTCCTTGACAGGGTGGTTCTTCCTTTCAATTTAAGATAATTACAGGAATGTCTCTATTTCTTTTTCTCAACTCACTTAAAAATGTAAAAGGAGGCTGGATGTCTCAGTGGAAGTGTGGTGCATTTGGGATAAACTCAAAAGCATTTTTAAATGAGGGGTGTTACAAATCAGGTAATGGCTTGTTTGTCTTTGTGGTGGTACAGTACAATACCCAGTAAAGAGGGTATTGCCTTCTAGGTAAAAAAAGCAGTACGGTTGCAGACTGCTGGAGTGACTGCAGAACTCTTTCATAGATATATAATGATCATTTCACCTCCAGTTGACTTGAGAAAAGAAAAATAAAATATATAAAACATGTAGACATAGTATGCAGCATATAACTGAAAAAGTCTCTCAAACATTCCACTCACTTTAGTGTTTCTCCTTGGAATGTACCAATCCATTCAGAAATGCTAGGGGGGAATACCATATCAGGATCACTTTTCATTAAAAAACTTATTTTTTATGATAACACTTTACTAGAATATTAAGTTCAAGCAAACACCTGTGTATTTGTAAACTTGTAAACATCAAGTGCATGGTTCAGAGTTGTGTAGGTCCTTGCACTTGAGGTCTATGACACAGTGGGCTGTGCTTCTGGGATCTCGGTCAGCGTGCTGAACACAGCACAGCTATTTTAGTCTCTGGGTGTACCAAAGAAAAGTGTTTGTTTCTCCTGCACCCAGTATTGTGCAACACATTGACGCTGTCATTCTTTTATTGCCGGCAGGACCAGGAGAAGGAATATGTGGGATTTGCCACTCTGCCCAACCAGGTGCATCGCAAGTCTGTCAAGAAAGGATTTGACTTCACACTTATGGTGGCAGGTAACTTGTTAAAACAAGTCAACATAAAACAAACTATAAATTTCACACAGTTTTTAATAAAAAGTAATATTTTTTGGCAAACTGATGACTTTTAATTTACGTTTTTAGGTAAAAGAGTACACCATCCTAATGACAAAACAGCCACAAATACAGAAATTGAACATAGACTACTAAGTGATCAATTTTACTTTAATGTAGTTTGCAAGGGTTTAGAGGTAAATATCATGAATTTTACAAATGAAAATTCAACCCATTAATTAGCTGGTAGGTGAACTTTCCAAATGAGGTGGCTAAGCCAGTGAACCTTAAACACCGTGACCTGCCTCTATCTCACTGCGGGACCGTCAACAGAGCACTCAACTTGTCTCTGTTCCAGCTGTAAAAAGTATCTGTAACAACTGTGAATAATATTAATCTTGCATGAATAAACGTGCCAGAAAAACTTCAAACACCATTAAAAAACACACACATACAAATATGTGGCTATGCTGGGTATACAGTATACTGGCAGTGTAGGCTGTAGGCTAACATGTAGGACTATAAAGAAACACGCTTGTCTACACCACTGATTTAATAACAAAGAACATCTCACTTCCCTTACCAGTCCCCATTTATATAAATTTAAAAACAGTGGTTTTATATTGTACCTGTAAAGTAAGTTTAGATGGTATTCACTTTAACAAAGTTTTATAGAAATCTACTCAAATTGCCCAGTATTCCCATGGTGAGATAATGAAAAAGTGATTTAGTATCAAACTTTATTACCCCTAAACTTATTGAAATTAAGTATTGTTAGTGCTGAAAACCTTTTTTGTATGCAATATTCTTAGTTTTTTTTTTTTTTCCTAAGAACACAAAACTCAGGAGACAGCGTAGCCCCAACAAAAGCAGATCACAGCCATGACTAGTGAGAGAAATGCTTGATTAAAGAAAAAGATCAATATAATTGTTAGAAACTAAACCCAGACTTCTTGGTTATCAAGCAGGCGTGTTAACCATCACACCACTAATGGCAGCATAGTTTCTTTGTCAATGGATCACATTTTAATATTTCTAGCCACTCACTCTGACCTCAGGCTGCCCATTCTGGAAAAAATTAAAAAGTTATATGTAAAAACCAGAATTATGTTGAGAAATACCTGTAACAACGAAGTGCATAAAGAACAAACAAAAAGAGATTATGCTTTATAGATAGCGAGATAAAGTTTGTTTCAAGTTTTTTCTTGTGATTTTAGGAGAATCTGGCCTGGGGAAATCGACACTGGTTAACAGTCTTTTTCTGACTGACTTGTACAAAGACAGGAAGCTACTGAATGCTGAAGGTCAGGATGCCCAATACCTCAGCCTTTCTTTTAGGTTTTCTTTTTCCAACTGAGCCCACTTTGCTTCATTCAAAGTAATAATTTTTCCTTCTGTTTAATTCAGAGAGAATCACACAGACCGTTGAAATCACTAAACACACCGTGGATATTGAGGAGAAAGGGGTCAAGCTTAAACTGACCATCGTAGACACACCTGGCTTTGGAGATGCAGTGAACAACACAGAGTGGTATGTCAGCAACGATCCTCTTGAACAGATGTCTCCACACATTTTCTATAGTAACCTAAAAGTTATTCAGGCAAAGAAAAGTATTGGCTCCCTGGGCAAAAAGCACTTTGCTTAGCTGTTTTATAACTATAAAAACAAAGTGGAGTTCTCGAAGCTGGTCTGCAACTCTCACGTCATCATGCCAGCTATGCCAGACAGCAGCTAGTTGTGCAAAATTGTATGGTCTTGTTCTGGGCCTGTACTTGCCTTGAGAGAAAATATATGTATTAGGAATTAGAGGGCAGGGTCCCACTGTCTTAATGTTTTACCTCAAAGCAGGGAACACAAAAGGTCAGAAAGAAGACGTGTTTATGCAGGCAGCATTTCTGGCTTCCCCCCCCCCCCATAGGTCAGAGGAGAATATATTCCCTCTTGTATTAATTACCATCTGAAAGGCAGCTCTTTCTCTTCTACTTAGTTGGAAGTCAGTTGCGGACTACATCGACCAGCAGTTTGAACAGTACTTCAGGGATGAAAGTGGCCTAAACCGCAAAAACATTCAAGACAACCGAGTACACTGCTGCCTTTATTTCATCTCTCCTTTTGGCCATGGGTAAGACATTATACAAGCCTGTGTTAGTTGCCTTTGCAGAAGTTACTGCTAGGGGTTACAAAGCATGTCAGATACTCCCCCAGCTAAGTTTTATTGCACACATTTTCAGTATAATATCACCAATAGTCACAGTTTTAGACAAATGTGCATTTATGTAAAATGGTCAGCATATTCCAGTTTGGGACGTTCCATTTTTTTTTTTCTATCTACAGGTAGTTGTATCCCTATTGGGTTATATTCATAAATGCAAACTATACACTAGAGCCAGAACTCTGTAAATTAATTGCAAAACAAAATCAACTTATATCCCCCAGTATTGAATGATATAATTGCTGAAGGATGACCATGTAACAGCTCAATTTAGAAACAGTACAACAAATGTCTAGGAAGGGAGAATTTAGTTTTTTTTAAAAGCAGTTTTCCAGAATGAAAAAAAAACACCTATTTAAAAAAAAAAAAAAGACGCACCAAGTGGCTGCTGTGTAAGTTTAGGAACATTTCCAGTAATCACTATAGGGAGTTCTCTTAACTGAAATAGTTAGTTAATTTTCAAATTTATATTTTTCTCAAGATGGTAATGTAGATTGTAGACCACACATATTTACCAATATTGTCAGGACTGTCTTAACAGTACCATAGGCCCCGGGGCAAAGTAGTGCACTTGGGCCCCTGTTTTGATAACAAAACAGAAACATTCATAAACATCAGAAACATCCTGATCCCCTGTGTTCCTTGGGCCCCCAGCCAGTGCCTGTTATGCCCATATTTTAAGACGGCCCTAAATATTGTTACAGTTAATTATGCATATAGCTAAGCATTACCTTGTGTTAAGAATTGTAATATGTAAAATGGTTCTGTTTATCACTGCTGCATATGCAAAAACATACCGGTATATAGGATCCCACTATAGATCAAATAGAGCTGAGACTCTGTCAAACTTTGGTCCTTATCACTCAGCTAGCATATAAACAACTGTACCTAAATACTATATATCCATCCATTTTCCAACCCGCTGAATCCGAACACAGGGTCACGGGGGTCTGCTGGAGCCAATCCCAGCCAACACAGGGCACAAGGCAGGAACCAATCCCGGGCAGGGTGCCAACCCACCGCAGGACACACACAAACACACCCACGCACCAAGCACACACTAGGGCCAATTTAGAATCGCCAATCCACCTAACCTGCATGTCTTCGGTTTCCTCCCACAGTCCAGAGCGCCCGGAGGAAACCCATGCAGACACTGAGAGAACATGCAAACTCCACGCAGGGAGGACCCGGGAAGCGAACCCAGGTCTCCCAACTGCGAGGCAGCAGCGCTACCCACTGCGCCACCCAATACTATATATTATAAATTCAATTTCAATTCAAGAGAAGGAAAAAAGAAACTGAGAGAACAAGGAATAGTGCACACAAACACTTTAACACTGGAAAGATAAATTGATAAACAGAAGTGGAGGACTTGCAGCTTGAAGAGAGCAGGTGAAATCCTCAAAATCTTGTGATTTCAACCACTTGCAGAAGACCATCTTTATTAAACATGGCAGCATGATAACAAAAAAAAAAGTTACTTTTTTAGTAAACTAATAAAAAAAAGCAAAATATATCAACATTATATAAAATCTACCTAATTAGGAACCGAGTACAACCTACACAAACAGAAGTAAAAAAAAAAGGACTAGTGATGTGACACCTAAAAAAGTATTAATATATTTGAAGGCATGTTTAATTTGCTCACACATTTCAGAATGTTACAATTAATTTTTAAAAAGCATGACCCTGTGTTAGGATATAGTGGGTTGGATAATGGATGGATGGCAGCTAATTATGAGATTCCACTACTCTTAACTTAAAATATACAAGGGGTAGTAACAAGCCTTAAAACCGTAGCAATTGTAAGACTGACAGGCCTGTTGACCCCTATAGATTTTATCCAACATTGTAATAATAGAAAGATACATATCCCTTATAGCCTTATGAACAATACAACTACTCTTAGCTGCTAGTACACCATATTCTTCCAAAGAGTACCATTAAGGATACAATTACATTTATTGCATTGGTTTTTGCTTTATTTTAGATATTATCACAGGAAACCAACATTACTTTTACTTTCCTACAAAGTTCACAGAATACTCTCCCTTTCGGAGTGATAATCTAATTTTTATTAATGCTTTACTGAAGAAAGCATTAACAGGAAACAATAGAGAAAAAGAAGGGATATGAAAGCAAGGCACTTGCCAAATAAATAAATTTTGCATTAATGAGTGCCTTCATTCTTGTAACACTCCAGGAACATAAACAGAGCACAGTCAATGTTATCCTATACTTGAACCCACAGTGGAAACTGATTGATCAATTTGTTGTTTGCAAATGATCTTTTGTTTAATTCAAGTCTATATCGAATTCTGTAAACTTGAATCATAGATATGTATGCACTGATAAGGACATTATGTGATGATTTCTGTTTTAGGCTTCGGCCTCTTGATGTTGAATTTATGAGGGCTCTTCATGAAAAGGTTAATATTGTACCAATTCTGGCAAAAGCAGACACTCTGACGCCTTCTGAAGTGAAGAAAAAAAAAATGAAGGTAAGAGAAGTTAACTGCATTTTAACTATACATTACAGCTCTTTCTTACCAAGATGTCTGCCTGTCGATATGCAATGCATGGAGAGAGACAATGCACAGAAAAACGGGATAAGGACTTGTTAGTTCAAACATGAAGATGGACAAAATTTCTTTTGAATGAATATTGTTTTATTGCTAAAGCGCAAGTTATAATGTTCACTGCAAAGCAAGAAAGTTAGTTCAGTGCCAAAAAGCTGAACAAAGGTAACCATCTAAAACCTCTGCCAGTCAAAGCAAAGGCGGCTATAGATAACGGCTTATTTGAATTCAATCATGATGGAAGGTAGTCTAATGTGGTTATGTACTGGGATAGATCTATATTTTTTTTTATAAATTAACCTGTACTTTCTCTTGTTTTCAGATCAGAGAGGAGATAGAACAGTACAGTATTAAAATTTATCAGTTTCCTGACTGTGACTCAGATGAAGATGATGAGTTCAAGCAGCAAGACCATGAGCTTAAGGTGGGCAGAAATATCAGTGACTGAAGCTGTAGTACTAGGGTGTTGTACCGTGTTAGCCATTATGAATGTAGAGAAAAGCCAAGTGACTGAAGCTGTAAATTTACAGAGTTGGTGAGGTTGGTTTGGTTATGTCTCATGTATTATCTGGTTGATTTAAAAAAAATATATGAACATAAGTGAAGCTATAAATAATGTTACCTGTCTGCATGTTACTCTTAGGAAAGCATTCCATTTGCCGTGATTGGCAGTAACACTGTGGTAGAAGCAAAAGGAAAGAGAGTGCGAGGCCGTCTCTACCCATGGGGCATTGTAGAAGGTAAGGAAGGGGTGGGGGGAGGTCAAAAAAAACAAAACACACCCACACAGCACAGCATACCTGTTAGATTAAACATTTTCCCCAAATGCAGTAAATTTAGACAGCTGTGTACAATGCAGTGGGACAGTTGCTGGATTCATAGTAACAAAGAAAGGAATTTTAAAAGACAAGACCACTACAGTTTTATTCGTTCTTTGCACCAAGATCCTATGACTTCCCTACTTCCACAATGCAAGTCATGGCACTGAAGAAATAGATGTGCAAATGTGCCAAATAAGGGAAGCCTTCTTCATATGGAAGGGCAGTAGTAATAACCCTTCAGTGCAGTCATTCTGCTAAAGTCAGTTTGGACTACAAGTCTAGACTCCCTGACACCAATGCTTTTCTCCTATTTTACAGTTGAGAACAGCGCACACTGTGATTTTGTTAAGCTCAGGAACATGCTGGTGCGCACCCACATGCAAGACTTGAAGGATGTAACTCGAGAGACACACTATGAAAACTACCGTGCCCAATGCATTCAAAGCATGACCAGGATGGTGGTCAAAGAGAGGAATCGCAAGTAAGAGTTAAAGTGCTGTTCATTTGTAGTGTTTTATTTATTTATTTTTTCTTTAAAGACATCCCACAAGTTGCCTTTACAAAATAATACTGTGCAAAGTATGCACAATTACGTTAAATTAACAGAAAATCAAATGCAAAAACAAATGTTTGTCTTTCTACAGTGGTATCTCTTGATACTACAGGTTAGAAGTGTATGTTATTTAAATACGTTTAAAATGCTTTAAGTGCAAAAAGAAAAAAGTGTCCCAAAGTTACAAATCCAGGGTAGCCACCATATTGTTGTTTTTTTGTTTGTTTTTTTTTTCTTAGAACTTTAGCAGTCATTAGATTTAAAGCTTTGTTATTTGTTGCAGAAGGCAACAACCACCTTCACGATAGAAAAATGAGAAAGAAGGATTCAGTGGATTGAAACAGAAACCTAAATTAAATTCCAAAGAAAGGAAACCAATCAAGGATGATAAATGTTTGCACTTGTGCTGTAAACTGTAACTCTCTTCTTATGTCTATATACAGTAAATTAACACGCGAAAGTGGAACGGATTTTCCAATTCCTGTGGCCCCTGGTGTAACAGACAGTGAGACGGAGAAGTTGATCCGACAGAAGGATGAAGAGGTACAGGATAGTATGGACTGACATTTTTTCTTGATTGTTATGTGCAAGATATCAAAGTCTCACATTTTAAAATCCAAAAGATCCTATAGTTTTTACATTTCCTACTGTTAAATGCTACTTGAAAATTTCTTGCAAATACATTTATGTTTTTAGGAAACATGCAGTAGATGAATTTATGCATTTAGTTGTCATATACTAGGCATGAGAAGTAATTTCCAGATAATTCTCATGATTCATTGGAAAAAGTACCATAGAACTGAAGAAATTACATCTTCTCCCACCACATTGTTTTGGACCTTCTAAGACCTCTTGCCAATACAATAACCAATGCAAGAAAATAATTAGTTTTCAGGAAGTGAAACACTTTTGTAATACACCTGGTGGTAGATAAGATACATGCAGGCTATCCTTCAATCATGAATCTGTTTTCAAGGAGCTGAATACAAATTACAATCCTAAAGGTTTGGAATATTAATGGATCGGCAGCAATGTGCAAGCCACTTTTATTGGTTTCAAATGATGTCATAGCAACATAGTCCACTCGATTCCCTTTTAAAAAATAAGTGATTTACATTTATGTTCCTAAAAGCAATAGCAAAGGGTACATCTTCTTATGTTGGTCTACTTTATGGTGTTGCCCATCATTTTATGCTAAATACCACGTTAATCCATCCATCCATCCTCTTCCACTTATCCGAGGTCGGGTCGTGGGGGCAGCAGCTTGAGCAGAGATGCCCAGACTTCCCTCTCTCCAGCCACTTCTTCTAGCTCTTCCGGGAGAATCCTAAGGCGTTCCCAGACCAGCCGTGAGACATAGTCCCTCCAGCATGTCCTGGGTCTTCCCCGGGGCCTCCTCCCAGTTGCCCAGTTGGACATGCCCATAACACCTCACCAGGGAGGCATCCTGATCAGATGCCCGAGCCACCTCATCTGACTCCTCTCGATACAGAGGAGCAGCGGCTCTACTCCAAGTCCCTCCCAGATGACTGAGCTTCTCACCCTATCTTTTTGGGAGAGCCCAGACACCCTGCGGAGGAAACTCATTTCAGCCGCTTGTATTCACGATCTCATTCTTTCGGTCACTACCCATAGCTCATGACCATAGGTGAGGGTAGGAACATAGATCGACTGGTAAATTGAGAGCTTTGCCTTATGGCTCAGCTCCTTTTTCACCACGACAGACTGATGCAGAGCCCGCATCACTGCGGACGCCGCACCGATCTGCCTGTCGATCTCCCGCTCCATTCTTCCCTCACTCGTGAACAAGACCCCGAGATACTTGAACTCCTCCACTTGAGGCAGGATCTCGCTCCCAACCCTGAGAGGGCACTCTACCCTTTTCCGGCTGAGGACCATGGTCTTGGATTTGGAGGTGCTGATTCCCATCCCAGCCGCTTCACACTCAGCTGCGAACCGATCCAGAGAGAGCTGAAGATCACGGCCTGATGAAGCAAACAGGACAACTTCATCTGCAAAAAGCAGTGACCCAATCCTGAGTCCACCAAACCAGACCCCCTCAACACCCTGGCTGCACCTAGAAATTCTGTCCATAAAAGTTATGAACAGAATCGGTGACAAAGGGCAGCCCTGGCGGAGTCCAACTCTCACTGAAAATGGGTTCGACTTACTGCCAGCAATGCGGACCAAGCTCTGACACCGGTTGTACAGGGACCGAAAAGCCCTTATCAGGGGGTCCGGTACCCCATACTCCCGGAGCACCCCCCACAGGATTCCCCAAGGGACACGGTCGAACGCCTTTTCCAAGTCCACAAAACACATGTAGACTGGTTGGGCGAACTCCCATGCACCCTCCAGGACTCTGCTAAGGGTGTAGAGCTGGTCCACTGTTCCGCGACCAGGACAAAAACCACACTGTTCCTTCTGAATCCGAGGTTCAACTATCCGACGGACCCTCCTCTCCAGAACCCCCGAATCGACTTTTCCAGGGAGGCTGAGGAGTGTGATCCCTCTGTAGTTGGAACACACCGTCCGGTCCCGCTTCTTAAAGAGGGGGACCACCATCCCGGACTGCCAATCCAGAGGCACTGTGCCTGATGTCCATGCGATGTTGCTGAGACGTGTCAACCAAGATAGCCCTACAACATCCAGAGCCTTGAGGAACTCCGGGCGTATCTCATCCACCCCCGGCGCCCTGCCACCAAGGAGTTTTTTGACCACCTCGGTGACCTCAGTCCCAGAGATGGGGGAGCCCACCTCCAAGTCCCCAAGCTCTGCTTCCTCATTGGAAAGCATGTTAGTGGGATTGAGGAGGTCTTCGAAGTACTCCCCCCACCGACCCACAACATCCCGAGTCGAGGTCAGCAGCGCACCATCCCCACCATATACAGTGTTAACACTGCACTGCTTCCCCCTCCTGAGACGCTGAACGGTGGACCAGAATCTCCTCGAAGACATCCAAAAGTCGTTCTCCATGGCCTCCCCAAACTCCTCCCATGCCCAAGTTTTTGCCTCAGCAACCACTGAAGCCGCATTCCGCTTGGCCTGCCGGTACCTTTTAGCTGCCTCCAGAGGCCCACAGGACAAAAGGGACCGGTAGGACTCCTCCTTCAACTTGACAGCATCCCTCACCGCCAGTGTCCACCAACGGGTTTGGGGATTGCCGCCACAACAGGCACCGACCACCTTACGGCCACAGCGCCGGTCAGCCGCCTCAACAATAGAGGCACAGAACGTGGCCCATTCGGACTCAGTGTCCCCCACCTCCCTCGGGACGTGGTCGAAGTTCTGCCGGAGGTGGGAGTTGAAGCTACTTCTGACAGGGGGCTTTGCCAGATGTTCCCAGCAGACCCTCACAACACGTTTGGGCCTACCAGGCCTGACAGGCATCCTCCCCCACCATCGAAGCCAACTCGCCACCAGGTGGTGATCAGTTGACCGCTCCACCCCTCTCTTCACCCGAATATCCAAGACATGTGGCCGCAAGTCCAACGACACGACCACAAAGTCGATCATCGAACTGAGGACTAGGGTGTCCTGGTGCCAAGTGCACATATGAACACCCCTATGCTTGAACATGGTGTTCATTATGGACAATCCATGACGAGCACAGAAGTCCAATAACAAAACACCACTCGGGTTCAGATCGGGGGGGCCATTCCTCCCAATCACGCCCTTCAAGGTCTCACTGTCATTGCCCATGTGAGCATTGAAGTCTCCCAGCAGTACGAGGGAGTCCCCAGAAGGTATGCCCTCTAGCACCCCCTCCAGGGACTCCAAAAATGGTGGGTACTCCAAACTGCTGTTCGGTGCATACGCACAAACGAAGGCGGAGGGAGGCTACCCTCTCGTCCACCAGGGTAAACCTCAATGTACAGGCTTCAAGTCGGGGGGCAATAAGTATGCCCACACCCGCTCGGAGCCTCTCACCCTGGGCAACTCCAGAGTGGTAGAGAGCCCAGCCCCTCTCAAGGAGATTGGTTCCAGAGTCCAAGCTGTGTGTCGAGGTGAGCTCAACTATATCTAGCCGGAACCTCTCGACCTCACGCATTAGCTCAGGCTCCTTCCCCTTCAGAGAGGTGACATTCCACGTCCCAAGAGCCAGCTTCTGTAGCCGAGGATCGGACCGCCAAGGTCCCCGCCTTCGGCCACCACCCAACTCACACTGCACCCGACCTCCTTGGCCCCTCCCATAGGTGGTGAGCCCATGGGAAGGGGCACCCACGTTGCCTCTTCAGGCTGTGCCCGGCTGAGCCCCATGGGTGCAAGCCCGGCCACCAGGCGCTCACCATTGAGCCCTACCTCCAGGCCTGGCTCCAGAGGGGGGCCCCGGTGACCCGCGTCCGGGCGAGGGAAAACGCCGTCCAACTTTTTTATCCATCATAGAAGGTCTTTTGAACCGCACTTTGTCTCATCCCTCACCTGGGACCAGTTTGCCTTGGGTGACCCTACCAGGGGCATAAAGCCCCGGACAACAGAGCTCCTAGGATCATTGGGACACGCAAACCCCTCCACCATGATAAGGTGGCGGTTCGAGGAGGGGTACCATGTTAATAACCTAACAATTTCAAATGGTGATATTGCTATTGAGGCTGCTGCTTTAAAAGACTTCCCCACTCCTGTAACTACAATCATAAAATGGTCTCCTTAGTATCTGAAGCTGTGGGTATGAAACTCTGCTTAATATCAGTCAGGTTTGGTGTTATCAGTGATGTACCCTAATGGAGAGAGCACTGATCTCATCTGAAAGTCAAATCATGGACATGCAGCAGCTTTCAGCAGTATGGAATCGAGTCAATGTTTATCGGGACTGACCTCAAAGACTGCAGCCATGACAGGTTTCTAGGTTATCTATTTATTTTTGTATGAGTGGACACAGCGAGAGTGTCCTTATCCAAGAATGCTGGGTTCCAATTCATTGTTTTCATACATTCATAAAATCAAATAAAACCTGTTGCACACTTTATGTTCTATGAGATATATATCTGTATGCCATATAGTTCAATTTTGTGAAAAGGAATGAAGGTAAAAGCATATTCCATCCAAAAAACTGAAAAGGCAGTTAAGAACACCAAGTTTTAGGTGATGGGCCTTCATCATATTTGTCATGTTTGAGATTAATCAAATAAATGGAAATTAATGCAACGGGGGGATGGGACTAACAGATACAAAATGACCAACTACTAGGACTCAGACTCCGCTTGGGATCTGTCTGGTTGGTAGAGTCAGTGACATGATCACTATCCATTACAGTACTTCTCTCTCCTGCAAAATGTGTCACGAGTCAAATCATGGGCAAGAAGTCCTTGTTTATTGGAACTGACCTTATAAAGACTCAACTTTCATAATGGGTTAAGTGTTTTAATTATTTTTTTCAAATGCACACAGATTGTTCTTATGCAATACTGTATTTCCAATCCTGCTGTACATTTTATGATCTAAAGAATCAAATGAATTCAATTCATACAATAATTGAGCCCACAAACATCAACTGTAAACAGAATAAATGTATTGCTTGTCACATTTTTATTATTTACATTCTGACTTGAGATTATTTTTACGATGATTCTCATATCCACAAAAAATGTCCTTTAATTTTCCTTTGGCATAACCAGGTACCTGATAATGAATACAGTATATTAAATATTTAACAGTAAATAAAGACCTAAATTAGAATAAAGTTGTGTTAGTATTAATAGGCAAGATATTAATGGGCTATTTCATTATATATGAATAACTATATAACATTTCCAGGCTCTAAAGTCAAACATTTGGAGCAATTATGAACATAACCTATTAAGGAATACTTTGTAAACAAGACAAGACCTTCATTTTCACCAACTCTGCCTCAAACTAAAAATACCAATACCAGAAATATCTGTAGGGTGTCACTGCATCACCACAGGCTTAAAGCGGAACACAGTTGTACAAAAAATAATTTATTCGGGTTTCTTTCAATTTAGTCAGTAATTGAAGGTCCACGTTAAGAAATACTCATAGTACGGTTTTTGTCATTTTCTGAATTGTACTGCAGTACTAATGTTACCTTCATTACTTTACTGGATAACAGGTATGTTCAAAATTCAGCAGCGTTATTCCTAAGTTTCATTATACCTCACTCACTCATTTATTTATTTCCAATGGTGGTGTATGAGAATTTAAAAATGGTTATGTGAATGCCAGAGTCTTTTGTACTCTTATTCCCTCCTCTTAACTAAAGTCTTAGACATGGCAGCCATTATTACATTTTATCTTATGTTCTTCTGGAGAAATTATACTATGTAGGGTGGGGAATATTAGTATTTACTGGGTGACATTTTGTACTGTAGCACCCAGGGCCTGAGGTTCTCGGTCTCCTTTCATACATGACAATAATAACCCTATAAACCCATCTTCCCTTCCTTTATTACAGACATTGGAAACACCTAAGACTTGAATGTTAAAGACACTGTAGTGTAGTGTATGCAGTACTTTTGGAGACAAGAAAAGCTATGTTAAATGTTTGTGATATTTATTAAGCAAAGATAATTAAAACTATTGAATTAAATATGGAAGATGATGATGTGGATAATCATGATTTTCATTCATCAGTGGAATTAACTAATTGAATCCAACTTGGATGGACAGATATTCTTCCAAAGTACTTGTATTCATGTAGCTCACTAAATATACTGTACATTTCTGGGTTTAAAAATATACCAAATAAACAAATAACTGGAAAAAATATAAACTTTCAAAAATAAAACTGCCTCTGACACAACTCCTTCAATGGCAATGGTCAGTTTCACAAGTTGTGGAAAATTGATTTAATCACCAGAGGCAGTCTTTATATCCCACATCAGCCTCTAATTTACACATGTCTGTCCAAATTTAAGACTCTTAACCAGTCAAAGCTTTTCATTAATAAAAAGCATCATGAATTGACAAATTAGCTTTCAGTCGAATATAGCATCGAAGATGTGGTGGACCTAAGAAGAACATTTTAATGTAACAAATGTGCTTGCCACTGCCCCCTTTGAAGAAAGGGATTATTCTTCTTGATAATCAAATAAGGCAAAACCCCACAAGGGATCCTGCAATGATGAGTTAGGGGTCAACTAAAAGATTATAATACAAGACAACTACAGGCTTACATAGCCCTTCAAGCATAGGAATATAACAGTCACTAAAAAGAAGTTCTTCATTTGCAAGCACTGAAAAAGCAACACTCTGCTGGACACAATGGACACGATGCTTAGAGTGGAAAGTGTCCTCCAAGCATTCTCAGTAGAACTGCAGTCTGATTTGCTGAAACCCTGCATTTATGAGTTTTAATTTTCCTGCATGTGGATGTCCATAAATATGCCAAAAAAAATGTTTTAAATCCGTTAATCCGCGCCAGGGTCATAGGAGGCCAGAAGCAATCCTTGCAGCACTGGGCATGAAACTCTAAAGAGGGTGCCAATCCATTACATTGCCCACTCACACACTAACATTGGGCATGGGGGATGGGGTTCACTTTGGATTAGCCATTCAATCCGATTAACACATCTTTGAGGATATGGGAGGTAAAATTGTCTACAACAATATTTTTGTCACAAATCCAGCTTCTATGCCACTATACTGTACCCCCTAAAACTAAACATATATACAAATACTTGTGCAAGTTGCAGGTTGAATTAATGCTGCTAAAAAATTGCATTATTTCAGCTGTATTACTGGGTGTGGTGAATTTAACCAAAACTGAGCCCTTGAATCTGAGGCTCAGTCTGGTAATTTCTTTCACTATTTTTTGATAATTTACCCCAGTTGAAATGATTCAATTGTTACACCTGTGTCTGACAATAATAATGCAGCTTTTTACATATGACAGAACAAGAAACCATATTAATGTAGTTCAGCAGACCAAAAGTCCAATTCATTGTTTTTAAGTTTGTTAATCAAACTCCAAGTCTATCAAAACTTAGAGCTACAGACTGAGTAATCTATGACAGTAATATCTCGGGCACAAAACATCTGGCAACTGTACATTACTTGAATGATGAAACATGAGCAAGAATAGTTGAGAAGAAATTAAACAATGCAGAGTTAAAATACAATTTTACTTCCTGGTTCAACACGGTCTCATTATATCAAGGATCAGCAACCAAAAATGCATATACAGACAAACATTACTTTAAAGACTTTTTATCCCAAACTCGAGAGGGCTAAAATATGTATAAAATCCAGTCATTCAGATGCATAGCCGTTTTGGAAGAGCAATGCTTAATATCTGTTTAGCATGGTCTTGGTACTTAACAGCGCTTATTTGCTCAAGAAATCTTCACGTTTCAAAAGTGATGAGCTTCAACATAGAAAGAACACCTCAGTTTTTACAGTTTTTCTTCAAATGTAATCCTTGGAAATGCAATGAATGGCCTAAAATTGTGAAAAGGTAAGCAGTAAACTGCCAGAGGTTTAAATTTCAAGTTTAGGTTAGCAAAAATTGAAAGGAAATTTCAGAATATTACAAATGGGCCTTCCTCAGGGAACACTTAATAGGTTACAACCTACAGATGTTCTGCAGCAATTAAAGTAAATTAAGCCTTAGAAGTTGAAGCAAACAGTTTGCACGAGTGTCCCAACTTCTGTTGATTACTTAAAAACCCTCTATCAGTTTTAAAGCAGAGTTGGAACAGACTGTTACTGCAGCCACTTGGATAATATTACACTGTAGAAAGTTGTCCATTCCAGTGATAATGGCAAGAGAACAGCAAATAATAAATATTTTTTAATAAATAAAATATGACAGAACATTATTACCTTTTGAAGTGCAGGTCTTTGGTTTAGGAAAAAAAATAAGTGTCAGTGAATGCCGTGTTCTGCACAATCCAAAGGCAAATGGAAACAGGAAGAAACTGGGATAAGAAGAGATCTGGCAGAGCCAAAGTGACAAGCCAATCAGAAGACAAGTTTCTGAGGGTCACCAGCTTGCGTGATAGTTGCCTCTCCGCACAACAGCTTCAAACACAGCTTAAACAGTGGTCAAAAAAACAAGTCTCAGTTTCAACTGTGAAAAGACTTTGTGCTGCAGGTTTGATAAGGTGAGATTCAGGAAGAAAGCCATTCCTTAAAAAGGACAAAATAGGGCCTAGAAATACCGGCTATGGACTTCTGCACACTTGAAGAAATTCTTATGGACCTACAAATCAAAATTTGAAATCTTCAGCTCATCCCACAGGGTGTTTGTACGCAGTTGAGTTGGTGAAAGGATGGTTCCTGAGTATGTGACGCCAACTGTCAAACATGGAGGGAGGAAGTGTGATGGTCTGGGTTTTTGGTGACTTGCACAGATTGACTGGCATTCTGAATCAAAAGGATTACCACAGTTTGGCTGTTATATCAACATAAGAAGGCCACATTAATAAATCAAAAATCTGAATAAAATTTTGTACACAATGATTCCTTTACTTATTTTTTTTTTATTTGTCATTGCTTATTTCTTCTTTGCCTTCATATTTCTTGAAACACTCAGACATTAAACCATGTGCACTTCCATAAAAACTGGAAAAAAACAGGTATTCCAAAACTTTTGACCAGTATTGTATTTTCCTGCATCAGTACGATTAAAAGATAGCCATTTATTTACTTCCTAAACAGGTATGTAACAAGCCAAGGATTCTCTTTATAGGTATAAATTGCTATTACACTAGTAAACAGCCTAAAGTGTAATGATTAGCCCTAGAAGTCAACAGAGAGATCTACAATGTTCACACATTTCAGGGCTGACATTGTTTTTAGTAAAAGTATTGTAGCTTTTCTAATTTATCACAGTCCATTCATGTATCTGGACAGTCTCTGGCCAAGCCAAAAAACTCACTTCAAACCTAAACGTAACACAGTTTGAGAGGATGCAGATACTTCACAAGCCTTGTGAAAGCTAATTCATAAATAGGATACCAACTAAGTAGTAAGAAAGCTTTTAAATATTGTACCTGCCATAACATCATTGCGTTTGAGATTTAAGATTAGAATAAGGCCTTTCTAATCTAGTATAAACTGGTTTCTTTTTCTTTAAAGTTACCCAATTCTTCTCAATGACAGAAAGGGCACTCATTCTTAGTACAAGTCCGACAAGATATGCATCTGTGCTACAAAAACTTTGTGAATTATACTGCATACACTACCTGTGAAAACTATGAATTGTTACCATTGTCCAGGAACGGTCATGCTTTGTACTTTTTGATACATGGATAGGCTTTAGTGCCCTGTTACTGTCCACAGGAAAATGCAAGCATGACATTTCCTTCTGAACACAGGAGCCTTTATTTCCATTAAAAACTAACAGTATGCCAGAAGTGCTGCTAGCAGCTGAGCAATAACAAAAAATACCCACATACTCTTCTTCCTGTTAGCCACAAAGCCTTACTTCCAGTATGGCCCTACTATAACTAAGCACAGAAAATTGTATACTATTGTAACAGTTGCATTGTTTCTAATTTTTTAATGATGTATTTCTTTCTTCCAGCTGAGACGAATGCAGGAAATGCTTCAGAAAATCCAGGAGCAGATGCATGGCCAAAAGGAGTATTAAACGTCCGTATTAATTCAAGGGATTTGATCTACCTTTTTCATCCCTGCATTGAACAGTGAATGAAGTATAAAGAAAGGACTGCAGAGAGACAATTTTTTGAAGGAAACAAACCTCTCTACTCTCATTATCTCCCATGGCATACCATTAGCTACAAAGAGTTGTGACAGATTTAAAGCAAAAAACTCGCAAGAAAGTGGTACCTCGTGAGTCTTCTTGTTGATACTACCAGCCCAAGCGTTCTTAGGTGGACTGCTTAAAAACAGCTGCAGTGTAACGGTTCAGCAGTCCATGGTGTGTTCAGCATCATCCAGGCTTCCCAGTTACTGATTAGTTCCTTCTAGGTGCTTAAAAACTAAGAACATTTCGCTGACGATCAACCATTTAAGTGCACTGCAGTTGCAAGCCACCTCTTTAATTGGTTGTAATGCTCATCTGTTTACATTAAAAAGAATCGATCATATATGCTTCAGTAATGTATCAATTGTCAATAGAAACAAAAAAAATGACCTTCTGCTAATGTCTTATGTATATAGCAGGTGTATACAGATTTAAAAAGAGTACAGAAAGTACCATTCTGTTTGCACTCGTTTGTCAATATTGATGTTTACCAAGTTCCAGTTTGGCTGTGGATTTCAAAAATACATGTTGAAACAGAGACAACACTACATTCATTCTATACACTGCAGAGCTGGTTTTCCCATGTGCACCTGGCATCATAACCATGGCAATGAAAACAGGGACAAGACTGTTATCTTAAAATGCATGTTTTATAGATAATATTGATTAGTCTTTCCATTAAAAGAGTAACTAGCCATCATGTGCATTTCTGTTAATTACACCAAAATTTGAAACACTCTTAAACACCTAGCCAGCAGCAATGCAACCACAAAATAAATCAATGTAGATAAATTTACTAAAACAAATCCAGTGTGCTCAGCTAATGCACAGTTTTGCCAGTAGATGGCACTCCCACACTTCTGAGAAATACACTGTGAGCCAAATTAAATACTTTGTCTGTACAGCCAATAAGAATCACAAAAGATTCACAAGTATAACCCCTGCTGTTCTCAGCCTGTTGAGTTTGTCAGCCAGGCTATTTTTAGCACTGCAGCACAGAATGCTGCAGGGATGCCTCCTTCCACCAATGGTCAGTATCTATATCTTATTCTGCCCTTACCACTGATCGTTTTAGAAGTACGGTTTTCCTTGCAAGGAAACAAGTCAGGACACAGTAAAAGTAGCTAAAATGTACTGTGTGTCACCTTAAGAGAAATCACAAAGCTTCAACATCAGGGGGGCAGATGAACATTAATTTGCCCTGTAATGAATCGCCATTTACCCTGTGTCTTCTTACTCTGCAAGGATGTAAGTTTTATTGTCATAAAACAAGACTATTTGATTTTTACATCTATTGTGATCACATTTGCTTATTTGTTTCCGGGGATCACATCTCTATGGAGGGTTTAGCAAACTTATAATCATTTTATTTTATTAAAAGACTTATTTGTCATACAAAATTGCATTTATGAATACTTTCATGTAACAGATAACTTTATATATTATATTCATATAGAAATGTTAACTATTTCTACTTGCAAACTATTGCATAAAATAAAGATGTTAAAAAAATGTTTTTTTTAAGTGTACTCTTTAGCAGTCTTATCAAATTGCTTTACTCTTGGCAACTAGCTTTGTGGTTTGGGCCCAAGTATTCCGTTTTATGAGAAGGAAAACATCCATGTCCTCTTCCTGGAATCACTCAAGTAATAATAAATATTAGATTTTATAAATCTGACTGGAGTCACAAGACCGAAACAAGACTGCATTAAATGAATGAAGGCAATGAATGTATATGCCTGACAAGTCAAATTTGTGAAGACTAAACAAAAATAATATTTTGTACATATCCAGGTCCAGCAATTCTCTGCTATCTACTCTGTCATAGGGACAGTCTTTTGCAACAGGAGCTCAAAAATTAAAAACAGTGCAGAAGTCTAACAAATTTAAGACAACATATGGGCACCTGCTTTTTAGCTGAACTCAGATGTAACCAGTTTTAAGAACAGTGCAGACTAGGACCTAATCATACGAGATGTTTGCCCACTGTTCAGATGCAATACTGAAACTACCCCATAACAATTTACATACTTTTTGCAATCAAGACCTGTTGCTTATCAAAAATCACATCTCACCAAGGAGACTCACTCAGAGCACATTTACTTTTTTTTTTGGTTTAACAAAAATACATACCAGTTTTTCATATCCAAGAATGCTCCTGCAATATCACCATCTTGCAGATAAGAACATACAAACAAAATGTGTTCCAATGTTTTCTTCCAGGCTGTGCAAATTTTATGCCCTGCTACTCAAAGTCACTTCTGCATTGGCAAAGATGTCCTGCGTCAGACCAGACCACTGGCCTCTTGATTGTTGTTTCCAGCAACTAATAATGCCGTAACAGTACTGCTTGCCACAACTCCTGGCTCTGCAGAAAAACGGGGAAATCAGTTTTGTGTATTAAGTTGGGTCATGAACACAACATATGGAGAACCAGCTTGTGTTATAATGTGTGGTAGAACATTTATACAGAACATAGAATCTTGTCTATCCATCAGTGCCAACTCAGCATATACCAAAACCTACCTAAAGTCTCCTTCCCAACTAAACTCCAGGCATTTTTGTTAGGTCTTTACATTCCTCCAACTATGTTTTAATTACTTGCCAGGATTTGATGAGTGAAAGCGCTCTCCACACGTAGAATCACAACACTGGCACACTTCATCCAAACCCTCCAGTTCTTCCCATCTGGAAAAAGAAATGATTAACGTTAAGTATATCTTCCCTACCAGTGGATATCAATAGTCATGCCAGTGATACCCACTAACTTGTATGATGCAGAACTTGGATCCTTATAAAGAGATACCTCTGTGTGACTTGGTTATAGCTGCAGGACTTGGTCATCTCTGTTGGTGGATGATTATCTGTCAGAACCATGGAACAGTGAATATAGATCTAAAAAAGGACAAAAAAAAAAATCTTTGTTACAGCCACATACTAATGTTGATAAATGTACACAAAAACTGCACAATGAATCCTCTTTCAACTCAGAAACAGAAAAGCATACTTTTTGCCACTTAAAGTAAATTGAAATGGAAATATACAAGTATTAAAACCAAAGTCCATCATGAGAACTTGACGATTTGGCTTCCAACAATAGTGCAACACTTTAATCCATGTCATAAACTGCAATTTTTCTCCACAAAGACTAACTGAACACATGTGCAGAGAAAGCAGTTATTTTCTTTATAACCATTATGCACACCATTATTAACCTAATACTGAGAGATCCATTTTATATCAAACTCCTACCTCAGAATTTGGTTTTCGGTTGAACTGAAAAGCCTTCACATCCATTCTAATCATGTTGTACTTTCGAGGGGGTACAAAACGGGACTGTCCAGATCCAAACTTACTGTCCATCAAGCATCTGAATGAAAAACAAATTTATTTTTATAACCCCAATACAAATTACTTAATATTCCTAGAAAAGTAGGAGGGCTTTTTATTCGTAGGAATGTCAGGCTTGAAATGGCTATACGAGTTTCGTAAAGTCTTGCAACAACATTAATGAAAAGGCAAAAATTATTTTGTGCCTCTAATAGAGGTGGTTCACTACCAACAAGTGACAACTTGGAAATGGAATAGCTTAGGAGGTCAAACAGAAAATGGACAGCCAGACTGGAGCTGGTCTATGGAGATAGCATACAATATAAAAATGGAAAACAGAAATCATGGTAAAAGTGTGATTCTTCTTGTCCTAAGACTTGATTGCAAATTGTAAATGATCAGTGAGGCACTAAAGTCTTACCCATAATTATCAACCAAGACGTACTGAGGCTTTGAACGATGATTTGGAGACATTGTTGCAAAACAATACTTGACATAAAGCTTTTTCTTTTTATCATCAAGATTAATAATAGCCTGCAACTGCACGATTTGTCCAATTTGGTATTCCTTCTTCCGAGAATCTATCCATGTGCCTGGCAAAGAAAATTCATCATTTACAAATGGTAACTTACTTTTTCCAAAAAAAAAAAAAAGAAAACATTAATCTTCAGTATAATAAAGTTTATATTCAAGAAGCACTTCAACTGAACAGCTGCCTCTCTGGACACAATTATTTTATCTATTAAAAAAGTGAGTAAAAGCTTTTCATTAGCAAAGACCAATGCAATAGCTTTTTTTTATAAATAATTAAAAAAACATCTTTCACCACTTATAGTACTGTACAGCTAAAATTTATTTAGTCTTTTTCTATTTATGTTAGAGTATATGTGAATGTGACAGCATTTATAGTTGTTTCTCTCTAGTACAAGAAATTAGAAGGCAGTGGAATAATCTTAGTTTCATGCATATTCCATTACAAGCAATTATTTAAGAAAATGCATTACTAGTATAATGACTACATGAAATGTGGAACTTATTTGTGGACTTGGCTTCAGAGACAATATGAAAGAAAATTACCAAAATGCCAATTGCTCTTTTTTTGCTTTTAATGTAATCTTTTCCTCGGCACTGTGTACATTGTATAGTATGCTTTGCTCCACCTTCTTTGATATTCACCTACATGCAATACTTCATCACAGATGTTAACTCTCCAAGTGGTGTTGAACATTATTAACTAAGTGCAACCTCCTCTTATTGACAAAATAACATGTTACTCTTATTTGACTTATAAGTGAATAAAGCATAACAAATCCAAATAAAAATGGGATGTCTAGAAGTTCAAGGTTAGTAATATACAGTCAAGTGAAAAAGTACACCCCATTTTTATTTTCCATTAACATACGCAGACATGTCAAGATTTCATCTTCATTTAATCAGGATCTCTAGATTAGGGGTCTCCAACACGTTGCTCACAAGCTACCGATAGCTCGCAACCCTTTTCCAAGTAGCTCACCAAAGGGTTAATGAATCCTACATAAATTTGAAAACTTGATTAATCAAATTAAGGGTGGGCGATCTTTCCAAAAAATCATATCAAGATCTTTTTAACAAAAAAAAAAATCGTGATCCACAATCTGAATTGCAATCTGTCTTTGCAAAGTGGCATACACTTAAGAGAATATCTGGACTCAAACTCATCAAGATCTATGTAACACTTTATTTTAAATATCAAACAAAGTTGAATTCAATTGTTCTCTCGTTCACTAGCTAAGCTGAGTTAAGGAACACATCCCGTAGCTGGCGAGTGAGTGAGGAAGGCCCCTCCCCTCTGCCCGCTGTGTGTTTCTCAGATTCGAGCAAATAAATCGTTACCGCAAGCAAACTATGATACAGTACATAGCGAAATGAGAAGTCGCAAAATCAACCGGAATGTTCAAGCCAATTATAGAAAAAAAAAAACCCTGATCTAAATCCGTTAAGTAGTTCCCTCATGAAAAGCGGAAAGACATATAGACAGATAGACATTGGATTTTATATACTATATACTAGCCATCCCGTGGCTTTGCCCATGTATTAGTGAAACAGGATAGTAAGGAGGGCCCAGCACTGACGTCACTCTTCCCCCTCCCCTCAGCCCACAGCTTCCGTCTTGGATTAGCACAAATATATCGCTCCTGCAAGCGAACTATGATTCTTAGCGCAATGAGAGAGTCTCTCTCAGATTCACGCTAATAAATCGGTACCACAAGCGAACTGTGATACTTAGCGTGATGAGAAAGTCGCAAAATCAACAGAATGTTCAAGCAAATTATAGAAAAAAACTGATCTAAATCCGTTAAGTAGTTCTCTCATGAAAAGCGGACAGACATACAAACAGGTCTAAAAAAAAAACTAAGAAATTTTGCGCTTGGATCACGAAATTTTTACAACCGTTTCTTAGTGAGCACCTATGGGCCAAGGGTAACCTACATTCCAAATTTCAAGTCCCCAGTCCTCATGGTTCGGGAGATTTCGTGTGTCAGTATTATTAGGCTTTTATAATATATATAAGATTAGTAAACCTTCAAAATAATGTGCAGTTAAAGTCTCAACAGCATTCTCAGCATTTCTGTAGCTTAGTAGAACAAGATAACTATATGAATCTTCACCAAGCAGCTCTGAAAATGTCTGCTTTGTTTGGGTCTACAGACATCTGTGAGTCTGCCATTTCTGACATGAAATCAAAGTTCAGAACAAGACTGACAGATGAACATTTAAATGACTCCATAAGAGTGAACCAAAGTGGCTACACTCCACCATACAGTACACCTTTCTTGTCGACTCCATGCAGCGCCAGTCATCTCACTAACTAAAAAACACATCACACATGCAACTGGACATGTGAATACTCTTGTGAAGTGAAACAGTGACATGTAATAAAGTGACAAATGAATAAGTAATATCTCTGTATTTGTAATTGCATTGTTTTGTTTTGACAGCATTCATGTTTTAATTCAGTAGTGTGAGATACACTAGAAAATGCATACAGACATACAAAATGCACTTGCAGGTGAACTAAATATTATTTTGTGATGTTTTAATGCAAAATGTGAGTAGTGGACACCAACATTTTGTAAATTTCAGGCAAAACAAGCTTATTCAGTTTGTTTGGGTTGAAATAAGCTATGAGAATAAACGTTAGAAAACATGAGTAGCTTTCGGTCATTTTCATTTTGTAAAAGTAGCTCTCACAGAGAAAAAAAGGTGAGAGACCCCTGCTCTTGATAAAGCTTATGTAATTGAGGGAAAAAAACAACTATGAAAATTTGACTTTGCAATGATATAGTCAATGAAAAACAGATATGCCATTCCCATCTTTGGGAAAAGCAGGTACCCCCTTGGTTCTAATAGCTTGTATTGCTGCCTTTGGCAGAAACAACCTCAAGTAGATGCTTCTTATAAATGACTAGTCCCTGATATCAACGGAGAGAAAGATTAACCCTCTCCTCCATGCAGAATTCTTACAGTGGTGCGAGGTCTTGAAAGATGTCTGGTGTGCACAGTCTGTTTCAAACCTTTGCCAAGATGTCCATGGGAAACCTTTAGCCTTGCCCTGTTCTTTCGGGTAGCAAATGTTTCCTGCTGGCACACTTCCCATGTAGATCAAATTTATGCAGTCTCTTTGTAATAGTAAACTCATGCACTTTGACATCAACAGTGGCAAGAGCTACCTGTAGGTTATGAGATGAAATTGTGAGATTTCATTCTGCTTCTGGGCTAAACTTGTCGGAGTGGCCTGGCCTGGACAAGTTGGAAGTTGTTTAAAATCATCTCTACTTGTAGATGACCTTCTGGAGAGTGAAATGGTTAGTTTCCAATTGTTTGAAGATCTTTTTACATCCCTTCTCAAGACCCACAGACATCTATTACCTTCCTCCTGAAAGGCCTCAGAGAGCTCTTTCAATCTAGGCATGGTGACAACACACACGAAAAATAGCAAATCAAACTAAATGTCTGATATTTAAAGAAGACAGGTTAAGGCAAGATCCTCTTTAATGTTGTTCTAATCATTTGCACTTGATCTGGTGCACATTATTCTTATTTTAGGTACTGTATCTGAGGTAGTGAGAAATGTAAAGGTGTACTTATTTTTTCCAAATGTGAAATCTGAATTTATGTTTATTTGAATTACACATGTACAAAATGTAAATGTGGAATGTTGTTTGTTATACATGTTAAAAAAAGGAAGAAAAAAACATTCATGGGGTGTACTTACTTTTTCTCATGACTGTAGTCTGCAGAACAGCACAATCAGTCTGTAACTGTAACATAACAAATGTCTTACTAAAGGATTACTAGGTGCCGATCTCACAAATAACACAGGAATCAAACATGCAGAGAAAATTCATGGCCAGTTTCAGGAATCTTAAACACAAAAAAAAAATAAAGTGGAGGAGTTGAAGTCCGGTTCCAGATTTCAAGTGGAAAAATTGCTTTCTACCTGTCTACACTGCACTAGCTTCCCTGGAATACAGTAACAGATTGCAGGCTTTGGCTCCACAGCTAAATTGTTACCACTAGATGACAACATAAATTCCACTATACTTACTGTTTATTAATTTTAGCTGGAAACCAAGCTGGCTTTCTAGTGCTTTTGCAACAATTGCAGTTTTAAAAACAGGGTGTGCCACAAGCTTGTAAACATGATGAAACCTAAAATGAAAAAAAAAAAAACTTCCATAAACAATGTTCATCAGGTAGTGCATCTTGTAGTTCTAATACTCACTCATATCAGTAACTTCTAGTGTGCCATTCATTTATTTTCTGAAGCTTTTTCCCCCACAATAAAAAAGAGTCGTGGGGAGCTAGAATCTATGCTTAGAAGTATTAGATTCAAGATAGGAACGAACAAAAACCAAGCTAAAGCACTCAGATTCCAAAAAAAAAGTTCTAAAATATTTCTTAAACTAAAGGCAACCTAAACAGAAACAATACCATTTAAGAGTGCAGGTTACTTGACAAAATGTTGGAAAGACGACAAAACAGAAGCTGGCCATTAAACAACTTGAATCATATTTTGTCTATCATCAAGAGTAAGGCTGACGGTTTTAGGCAGGAAGATACTGATGGACAGCAAAAACAATATCTAAATGGACTTAAAGTTAATAAAACTGGGGTGGTGCATGAACCTTAAAGAATTTGGAGAGTGAGCATAACCCAAAAACTGAGATTGGACATAACTTCTCATCTTCCCATCCACTTTTCCTGGTGGGGATCATAATCTCAGCAGGCCATCCCAGACTTCCTTGTCCCCAGCTACAGATTCCAGCTCTTCTTGAGGAATTCCTAGGCACTCCCAAGCAAGCCGAGAGATATAATCCCTACAGGGTGTCCTTGGTCTGCCGCAGGTTCTCTGCTAAAGTGGGATGTGTGTGGTGCAGTTCTGGGGAAAAAACATTCCCAAACCACCTCAACTTGCTCTCAGTCACGAGAAGAAACAACTCTATTCTGAGGCTCTCTCGAACTGCAGAGCTTCTCACCCTATCACACAATGTAAACCCAGCCACCCTGCGAAAGAAACTCATTTCTGCTGCTTGTACTCATAATCTTGCTGTTTCTGTCATTACCCACAGCTCATGACCATAGGAGAGGACAGGGATGTAGATTGACTGGTAAACTGAGAGCTTTGTCTTTAGACTCGGCTCTAGCTTCACCACCATGGACCAGTACAGCACCCACAAAACAGCTGCCACCACTTCAATCCTTTTGTCTATCTTACATTCCTTTCTTCTAGCACTCAAGATTAAGACCCCAAGACACTTGAACTCCTCCACTAAGAGCAGTTGTCCCCTACAATCTCATCTATTGAGAGAGCAATCTACCCTTTCCGATTAAGAACCATGACCTCAGACTTGGAGGAACTAATCCTCATCCCAGCTGCTTTACACTCGCCAGAGAATCGCTCAAGGGCATGCTGAAGGCTTTTAGTCAAATGAGACAAAAAGAACAACATTCTCTGCATAAAGCATCAATACTACCTCTAGCCCCCAATCTGGACACTTTCATATCCTTGGCTGTGTCTTGATATCCTGGCCATGAAAGCCAACAAAAGTGGTGAGTGGTGACAAGACACAGCCTTGATGATATTCGACACCCACAGTGAATGAATCTGACGTAATGCCAAGTATTCAGACACAGATCTCACGGCGTTCATACAGGGAAAGAATAGCAGGCAAGAGCAGCCCTATTACCCCATATTCCTGAAGCACCTCCCACAACATACGGGACTGGGTTATCACACTACCCTGCACCCTCCAACAAGAAGAGCTGGTCTACTGAGCTCAGCCGGGATGGAATCCACATCGTTCCTCCTGTATCTCTGGCTCAACTAATTGGGACGAATTTTTCCCTCCAGTACCTTTGCCTTACATTGGAGGCTGAGAAGTGTGCAGTTTGAGCACACCCTCTGGTCCATCCATCCATCCATTTTCCAACCCGCTGAATCCGAACACAGGGTCACGGGGGTCTGCTGGAGCCAATCCCAGCCAACACAGGGCACAAGGCAGGAAACAATCCTGGGCAGGGTGCCAACCCACCGCAGGACACACACAAACACACCCACACACCAAGCACACACTAGGGCCAATTTAGAATCGCCAATCCACCTAACCTGCATGTCTTTGGACTGTGGGAGGAAACCGGAGCCCCCGGAG